>NC_139693.1:25533041-26133041 GCF_964106915.1 Podarcis gaigeae | reverse complement strand
GACCTCAAGAAATAATTCTCCTCTGTATTTCATCCTCACCAGAGCCCTGTGAGGTAGGTTAGGCTGAGAGGCCCAAGGTCCCCCAGTGAGCTTCATGGCTCGGTGGAGATTTGAACCCTGGCCTCTCAGGTCTCTGGGACGCAGGTGGCGCTGTGGGTTAAACCACAGAGCCTATGGCTTGCCGATCAGAAGGTCGGCGGTTCAAATCGCACGACGGGGTGAGCTCCCGTTCCTCAGTCCCTGCTCCTGCCAACCTAGCAGTTCGAAAGCATGTCAAAGTGCAAGTAGATAAATAGGTACCGCTCTGGCAGGAAGGTAAACGGCGTTTCTGTGCGCTGCTCTGGTTCGCCAGAAGCAGCTTAGTCATGCTGGCCACATGACCCGGAAGCTGTACACCGGCTCCCTCGGCCAATAAAGTGAGATGAGCGCCACAATCCCAGAGTCAATCACGACTGGACCTAATGGTCAGGGGTCCCTTTACCTTAACCTCTCAGGTTCTAGTCTGACCCTCTAACCACTCTGCCACACTGTTCCACGGACAGGGGTGAGGTTGCAAGCCTCACAATGCCTCCCTTTTCAGTCTAGGGTTGCCGCTGCTCCTGGAAGCAGCTCTGCTCTTTAGAAGAAGGAAACGAGCTAAGCTGGTTCAAGTGCTGTTCCTAATTGGTGTCCTCGTTAGGGGCAGTAATTAGTGCAGGCTCTGGCCAAGTGCTCACCATGTCCCAGGCTTACACTGAGAAAGGCCTGACCTTCCCGTAAACCCCCTTCTTGCGTTAATGCCCTTCCTCTTGGAAGACTCCCCCAAGTCCCATTTGCTGCATCTCAACAACAAGGATACTGTGGAAGGTGTGAGGAATGGTGCTGGAGAAGATGTAAAACCAAGGTTTATAAAATGATGCGCCGTGTGGGGAATGTCGATAAAGGAGAGAAAACCCTCTCATTACGCTGGAACTGGTTGACATACAGTGGTACCTCGGGTTACAGACACTTCAGGTTACAGACGCTTCAGGTTACAGACCCAGCTAACCCAGAAATATTACCTCGGGTTAAGAACTTTGCTTCAGGATGAGAATAGAAATTGCGTGGTGGCGGCACAGCGACAGCAGGAGGCCCCATTAGCTAAAGTGGTACCTCGGGTTAAGAACAGTTTCAGGTTAAGAACGGACCTCCAGAATGAACTAAGTTCTTAACCCAAGGTACCACTGAGTGAAGCTGCTCAGGACAGATAAAGGGGGAAATCGTTCTTCAAAGTTGACCTACGGAACTCACTCCCACAGGAGGCAGTGACTATCTGTCTCCTCTTCTCCAGGCTAAACATACCCAACCCCAGCTGATAGGAGTTCTAATCCAAAACTTTTGGAGGGCGGGAGCTTGTAGCAGGCTGTGCTATGGACTGTGTTCTGGCGCTCTGGACTGGGCCTGGGCCAAATTGCCTTCCACCATCCAGATTTCGATGCTCATCGTGTAATCTCACAAAAGCCGTGCACCTGATTTTGGATCCACTGAGCTCCCAGCAAGCACCCTTTCTCTGGACAGCTAAAATCTGAGCCTCTTCTCACATGTTTAATGCTGGCAGAGGGAAATCCATCTCTACAGCCCCGCTCCCTCTCCGCAACCACCCTGAATAATTCATCAAGAGCATAATTGTTAGGTCCGTCCGAGAACCAGTTCCTCTCCTCTTTCTCTCTGTTTCCTTCCTTTCTTCAGCCCGACAGCCTTTCAGGGGTAAAGTTTTTAATTACAGCTCAGGGAGGCTTCTCCGCCAGACAGCAGGGGCCTTGATGCCGGCTGCTGGGCCGCAGAGATGGCTATTTATACAACCCGAATTAATCAGGTGCAACATTTCAGCTGAGAAGAATAAGGGAGGGCTATTTGGTTTCCCATTTGTGTGTGTGTGAAACAAGCTGCACCGGATTTTCAGTGTAGCAGAAGAAAAAGCAGGTGACTGCACTATGGGGCCAGTCTGGGATCTGCGGATCTGGGATCTGTAGAGCTGCGGAAAGCTCAGAAAAGGGCACTGATCTGCGAAACTGGCCCTGTTACAGATGCCACATACTGTAATACCTATTCAGCTTTTGCAAGAAATAAATACGTTATAGAGTGGCAGCGCTTAAACTTTGGAACCATTGACGTCAGGCTGGTTTCTTCACTGTACAGTGGTACCTCGGGTTACATACATTTCAGGTTACATACGCTTCAGGTTACAGACTCCACTAACCCGGAAATAGTACCTTGGGTTAAGAACTTTGCTTCAGGATGAGAACAGAAATCACACGGCGGTGGCGCAGCGGGAGGCCCCATTAGCTAAAGTGGTGCTTCAGGTTAAGAACAGTTTCAGGTTAACAACAGAACTCTGGAACGAATTAAGAACGTAACCAGAGGTACCACTGTACTCTTTTGGGCACCTGCTAAAAATATAGAATCATAGAATTGTTGCAAGGGACCCTGAGAATCATCTAGTCCAACCCTCTGCAATGCAGCAATATTCAGCTGTCCCATACAGGGATCGAACCTGCAACCTTGCTGTTATCAGCACCACACTCTAACCAAATGAGCTATTAAGACCAACCAGGCATTTAGAAAGTGGCTGTGAGCTTTGATCTATTGCTGTTTTAACTTTCTCAAAACTTAAATTATTGTTGCTATTTTTTCTTATTGATAATTTTTTTAAATCTTTTTTGTAAACCGCTTGGAGGTTTTTTTAAAAAAACAATCAAGCGGTGTGTGCATTTTATGAAGTACAATAAATAAAATCTCTAAGCGGGGCATGCAAGGTACAACCGCGAAACCACAAGTGAAAAGTCCATACATAGCATTAGCAAACGAGAAGAAACCTATAAAGCATTTAAGCAAAACATTGAGACCTAAATCCCGTGCTTTGAAGAGAAACCATAGTGACTCATGTTCAACCCTAAACTGTGGCTTGTCGTAACTACTGCCTGTTGAAACAAGCCTACTTCGCAACCCGTAAGTTGAGTTTCTCTTGTCTCAAACAAGCCATTGCCTTAAAAACTGACTTTTTGCTTGTCCGCAGTGTGTTCAGAGGGGGAAGTGGAAGGGATGGAAGGAAGGAGAGTCTGCCTCTCGCTGCGTGGGGAAGGCAGGTCCCTGCTCCCAAAATAGGAAGATGTCAGATGAGGTTGGCCAGTTAGAGAAGCAATTAGCAGCTGCTGGTCATATTTCCAGACAAGGCACCTGTAAAGCACTCTAAGCCTGTAAGCAGCAACCTATTAAACTGCCTTCACCTTGGCAATTCCTCCCTGGCTGCTGCGTAGCCTCTTTGCTGAGCCCATGCAGTAATCTGCTTCTCACACGCCCAGGTTCGCCAGGCAGCCGTCTCTCTGCATCCAGCGATCATACCTTGGATGGTGCTAGCAACTCCCAGAGGCTGGAGAGCCAGGCAAGGGGTGGTGGTGCTGGCAACCAAGCTACGCTGGGGAACAGGTGCAGTTCAGAGGAAGAGCGTCTTCCATATGCCTGTATGCCTTCCATACAGAAAGTCCCAAATTCTATCCCTAACCTCATCTCCCGGTGAAGCTGCAAGAGACCCCTGTCTGAAATGCTGGAGCAGGGGTCAGCAAACTTTTTCAGCAGGGGGCCGGTCCACTGTCCCTCAGACCTTGTCAGGGGCTGGACTATATTTTTTTTTGGGGGGGGGGAATGAACAAATTCCTATGCCCCACAACTAACCCAGAGATGCATTTTAAATAAAAGCACACATTCTACTCATGTCAAAACGCCAGGCAGGCCCCACAAATAACCCAGAGGTGCATTTTAAATAAAAAGACACATTCTGCTCATGTAAAAACATGCTGATTCCCGGACTGTCCACGGGCCGGATTTAGAAGGCAATTGGGCCGGATCCGACACCCGGGGCTTAGGTTGCCTACCCATGGGCTGGAGGCCTGCTGCCAGTCAGGGTAGAGGACACTGAGATAGATGGACCAGTGGTCTAGCTCTGTGTAAGGCTGCTTCCTACGATCCCATTTGTGAAGGAATGCAGCTTAGTGGGGCATCTGCTTTGCATGCAGGAGAAGGTCCCAGATACAATCTCTGGTATAGTATCTGCTATGAGTGCAGAAGGCCGCAGGTTCAATCCCAGACCCTCCAAGTGTCCCTATTTTCCAGGGACAGTCCTGGTTTCTGATTTGATTCTGGAATGTCACGCTTTTCCTTAGGACGTCCCTATTTTTTTCAGAGAAATGTTGGAGGGTATGGAGTTATGCGACCCCTGAGCCAAGGAGATAAGTGGTACCTTGGAAGTCTAATGGAATCTGTTCAGGAAGGCCGTTCACCTCCCAAAACATTTGGAAACCAAGGCACAGCTTCCGATTGGCTGCAGGAAGCTCCTGCAGCCAATCGGAAGCCACGTCGGACGTTCGGGTTCCAAAGAACATTCGCAAACCGGAACACTCACTGCCGGGTTTGCGGCATTTGGGAGCCAAAACATTTGACTCGCAAGGCGTTCAGGATCCAAGGTATGACTGTACAACCTTTAGAAGACATCTGAAGGCAGCCCTGCATAGGGAAGTTTTTTAATGTTAAATGCTTTATTATGTTTTTATATGTGTTGGAAGCTGGCATGCCATTGGAGACTGAACCTGCGACCTTCTGCATGCAAGGTTGGTGCTCTGCCCCTGAGCTACAGTTCTGCTCCCATTACCTTGTGCATCACATCACCTGGGACTGATGGGAATTATAGTTTCAAACATCTGGAGGGCACCAGGCTGGCAAATGCTGGTCTCCACAGTCATAAGGTGAAGATTCTAGAGGAAGGGTTGGCAACATGCAGCCCATTGGCCGGAAGTGGCCCACGAAGACCATTTTACCAGCCCAGGAGCCACCCTCGAACTGAGCTGCCCGCTTGGCAAGTCCCCCACGCACTGCACTAAACCAGCGCAGCGCGGCACGGGGACTCACCAAGCGGCGCCAGAAATCACGCCTGCGCATGTCCAGACGCTGAAAATTGCTTCTGCTCAGGCACGATTTTTGGCCTCTGGGCATGTGCAGAAGCGATTGCCGGTGCCATAGACATGCACAGACGCGATTTCTGGCATCGCACTGTGTCAGTCCAGCCCACGGACAATCTCTGTAGGAATGATCCGGCCCATGGCTGGTAAACCTTGCCAACCCCTCTTCTGGAGCCTTGGGGAGCTCAAAGGGTGCTGTAATTTTCATCTGGCCAATTCCCACCCCCACCCCCCACTGTGAAAGGTTTGGGGCTTCATCTCCTTTAAGTCGTTTGCTTGGATTGCTGCCGAAGATTTCAACAAATTTGGGGCCTGGGCGAGAAGCTGAATTATTTATTATCAATTAGAACTTTTCAGGGTTTTTGACGTGGCGCTCAGAGCTCGTATTGTTTGGGACCTGCATTTAACGCTCCCGCAGATAAAAGAACGAAATTATCACTCGGGAAGCTTTTATTCCAAGCCGGCTCTGAGATACCTCCTTTGCATATTTGGCGAGATTTTCCAGCTACAATTCAGTGTGTTAATGCTACATCTTGTGGCAGGCTGTAGCGTTGGGAGGAATAAATTTAGAAACACAGACATGTTAAAATGCACCTGAAGACCATCCAGTCCTTCTGTGCCTCTTCCCAGATCAGGTTTGTGCTGATCTCGAAGCAGGATCGGTGGAGCAAAATGGGCTTCCAAATGCAACCTGGAAAAGACCTGAGTTTAAACTGGAAAAGACCTGTGTTTAAATATAACCTTTGCCCACAAGCTGGTAGGCAGGGGAGCAGGGAGCCTGACAGTAGGTGGCACCAGAGAGCCAATGACAAGGGAGAGAGTTCATTCTAGTTTCACCCCAGCTGAGTTCTTCAGGGGCAACACTCATACCTAAAGGAGGATGCTGACTGGCAGGGCCACCCTCTGGGCTGCATGTAAGTAGGAAGGCAGGCTGGTGGCAGCTGGCTCAGATTGGTACAAGCAGTGCCTCATTTGCCCTCATGGATAATCTACGAGATCATATGCGCCTACTAGACCGCTTCAGTTGGCAGAACTGGCCCTGTTACAGGTGCCACAGAATACCTGTTCTACATTTGTAGAAACTTGACATTTGGCAGCGTTACACATTGGAACTCCCTGCCTATTGATGTCAGTCAAGGCGCCTTCACTCTTTTCAGTGCCCACTAAAAACATCCTTCTTTAGATAAGCCCACCCAGATGTTTAAAAAGTTGGTGTGGCTTTTAATCTCTTTTTAGTCTGTGGTTATTTTAACTTTCTGAAAGTTTTATATTATTGCTGTTAATTTTTCTTATTGATAATTTTACTGTTTCATCTATTTTGCAAACTGCTTTTTGAGGTTTCTTTTTTCTCCTACAGTTAAGTGGTGCATAAATTTTATGAAATAATAAAATAAAATAAAATAAATAATGGAGCAGCCTCTACTTCTAGGAAGCAAACTGCAGGTAAGGCAGTTGGGTGTAAAAATATTGAAATGCAACTTCCAGAAGTCGGAATCTTCTGCCTTACCTCCTGCACCAAAAATGCTAGTAGTTCCAGCTCTGTCTTTAACTGGAGCTGAGATTCCCCTTGGGCAACAGATGTTCAGGAACATCATCTTTCTTCTGAGCCCCCTGCCATTCTCCTCTGTTGGCACATTGCCTTTCCTGTCCGTCCGTCCCCCCAACCAGGCTGTGTTCTGCAGGTTTGCAGTGGAAAATAGGAACATACATCTGACACTGGATCCATATAGCATTGCATGCTGGACCCCCATCAAATCCGGAACCAGTTTTGAGAGTGGCTTCAGTCCCACACTGGTTTCAACACATGCCCTTCTGCTGCCCAACTGTTGCAGCTTTTGCTCAAATAGAAGCTGCAGTGGTTTTTAAAAAGAAAAATATTTATACTTTCAGATTTATACATTTCACTAATTATTACAATCATCTTAACATTTCAAAACATGACTTCCTTTTCCCTCTTTCTGCGGTTCCTTAAATTTATTTTTAATATCTTCTGCATATCCAGATTAACTTAACTTGCTCATTTATTCATCTTTTAAAAATATATACTCTTATGAAACTGCAGGTTATTACAATAATCCTGCCAATGTTCTTATCTGTTTACAGTTTATCTGTAAATATTCAGGAAACCATTTCCATTCTTTTATATATAAAAAAAATTGTTATCTTGATTTCTTATTCTTCTGGTAAGTTTTGCCATTTCTGCATATTCCATAAGTTTTTGTATCCATTCTTCCTTTGCTGGGACTTCTGCTTTTTTCCATTTGGGGGCAAGTAATGTTCTTACATTACATGAATAAGTTTGTATACGGCTTAGGTAGTTCTGTCCCTATAATTCCCAAAAGAAAGGCTGCTGGGTTTTTGTGTGTGTGTCTGTGTGTTGTTTTACAAAGGTTATTTTAAACATCCTTTTCATTATACAGTGGTACCTTGGGTTAAGTACTTAATTTGTTCCGGAGGTCTGTTCTTAACCTGAAACTGTTCTTAACCTGAAGCATCACTTTAGCTAATGGGGCCTCCTGCTGCCGCTGTGCCGCCAGAGCACGATTTTGTTCTCATCCTGAAGCAAAGTTCTTAACCCGAGGTAATATTTCTGGGTTAGCGGTGTCTGTAACCTGAAGCGTATGTAACCCGAGGTACCACTGTATATTATTTCCCAGTAAGCTTTAACCTTAGTACAAGACCACCACATATGGTAAAAAGAACCTTCAGGAGCCACAGATTTTTCCAAGAATACAAAAAGCCTGCTGAACCTGTTGAGCCAGCGCAAAAAGTAGGGTGTGCAAATATGCCATGGGCCACACTTTCCGTCTTTCAAGGTACCTTCAACAACCCTGTTTGAAGGGGGGAACCTAACAACTCTTGCCTGTCTTAGACGGACCCCTATGCCACCCATTTGCTGGGAGCCCACCCCATTGTGCGTCCAAATATGACTCCCTTCATGTCCACTCTTGGTGGCAACCAAAACCCACTGCCAGAGGAGGCCACTTCAGTGGCCCATCTAGTCCAGCTTCCTGTTCTCACAGCAGTGGCGTAGCGTGGGTTGTCAGCACCCGGGGCAAGGCAAGTAATTTGCACCCCCTAACCCGTGGATTTGCGCCCCCTAACCCTAACCCCCAGATGTTGCGCGCGGTGCGGCCGGGCCCCCCTGCACCCCCCACGCTACGTCACTGTCTCACAGTGACCAACCAAATGCCTCTTTTGGGAAGCCGGCAAGAAGCAGGACCCGAGCACAAGAGGTCTCTCCCCTCCTGCGGTTTCCAGCAACTGGTACAGTGGTACCTCAGGTTACAGATGCTTCAAGTTACAGACGCTTCAGGTTACAGATGCTTCAAGTTACAGATGCTTCAGGTTACAGACTCTGCTAACCCAGAAATAGTACCTCGGGTTAAGAACGTTACCTCAGGATGAGAACAGAAATTGTGCGGCGGCAGCAGGAGGCCCCATTAGCTAAAGTGGTACCTCAGGTAAGAACAGTTTCAGGTTAAGAACGGACCTCCAGAACGAATTAAGTTCTTAACCCAAGGTACCACTGTACTCAGAAGCATCACTGCCTCCGACTTTGGGGACAGAGCACAGTTATCATGGCTGGTAGGGACACAGGTGGCGCTGTGGTCTAAACCACAGAGCCTAGGGCTTGCCGATCAGAAGGTTGGCAGTTTGAATCCCTGAGACAGGGGGAGCTCCTGTTGTTCTGTCCCAGCTCCTGCCAACCAAGCAATTTGAAAGCACACCAGTGCAAGTAGATAAATAGGTACCGCTGCGCTCTGGTTTCCGTCAGGGTGTTCCGTAGCGCCAGAAGTGGTTTAGTCATGCTGGACACGTGGCCCACCCGGAAAGCTGTCTGTGGACAAACGCCGGCTCCCTCGGCCTGAAAGCGAGATGAGTGCCACAACCCCATAGTCTCCTTTGACTGGACTTAACCATCCAGGGGTCCTGTATACCTGAAGGAGCATCTCCACCCGCATCGTTCAGCCCCGAAGACTGAGATCCAGCACCAAGGGCCTTCTGGTGGTTCCCTCATTGCGAGAAGTGAGGTTACAGGGAACCAGACAGAGGGCCTTCTCAGTAGTGGCACCCACCCTGTGGAACGCCCCTCCCTTCAGATGTGAAGGAAATAAGCAGCTATCCTATCTTTAAAAGACATCTGAAGGCAGCCATGTTTAGGGAAGTTTTTAAATATTTAATGCTGTATTGTTTTTAACACTCGATTGGAAGCCGCCCAGAGTGGCTGGGGAAACTCAGCCAGATGGGTGGGGTATAAATAATATATTATTATTATTATTTACCTTTACCTTTTACTGTGGCTGGTGGTAGCCACCGATAACAACCTCCAGCAGCCTCACCCTCTTCCCCAAAGCCTGCCTCAGATGCCTCCATTGGCATATTTTGCCCCTGTTGCCAGAGCCTCCTCGTTTTTGCCCCGGCAACTGCTGCTGGGCACGGTTGCCATTTTAAACCCAGGCGTTCTGCTCTCCCTTGGGTCAACAAACAAGGGTCTGAGGTGTGGGTGCTTTTTTGGGGGTGGGAATGGCTGCTCCTTTGTCTGCCCAGGGAAATGGACATTCCTTAGGGTCTGTAACTCTGGGAGGCCTGACTTGAGCACAGATGGGACTTGGGGAAGAGGGTGTGGAGAGAAAAAAAAACCCCTTTCCTTACCCGCCCCCGCCTTTCCAGGAGGTGACAAAGAAGTAAAAGGGCAGAGCCTGATATTTAATTTGGGTTGGGGGGGAGGTAGGTGGGAAAACACACACGCACACCCCTCGTCCCAACTCCCCGCAAGGAGCCTTCCCTCCGAAAGGCCTCTGTTGTGTCACCAGCTCCACAAAGCGCCCGTGATAAATGAAAGGAACTGAGTCAGGGCAGAGAGGAGGGGTGGGAAGGGTCCCTTTCTCTTCTGGGTCTCTTTCCCAGCTCCTGTTTGCCTGCCTGTCTCACCCTGCTCCCATTGATCAGGCATGCAGAAACATTCCCCCTCCTGGGCGCCCATTGTCGACACCCGGTTGCCAGGCTGCGGCTGGCTTGAATAGTTCCACTAAGCCCGGCTTCTCCAAAAACCCTGGCCATCCGGTGCTCTGGGTACAGGAGGCGGGGGAGGTGTAGGGGGCAGACAGAGCCGGCCCTCCTTCCCCCTCCCTTCTTTCAGGCAGAGATGGCGTGGGACACCCCTGAGTCCAGCTGGAAGGCAGAGGAGCAAGGAGGCAGGCGAGCAGTGACATCAGGCCTCTCCACAATCCCTTGCTGGTCTGGGTCACACATGGGAATGTAAGAGGAACTAACTGGATCAGGCCCATGGCCCACCTAGTCCAGCATCCATTTCTCGCAGTGGCCAACCCCCACTTGACTTTAGAATATATATAAAGGTAAAGGTACCCCTGACCGTTAGGTCCAGTCGCGAATGACTCTGGGGTTGTGGCGCTCATCTCGCTCTATAGGCCAAGGGGCCGGCATCTGTCTGCAGACAGCTTCTGGGTCATGTGGCCAGCATGACTAAGCCGCTTCTGGGGAACTACAGCATCGCACGGAAACACCGTTTACCTTCCCGCCGGAGTGGTACCTATTTATCTACTTGCACTTTGACGTGCTTTCAAACTGCTAGGTGGGCAGAAGCTGGGACCGAACAACAGATGCTCACCCTGTCACAGGGATTTGAACTGCCAACCTTCTGATCGGCAAGCCCTAGGCTCTGTGGTTTAGACCACAGCACCACCCGCGTCCCTTTATAATGTATATAGAATCATAGAATTGTAGGGACCAATTAGAGTCATCTAGTCCAACCCCTCTACACTGCAGAAATCTTTTGCCCACTCCACAACCCTGAGGTTAAGAGTCTCGTGCTCTACTGGCTGAGTCATAAGTTATGATATGTGCCGCTGCTGAAATATAGTACAGTCTTGGCTGGTATGGCTATGACCAGGTCTTTGACCCCCTTCGCACGGACCTTATGCTTATGAAAAAAAGAGAAAGTCATCATTGTTTACTATCTGAACATTCTTTTTTTGTTTTTAATGAAGTTTTCTTAACACTTTTTACAAGGCAATAAAAGACAAGCTACGGTAAATCTATACAAGGAATAATAAAAAGAAAAGTAAAGAAAAGAAAAGGAGATAGGAGAATACAATATCCTCTCTCACAAATATATCTTAACTTTTGTCCCAGGCAGAAAAATATGTGTCTTCCTATCTCTCACCTGAGAGCATCCCTCTCTTTGCCCAGCCTTTTACCTGGAGAGATCTTACCTTCCCTGCTTCTCACACAGGGGCTTTCTGAACATTCTAAATTCAACTTTCCCATCTGGAAAACCATAAGAAACATGATGTGCCTTGTGTTTCAGCATTTAATGTATAAATGCACCACAAATATATGGTTGTAATTTTTACCTTTTCCTAAATTGTTGTTTATTTAATGTTCAACTGTTGTCATACTTTAATAAAAATTATATTAAAACATTTAAAAAGTTGGCTCGCTATTGCATAATTGCATAATTTTTTTTTTTTTAAGCAAAAATAGCAGTGCTGGAACTACCCACCCACAATTTCCTCTAAGCGCCCCTGAATTTGTACTGCCTCAGGTAAGGGAAGTTAGGGTTGCAATCTTAACTGCAGAAAGATCTTATTGATATTTATATCCCCGCTTTCCCCCAAGAAGATCAAGGTAGCTTACATGGCTGTCCCTGTTTTATCTGTACAACAGCCCTGTAAGGTAGGCTAGACTGAGAGACAGTGACAAGCCAAAGGTCACCCATTGAGCTTCCCTGCAGACTGAGGATTTGAATCCAGGTCTCCTAGGCCTAACACTCTAAAATAATAATAATAATAATAATAATAATAATAATAATAATAATAATTTATTATTTGTACCTGCCCATCTGGCTGGGCTTCCCCAGCCACTCTGGGCGGCTTCCAAAAAAAAAAATTAAAATCCTCTAATACATCAAACATTAAAAGCTTCCCTAAACAGGGCTGCCTTCAGATGTCTAAACTCTACTGGAATGTGCAAAGGAGGAGCCGGTGGAATCCAGTAGATCACACAAGACTGAAGCCAGTTTTCCCCTCTGTTAGTTTGGTCCACTGGGGAGTGGGGTGAAAATGCACAATTGGGGAATATACCTTTATTTGAGTCAACCACAGTGTTGCAAAACAGCAGGCAGCTGAGGAACTGAAACTGAAAAACAAGGAAGAGGTGATGATGTTCTGGTCCAGTGGAAAACAAACAAACCAGGAGAGGGCCCGGGAAGGCTTCCATTTGCTCTCCACTCTGAACTCAAAGGGTGATGAAAGTCCAGCACTCAGGTGATTAGCATAACAATCCTTACAGATCCAGCTTGGTCCTGAGCCCAGGGCTTGCTCAATCCAATTTCCAGTCTCTGCTCTTTCTTTAGAAGCCTAATTCCTGCCACCAGGATGGTTTTTTTAAAAAAAAGAAAAAAGGACCTTCTTAAAGAGACAGGCACCTTCTCTCTCCTCCCGCCTTGCTCACAACAAACACCTGCCGCTTTCCAGAAATAATAGTTGTGTCAGGCACATCATACCTTTAAAACACATCCGACGCACATTTCAAGCACACAACCTCCGCCAAGAAATCCCAGGGACTGTATGTAATTTTACTTGAGACAGTGGTTTAGAAGGTGAGTCACAAATCAGTGAAATCATCACCATCGTCTCTAGTTTGTTAAGAAGGGTGCTGGGAATTGTAGCGCTGTGAACTACAGTTCCCAGGACTCTTGCAGGGGGGTAGAGTCATGTGTTTTCAATGTGTGTGGATGTTCTTTCAATGTACGGTGTGCATCTGCTTAACTTAGCCTACCCTAACCCCACAAATCTTAAATATTATAATTGTTGTAGGGTTCATTATTTAATATATCTTCCACTATGGCGGTAAATTAATACACATGACACAGCCCTTCCCCTATGCACTTCATATCCTACATAATCTCAGCATTCCTTACAGGGTAGAGAACGTGGTACGGTGCCCTCTGCTTTTAGGACTCCAATTTCTATCAGCCCCAGCAAATATGGAAAACGGTGATGGATGATGGGATATGTAGTTCAGCACCATCTGGAGGGCCCATTCATTCCCCAAGGAAGAAGGTGAGCATGACATCATCGAACTAACTCATTAAAAGAGGATTGCACCAATTCAGGGAGGAAAAGGCTACCAATGGCTACTAGCCATTATTAACAGCTGGGGTAGCTCAGTGGGTAGAGCATGGACCTCTTAATCTCAAGGTTGTGGGTTCGAGACCCATGTTGGGCAAAAGATTCCTGCACTGCAGGGGGTTGGACTAGATGACCCTTGGGGTCCCTTCCAACTCTACAATTCTATTATTCTATATACTGTGCCTCCTTGACTGGAAGCAGTGATGCTTCTGGATACTGGTTGCTGGAAGTTGCAGGAGGGGAGAGTGGTGTTGCGCTCAGTCTCTGCTAGCCGATTTCCCAGAAGAGGCTTCTTTTTTCTATTTTTTTTATTCAAAATTAAAACAAGACATATTATCCAAAAACATCATCCTTGTGTCCCCCCCATTTTTCTTCCCTCCCCCCCCACCCTCCCACACAACCCCCCCCGCTCCCACCCCCCTCGACTTCCCTCAGTTCCAGTCTTTGGTTTCTCTGAGACTGCTGTTTTCTGTATGTTACAAAGTTGTATAGATCCTCAAACTATTTAGCTGATTGTTATCAATAAAAAGTTTGTGAATGTTTATTCAAAACCTGCCAGGGAGTCCAGTTCGCTTTGTTGCGTCTTCAAATACTTTGTAAAGGGTTCCCATTCATCCTTAAAGTCACAGTTATCCTTGTCCCGTAACTTATATGTCAGTTTTGCCAGTTCTGCATGGTCCGTCAGTTTTTCTTGTCATGATTCTTTAGTTGGGGTTTCTTCAGTCTTCCATCCTTGTGCTACCAGAACTCTTGCGGCCGTTGTTGCATACTTTTCCAGCTTTTTTGGCAGGTCTTTCCCTACAATCCCCAACAAAAATGCCTCGGGTTTTTAAACAAATGTTAAATGGAACATTTTCTTCAATTCATTGTATATCATTTCCCAATTTTTAAAAATTACATTACAATCCCACCACATATGATAAAATGTCCCTTCCTTTTCCTTACACTTCCAACATATAATCCTTGACCGGTGTAATCCTTGACGCCTCCCTTTCCATGGAGGCGCAAGTTACAGCAACAGCCAAGGCGACATTTTTCCACCTTCGCCGCATCAAGCAGTTGGTCCCTTACCTTTCCCGCCCCGACCTGGCCACAGTGATCCATGCGACGGTCATCTCCAGGCTTGACTACTGTAATTCGCTCTATGCGGGGCTGCCCTTGAAGCTGTCCCAGAAACTCCAGCGGGTACAGAATGCTGCAGCGAGGCTCCTCACGGGGTCTCTGCCATGGGAGCATATTCACCCAGTGCTTTTCAAGCTGCACTGGCTCCCGGTGGAGTACAGGGTCAGATTTAAGGTGCTGCTTTTGACCTTTAAAGCCCTTCACAGCCTAGGACCCTCGTACCTACGGGACCGCCTCTCCTGGTATGCCCCACGGAGAGCCTCAAGGTCCATAAATAACAACACCCTAGTGGTCCCAGGCTCTAAAGAAGTTAGATTGGCTTCAGCCAGAGCCAGGGCCTTTTCAACTCTGGCTCCGGCCTGGTGGAACGCTCTGCCTCATGAGACCAGGGCCCTGCAGGATCTGATTTCTTTCCGCAGGGCCTGTAAGACAGAGTTGTTCCGCCTGGCCTTTGGCTTGGAGCCAATTTGATTCCCTCCCTCTCTTTTTTCTTTCTTTCTTTTCCTTCTCCTCCTGCGATGAGGCTACATTTTAATATTTTAATGTTCCATTATTTTAATGTTGTATTTTATTTTTGTTTTTAAGTTGTAATCATTCATCTTGTTTTTATTATTGCTTGTAAGCCGCTCTGAGCCCGGCCTTGGCTGGGGAGGGCGGGGTATAAAAATAATAATAATAATAATAATAATAATAATAATAATAATAATAATAATTTTCCCTAACTGCACTGGTGTTGTGTACCATCTATAACCCAGAAGAGGCTTCTGATTGGCTACTGTGAGAACGGGATGCTGGACTACATGGACCACTCAGTGGCCTGGTCCAGCAGCTTCTTCTGACATTCCTAACTCTCCTTGAGCTCCATGTGGGCCATGTTGCCCAGAGATCATGGGGTACACAGAGCCCAGCAATACTGGGTTGGTTGGGGAGTCTTAGGATAAGCAAGTCTTTCCTTTGGGGGGGTGGGGGCAGAGAAAGTACATTTGCAAAGAAAGTGTTAAGTGATGAGGTATGATGTCTTGAAAGCCAACAGTTCAAGCAAGGTAAACTTTCGACACTCCAAGTTTTGTGCCTTTCCTTTTACTTCCTCTCTCAGTTAGCAAGGCTTGTTTCTGTTTTTGTTTGCTTGTTTTGGCCTGGACTCCCAGGCCTTTTGAGTGTGCTAACTGGGGTTACCAATTCCTTCTCCCAGCTCCACACACAGAGAGAGTTTTTGCCTTTTAAACAGTAGCAGGAGGTGCAGAGATTTAACAGTTGAGATGCTATCCCCCATAACTGGAACTTCATCCATGTTCACACTCCCGTTTAACTCTGCAACCAGGGCGCTCCCGACACTGATTTGGGACACATTGTGTGGGCAACATTTGCCACAATTTTATTTACTTATTTATTAAATTTATATCCTGCCCTTCCTCCCGAAAGAGCCCAGGGAGGCAAATGTAACACCCTAGAACTCGCAGACGTCCGCTGAAGCTGAATGTTGGAAGATTCAGGACCGATAACACAGAGAATTTATTGACACGGTGCAGAGTGAGTTAACCTATGGAACTCCCTCCCACAAGAGGCGATGGTGGCCACCAATTTGGATGGCTTTAAAAGATGATTAGATCATTTAATGGAGGAGAGGGCTGCCGATGGCTACTGGCCACAATAGCTCAGCTCTGCTATGGAGGAAGCAATGCTTCTGAGCACAAGTTGCGGGAAGCCACAGCGGGGGACAGTAATAGGGTGCTTGGGTGCTGCTTGCAGGTTCCCCACTGTAAGGACAGGGTGCTGGGCTAGATGGGCCTGATCCAGCCGCCTTCTCTTACTTTCTTATGTTAATGTTGTAAACAAAATTCCTATCACATAAAGCAATAAAAGCACATTGAAAACACTTAAAGGAAAAATGTGGATAGATCCTTATCTTCCCTGCTTTCTCTTACAAAATGCTTCTTTTTGATGTGTTTTCTCTCCCCCCCCCCCAAACCAGCTTCAATCCCAATTGAGAAAATGAAAGACTTTGCTGTGTTTTAAGCCAGTGTACCCAGTATTCATGTTCTGAGTAGCTAAAGCATCACCAGTTACCAAGAAACGTTGGCAGCCCTCGCAGGCTGGCTCAAGGGAGGCAAAACAGCTTGATCTGAAGACGATAGGAGGGGGGCTATTTGTTTTTTTTTTACAGCACAGATAGATAGACAAACAGGATCGCCCAGAAAAAGTCTGCAGGCAGAGCTTGTTGAGAAAGCCACGGTTTCAGGAACTGTTTCCAAAAGTTCGCCACGGTGCAGTGTGTGATTCTTAATCTTCTGGGGCGAGAGTTCAAGGAGGCCCATCTCTTTGGGGGTTGGTGTGTGTTGGTGTGTGTGTGCCTTTAAGGAATCCGACTTGGCTGTGCCCCCTCTCCTCCCCCACCTGAGAACCAATTAAAACTCCATGAATTCAAGTGGGGGGCTTTTGTCCTTGGCAGGGGCTGGCCTGACAAAAGACTTCTCCAGGCAGGGATGAAAGCTGTTATTCAGCAAGCTGGGGGTTTGTTCCCATTCAAATCACTTCCACTCCACTCTCCTTTTCTCGCTTGCTCTCCTCTGAGTTCCCAGGCCGGGCTCCCTGCCCGAATGGACCCCCCCCTCCAAAAAAAAAAAACCCTGCCACCATCCCCCTGGGCTGAGTTTCTCCCTCCCCATCCCAAGTCATATGCAAGCTTGGAGGATGGCCAGCTGTGGCAGGAGCCCCAGAGGCTGAGCTGGAAGCTGCCTTGCAAAACTTAAAGGCGGCTGGTTCTGGCCACACAAGGTGCCCTTAAGGAGAGCAGCTGGATCAGGCCAGCACCTGGTATTCAGAAGCAGAGGGTGAGCCAAGCCAATGTAGATTTATCCTTCTTAAAACTGTCCAGTCTTCCATCGTTCAATGTCTCCACCCCCATCGCTCAGCCCGGGGTCCAGATCTGAGGGCCTTCTGGCAGTTCCCTCCCTGCGAGAAGTGAGGTTACAGGGAACCAGGCAGAGGGCCTTCTCGGTAGTGGCGCCCGCCCTGTGGAACGTGCTCCCATCAGATGTCAAGGAAATAAACAACTCTCTGACTTTCAGAAGACATCTGAAGGCAGCCCTGTTTAGGGAAGTTTTTAATGTAGGATGTTTGATCGTGTTTTTAATATTCTGTTGAGAGCCGCCCAGAGTGGCTGGGGAAACCCAGCCAGATGGGCAGGGTATTAACAACAACAACATCATCAACAACAACAACAATTCCCCAATAACCCTTGACTATTCTGCATGACCATCCTCCATGTGTTCAGGGCAGACACATGGGTTTGTTTCCAGTTGGTGCACGTTCTGTAACTTCCTCCTGAAATCCTGTAACATTTGGCAGATCCAAGCCACACATTTACATTTAAAGCGCATCCGACGCACATTTAAAGCACATGACTCCCCATCCCCGTAGAATCTGGGAACTGTAGTTCTCCCCGCACAGTGCTACAACTCCCAGCATCCTTAACTGACTACAGCCATCCAGGTGAGTGGCCATCACTGGCTTCTATGGGAGCCAGTTACCTAGTTTAGTTATGTGCTGTGTGAAGCAGTCCTTTTTTTTACCTGTCCCGAGTCTTCCAACATTCAGCTTCCTTGGATGTCCACATGCTCCATATCCTCCAACATTTCTCCGATGAAAATAGGAACGTCGTATTCAATTATTATACTATTTATATCCCGCCGATCTGACTGGGTTGCTCCAGCCACTTTGGGCAGCTTCCAACATATATCAAAACATAACAGAATATTATTATTTTTTTAAAAAACTTCGCTATATGTGGCTGCCTTCAGGTGGCTTAGTGGGGTTGGATAACTCCACACCCTTCAACATTTCTCTGATGAAAATAGGAACATCCTAAGGAAAAGCAGGACATTACAGAATCAAATCAGAAACCAGGACAGCTTCTGTAAATCTGGGGTTGTCCCTGGGAAATAGGGGCACTTGGAGGGTTTGATTTATGAAAGAGGGAGAAAAACCTTTCTCTATCTGCTTTCCTTATGCCATTCACAATTTCACTATATTCCACCATGCTGCCTGTTGCTCTCCTTCTCTCTGAACTAAAAAGTCCCAGAGGCGGCAACCTTCCCTTTGAGGGGAGTTGCAGATCTTGGGCTGATTGGCAGTGGCCATTCTCATGTGCTTCAGGAGGGCTGAGCTGACACTCTCCTGCACCTGAGGGCTCCCTGGATAAGTCCTTGGTTTGAAGGGAACAGAAGTAAACTCTGTACTTGGGCATTTCCGCTATCCAAAGCGTAGCAGCCCCTTGTGGAACACATTGACCTTTGCCTCCTATGTGCTTCCTTGAGTGTGTGTGTGTGTGCTCATTGGTGTGTTATGTTTCTCATCAGTGGGACAAAATTGATGCCCCCAATCCCTTCCGTGTGGGGAAAAGGGCCTCCATCCCTACACAAATGCCAGTCCTTAAGAGGAGAGTTCCGGGTCTGACCTCAGGGAAAATTACATCTGGGACCACACCGACCCCCAGGTGCCAAGGAGGCCCCCCTCCCTGACGGTTCCTCGAATCTGGAACTTTGCTCCCTAGTTAGCCGACGACCATGTCAGATGAGTCTCCTTGTTTTAATTACCGTGTTGTTTTAATGGGACTGTTTTATTGCGTATTTTAATTATGGATGTTTAAATGTTAATGTTTTAATGGGATTGCTTTATTGTGCGTTTTAATTATGGATGTTGTAATTTTCATGCTTGCACAGTTGGTGTGTTGTTGTTTTTAATGCTTGTAAGCCGATTTTGGTAAATAAATAAAAAAACCAAATCACCCGACGGCATTCCTGGCTTCGGAGACAGAAAGACCTGGACTGAACAGGAAGGAAGGGGTTAACAGAAGAGACGGGCTGCTGGATCAGGCCCAAAGGCATTCTGTTCCCACATTGGCCAAAATGCCCCTAAGAACATAGGAACCTAGATAGAATGCCTCTGGACTTGGAGGTTCCATAAGAACATAAGCAGAGTCCTTTTGGATCAGGCCAAAGGGGTCTAATTTTAGTCTAGCATCCCATTCTCAAAATGGCCAACAAGATGCTTAGAGGAAGCTTGCAAGCAGAACCTGAGAGCAACAGCGCTCTCTCAACTTTTGATTTCCAGCAACTGGCAGTCATAGGCATAATGCCTTCCCCTCCAAGGGTTCATCCTTTTTCCTTTGATAAAACATGTCCCCTTCCAGAACGGATTTCTAGGGGGCAATTACAGTACAAGTAAGTGGTTTACTAGTCATCAGGCTGTAGATGCTGAATCAGGGTTAATGCTACTGACATTCTGGTGCCTGAAGGTGAACATCTAAGGCATCCTCTGCCATCCAGCAATGATTACCGGGCCATGAGGAAAAGTTGAACTAATTGGGGCAGGGGGACAGGAGTGCAATTAAAATTAGCAAGCCTGAGAGTTAAGTGCACACTTGTTTATTTTTCAGAGCTATATTGGTTCCGGTGTGTTTATTCTTCAAAGCTGTATTGGCTCTAGTGTGTTCGATGAGGGGCTCCAAACACAAAAAACATGCTGAAAAGAGCCTTTGTTTCCTAAGAAAGAGTGGCAGTCACGTAATGTCTTAATTAGGAGCAAAAAGGAACATCATAAAAAAAAAACGAGCAAGCTTTTGAGTTCACCAGAACTAATATCTTCTAGACTGAAGATTTCTGATAAAACTGAAAACTTCCTTGTGGTGGTATGAAGGTTCAGTTGGTCCTAATGAAGGTATTACACATTTGTTTTTGATTCCTGTTATTTTCATGAGCTTATGAGTTCTTTTTTAAAAAAATGAACAAATAGAATTTATTTCACACCTCCTACAATATCCGGAAAACAAGTGTCACAACCATACCATACATTTAAATGTGCTTTAACTATCCTGGAGAATTATGGGAACTGTAGGTTGTTGAGATTGCTATTGGTCTGCGAGGTCAGCACCCTTAAACTACAGTTCCCATGATTCTTTGGAGTGGGAGTCATGACTGCTAAAGTGGTTTAAAGATATGGGTTTGGATGTGAGTAGAGGCCCATTTTTTGTGCTGGGCAGATTGATCAATTTATTTATTTATTTATCTATCTTCATGCAGCTGTTAGAAGTATGGAACTTGGGGGCAGAGATAGCCACTAGCCTTGATGGCTTCAAAAGGAGATTGGACGTGTGACGTGGGTGGTGCTGTGGGTTAAACTACAGAGCCTAGGACTTGCCGACCAGAAGCTGGCGGCTCGAATCCCCGCAACGGGGTGAGCTCCCGTTGCTCAGTCCCTGCTCCTGCCCACCTAGCAGTTCGAAAGCACGTCAAAGTGCAAGTAGACAAATAGGTACCGCTCTGGCAGGAAGGTAAACAATGTTTCCTTGCGCTGCTCTGGTTCGCCAGAAGCGGCTTAGTCCTGTATGCCGGCTCCCTTGGCCAATAAAGCAAGATGAGCGCCGCGACCCCAGAGTTGGTTATGACTGGACCTAATGGTCAGGGGTCCCTTTATCTTAAAAAAAAAAGGAGATTGGACGAATCAATGAACTTAGATAGCTCAGTTAGTTAGAGCGTGGCGGCGATTAACGCCAAGGTTGCAGGTTCGATCCCCGTATGGGGCAGCTGCATATTCCTGCATTGCAGGGGGTTGGACTAGAGATGATTCTCAGGGTCCCTTCCAACTCTGCCATTCTGTGATTCTATTATGGTTGCTATGCTCTGCCTCCATGGTCAGAGGCAGCAATTCTTCCGAATACTGGTCCTTGGAAACTGCAGGAGGGGAGATAGCTCTTGTGCTCAGGTTCCGCTTGCTGGTCGGCCACTGTGAGGTTGTTGGACTAGACAAGTCCCCTTTGGCCTGATCCAGCAGGCTCTTCTTATGTTCTTGTGTGTAGCAACTTCTATACTGTACAAAGGAAAAAATGTACAATAATGGTACTACTCAGTGTTGCCCCAGGCCCTGCACCCCACCGGTGTGTGTTCCCCAAAAGATTGCCCTCAACGGGCTTGCAGCCCTTGGGCGGAATACGGTTCTCCCGAAACAAAGACTCTGAGTCCGTTCTCTCCTCTCAGGGTTATCTTTCCTCAGGAAGGTGTCCGTCTCAATTAGGAGATGCAGATTGACCCGTCAGGTGGTTGGTGCAAAGAAAATACCTTTGCAAAGCCACGGGGAAGCAAGGCTGTCACCCTGAGCTGCTTAGAGAGGGATTTGGGGCATGTATTTCTGTCTAAGCATCTGGATTGGGTCTTAGCCTGTTAGCTTGCTCTGTTTCTGTTTCTGCAGACTGCTTCCTGCAGGACGGGAACTGGAAGCTGGGCTGGCTCTGCCATTAGGCATGATGAGCTTGCCTTAGGCGGCAATTTGTTTGGGGCTACTGTAAAAAGGCAGCCATTTATTTGGAGAATTTCTTTTTTTAAAAAACCAAAAAAGTCTTGAAGCAATTATAAATCGCTAAGACAAATAAACAAAAGCTGTCCCTGTCCTGAGGCCTACAATCTAAATAAAAATGACATGACACAAAAGGAAAATGGAGGGAGGATACCAGTTCCTAGAAACAGGAAGTAGAGTGCTCTTGTACTTGGGCCCTCCTTTTGGACCTCCCACAGGCATCTAGTTGGCCGCTGGACTAGGTGAGACCCTGGCATGATCCATTAGGGATCTTCTTGTGTTCAAACACAGTGTATACTACCCTTTTGTGGAGGAAAATGGTATCCTAAAGTGGGTAGTTCACTGGTTAGAGCTTGGTGCTGATAATGTCAAGGTTGCAGGTTCAATTCCCACAGGAGTTTCTTGCTAGAGCTGTGTTCCAGACTTCTGGGCAACCTCCCAGGGGCTGCATGCCAGTGGTGGGTGGAGCCAGATGCAAAAAAGGACGGAGCAATAAATGCAAATGTTACCTTTGTACAGTAGGCTAGTTTCGTACATCACAACCCCTCTCTGTCCCTCCACTCAGGCAAACATGCAGCACCATCAGGATTC
The DNA here is from genome assembly GCF_964106915.1 of Podarcis gaigeae. NCBI lineage: Eukaryota > Metazoa > Chordata > Lepidosauria > Squamata > Lacertidae > Podarcis > Podarcis gaigeae. The sequence goes on along the minus strand of NC_139693.1, from coordinate 26,110,852 downwards.
AAGGACATATCCCAGACAGGGTAAAACACTGCAAGGTGCAAAGCAGGGCCAGTAAAGAGTGTGGCTCAGGGAAGAGTTCTGTGGGCCAGATAGAAATCTTCGGAGGGCCGTATTTAGCAACCTGGACCTTCTCATCCGTGTTTTAGGATGCAAACACACCAACATGGAAGATTTGTGCATCTTTAGGGGAGTCTGGAGATAACACAGATCTGCCAAGAGGCTCGTTTTACTCTTTGTAAGGGACACGAGTCTTTCCTGCAGTGGTGCTTTGCTGTGGAATCCCCTCCCTTATGCATGTGCCAATGCAGGACATTCCAGCGCCTTTTGCAATTGGCTCCCTGGATTTTACTAGCTCTTCATTCCATCGGGTAACTAGGATACACACCTGATTTACCAGTTGAATTTATTTTATTTGCTTTCAATGTATTTTAAAACTATTGTACATCACCCCAAAAGATTTTCTGTGAATACAATATAGAAATGCTTGAATACTACAGTATTCAGTACAGTATTATGCTACTGATATCATTGACAGCACAGATGTGGACTGAACTCAAAGAAAGCATGTTTACCTGCCCACCTGGATAAGTTGTCCAGGAGGCAACTGACCAAAGGAACAATTCCAAGCAGAATAAGAAACAAGGACTCATTTTTTTTAATCATGTATATAGCACAAGCAATGCACATGGCTCAGTAGAAACTTAAGTGTTTCTTTTAAATAAAAAAAAGAGGCTGATACTTTTGCCAGAATCCTCATGCACACCAATTTAATTACCTACTTCCACACTGAGCTACACACAAAGGTGATTGGAGGGTCCTATAAACTGCACCATTTCAGACTGCAAGGTGGTAGGGCTGAAAGATCCAAGCACTCCATTGTTAGCTGGGCAAGTGATTATGGGAGTACGGGAAAGTTCTTCCTTTTTTCTGATGGTATAGATTCCCAGGTGGGGAACTTCTATTTATTGCATTTATATCCAACCTTTTCCTCCAAGGAGTTCAAGGTTGCGTACATGGAGCTCCCCCTCCTCACTTAATCCTCACAACCACCCTGTGAGGAGTCAGTGACTGGCCCCCAAGGTCACACCCAATGAGCTTCATAGAGTAGCTATTCAGATCCTGGTCTCCCAGGTTCTAGTTTCACACCACGCTGACATCTCTTACTTGGCCTGAAGCCGCACAACCTCGAGCCCTGCATGTAAATCAGGCATGTGGGGATCTGTGGGCCCCTGAAGATGTTGCAGGACTGCAACTCCATCAGCTGGAGCAAGCATGTCCCAATGGCCAGGGATGATGGGAGCTGTGTTTCCAACAAAAGGTGCAGGGGCAAAGCTTCTCTGCACCTGGTGTATAAATCCCAGCAATGGGGGGCGGGCTGAGACCCCCAAATGCTGTGGGACCCAAACTCCCAGCAGGCCCAGTTGAGGTGGCCATTCTGTGGGGTTCTGAAGGTTGTGGAGTTGGGAGCCCAGCGCCATGTGGAGATCACCCACCCAGAGGTGACTTGTGCCCTGGATCGAGATGGTTAAAAGTGGCAAAAGGAACTCCCCCACTTTTCCCCTCTCAAGGTCCGGCCCGCTTGGTCCAACGAGGTTCCGGACAGGACCACTTTCCGGGGAGGGGGGGATGCACTGCCCACTCATTCGCGGCTCCCCAAACCAAAATGGCACCTTCTCCCTCTCTCACCCCCCCCCTCAAAGGCACCACGTTCCCGTCCTTCCCGAGGCCCTCGCGCGAGAGAAGCTCCATCCCGCGCGCCTCTCTGAGGCGGGCCGAGCGAACGAAAAGGCCGCGCCTGAGGGGGCAACTTGGGCGCTGAGGCGGCCAGTAAGCTAGCCTAGCGGGCGAACCCCGCAGCTGCCCCACGAGCGAGCGAGCGAGCAGGCCGGCCGGCCGGCCACCCTACTCCTCCTCCTCTTCCCTCAAGCGCGCCGGTCCCCCGCCATGTCACATGCTGTTTATTGTTGCCGGCTAGATGGGCTTTAACCCTTTCCTGCGTGGGCTCCCCCGCTCCTGCCGCCAAGCTGGGCTCCAGCGGCGGGGCGAGCGAGGCATGAGGCGCCAGGTGGGCCCAGGCAGCGGAGGGAGGAGGGCGGCCCCGTCCTCCGCCCGGCGCCCTTGACCATGGACGCCGCCGCCGCCTCCTCCGTGGCCGCCTTCAGCAGGTAGAGCAGGACAAAAGCCCCGCCGGCATCCCCCGGCCTCCGGACCCCCCTGAGAGGCCAAGGTGGACCCGGCGCCGGCTCCCCGCCCGCCTTTGTTCCCCGGCGAGGCCTTCTCCCTCGCCGGCCCCGGGCGCCCTGAGTGCACAGCCGTATTGCGCGCCGCCTTTGCCGCCGCCCTGAGCGCGCTGCCCGGCGGCGGGCCGGCTTTTATGCTCACGCCGGCTGCCGCGGGTGGGAGGAGCCGGGCAGGTTGTCCCCGGCGCTGCTGCTGCTGCTGCCGCTGCCGTTGCCCGGCCTCCTCCTCCTCCTCCTCCTTCCCCATCATCATCTCCACCTCCTCCTCCTCCTCCCCGCCCGGCTGAGAGGGGTCGGGGGAGGGGGCAGCATGGCCTGGCCGTCCGGCCCCTTTTCCAACGCTCAGCTGCCCCGGGAGTGTGGCGCTGCGCCTCGCAGGGAGAAGAGGTCCGAATGGAGACAGAAGCCAGCCAGCCCGGCCTCGCCTCCCCGGACTCCCCCCACGACCCCTGGTACTCGGCCCGGCCCACCCTCGCCTCCGACGCTGCCTCCTCCTCCTGCTCCGACGCCGACGCTCTCGGCCGGCCGGCAGCCTCCCCGCCATGCCCGATTGCTGGCGGCGGCGGCGGCCGGGGCAGGCTCTCTCCTCTGCCTGGCTGCGGGGAGCCGCCAACATGGCCGATTCCCCCGCGCGCTCGCCTCCTCCATCCACGCCTCCGCCGAGCCGGGCAGCCCACTCGCGTCCGCCGCATCCCCGGGGCGCCCTGGCGCCGCTGCCGCCGCCCCGATCCACCATCCCGAGCGCTCTGGAGGCGGCGCACACACGCCCCCCCTTTTCCCCAACGCCACGCTCGCCGCCCGCCATGGACGGAGGAGTTCCGGGGGTCCCCCAGGCAGCCTCCCGTCCTCTCCCCATGCGCCCGCGCCTCCCTTGATCGGGGGGCTTTCCCTCCTCTCCGAATACGAAACGCTTAACTTTTATGGCCGTCTTCTTGCTCTCGCATGCTGATTTAAAACCCCGTGTCTCTCTCTCTTTTTGTGTTTTCTTCCCTCTCTCGTTAGCAAAATGTTCATCGGGGGATTGAGCTGGCAAACCACGCAAGGTGAGAGCAAGGCGGCGGTAGCGGCCCGGCGTGGGGAGTATTGGGGCGGATGGGGGGGTGTAGAGAGGGAGTTACTGGACCGGGGGCAGGGGGTCTTCTGGGTTCGGTTCTGGCCGAGCCGCACCTGCAACCCAAACTTTCCCAACTCCTCTGACGCCTTTTCTTCTGCCCCTCCCCAAATCTGCTCTGCGATGTACAGAACTTAGATGCGCCTTTTCATGGCGGGGGTGGGGGGGAGCGGGCTTCTCCCATGTGGGTCTTTGTGAATAGCTTTGGGTAAGGGGCGCTGTTCGGACTCGTTTGCAAGGGTCCCCCCCCCACTCCCTCTCTCCTTCTCTGTTGGGGGGGGAAGCTTCCCCTCGAGCATGCCCCTCTCCCTCTTCTCTCTCCACCTCCAAGTGTTGTAGGATCTACCCCACTCTTTGCCAGCAGAGGTCGAATAGCCCCCTCCCTCTTTTCTGTACGCTTTGGGGTGGGGAGGAAAGAGGCATCACCCGGGGACACCCCCCCCCCCAGTGCCACCACCTGCATAGGGGACCCATTTGTGTCCTTCTCTTGTGCTTTGCAGAAGGCTTGCGGGAGTATTTTAGCCAGTTTGGCGAGGTGAAAGAGTGCCTGGTCATGAGGGACCCACTGACAAAGCGATCCAGGTGAGATGCCCCCACCTCGCTCCCCCCCCACCCGAGATCCCTCCTGTACCAGATCCATTCTTTCTAACCAACTTCCTTTCCGTCTCTTTCTCTCTCCTTCCCACCTCCTCTCCCTGGTCCAGAGGATTCGGGTTTGTCACTTTCATAGACCAAGCTGGTGTGGACAAGGTACTGGCCCAATCTAGACACGAACTGGACTCCAAGACGGTGAGTCTCCTTCTCCCATCTCCAGAGCGCTCTGTGTGTGTGTGTATGTGTGTGTGTGCAATAGCCAGCGACCTATCAACTATTGACTAGAGCTATATTGATCCTGTCTGGCTATTGGGTTTTGAAGCAGTCAGTGAAACCAATGACTTCTCTAATTTGTGCAAGGACCTGATGTGTTTCTTGGCTTAGAGGTTGTGTTTTTCAAAACTTTTTAACTCAGCAAAGTTCTCTTTGCAGAACAGTTCTAGGGAGGTAATGAATTGAAAAGTATTGTACTGGGGCAGGCTGAATGCCTGTGTGATGCTGGTTGGATATTTTGGAGGAAAGTCCAATGCTTCAGTGGTGGGGTGAGGGCAGACCCTAGGCCTTTTGTCTGGCTTGGCCCATGGGGTGCTGCTGGAGCTTTTGCTGAACCTGAGATATCCTGAGGGATGCTTGATTTCTCCCTGAAGATTAGGCCTATTCTTTTGGATCTTGGTTAGGCATCAGAAAGTGACTGGGTTTTTTTGTTTTTGTTTTTTGAGAGGGGCTATTTTATTTGGATTTTGGATTTTCCACCTTGGCCTAACCCTTTCAAGCTGGATCTTCTTTCCCCAATATCTGGGGCCTGAGCAGTTGACTGGCAGATCCCCTTCTCACTTGCAAAATAAAAATAAAATTAAGCTCTTTTGGTCCGAGGTTGTGTGGAATGCCAGCTATGATGTCTCAGGGCTCCCTCCCCATTAATTCTGGGTATTGGAAGAAGATCGACACTGTGTCTGTTCAAGAGGGGGAGTCACTCTGCATATGGTCAGAGATACAGTTTTCAAACATTCAATGGATGTGGCCCTGGGGCTCATGTTCTGGGTCTCAAATGGAGACATGGCTTTACAACACAATGTTCTTTGCAGTAGTGAAGGCTTTTTTATTATAAGAAACTAGTAATTTTCCAAAATAACATATGCAGCAATAAATACATCTAAACAGCATAGCTATATATAGCGATGCATGATAATTTCAAATCCCAGGTGCAGGTGAGATTTCTAGAGTATATATCTCTTTTGCGTTTCTCTAACATTTAGGTCACCTTGGGGACTATTTTTAAAAGTAGCATCTCCTAACTCCTGTTACAAATCAGAATGAACCTTTCATGTGCATCTGTGTCTGTCTGGGCTGGGACTTGTCTCTCACCATCTTCCTGATTTAACGTAAGAAATAAAGCGATTCCAAAGTTGTTGAGCATTAGTCTGTTGCCTTCATGTTTCTGAGCAGCTTAAGGAGGCACGTTAGTTTCTCTGTGATTGCCAAGTCCCAAAGTTCAGTGGTGAACTTTGGTAAGTATCTGTTTTAAAGTGGGGGTCTTTTTGATGACCAACAGGTGTTTTGGGGACTTCTCTCTCTCTCTCTTGTGAAATTGGGGATCTTGTACACTTAATTTACCTAAATGTTTAAAGTTATCTCTTGTGTCCCTTTGCCGTTTGGTTGGGAGCGGTACCACCAGAAAACTGAGGTGGGAAGAGTATGTTTGGGGAATCTGCAACCTTTCACCTGGGAGTCACCCTACCCCCTTGGCAAATCCCCTCCTCCTAGGAACTACATAAATGACTTTCTGACATATTTCACCAATTGCCACCCTCCCCTCAAGCCTATTTGCATGTTCAGCAAGCAAGAAGACTTGCCCTGGGGTGTGTGCAGAGGAAAGTAGCAGGTCTGGAAGCAAAGAACTAGGAAGGGAGGGGGGTGGGCTATAGAAGTGATCAACAGCCAGCACAGCTGTTCCATTCCTATTCCCAACATATGGTGACTCTTTGGTTGTCTAATAACAGAGAGCTGAGTCCGGATCCAACTAGTGTCTTAGCCCAAATAGATTTGGGGCCCTGAGGTGGACAATCCGAATGAGAATACCCAAATCAAATTCCCTCCCTACTTTCCAAATTTGGATGTTCAGATTGGGTTTTCTACCTATAGGCCTTAAAATGACTGGACCCCAAATAGTTGGATTCCACCCCCCAATTTTGGGGGCCTAGATAGGGACTTAAAATGCTTGCTCAGCTAAAGATCTTTGTTCAAGTTGGCTAATAATAATATTATTATTAATAATAATTTTATTACTGTTTATATCCTACCCATCTGGCTGGTTTCCCCAGCCACTCTGGGCAGCTTCTAGCACATATAAAAACATAATAAAATGGCAAGCATTGAAAACTTCCTGATACGGGGCTGCCTTCAGATTACTTCTAAAAGTTGCGTAGTTCTTTATCTTTGATTTGAACCGTTGTCACCCAGAACTGGGTTGAGTGCTCTTTTGAACAGTTTGTGAGACCTGTAGTGCATCTTAGTATGGCATCATAGAAATGTAGAGTTAAAAGGGGACCCCTAGCATCATCTAGTCCAACCCCCTGCATTGCATGAGTCTTTTGCCCAGTGTCGGGCTTGAACCCAAAACTGTTGGTTTTCCACTCTTAGTTTTTCAGGGCGGGGGTTGGTGGTGTTTGTGTTCATACACATTTTGGTGTTGGATTGCAGTGGCTGGGAGTCTTTTCTTGAGGATACTTTTAAGTCATTTTTCCTGTGATTGAAATCTGATATATGGGGCTCAAGGTTAGAACTCTGCCTAGAGGAAACAACGTTCTCTCCCCCCCCCCCCCTTGCAGGGCATGACTTTTAAAGGAACAATTCTGCTCAAAACCCACAGAAACAAAGGGGAACCTATTCAGTCCCCCTTCATTTTGGGGCGAGGGGCTTACGAAAGAGAACTTTGCCAGCGGCTAATGTCACAGTGCGTGCCGTTTTAATCCAATTTCTGGTAGAGTTCAGTATCCAAGGTGAACAGAAGGCATTCCAAAGGGAAACCTTTCCTTGAGGCTGCCTGGGGGAGTTGCAGGAAAGTTGATCACTGCCCTCCTTTCTTCTGGGGATCGTCCTCTCTCTCCCGAATGCATGTGCCCTGTGTTCCTTAAAAGTGTAATGAAAGTTTATCCTGAAAGTTCGGCAGAAGTTTTCATTATTTTTTCTTTCTTTTTAACCCGTTAAAAAGACTTGATACAATGAAGCAGGCCACACAAGTTGTGCTGTGCTAAATGGGTTAGTCTTTCAAAAGTCTCTGTTAGTTTGGGAAGAGGATATGATGGTCTACTACTTGGAAGTAATCCTCACCTAAATCACTGAGGTTGCTGTAGGATTGGGTTGTAATAAAGCTAGTCCTATTGGGGTATGTATGCAGAGTAGGGTATTTCGGGGGGTGGCAGGCCATCTCCCCTCCCTCTAAACCAGCCTCCAACTGGGTGCCCTCCAGCTGTTCGGAACTACAACTCCCATCAGCCTTAGCTGACTGGTTGGGGCTGATGGGATTTGTATTCCAAAACAGCTGGAGGGCACTCGGTTGAGGAAAAGCCTGCCTCTGAACTTTGCTATGGTGCCTAATCAGCTAAGCCCATCCTGGATCTCTGTGGGAGCAGCAAGGTCACCCCACCCCTGAAAGAAAGGAGTGAGTGATGAATGAATATCCATGGCGGCTGGCCTAATCCTTGGGAACAGTTTCCTGGGGATACAAAGTGAGATGAAAGCTGTGGTCTCTGATCCCTATTCTTTTCTCTGCCTCCTCCGAACAGTGTGCTCTGTCTCTCCCTCTCCCTCTTGTCTCTTACAACCTTGCTGTGGGGCCTCCCCTTCGAGGTGGAGCGGTTGGGGGGAGGGGTTAAGTGAGCCGAGGGAGAGAACAGAAGGGGTCTCATGCTGTACGGATTGGGGTGTGTGTGTGGTTGGCCGGCTATTGAAATCTCCTGATGCGTCTGCTTTGCTGGGTTGAGGGGGAGGAGGGCGGGAATTGTGGGGAGCAATTTCAGTAGAGGATAGCCCTCTTTTAAAAAAATACCCACCCTCTTTTGTTTGGAGCTCAAACCCTTCTAAGCTATCTCTCCTCTTTCTCTGCCCTTCCACCCCACCTGGGTCAGCCAGTGTTTCAGGTCCTGAGATGGAAAATCTAAATGGCATTACTTACACACACACACACGCACGCACCCACCCACCCACCCACCCACCCACACTCTTAACATCTTCTGGGACATTCTCCTGCTCACACCCCATTGGAATGAATGGGAGTTGCAGGAGAGCACAGATTCCCGCCCCCATCAAATCTTTCCTAACGAGGCGTGTGCAGAATAATTTCACAGTATTTATTTAATTTTGCATTTATATCCCACCTTTTTCTCCAAAGAGCTAAAGTGTTGTAGATGGCTCTTTCCCCTCCTCATTTAATCCCCACAGCAACCCTGTGAGGTAGGATGGGCTGAGAGAATGTGACTGCCCCAAGGTCACCCAGCGAGCTTCATAGCTGAGTGGGGAATTAAACCCTTGTCTCCCAGGTCCTAGTCCAATACTCTTAACCACTATGCCACATGGGCTCTCCCATACTTTAATGGTGCCCTGAAACTGCCACCTTGCCTTGTTTTATCGCAAGTACAGCTCTGCTCCTTCCTTCCTTCCTTCCTCTTTTTTTTTTTTAAAAAAAAACCAACAAAGCACTTTTTCTGATATTAGACAAAGATAAGAGCAATCAAACTCCCCTCCTTTTTAAAATAAAAAGTCTGTTTGAAAACATTGTTCAAAACATGTGCACAGTCTTAGGTTGGTGCAAGTTTCCAGTGCTATTTATTTGTTAAGTGTATATTGTGTTATCTAACCCATCCTAATCCTGGTATTTAGGAAACATTGGAGTAGGGATGTAGCTCAGCAGCGGAGCATTTGTTTTGCACACAGAAGGTCCCAGATTCAACCCTCAACTCCTCCAGGTAGAGCTGGGAGAGAACCCTGCCTGAAGCCCTGAAGAGCCCCTGCCAGCCAGTGTAGACAGAACTGAGGTACATGGACCCCAAATGGTCTGACTTGGTATAAGGCCACTTCCTGTATCCCAAGGGCATCAGGTTGGCCAAGGCTGGTCTTCTGTGACTTGATAGTGGCTTTCTAGGGTCTCAGCCAGAGTTATTCCCATTTACCTCCTACCTGATCCTTTTTAAACTTGAAGTGCCCTGGGTTTTTCTACCATGTTCTGAACCCTCTTTGGGAAACCCTGGTCCAGACCTAAACAGCTGAGTTCATTGACCGCTTTCATGAGCTTATTAAGCTGTCCTTGTCCCAGTGTTAGAAACTCAGATATAGAAGCTATTTGGCAAATGGCATCTTAAACCTAGGTTGCAATAGCCACAATGGAATGTCTAGTCACCTTTTTTGCAGTGGCATTTATTATTATTATTATTAATTTCATTTCTGTAACGCTTTGTATTTTAAAGTAAAATTTTTTACAGCAGTTTACGACACATTAAAACATCAAATAAAACAAACTCAAGCTTCAAGGAAAATATTTCAGATCCTTCTCTAAGTGACATTTGGCTTTCCCCATATTTATTTACCTACTTAATTTATATAGCTGCCCCATAGCAGAAGTACTCTAGGGAGCTAGAGTGGTGTAGTCATGAAGCTCACAGTGTGACTTTGGTCCAGTCATAGCATCTTAACCTACCTCACAGGGTCATTGTAGGGATTAATTGAGGAGGGAGGGTGAACCATGTAGTCCTTGGAGAAAAAAGGTGGGATATAAAGGCAATAAATAAGCTATTCTGATTACCTACTTATGAAAGCTGGAGGGGCCAACCAGATGGAGATGTCAGTGGCCAACCTGGCACCCAGAGATTGCCATTTGATCACAGTTGGACGCGTGCCAGTCGCAAAACGTACCTGGCGCTTGGCTAGTTTCGAACACTGCTTATCCCCCAACCCATATTATTAGAAATGGAAGTGAAATAACGTCAAGAAATAGCAATACAGGTTTTTTTAAGCAGCATGGTCTGACTTTAGTGTTGTATTGTGTAATCATCTTATTAATCATAGAGCTTTCTCGTTGGCAAGGGAGTGCACTCTGTACATGCAGATGCCCTTGATTTCTGAGGCTCATAGTTCCTGATTAACTTTTTTGCACTATACCCTGTGAACTTATTTTTCACCGCTAGACCCTTGCTGACCCCCTTTCGACCCCTGGGTCTTTAATCACCCACTGCACAGTCCCATTGACCACTTTGGAGATCCTAGTCTGGGAGGTGTCTCCCGAGGTCCACATACACTTCCCATGTGACTTGATTACTCTCCAGTTGACTGGTTGGCAGCTTCCCATGTACAAATGGGATCCTGTTGAAAGGCAGAATTGGAACTCAAGTAGGTGAAGTAGGCGTTGCTCTCTGGTGATGAATCTGTTCCGGCTCATAAGAACGTAAGAAGAGGCTGCTGGATCAGGCCAGTGGCCCATCTGGTCCAGCATCCTGTTCTCACAGTGGCCAACCAGGTGCTTATGGGAAACCTGCAAGCAGGATTCAAGCACAAGAGCCGTCTCCCCTCCAGCAGTTTCCAGCAACGGGTATTCGGAAGCATTGCTGCCTCTGACTGTGAAGGCAGATTCCAGCCATCATGGCTAGTAGCCGTTGATAGCTTTATCCATTTGTCCAATCCTCTTATAAAGCTATCTAGGTTGGTGGCCACCACTGCCTCCTGTGGGAGGGAGTTCCATAGTTCCACTATGCATGAGGAAGTCCTTTGGTTTTTTCCTTGTCCTGAGTCTTCTAACATCCAGCTTCATTGGTTGTCCATAAGTTCTGAGGTTATGAGAGGGAGAAAAACCTTTTCTTTGTGCCATGTATCATATTGTAAACTTAAATCATGTCACCTCTTTCTCTAAACTAAAAAGTCCCAAACCCTGCAACCTTTCCTCAATGGTGTGTGTGTGTGTGACTCTATCCCCTTGATTGTTTTTTGTTGCCCCTTTCTGAACTTTGTCCAACTCTATAATCTCATTTTGGAGTTGAGTGAGCCGCAACTGTACACAGTATTCCAAATGCGGTTTCACCATTCAGCAAGCCCATTCAGTTTTCAGTGTGGCTGTGAAGTGATGAATGAGCCTGTGTGAACCAGCCCTGATGGCTGCTGGCCTCTGCATTTCCCCCTGCTCCCTAGGAGCCTGGAGTGATTTTGAGGTGGAAGAAACTTAAGTGCAATGTTTCCTCAATGGCCTTTATTTGTAAGCAACGTAGAAACACGCTGAGGTCTGTTTATGTGAATGCTAAGTCTTAATAGGTACCTTTGCTAGGCTGGAAGATAACCATTGCTGAGGGGGCAGGAGGAAAGTGGGGCATTTTGGATTCAGGGTGAAGCAATTTGCAGCATAGCTGGCACCGCAGGTCTTGCCGACGTGTCTTCTGTGGCTCCGCTTGGCTACGGTATCGCTTTGGCAATAGATAACCTCAGAAGATGATTCCAGCAAGTTAAATGTGGTTACACGGGCTTTAACGGTAATTACACAGTGTTTGGAGCGGTAGTAGGATTGCGAGGAAGCGGATCGTGCCCTTGGCTCCCGCTTGTAAGGTCACTAGTCCTCATGATTAGAAGTGAGAGCAAAGGGTATTGGTTCAGTAAAGTGCCTTTTTAAAAACCGTGCATACATATAGGGTTCTGGGGGTATTGAGAGTGCTTCACTTAGTTGCCCTTACAATAGCCTTGTCAGGTTGGAGAGTCTTATCCCCCACCCCGAGGGAAAAGCCAGACCAAAAATGCGTACTGTGGGGTGTTTTGCAGGGAGGATTGGTCAGAGGACGAAGAGTTAAGGACCTCATCCTGCCCTCCAGTCCTTTCCTGCAAGCAGGAACCCCACCCCCAAAATATTAGTAGCTTTATTTTTATTATTACATTTGTATCCCATCTTTTTCTCCAAGGAGGTCAAGGTGGCATAAACTATTCTCCCCCATGTCATTTGAGTCCCCACAACAACCCTGTGAGGTAGGTTAGGCTGAAAGGCTGTGACTAGCCCAAGGTCACCCAGTGAGCTTCACATGGCATGTGGATTTGAACCCTGGTCTCCCAGGTCCTAGACCCGCACTCTTAACCACTGCACCAGGCTGAAGGACGCTTGGGTGTGATGCCATTCCTCTCTGATGCCACCTAGTGGTGGAGGCATGACTTGCACCAGTGGCTTCCTGGCTCACATCTCCCCTTATGCACAGTTTTGGGTGCCCCGTCAGATGCAAGGGGAGAGGGCAGAAGTGCCCTCCTCCTGCCCTGTGGGTCTCTGCTGAGTGTCCACCTGGCTGGGTTGAGCTGCTTCAATGCACTTATTTCAGGAACTGTGGGCAGCCAGCCTCTGCTTTCAGTTCCCAGCTAAAGCAATGTACTGGCTGGCCTGTCATAGGAGGTTTATGGGGTTGGTTGTAAGGCTGCCTGAGATAATGTGTCCAAAAGAACTCCAGGCATGCTGGAACGCTGCTGCATACATATTAACAGCAATTATGATGATGATTAGGGTTGCTCTTAGCTGGGAGGTGAATAACTTCTCCCTCGGCCCTGGTTTGCATGGAGGTATTTTTTGGAGAAAGGAAGGAGAGGGAAGGAAGTTTGGCCAGCCTTGCAAATAAGTTATGAAAGTTACTAGCCTGCAAAAAAACAGTAACCAGGCTGGGCTTGTGGAGGAGGGGCTCCACTCCCCCCGTCCTGAACCTCATTGGTTTCTATGCTGGCCTGCCCACACATCTGCACAGGACATCATTCACTCACCTGCATGCAATTCCTTGTTGCCTGTGGCTACCAACTTGGTGCTTAATCTGATATAACCTTTATGTTTTAAATCTGACCTTCACTTTTCATAATCTGTTTGCAACTAAATGCCCAACTTAAATTTCTAGACTTTGCTGCAATCGGATCAGGTGACCCTGAGAAAGAGCTGAGCCAGTAGTAGCCAATATGGTTCCCCTCCAGATGTTGCTGGCTCTAAACCTCCCATTATTCCTGACCTTTGGCAATCCTGACTGGGGCTTGCGGGAGTAACTGTAGTCCAACAATGTCTGGAAGTGTTGGCTCTCACCGCGGGATGAAGACTGGGAACTCTCAGCACTGTTTCTGCCAAAGGCTTTAATGCGAAAAGTCAGGTTCAACAGGTACACCAGGTACATCAGAGGCATGGGGCTTCAAAAGGCTATCTGCACAGCAGCGTTTGAAATTCACCAGACTCCAGGCACATTTTGCACCTGGCTCTTGGCCACTTGCAACCAAGTGGAGATGCCCAGGCGCCAGGATGTCACCCGATGTCTCCACCATCTGGTGGTGCGTGCCTGGGGATCCTTGGATCTTGCCTGTTTTCATATGACAGCAATATATCCTGTAGAATTCTATCCATTACATTTTATCTGCACAATCAGAATGAATTTCAGGAACTAAAAAGTCATATTGAAAAGTACGACTTTTGAGCCATCTGGCCCCAAATTTGCAGCTAGGCATTCTGTTTTGGCGACTGTAACCTGGTTTAAGGAGCCATTTGATGCCTAGCTTATACAGTGGTACTTCGGGTTACGTAGGTTCAGGTTACAGACTTGGCTAACCCACAAATAGTACATCGGGTTAAGAACTTTGCTTCAGGATGAGATTAGAAATCACGCAGTGGCGGCGTGGCAGCAGCGGGAGGCCCCATTAGCTAAAGTGGTGCTTCAGGTTAAGAACAGTTTCAGGTTAAGAACGGACCTCCAGAACGGATTAAGTACTTAACCCGAGGTGCCACTGTATATCTGAGTTTCTAATACTGTATGCACAGCAAACATCCCACGTCCCGGGTCTGGGCAAACAAATGGGCACTCCTATGAGCAGGTCGGCTTTGCGAGGCATCTTCTTACTGGTGCTGACTCCAGCATATCCTTGGAGATGGGAGTGACATCAGGACTGGCATCTTTAAGTTGCCTCTCCAGGCGGGAGGGGCTGTTCAATGACAAGAGGCAGCACCAGGGATGGCTTCATTGCAGGTCGTTTTGGGCTTGGGATATCTAGCGTCTTGGAGGAAGAAGGTTCTTCCGTCAGCCGGCTTGGGCCCAAACTCCCTCTCTCTGCCCACTGGGCTCCTCCTCAGGGTCAGTCACCGACTGAGGTCCCTATCTATCCTCCACAAGTTTGCTAGGAGCCTCACAGTGAGTCATCCAGCTCCAGCTCCCCAATCTCTCCCCATTTGTCTTCCGCATCTGGCTGCCCTCTCCAAGGCATCTTTTGCAGCGGACTCATGACAGGAGGGAACTGTGCTGGCAGTCCTTGAGCCAGACAGATTCACGGAGGGCAAGTTTTGTGAACAGTTGTTAGCAGTGTCAGCTAATTAGAATCCCTGTGTTTATGAAACATACTTGTTTCATAAAAATTATATACTGCTTGATAGTTTAAAAACAGAATATTATGTGCACCTGTTAACAGTACCCATTCCGCAGATTAAAGCCAGTTGACTAGGCATATGGGTGTGTGTGTAAGGTGATCTTGCAGCTGTGTGTAAAACCTTTAGCCTCCCAGATGTTTCTTGGGACTACATCTTCTATGGGCCTTTAACAGGAGATGCACCAACTGGAAACAAAACAGATGCTTTTGCAGACACAAACAGTGTCAAATGTGGGATTGTGTATAAATTTTCCCGTGCCGTTGTGTGGTTAAGAGTGTTAGACTAGGAATTGGAAGAGACCAGGGTTCAAATTCCCACGCAGCCGTGAAGCTCACAGGGTGTGACCTTGGGGGCCAGTCACCCACTCCCAGCCTGTGCCCACTTCACAGGGTTGATGTGAGGATAACTATGTACACCACCTTGAGCTCCTTGGAGAAAAAGGTAGGATGGAAGTGTGGTAAATAACCTAATAACTCATGAGCAGGTGTCGTCAGGAGCGTCCAGTGAAAAGGATGTCTGGATAGGCCCAAGGGCGTTTGAATTTACTTTTTTATTTTATTGTGTTTACACCCCACTTTTTTCTCCATGGAGCACAGGCTAGTATACATTGTCCCCCCGCTCCTCATTTAATTCCCACGACCCTGTGGGGTAGGCTAGGCTGAGAGGCATCAACTACCCCCTCTGCAAGGTCACACATAGTGAACTTCATGCCCTAGTGGGGATGAATATTGTAGCTGAATATTGGTGCTTTTAAGTTGAATCCAGGATCAAATAAGGTAACCAATGCAGGTGATACATGAGCTCTGTAAGATAATATGATAAATGATCAGGGGCGAAAGAGTTGAGTAACGCTTTGCCAGGCTGAAGCAGGCTGTTCAACCTGACAGCCGTTTCCTGTACAGTTTTTACAAATAAAATGCTGTTTGCTTCTCGGGAGCATCAAACACAACCTTCCTCTTTTCTCTCTTGGGGTTCTTTATATTCTTTGCTTCTGTTTTTACGGGTTCTGACTCCAAACGCATCCTGTATTGTTCCCACTTCTTAAATAACTTGCTCACTTCTAGTTACACCTTCTCTAGCACCTTTTTTTTAAAAAAAAAGGAAAAGAAAAACCCTTCCAGCCTCAGTTTTCCTCCAACACTTGCTAGCCAGACGGTCTAGCTGCATAATTTGAATAACAGCCAGCCTCACCCAGCTTACAGCAAGCAGGCTCTCTTTTCTGCCTAGTGAATTGTGCTGGGAAAAGGAAGGCCTGGGTTAACTTTTGTTGAAATAGGGGAGTATCTTCTTGGCAGGAGCTGAATGTCTCTGGCTGGGAACTGAACAAGACAGGGGACAATTGTTTGTGCTTGGTATCTTCCATCAGCCTCCTGCTGTCCCGCGAGAGGCCTTGGAAACTCACTGTGGGCTTTCGCTAATGCCACAATGCAAAGGGATTGAGTGTGTTTTTGTTTGTTATGTGTTTTAGAATCTTGTCTCCTACCTATTCTCCCTCCCTGCCAGCCCTCCCTGAACAAGGGTGTGCTTGTGTGATTATAAGCGTTCAGGGATGATCGGGAGCAGAGGTGGCCCTGGTGAAACACAGAAATGATTGAAGAGCATTGGAGCGTCTTCTGCACAAGGAGAGGTGGTGCAGCAGCCTTTTGCCAACCTGGCAGCCTCCAGGTGTTTTGGGCTACAACTTCCATCAGCAGCATATGGCTTGTAGGCTGGGGTTGATGGGAACTGTAATGCAAAACACTTCAAGGGCAGCAAGTGTGGAGTTCTTTAGTTTAGGGGCAGGGAAATAATTTTGGGGTGGGGAAAAGGTGTCTAAACTCAGTGGTGTGGCGAGTGGAAGGCGACTCCGTTTCTCCTCTCACAGTAGCTGGCCACTTGTG
The DNA here is from genome assembly GCF_964106915.1 of Podarcis gaigeae. Taxonomy (NCBI): domain Eukaryota; kingdom Metazoa; phylum Chordata; class Lepidosauria; order Squamata; family Lacertidae; genus Podarcis; species Podarcis gaigeae. The sequence goes on along the minus strand of NC_139693.1, from coordinate 26,094,634 downwards.
AAAACTTAGTGAGGAATGGGGCACAGAGCAACCTACTTCTTCCCCTCCACACACAATTGACTGATGGGGTCTCCTTGCCAAGCTATGTGTTTTTGGCGGTACGCCTGGATGCTGGTTTTAAACAAAGGATTAGGCAAATCCGTGGGGGATAGGCGTAATTTAACGGCTCCTGGCCACAGTAGCTAAATGGACCAATCCCCTGTTGACAGGAGCACTGCAGCTTTGATGGACCTGATGATAGGGATGAAGACGCAGGGCAAGGCTGCTTCCCTACCTGTGAACATCCAGAGGCAGCTATTTGCGTACAAAACCTACAAAATTTAAAATAGGAAGTAGGACGTTAGAGCAATATTCATAGTGGAAGGAAACATAGGAAGCTGCTTATTGCAGCTGGTCCATGTAGCTCAAGATGACACTGACTAGCAGAGGCTCTCCAGTGTTTCAGACGGGACTGTTTCCAGCCTCACCTGGAGATGCTGCCAGAGATCTCATCTGAGACCTTCTGCTGGTAAAGCAGATGCTCTACCACTAACTTATGGTCTTGCCCCTGAAAATAAAGGTTCTAGAATAAAGCTGCTTCATTCCAAGTCAGACCACTGGTCCTCTAACTCAGCATTGTCTACCTTGACCGGCAGTGATTCTCCCTGGTTTCAGGTGGGGATCTTTCCTGGTGATGCTGTTGAGGAATGAACCTGGGACCTTCTGCATGCAAAGCAAGTGCTCAACCACTGAGCCATGGTGCTTCCCCAAAGACATACTGAAATAAAACTATTTCAGACTGGTGCCTGAAACTTGGCAGGGCTGGTGGCTGCCTGGTTTCTGATGGGATTGAGGGCCGTGGAGTTGGGCTCTCTATGCTGCAGGTACGACTCCTTGATGGCATGAGGCATGCTTCTGGATCATGGAGGAACCACAAACAGTGCTCCTGCAGGTGTTCTCAGCTTGTGACACAATAAGGGTGAGGCAGTCCTTAAGGCAGAGGTTTTCAAACTTTTTGAGTCCATGGCTCCCTTTACCAACTTCATTTTTTCTGTAGCATACATGTGGGGCTCAGGAGCTCAGTTATGTCACCCCTTGCTTGCAGAGCTGGCAGCATCTTGTCCTTTTTCAAACACCCTCACTTGTGGAGTGTCCCTCTTCCTCCTCTCCTCTCCTCTCTCCTCTCCTCTCCTCTCCTCTCCTCTCCTCTCCTCTCTCCTCTCTCCTCTCTCCTCTCTCCTCTCTCCTCTCTCCTCTCCTGTCCTCTCCCTTCTTCTTGGGAGTCCTCTGGGCAGCCGCTGCTGCTGCCCCTGGTCTCTGAGCTGCCCCACCCCACCAAAGAGAGGTGCCTTCTCACGCTGCCCTGCAGGGGCCTGGGATTTGTCTGTCATTCCCAGCAGCAAGGGCTGGAGGATTGGCTGGCTGGGATCCCTCACCTGCTTGCTTGCTTGCTTGCTTACTTACTTACCCTAAAGCCGCCTCAGCTCCTGGCAACCAGCACACCCTGAATAGCCCCAGAGGTACCATTTGCCTGGGGAGCTTGTAGCCAGGGCTGTTGCACAAACAGCCACACAAGTCTTTGGGAGGCAGAGACACAAGAGGACATCAGAGGAGGGAGGGAAGGAAAGAGGAACAGAGGCCAGTGTTGTCCGTGGCTCCCCTGACCATCATTCAAGGTGCCATGGCACACTGTTTGAAAACCCCTGCCTTAAGGTGTATCCAAAGCTGCTCAGGCGGTTTGTACACTAGTACAAGAAGCTTGAATATGGGTGAGAAGCCACTGCAGATCTTTCAACTGTGACTAGTTGGGCACTGTTGGTAGCAGGTACTTTCAGCGTCGCATCTGTTGCTGTGCCTTTGTTGGCATGTGGCCCTTGGAAGGTTGCCAGCTGGGGAATGCGGCCCTCTGGCTGAAGATGTTTACACATCCCTGCCTTTACATGCCAAGTCTGGGTGATATCCAGAGTTAGTCATACTCAGACCTGTTGAAATTTATGGCCACAGCGACATTAGGAATTGGTGTAAAAGGTGCCTTTAAAAAAAGGTAAAGGGACCCCTGACTGTTAGGTCCAGTCGTGACCGACTCTGGGGTTGCAGCACTCATCTCGCTTTATTGGCCGAGGGAGCTGGCATACAGGTCATGTGGCCAGTATGACTAAGCCACTTCTGGCAAACCAGAGCAGCGCATGGAAACGCCGAACAAGATTGCAATAAGACGTGCAGGTGTGTGAACAGATATGAGTGATAGCCACTGTTCTGGCTGCCTCTCCTGGTTCGAGGCTGTGATTTTCCTGGGCAAAAGAATTCTGCCTTGGTCAGACCCCACAGTTGGGTACCACAGTTTAAGATACTGAAAGTTGGAACACGTGCAGAGGAGGGTGACAAAGACGATCAAGGGTTTGGAAACCAAGCCTTATGAGGAATGGTTGAGGGAACCGGGTATGTTTAGCCTGAAGAAGGCAATGGGGTGATATAATAGCCATCTTAAAATATCTCAAGGGCTGTCACGTGGAAAATGGAGCAAGTTTGTTTTCTGCTGCCCCAGAGGGTAGGACCCGAAATGATAGATTCAAATGACAAAGATTCCAATTAAACATTAGGAAGAACTTTCTGATGGCCAGAGCTGTTTCACAGTGCAAAGGATACCCTTGGAAGGTAGTGGACTCTCCTTTGTTGGCGGTTTTTAAACAGGCTGGATGGCCATCTGTCAGGGATTCTTTAGCTGCGACTCCTGCTTCGCAGGGGGTTGGACTAGAATGACCCTTGCAATCCCTTCCAGTACTACAGTTCTGCAAAAAGTGCACGCGCAAAAGTCCAACCGGGAGTAGCAATGGTTGTAGCAAACTGTGTGCTTTTTGCCGACTGAGAGTTCACTTGCATATGTGGGATACCTGCCCTGTGGGTAAGGTACACACTGTCTGCCTGTCATGGCAGGGGGAAGAGTCTAGGAGCAAGTCACAACACTCTCATATGGCAAAGGTGGTTTTTTTGGAGTGTGATCGTGGAGACTATGGTACAAAGTGGGAGTGCTGCCAGACTTTGCAATGTGGCTGCCCCCTTCCCTTACTAAACAGTGGGGCCGGGTGCTCTGTCCTGGCACGCCCAGCTTTAAGACTGGAGTTCCTGATGTGTGTCTTAGGCCTGGAGTCACCCAGCAAGCGTTGTAGGGAGAGAAGCATTTGCAACGTGCTCAATTCCTGGTCTGGAGCCAGGTGGCTTGGTGCTAAGTGTTCTCCTTCCTCTGGTGTCCATCACCAGAGTTCCTCCTTGTGTGCTCTGTGTGTGGCACGAGGGAGAGAGCAAGAGCATACAGGACATCACTCTGTGTGGGCTTTTTATATATTGGTGCTATGAATGCTGTATTGCAATTGGGTCTTGAATTGCACCATAGCCTATTGTGCATTCGGAGATGTGGGCAGGATCATCCCTGGGTCAGGGTCCTTACATCATTGTGGGGGTGGCTATTCTTATCCCCTCTCCTTAAGCCAGTGGGAAATATATGTCTTGCATTCAGGGGTGTACCTAGGGGTTGGTTAGGTTGGACCTGCTAATGGCTCAGGCCCAGGGGTGTATGGAAAAAAAATATGCCTCTCCATTCTGGCTCAAGAGTGCCTAGGAGCCTGCCCATGTGCTCCCTGGGCTGCTCCTCGGCTGTTCTGGGTGGCCGGGAAGGCACACAGCCTCCTCTGGGTGCCTTGGTAGAGGAATCTGGTCACAAGTGATGGAGGGGGGGGGGGCTGGGACTGATACAGCTCCTTGCCAAGGGTGCAAGGCAGCCTCGGTAAGCCTCTACTTGTGCCATGTCCTGGTTTCTTGTAAAGATACCCTATGATGATGTTGAGGGTATGGTGTAGCAGCCTTCATCAACCTGGTGCCCTCCAGATGTTTTGGAGTACATGCTAGCGGGGTCTGATGAGAGTTCTAGTCCAAAACATCTGGAGGGTGCCAGGTTGGTGTAGCATCAGCTACAGCATAAATTTGATGTCCCATCATATCCATGTAAAAGGTAAAGGTAAAGGGACCCCTGACCATTAGTTCCAGTGGTGACCGACTCTGGGGTTGTGGCGCTCATCTCGCTTTATTGGCCGAGGGAGCTGGCGTACAGCTTCTACATCATGTGGCCAGCATGACTAAGCCACTTCTGGCGAACCAGAGCAGCACATGGAAATGCCGTTTACCTTCCTGCCAGAGCGGTACCTATTTATCTACTTGCACTTTTGACGTGCTTTCGAACTGCTAGGTTGGCAGGAGCTAGGACCGAGCAACAGGAGCCCACCCCATCACGGGGATTCGAACTGCCAGTCCTAAGCTCTGTGGTTTAATCCACAGCGCCACCCGCGTCCCCCTGTTATATCCATGACTCCACACTATTTTAGGCACCCCACAGGTGGATCTTTGGTAGAATGTCTGCACCTGTGGAATGTGCTGCTGGCATACCTGGGCAGTCCCATTGGTGCATCTGTCATGGTGGCAGCAGGCCTTGTATTCCACCAGATCTTATAGCCCTTCATCCAGCATCTGCTAGTGTGGTGTATCAAGTGTTTTTTTTTCTCTCCCCTAATCAAATAGCCCTGTTCAAATACTTATGGTTCTTTGAAAAGTTTTTTTTTTAAAGAATACGATACTTTTATATGGTGGATAAATTAATGCGGCATACTTTCTGAGTTTGATTGATTGTATTAAACATAAGCCCAGTGAATATGCCAAAATGGAACAGTTTCTGATTCTGGCAAGTTTTTTATTCAAAATTTTCCAGGAAACCCCACAACACTAGGGAAGGTAGTATTTCTGATGCACAGCTTCTCCTTCCTGATATAGGATTACTCTGTAATCAGTTAAAACACTATTGCAGCATAAGCACCACTGATGTCTGTAGCACTTCCTTACAGACAAGGATGCATGGCAGCCTTCACCAGATGTTTGATGCCATCCAGATGTTTTGGACTCTTAGCAGCCCCAGCAGCAAGCATGGGCAGTGGCTAAGGATGATGGGAATTGCAGTCCAGCAACACCCGGAGGGCACCACTTTGACTACCTTAAACTACCAGTGAGAGTGAACTTAGAAAATCCAGCTCCTATCTGTGCCCCCTGATGCAAATCAGAACAAAATTTGGGAGAGGAAGCATGGCAAGACTTTGCAGCAATTTGGAATGGCTCTGAGGGGCCTGAATTCTGCACCATAAGCGAATGAAAAAGAGTCAGGAAAATAAATGAGGGGGAGTGGGAAGCAGGACGTCTACAGCCAGGCAGTCCTCCCCACCCTTTAATCCTTTGGAGTTTGCCGAACTGGTGGTCCGAAAGGAGTGAAGGAACACACAGGATTGTTCCAGCTTCGCACTGAGCTGAACCTGATGTTTGCAAGCACCAGCCTCTGTTTGTTTGTTTGTTTAAACCATTTTTACCCTGCTCTTTAGCCAAAAAGGCTCCCAGAGTGGCTCACATACAATCAATTAAAAACAAGACAGTTCTTGCCCGCCGGCTTACAATCTACAAGGCACAACACCCGAAGGGAAAGGGACACAAAGGGAAGAGAGGAAAAAATAAGCAAACTCGGGCAGTTCTTATCATGATGAGCGGACATAGAAACAGTTCCGTGATTGGAAGGAAGTGATGCTGAACTTAGTGTGGACAACCGATCCAAAAGTACCCCTAAGCTGCGTCTGCTACTCCTTCAGAGGAAGTTTAACCCCATCAAGATCAGACAAGCTCCCATCCTTCTGGAACAACTGTCTCTGTCTGAGTTAGAGTTGTCTTCCCTTCTAGTTTTTATCAGTCAAGTGGGGCAAGGGTCCAGAGTGCAAGTGGTTGCCCTGACTGATTACAAGCACCATGTCCACATCCTTGAGCCCTACTAACTGAAAGTTATCCAGCATATCAGGACTAGACAGTGCTCTAGACTCCTCAAGATTCATTTGCTGTAACAGAGGAGTCATGATCCTTGGAGGATGCAAATGAATTTATCTTCAAAATGCTTTGCAAACAAACTCAGTGAGCTACCATTGGTTCTGCCACCTTCTATGAGCCGGAATGTCAAAGGCCCCACGCTACCTGCAAAAGCTCTGCTGGACAGCACAGTGAGAATGCAAAGGACACAGCAACGTATGCCTTCTTTTCTGGCTCGAAGAGCTTTCACCAGTGTTGGCTTACCTTCGACTGGAGTTTTCCTCCATTTTCATTCAAGTCATCTCCCAGCTTTGTTTCCTCGCCGTAAGCTCTGGAATATACTAAGGAACCAAACAGGCTCCATGAAGTGGGAGAGGGTCATTGGCCCAAGCCACTTGGATCTTCCAGAGATTGGCCAGAGCACCAATCACATCTGCCAGAAATCCCCTAGAGCGATCTGGAAATCCATTGGATCCATCAACCTCAAAGGATGGACCATCCTAATAAAGTCCCTGACCCGATACTGAAAACCTAAATCTCAGCAGGAAGTGATCTGACCATGACAAGTGACTGGTGTCAATATCCCCTACTTTCAGATCACCCTCTTCCTGCCCAGTTGAGAAAACAAGGTCCAGAGTGTGGCCTGCCATGTGTGTTGGGCTGGTGACAGGTTGGTACAGCCCCATGGTCGTCATAGCAGACATGAAGTCCTGAACTACCCCAGAGCCAGTCGCCTTGGCATGGATGTTGATGTGCCCCCCAAACCAGCAGTCTGGGAGTCTGCAACACCCCCTCTGAGACCAGTTCTTTCAGTTCAGGCAGGGTGATTGATGGACAGCGAGGCAGGTTGTAAACTAGCAAAGTTACAGAACAGAAGGACATGTTCTATGCCTCCTGGTTCTTACAGAGGCCCTATTCTTAAGGAAAGAGGGATGCCCTGCATACCTGCCCCAAAGTATTTGGGGTAGAAAAACATTAAATCTGACCAGAATAAAGGCTCTTCAACATTCAACAACATGCAGATTCCTAAGGTATGCAGCTAAATGGAATGGATCATCAGAAGAGATGCCCAAGGAGTGAGGTGAGCAGGTTGTCCCTGAACAAGACCTGTATTGTCTAATCCTCTTTTTAAAGCATCCGAATCAGTGTCCATCACTTCCTCTCTTGTGGGAGTGAATTCCATAGCTGAACTATGCGCTGTGCCATTCTCCAATGAAGGACTATGGTGCTCTAAGCAAGAATAAGAACATCAGAAGATCCTGCTGGATTGGGCCAATCCCCCTTCTAGTCTAGCATCCTGTTCCCATAATGACCAACCAGATGCCTGCAAGAAGGACCCAAGCACAAGAACCCTCTTGCCTCCTGTTGTTTTCCATTAATACCTCTAAAACCTTTCAGAATCTTCAGTTTAGTTTGGCTATCCTGTAATAGTCAATATCGACCCCCTGAGGTCAATGGGATTGTGCAGGGGGTGGATAAAGACCTACGGGTCAACAAGGGCCTATAAGGTTTTGTTTGGAAAATTTTAATTAGGAATTAAGAGCTTCTGAAATAAGGGGTGTGGGCACTGTCAGAGTGATATTGTTATTATTTTTACTTGCTTTACTTCCCTATTTTTTTTTACTTTTCATTATTCCTAGTATGATAGTGATCTATGATTTGTAAATATTGATGTAAACATTGATATTTCTTGTTTTATTTTGTTTACATCCCTAAGAATCTGGGCTGGAGTTGATGGTAACTTTGTAAGCTCATCAAGGAGTCAATGTACTCAGGGGTCTGGGAAAACCCAATTTAGTTGAAAGACCTATCTGCTTGCCTGGGTATCTGTGGGATGTTAGCTGCAATTTTGGAACCGGCGGGAGGCTGCATGTGTATTTTTATCATTGAAATTTTAGCGCTGTGGTCTTTCTCTGTTGCCTGCTCTTAATTCTCCAGAATTGATGATGTTGTTACTCCCCCCTGAGATTATGTGATGAACGGAGTGCTAAAAATATACTTAATAAATAGATTCCCCTGGGATCTTTGGGTGGTGGAGGAAGCTACATGTTGGAAGATACAGGGCAGATAAAAGAAAGGGCTTCTTCATGTAGCACATAGTGAAACTATGGAACTCGCTTCCACAGGAGCCAGCAATGGCCACCAACTTGGATGTCTTTAAAAGAGGATAAGAGCAATTCATGGGTCATCAATGGTTACTTGCCAAGATGGCTATGCTCTGCCTCCACGGTCAGAGGCAATAATGCTTCTGAATGCCAGTAGCTGGAAACCACAGGAGGGGAGAATACTCTTGTGCTTGAATCCTGCTTGCAGGTTTCCCTTTGGGGCATCTGGTTGGCCATTGTGAGAACAGGCTGTTGGCCTGATCCAGCAGGCTTTAATTACGTGGAGTCATAGAGGCTTAACTGTTTCGAAACAGATTTGGATTTCTAACGTAGATGTGCCTTTGCTCAAGCAGTCAAGATAGCCTTCGTCTTGTGGAACAGGGATGGCGAAACTGTGGCCTGCCAGCTGTTTCTGGACTATTGCTCCCAGCATCCCTGACCACTAATTGTGCTGGTCAGAGTTAATGGAAAGAGGAGTCTCACAGCACGTGGAGGGACAAACATTTCCCATCCTTATAAATGAGCAGCCTTCCAGCTGTATTACAGGTCTGGACATGCTTGTTGTGCGGATGATGGGACCATAGGTTGAGCTTAGTGGATCAGGCCAATGGCCCATCTAGTTCCTCTTCTCACAGTGACCACCCAGGTGCCCCAAAGTGAACCCAGAAAGCAACTGTGGTTTCCAGCAACTGGTATTTATAAATTTTCACCAAGTCAAATTTTGAAGAATAAAACAAGGATGAAGTGATTGACAGCAATGTTTTTCTTCCTCACGCCTTCTCTATACGCAGCTGGGGGTGTGGAGTTTTATAAGTTGTGTGTCTTTGTTTCTTTTTAAAAAATAATTTTTATTAAAGATTTTCTTAGTTTACGATAGTACATGCATTGTCTCTTTTTTCAGGTTGTGTTTCTTTGTTTCTCAATTTGTTCCTTTTACATGGTTTTGTATGTATTGTGGTATTTTATGAATTATGCCTTGCAGTTATTCTATTGATCAATTATTTTTCATAATTGTTAAGAGTGAATTTCTGTTTAATGATCATTTGCTGATGTTTCCAGAGTTAATTTTACTCTGTGCTGTTACATGCTAATAGATTATTGAATATTACTTTATTTGATATAAGTCGTTCCATTTTAAAGTTATGCTTTATTATGACTTTTTGTATTTAATCAGGTTATTATAAGCTGTGTGTCCTTTGTTGTATATTTTGTTGCTGTCAACCAGCTTGTGTATAGCAATATAGAAAGGCAGTATAGTCATGCCTCGGGTTGAAGTAGTTTCAGGATGAGTATTTTGGGGTTGCACTCCGTGGCGACCCGGAAGTAACGGAGCGCGTTACTTCTGGGTTTCGCCGCTCGCACATGCGCAGACGCTCAAAATGAGGTCATGCGTGGAAGCGGCGAATCGCGACCAGCGCACACGCAGACGTGGGTTGCGTTCGCTTCAGGATGCAAACGGGGCTCCAGAATGGATCCCGTTCGCATCCAGAGGTGCCACTGTATGCAAATTAAAAGTGAAAAAATGAAATCAAATGTAAAAACTGAACAGGAAAATGGGTACTATCTCCAGGAATTGCTCAGCTGCTAGCCCCAATAATATGAATGGGAACCTTGCAAAATCCTGTTTTTGGCTAGCTCCTCTTAATTTCACTGTAGCTTGTGCACAAGGAGTGTGGCATCCCAAAAATGCTCTTTGCATTGACATGTTTCTTGTTGTTTTGTTCTATTCTCCCGTAAGGTCTTCTAGCACGCTAGAAAGCTTCTATTGTGCTGAGAGTTGTTGTCTCCACATGTGTGTGTGTTGTTATTTCTTAAAGGAAAATTTTGTGTAGTAGTTTTTTTTACCTGCTTCTCCTTGTCTTTCAGATTGACCCAAAGGTTGCATTTCCCCGGAGAGCACAGCCCAAGGTAGGTACTTGTTTACAACTTTTGAGAGTGACCTCCCCCCAACCAATCATACAGATGCTTTGGGGTCATCAAACTTTGGAACCGCTTTCTTGGCCACCAGGCAGATGCTGGGTGCTGGAGCTCTTCCTCTTGGGTTGATGTACAGATCAGCCCTAGACCTTTCCAGCTCCTTGCAGCTGAAACCTCAATGTTTTTAGAGCATGCTGGTTATTGGGTTTATGCCTGTTGTTTCAACCACCAGTGGTCTTCCCTGATGATGGAACAGAGATGGAAACTGCACAAGAAGCACCTTTCAAAGTGGGACTCCTCACCTGGGGCTACCTTGCAGTGTTCCCCTCTGTCAAATGTGCCTTTCTTTTGAGTGTCCACACTTCATTTTTCTAAACCTCCCCATGGCTCCAGTTTGTGTTGGTCTTGCTTCTTTTTGGGGTTAAGATGTCGACTTGCATGCACTAGAAGCCTGGCTGCCCTCTTCTTAAGTAAGACCTTTGTCCTTGGTTTGATAAGTGACCCAAAGAGAAGCTTAGAGGCAACTGCTTGAACTGTGACCCGCTACAAGCTTGAATGGTCTATATTTTACTTTTTACTGGAAACCAAAAGTTTAATCCAGGGTTCGACAACCTAAGGCCCATGGGCCACAAGTGGCCCACGGGGGCCGTTTAACTGGCCCCCGAGCCGTCCACTTGGTGAGTCCCTGCGCACTGCACTGAACCGGCACAGTGCAGTGCGGGGTCTCGCTTCCGCAGTGCCGAAAATTGCATCTGTGCATGCGCAGACGCCGAAAATCATGGGTGCATGTGCATGAGAATGCACGATCCAGCCCACAGAGGGATCTCCACTGGAGTGAACCAGCCCAGGCAAGGTAAACCTTGCCGACACCTTGATTTAACCATTTGGATGCAAAACAGTGGCTTCAGCAGGGGTGTGGGGTGTAAGACCGCCCCGTACAGCAACCTGTGTTTCATATACTGGGCTGACCTGAATGAGTTCAGGAACCTGTGGCCCCCCAGAGAGCGAGCCTCATTTAGCAATACATTGGCTTGCACGGTGGTTTGCGAAAGTTCAAAGGGACAAGTCCTTGCTCCAGGGGACTAATCATCTAAAATTTGACATTGGGGGAGGGGAGGGAGAACTGAGGCAGGAGCGAAACGAGGAAAGAATATGCAGTTAGCTTGAGTTTTATTTTGTTGGGTTCTCGCTTCTCTTTCCCTTGCTGCAGACGCTTTACCTGCTGACATCTCTTCTTCTACCCAACTCTCAAAACACTCAGTTTTCATTCTGCTCTTAACTGCTTTTAATCAAAATGTTAAAATATTGCATTTAAAGCTTGTGAGCTGCCCAGACAACATACGCCGTTGGGTGGCCACAGAAATGTAGGAAGTAAAATAAAGGCACCTTTTCTGCCCTTTGCCCTTGGGCTTGATGCGCAAATGAAGAGGGTTGGGTGGATGGGGGAACCCAAGGAGAGGGAACGTGATGTGTGCCAGCCAGCAAAGCGGGGATCAGGGCAGCGAGTGCTCAGGTATCCCAAGTAATCAGCACCACGAGCACATGGTTGGAATTGGGTTAATTCCATTAAGCAGTTTTGGTGACAGAAGGCGCTTTGCTGTTTGGGCGGGCTGTTCTCTAAGGCTTGGAATTGCTGCGGATTAGCTCTGTGCACTCCTTGGGGTAATTAGGAGCATGTGTTTCTTGCAGAGTGGGGACACAGCCATCCCCGGGGGGGTGGGCAGCAGTGTGAAGAGGGAGCCTATTTGAAAAGAGCATCCCGGGCCCCTTCTGAGATCAGGGAGTTCTGCAAGGCTGAAGGGATCAGGAAGATGTACAGAGAAGTCTCTTTCCACAAATGCACTTGCCCTTTCTGAGCGTCTCAGAGTGAATGTTCTGCCAGCCATGCTTGGGGTGTGTGTCTGCCTGTCTCTCTTGTGGTGACTTACCAGCACTCCTGCATCAGATGCAGGGCCTTGTTGTGAGTTTCAGGTGGAAGGGAGAAAACACACACACACACACACACACACACACACACACACACACACACACAGTGCCACAGTCCAGCAGTTCTCCTATGCAAGTCCTGCATGGTGACTGGGAATGGGATGAGCTGTTCAAAGCCACCCTGTTTAAAAGCTGTTGAAAAAATAATTTAATGGGTAGGCAAAGAAAGCAAAGCGGCGGGGGAATAAGTAGTTTGCAAGCAGACATTTCATGCAGGGCGTGTCACAGTGAAAATTCTGGGTGAAGCGAAGCAGAATTCTGCAAATTGTATAAATTATGCAGATTAAGTTTCTAGGCTGCATAGCTCCCTGCAATGCAGAAATCTTAACTAAAGCTAAGTTATTCTGCATAATTTAATTATTGGGAGGGGCAAAGAGCTAAGCAGAGGTCACCAAAGCACCACCTGTAACTGCTGTAAAGGTTGTTCATCACATCTAGCACCTATAATTGCACAAGGCAGCAAACCACCGGAACCTTAAGGGCTGGAACTTGGCTTCTTGGTTGTTTTTTTTTAAGGGGAAAACAATATTTGGTGGTGTTCTTTTCTCAGGAAGCCGGATTCTTAATATGCATGGGATAGTGGCACATGGAAATATCTTTCTTTAAACCTGCACATAAATCGCGGGATGGTGATAGACAGCATATTTTCTTTAGCTGGCAAAGTGAAATGAAGTTTTTGCAGTTTTGAAGGAGTGGCCCTTTTTGCTGTCCTGCTGCCTTCTTGTCCTTCTGTCTTCTAGATGGTGACACGGACCAAGAAGATATTTGTGGGCGGCCTCTCTGTGAACACCACCGTGGAGGATGTGAAACAGTATTTTGAACAATTTGGGAAGGTAAGTGCTTTGGGTCCAGTTAAGCAGCCAACTGCATCCCTCCTCCGGGTATATCCAAACTGCAGCCGTAACCTGGTTAGCAATCTGGGAAATGTAGTTCAGTCAGTGGAGGCGGGGAGGTGTTAGGAAGCAGAATTTTCAGTGCTCTCCCCAAACTTGCAATTCCCAGGATACTTTGCAGGGAAGCTGTGATTGTATAAAACCAATATTACACCTTTTGGGGTTTGCTGAAGGAAAGGATTAGGAAATTCAATGTTTTCCTTGCTAAGACATCCACAGATAGCTTGGTGTTCTGTCAGCTGACCTGGGAAAAAGCTGCCTGGCCTGTTCTTCTGCCTTTAAGACCAGTCTAAAGTGCAGAAGTCAGCAGGTGATCAGTGGTACCACTTCCTGCTAATCACCAGAGCTGCTAAAGGCAGAGCTACAAGGACTGCTTGTAAAGTTGGCGATTCCAGCTTCACGGGAGGTTTATTTTAAAGGTGTTTTGCCTTTGGGTGCCTCACAAATTCACAGAACGTGAAGAAACCCAAAAAGTCCATGCTCCCTCTCCAACCCAAATTCTCCTCAGATGAGGCTGAGGACTAGTGGCATGGCCAGTTCATAGTTCTAGGTGATTTGTATTTTCATTAGAGCCCTAAACCATGTGATCCTCAACTAAGTTTGAAGTTCTGACCCTAAGAGTCATCCACTCCTAAGCTTTATAGTTGACTGAACCTCTTCCACACTCTTCAAATAGTCCGTCCCCCCCCCCCCATTTCTCTATCTCTCTCTGCCTTTCCCCAAACAATTAAGACATTTTGGTGCCTGAAATGGAAAGTGGCCCTCCCTGATGGTGGTAATAAATTCAGCTTGTTGGTTACTGGACACATAAGGATTCTCCAAACAACTCAGAAAATGTTAAAAGCATAAAGCAATGACGTGAAATCAGAAAAAAAGAACAATGCGTTCAAGAAAAGCCATACAGTAATCCAGCTGAACAGCACCAGAATCATTCCATCAGTAGGGAGCAAAGTCATGATAATCCTCCCAGTGCCTGAGAGAAGTTGTAAGTTTTTAACCTGGCGCTGAAAGGCTGTTAATTAAGAGACCCCAGTGCAGGGCTCAATCATCCAAGAAGCTCTTCCGTGAGGTTGCACAGATCCCCCGGTGAATTAAGTTCCAGGGATCAGACCTGTTCGCCTCCCACACTACCACCATAGTCTGATACCTGTGGTGGTCATCTTCCCTTTCTGAGCGTCTCCTGCCCCCTTTTCTTTCAGGGACCTGTGATGCCACCTTATTCAGATTTCAGTTTCATCTAAGTTGCTCCCCAATTCTTGGTGCCTTTTTTTAAAAAAAAAGTTTTTAGTCTTCAGCAACTAGCCCAATTGCCTGCTTTTGGTTGTTGGGCGCTGAATCTGAGCCAGAACACTGATGCTGTGTGAACTTTTTTTGTTAGTGCATAGCCATCCTATTTTACTTTTTTATTTTATAAACCTATAAACATTTTATAAACATAACTTTCAGAGCGTGGCTCAGCCTTATCCCCCAAGCTGGTACCCACCAGATACTTTGGATTTGACAACTCCCATCAACTGCTAGCATTATGTGCCATGCTGACTGATGATCTGAAGGGCACCTGGTTGGGGAAGACTGGTATAAAAACAATATAGTCATCAAAATACAGTCGTACCTCGGAAGTCGAACGCCTTGCGAGTCGAACGTTTTGGCTCCTGAATGCCGCAAACCCGGAAGTGAGTGTTCCAGTTTGCGAACGTTCTTTGGAACCTGAACATCCGACGTGGGTTCTGTGGGTTCCGATTGGCTGCAGGAAGCCGTGCCTTGGTTTCTGAACATTTTGGAAGTCAAACAGACTTCCAGAACAGATTCCATTCGACTTCCAAGGTACGACTGTAATAAGAAGTGGTGGAAAGAGCAGGTCAAAAATACAGTGCTGAAACAAAAAATGGTTGGAAAAGTAGAAAGGTCTTTGTCTGGTATGCTGTGAGTGAGCCTCCCTCGAGAGATAGTTGCCCAGGCAGGGTGTCATAGGAACACAGGAGGAACATAGGAAGCTATCTTATACTGAGTTAGGTCATTGGTCCAGCTAGCTCAGTATTGTCTGCACTGACTGGCAGCGTCTTTCCAGGGTTTCAGGCAGACTATACCTAGAGATGCTGGGGATTGAACCCGGGACCTTCTGTGTGCAAGGCAGATGCTCTGTCACAGAGCTCTGGCCCACCATTAGTCACGCTCCTCTATTCAGAGAGTGGGTTGGCTCCAGTAATGGGCCTCCAAAAACGACCTGAGTCCATGAGCAGGTTGTCCTTGTGGCACAAGTCCCAAGTGGTATGTAGTGCTTTAAAGGCGATCTGCCAACACTCTGAATTCTGCTCGAAACCAGATGGTGAGCTCTGTCAACACTGGCATAGTGATGTGGTCCTAACAGCTGGTCCCAGTTAGCAGCCCAAAGCGGATGTGTTTTCAGGTACTCTCTTCTGTACAGTCTTCAAGGGCAGCCCCACAAACATTTGGCATATCTGTTTGCCTGTTATGGTCTCTTAATAACTTGTCCCAGTGTGAAGGATTATGGGGGGCACTTTAAAAGGGCTCAGATGGGCTAATTCTAGCAAGTAACCATGTGCCTTTCTATACCCACCAGGATCTTTTGGGGGTGGGGGATAGACCCAAGCTTGTGAATGCTTGCTAACTGCTGCCTGGTGATTCTTAGCTGAATGCAGGAGAGCTAAGTGGGAACCTTCTAAGGGTTTTAAGGAAAAATCATATAATTGTGCAGTTGGAAGGGACCCAATGCAGGAATCACACAACCGATGGCAATTTTGTGAGGTTTGTGAAATCCCCACCATTGTCTGTCCAACCCCACTCACAGGCTATGGGGTGGGGTGCCTCCTTGGAAGTGAATACCGTTCAATCTGTGGAACTTCCTTCTGAGCAAGTTTTTTAAAAGTTCTTCAGGATTTAATGTGAAATGCACATTTTTTTAAAAAAAGAAAGATTATAACAGAGATTAGATACCACTGTCTGTTCTCTTTCTCAGGACCCCCATTTTTTTATTTTAAACTTTTACTGATTTGTTTACTTACCATGATGTGATGCATTTGGATAACTATTCAGCCTCGTTGACCCAAATGGCATAGGGTAGCCTTAGAAATAGTCCGAAACATTGGGGTCAAGGTATTAAGAGTACTCTTTCTGAGCATAGGAGGCCATGGGAGGAAGGTTTGGTTAATGGAGCTACTACCTACTTTTGATGAAAAGAAAACTGGTAACTGGAGGAGGATGGGAATCTCAAGTGAGGAGAGTTGCTGCTGCATTCATGTCCTGCTTGTGGGCTCCCCTTTGGGGCATCTGGTTGGCCACTAGGAGAACAGGATGCTGAACTAGCTGGGCCATTGTCCTGATCCAGCTTCCGGGCTCTTTCTAACGTTCTTAACTGGGGGTGATGCCTTAACTCTTGGGGAGGGAGAGGTTCATAGTGAGAGAGACCGCCTTGTTCCCCACAGGCCCTCTTGGGTGCTGAGATCAGCAGAGGGGGTCCTCTTGGTAGTTCCTCTGCCCTCAGATGCTCGGGGTGATGGTGGTGGCTTGGGCCAGGACCTTCTTGTGGTGGCCCCTAAGCTGTGGAACTCCCTACAAAGGTCCATCTAGCAGCTTCTGGGGAATGCTGAAGACGGACCTCTTCATCCTGGCTTTTGACACTTTGGAGTGCATGTTTTTAAGACCCACCTTACGTTTATGATCGTAACCTGTTCGAAATTGTTTGTGAATATTGTGTTTCAATGCTGTAACCTGCCCTGGGGCCGCAGGGTGTGAAGGGCGGGAATTAATAATACTCAAATTGGCATGATCCAGGAGGAGCGGGACCACACCTTTGCCCGGGATCTTACTGTTTGCCCAACTGCTGCCCCATTTCAAGTATCTGTAATCACAGAAAAGTAGAGTTGGAAGGGGTACCCAAAGGTGCAGGAATTTAGTTGTCTGTGCAGGAGACGAATCTTCCCCACTGTGGGTTTGAGAGAGAGCCCACAGCCCTTTTGCTTTCCTTCCTTTGCCCCTGCTACACATCCTGCTGAGCTCCTTACAAAATTACTTCCTGGGGCAGGCGGCTCCGGCGTTTGGATGGCATTTGATACTTGGCAGCTGCTGTCGGCCTTCCCTCCTGGCCAGGAGAGCCAGCCAGCCAGCCAGCCGCTGTTGCACATGACTCTGCGCCCTGTGTGGATCCTAAGCTCTCTTCTATGACGTTGCTTCCACAGAGCCCTCCCTTATGTGGCCATGGATGCTCTTTGATCAGTAGTTGGCAGTGAAGGGGGCACCTTCGTGTCCCAGCATAGATCAAAGGTACAGATATACAAATGTGTAGTTCCCCCCCTTCCTCTCACTCCCCCCCCTGTCTTCTGGCTCAAAGAATCACAAAACCAGCTTCACCCTTTTCGTCTCTGTTGCTCGCCTAGTCTTGCCCAAAGACTTTTGTAGATAGTTTTATCATTATCTGTATAGTTAGACTTAGATGTAGGAAAATAATAATAATAATAATAATAATAATAATAATAATAATAATAATAATACATTTCAGCTGTTTATAGTGATTTTTTTTCTTTTTTACCCTTTTCTTTCCCACTGTTGTTGTGTTTTAATTTTTTGTACGTAGCTTTGAAGGTCGCAGAGTGTAGATGACCGCGGTAGCACATGTGTGTTAGCGACACTCCATTTTCATATCCCCCTCCAAATCATATGCTTAGACAATGAATGTAGAACTTGAAAACAGGTTCTTTTTTTGGGGGGGGGAGAAGTGGCCATGTGTATATATCTCCCCTGCAGCAAACTGATTTCAGAATTTGCCTCTGCCAGCCGCAACTTGGTGGTGAAAGGATTATACAGGACTTTCTGCATGGATCTCTTTCTTGGCCTAAGTAATGTATGAACACATGGAACAGGTGGGTCAGGGTTTAGCGGAGAGCTGGAATCAGAAGCCCATCCCTTGCCCAAACTTCTGGTTCATGCTGATTTGGTATCAGGATAGACCCTGCTAAGGTGGCACAAAGGTATGTGGCCTCGTCCAGCCTCTGAGACCCAAGTATGTATTTATTTATTTCATGAAATTCATATGCCGCTAGACTGTTTAAAAAACCTCAAAGTGGTTTGCAAAGAGAGTAAAACAATAAAACTCAGTGAAAACAACTCTTTAAAACATTCAAAAGATAAAATCGGCAATTAAGAAAAACAAGATTTAAACATACACCAGCATTCTACATGACTGGGTAGGCTTATCTATATGTTTCTAGCAGTACTGTACAGTGAAGGTGCCTGTCTGATGTCAATAGGCAGGGAGTTCCACATTGTTGGTGCTGCCACACTACAATACTTATTTCTTACAAATGCGGAATGGGTATTACGTGGCACGTGTAGCAGTGCCAGTTCTGCAAATCGAAGCAGTTGTGTGAGCATATTTGGGGTAATGAGATCTCACAGGTAAACTGGTCCCAAGTTGTTAAGGGCTTTATATACTAACACCTTGAACTTGGCCTGGTAGCAAATTGGCAATCTACCACAGCCAATCAAGTGCAATGGAAACCCCACATGAAACCTTGAAGTTATATCACTCCACAATGATTATTTTAATTTATTACCCATTCTTCGCTCTTAAGGTCCCAGGACACATGCCAACAATTTAAAAGACAGCTTAAAAAACAGTTTTTAAAACTTGTACCTATAAAAAGAAATGCAGTCATGAAAATAAGGTGGATCCTGAAAATATACATCTCAAGTCCAAAGACCAGGGTAGAGGACCCCTCCAGACCAGTGTTTATTTTTTAGTGGGTGTAATTCTGCAACATTCCATTGACACAATAACAGTGCATTAGAGGTGGATTTATGCAGGACTGATCACACATCGTTCTGCTTTATTAGCTGACCTGTGATGTTTCCCCAGCGTTATTGCTGTCTGGCTGTGTGTGTGCTCTATAGTGGAACTGAACAACAACAAAAAAGCAACAACCCTAGAACATTCGCAATATTAAAAAGTTGTGTGATTTCAGCAGGAAGTTGCAGGACATCCACTGATTGTAAAGCAAGCAGTACGACCTTCCTGGAGGTCTGCAGGTGCAAAGAGTATTGAAAGTGGATTGATGGCTGTTGGCTAAATAGTAAAGATTAGAGCATTGAAAGCAGAATTACTTAGAACCACCCTGATACCATTGTGAGCTCAGATCGTAATGGATGCACAAGAAAAAAGGATGCCTGGAAGGACCCCTAGGCCAAGAAGCTAAGGGCTGGCTCAGTCGCAGTTTCTCCCCTTAAAACTGGAGGAACAAATTGGATAAATTGAGGCTCTGCCCAGTCCTTTATTTGGGGATGAGTCACTCCAAATCCTCCATCTCCTGTATAAGAGGAGAAATTTGAAGCAGTTTGCAATTGAAGCCAAATCTTTCAAATTTGCAGTATGCAAAGCACAACTTCCCTTGGAAACCAACACTTACCTGAATTTTGTGAAGCAGTTTTGCAACCAAAGAGCTTTTATAAAGAATGCATATATAGGGGAAAGTGTGCACAAAGATGAAGGAGTTAGTGAAAATAACATACAGAAATGCATTGCATTAGGGAAATCTTGCAAAAATGTGTACAATAGTCAAAACTGCATTATAAAGGTGTTAGAAGAAATGCACACTAAAATACTGATGAATTTAAAAGAAAGGAAGAAAGGAGCAAATTGCTGCAAAATGTGGAGAGCTGAAATGAAGATGAAGAAGAATAAGAGACTGAGGGAACCGAGATTGACAGATCCTTCCATCTCTATTTCCGTGAATAAGAAGTGTCAGTTCCTGGCAGTTCTTGCAGGAGAGCAATCCACTGCTTAGCCTGTAAACCTTGCTCTGCTTCCTTCTGATTGGGGGACGGGGGACGGGCAGATGGCTCGGAGGATGGTCCCAGGGCCTGCCTTCCAATTCTGCTGCTGAAGATGAGCAGGCCGGCCCTCTAAGCTGCTTGGCTAGGAGCTATAAGCAAGCTGCTCTGAGCTCCTTGAGGGACAATCAGGGTAGAGCAATCAAACTAAATATATATAGTGGACTGTCCAGAGCTCCGGTGAGACCGATCAAAGCAGCAAACCCTGGGAGCCAGTTTCTGACAACGACCTGTCATCTGCCTACAAAATCCACATGTGACTGGGGCTAAGAAGCGGGCATGCTGGAGAAAGGTGCCAACTAATGAACGGCTTCAGATTACTCGAGTAAGTGAGCCAAGTCACTGCAAGGGAATTTAAACACACACACACACACACACACACACACACACACACACCTCGCTCTGCCCTGACCCCTCCAGTTCCTAAGCACATGTAAAATCCAGCATGTGCATCAGGGGAAAAAATAGAGAAGTCTGTGGGTGGGTATGGGGGAGAAGGAGACAAATTCTGTGCTAGTCAGCAGAAACTTAACTGGAGGGAGAAGGACCACCAGCTTCCCTTCCAGGGAGCATCAAATTGCAGCAGCTTATGTGGGATGTCAGGTGTCTGGGATGGGGCTTAAGTACTTTGGAAGGTATGTAGGCATGCAGGACTGAAGGGTCCCCCGCAGCCATGAAAGGAAGTAGTCAAGTGCACCACCAGCTCCTGTGATTGGCCGGCAGTATGACCCACCTGGATTGGCTGGTCCAGGTATAAAGACTGTGAGAATCTTGGCTTTCCCCCCTCTTCACCTGGTCAACTGCACGGATCCAGCTGCGATCCAGTTGCCAACTGAAATCTGATTTGTTGGGCTGGATTTTGGTGTGTCTTTCTTTCTCCCACCCTTAATATGAGAGAGCATGGTTGACATGGTGAATTGGATGCTGCCTTGCAGGCTGCTCAGCCATCCTAAAGCAGATGTTTCTCTTTTGGGCATTTTTAAGGACACTCTCCCTGACAACCAGCTCACAAGGGAAAAGTCATTGGCCTTTGTTTTAAGGTCAGGTTTACAGAAGGGTCTTTATCTGCCTGCTTTCCCTTCTCCCTGGAAGAAAACGCTGCTCAGTTATCTCATAGAAGTATTGACAGATTTTGCTGAAACTCTGGAAAGGAGAGAAAATTCACAGAGGGTGATGCACCTTCCTTCTCGCCTCCAGTTTTGCTGGATTTTTAATAATCCCACTCAGCCACACACTCTGGAAACTGGAAAAGGACTGCTTGGTTCTTGGTCAGCAGTGGTTTGCAGTACAAGAACTGACTGCGATTTTACATCTATAAATGCCTGCCTCTAGATGGGACCATTTCTAATGGCAGGGAAGCATTGACTTCTATAACTGAATATTCCCTCCAAACATAAATACTTTTTGCGCATAGAGAACTTTCAAGGGTTAGAACCCTTCTCCTTCTAGTTTTCTATAATGTATTCCTAACCTCATTGTCTCCAGATATTTTAGGCTAAAGCTCTCATGCTCCCTAACCATTGGCAGTGTGGGCTGGGGGCTGATGGGAGTTGTAGTCCAAAATATACAGAGAGCATCAGGATAGGGAAGGCTGTGTGTGTGTGTATACATATAAAATTATATATTGCTTGATTGTAAAACAAAAGAAAACCGCAAAGCGGTTTACAAAAAGAATAAAACAATGAAATTATTGGGGGTTTAAAAAAAAACCAGTTAAAAACAACTATTTAAAACATTAAAAAAATTAAAATCAACAATAAGCTAAAATGCTGATTAAAGCTTTTAATAAACATAAATAAATGTTGACATAATAATGTCAATATTATTATGCATGTGCAAATAGGCTTCCCTAAACAAAAATATTCTTAGCAAACACTGAGAAGAATACAGCCTGATGTTAATAGGCAGGGAGTTGGAAAGTGTAGGTGTTGCCATAGTAAAATACTAAGTTTTTACAAATGCAGAACAGGTATTATATAGCACCTATAACTGCCAAATCTGCAGATTGGAGCAGTTGAGTAGACTTATATGGAGTAAGGTGAGCTCGCAGGTAAACTGGTTCTATATAGTGGGGAAACTTGTGGTCTTCCAGATGTTTTTTGGATCACAACAACTCCTGTCATCCCTGAATATTGGGCCATTGAGGCTGGGGTTGATGGGAACTTAGTCCAAAAAACATCTGGAGGGCCACATGTTCCCTATCCCTGATCTGCACAAACGGGCAAGGAAGTAAATGTCTTTCTCAGCTATGCTAAATCTATACATTAAATAGATTCCATGTACCTCCAGAGGTATATCTATTTCACACATACAGTCTATACTAAGTCTGCAGTGGCACAGCTGAGGCAAAGTTTTCCTTCCTTGCCTGTTGTTTGTGAACACCTGTCCTCCAGGGATTAAGAGGTGGGGTCGCTCCCTCTGGGTGGTGTGTTGAGCCTGCAGCTATAACTAGGTGAGAGACTTGGTTGCAAGGAAATTATTGTTCACGCCTGCTGCTACTTACCTTGCCCCATGAGATACTTCCTCACATTGAAGTGCCACACCCCTGCACCTAGATCCCTGCATGCTTCTGGGTCTGTTCGGCTCTCCTGCGATGCCTCCACCCTCCAGGCTTGAACATGTAAACCTGCTGTCCTTCCATTGGACTACAGCTCCCATCAGCCTCAGCATCGTATGGCCATTTTGGCTGGGGCTGATAGAAGCTGCAGTCCAAAACAGCTGGAGGGGCCACCGGCTTGGGGATGACAGGTATATAAGAACATACGGATAACCTGCTAGATCAGGCCAATGGCTCGTCTGGTCCAGCATCACAGTGGCAAGCCAGATGCTCCATTGGGAAACCTGCAAACAGGATTTGAGCAACAAGAGCACTCTCCCTCTCCTTCGGTTTCTAGCAATTGGTATTCACAACCCTAACCCTAACCCTCGGGTTAAGTACTTAATTTGTTCCGGAGGTCCATTCTTAACCTGAAACTGTTCTTAACCTGAAGCAGCACTTTAGCTAATGGGGCCTCCTGCTGCTGCCGCACCACTGGAGCACGATTTCTGTTCTCATCCTGAAGCAAAGTTCTTAACCTGAAGCACTATTTCTGGGATAGTGGCGTATGTAACCTGAAGCGTATGTAACCCGAGGTACCACTGTAGCCATCAATAGCCCTCTCCACCATGAGTTTGTCTTTTTTAAAGCCATCTAGGTTGGTGGCCATAACTGCCTCCTATGGGACTGAGTTCCATAGCGGCATGAAGCCATCCTGTTCTTCCTTCTACCCTGAATTTTAAACATTCAACTCCATTAGATGCAAATAAAAAAACAAAACATAGTAGCAGTGAAAGGAGGTTTCCTCCTCCCCGCAAGATAAGTGATTCTGGCCTAGTTTTCTCTGTGATAAATAAAGCCTTCCTCTGTGCAGAAGGCTATCCTAGTCCTTTCACTGACATGCTACCTCAATGAGTGCAGTCTGCGTTTTCTGCAAAGGATCATTCCATCGTTTATGTCCCCTCTTGTTTTGAAGTGGCCCGGCTCGGATGCAGGTTTCATTCGCCTCAGTGGGCACTAGGCCTCTGCACTAGATTAGAGATCCCTCCCTCCCTCCCTCCCACACACGCACACGTTCTAAAAATAAAATACAGTGCACTTCCTCCCCCCCCCCACCTGACTCAGAGTTCCACCTCCAGATAGGATGTGAAGGTGGAACGGAAGTGAGGCTGAGGGGGCGTTCTGCTATTTATACCCTCTGTCGCTATAAGCGAAGGCCTCTCTTTCTGAATATGCTCTCTGCCTGCACTCCTCAGTGGCGCTTTCTTCCAGAAAAGCTTTTGGCTGGCTTGCGACGCCTACGGCAAGGAGTGGCGGGGTGGATTTTATTTGGGAGAGACGAGACACAGTTAGTAAACATCCTCCTGCCACTGGCTCGTGGATGTTAAATCATCTAATCACTACACTGTGCTCTGTGGCTCAGCCTTCCCCCAAGCTGGTCCCTTCCAGCTGCTCTTGGACTACAACTCCAATCAGTCCCAGTTGCTGGGAGCCGTAGTCCAAAAGGGGGGACTTTGAATGTCCAGAAGAAGAGAGCCTAGATCACCATGATGGTCACTTCTCTATAACTAGACTACAGTGGTACCTCGGGTTAAGTTTTTAATTCGTTCCGGAGGTCTGTACTTAACCTGAAACTGTTATTAACCTGAAGCACCACTTTAGCTAATGGGGCCTCCTGCTGTGCCGCCAGAGCATGATTTCTGTTCTCATCCTGAAGCAAAGTTCTTAACCTGAAGCACTATTTCTGTAACCTGAAGCGGAGTCTGTAACCTGAAGCGTATGTAACCCGAGGTACCACTGTACTGCAAAACTGGTTCTTTGTTTGAAATTCTGGGAAGCTGTTGCTGCTGCTTCCAGTCAGTGTGGACAGTATGGAGCTGGGTGGATTGACGGTCCACTTCACTATAAGGCAACTTGGGAAGGGATGGAGCTCAGGGGTAGGGCATCTGCTGTGAATGCAGAAGCTTCAATCCAAAGCAGGGCTGGGATAGACTCCAGCCTAAAGATCTGCTGCAGGCCAGTGTAGAAAGTATTGTGCTAGATGGGTCAACAGTTCCTAAGCTTCCTGTGTTCCTAAGCTGTGGCGCTGACCCATAGTCTGGTGGAACGGACTTGTGACTGAGCTGAGAGCTTTGCACAGTGTGTGCGAGGGCTGACAGGGCCTCCCTCGTAGGAGGCTATTGTGTGCCTGGAGGAGGAGAAGGAGGAGGGAACGAGTGGCCCTGGCTCTCCCTCAGGAGGCCCACAAGGACCATCTCCTCCATGAGGAGGGTCTGTCCCCAGCAGGGATGCCTTTTGTGTGGCTGTTGAGAAGCGCTTTTTTTTCCCTGGGAGAGAGAAAGAGAGAGCATTAGAGCTGGCGCTAATCTGATCCAGCAGCTCGGATTGGAGGGGCCAGGGTTGCCACAGCAACCAGGCCCCAAGAGAAGCCATCCCCAGCCAGCCTCTTTTGTTCCGGGGCGTTGGCAAAGCCAGCCACTGCGGCGGCGGCGGCCTCCCTCCAGAGAAGAAAAGGGCTCTGGAGAATGGGGCCCAGGGGAGCAGCGGGGGGTCTCACCCCCCCAGCAGAGGGATCTGCCCAAAGAGGCACCCAACGGGCAGCCGCTACAATAGCCGCCCGCCGGGGGCTGCCACTCACACTTAGCACTTGCCCGCCTGAACTTGGCGGCTCCGCCATAATCCCGCCTCTCCCCTGCCCTGGGTTTCCATGGACACCGGAGCCTATTGAGGACACACATTTTCCGCCTGTGAAATTGAATGCCCACCCGGTGTCAGGGAAGGCCTCCCTCGTCAATGGGGATGTGCTTGGAGAGCTCGAGGGGGAGGGGGAGGGGGAGACCGGCTGGCCGTTCCCAGGGATGCTCCTGTCCACCATCTTCTTCCCTCCTGGCTTTTCATCCCAGGCTTCTTTGATGCAGTAGAGGAGAGGGCCATTGATGCCTACTAGCTGTGATGGTTGTGCTCCACAGTCTGAGAGAGCAATGCTTCTGAATACCAGTTGCTGGAGAGTGCTCTTGTGCCTGGGTCCTGCTTGTGTGTTTTCTCGTAATGGGCATCTGGTTGGCCCCAGTGAGAACAGGATGCTGGATCCGGCAGGGCTCTTCTTAGGTTTTATGTTCCTCTGCAACCTTGAAGCCTGCCTCCATTTCTCCGGGGCTTAGTGTGCTCGCTGACCACTTTGTGGAAGATTTGGGGTTTTCTTTTGCCTTCCTGTGAATAAAAACCCGGAGAAGTGTATTTCTGTGGCGGTTCAGTTCCTCGGCCTTTGAACTGGAACACAGGGCCCTTTTCTCATCATTATCAAGAACTCCTAACAAATTTTATGTCCTTAATTCAGGGTCTTTTGGTTCTGCAGTCTTTCTCCTTTGAGGGTTGGAATTGTTCCTTCTCTGCTGTTTTATGTGGTCTTCCCAGCCTACAGATTATGTTTTTTAATACAGGAAGACAGTGGTTTTTTAGTTTGGTCCTAAGGAGGGTGCCTTTTTCAAAGACAGAGTTTCCTTTCTACAGTGTTCTTGCCTCTTGTCTTGGGCTTGTTCTTTTAGGGTGTCATTTTGCCATCTGAGCAAAGAAGAATTTTAGTGAGTCCCCAGGAAATCAAATAGGTGATAGTGATGATGATGATGATACCACCATATGTGAAGGAGAACCTCTTCCTCCAGAACAGGACTGAGACCACAAAGCTGTTGGGTGACTAAATGTGCACAGTGTTGTGTAGTGGTTAGAGTGTCTGGCTAGACCAGGGTTCATATCCTCCCACTCAGCTATGAAGTTCACTGGGTGACCCTGGGCCATCCACACACTTTCTGCCTGACCTACCTCACAGGGTTGTTGTGAGGACAAAATATTGGGGACATGGAGGGAGAGCCTGGTATGCCACCTTGAACTCTTCTGGAGAGGGCTCCCCCCAGCCTTGGCAGAATGCCCCGGTGGCACTGGAACTGGGAGGGTTTTGCCCCTGTCCTCGGCACACGTTAATGCCTGCTACCTCGGGGTTAATCAGGCCGGAACAGCAAGTGCCCTGTGCTCTATCCCTCTGCCAGACGCTTCTACTCGAGACGCCCGCTGGTAAAGTGGATAATCTCCTTTTCTCTCTTGCCCTGCTTTCTTTGCCCAGCGCACGTCAATCTTGAAACCCTTGCAACGTTGACTGCCAGGCTTGCCAATTGACAGCGGCCCTGACCCTGAACACAGAAAGCCCATTGTGAGCACCTTCTCCCTCTCTCCACCCCCCCACCTCCTTCATCCTGGCCTGCTGACGTTATGGAAGGGCAGTTTCTGTGTCCTCCTGTGACACAAGGTAGACAAGGAAGCGGGGCACAGTTAGCAATCCTAGCGAGACCCTCCTCAACTTCCTTAGCCTCCTTCCACAGGGATGGAGTCAGGCTTCTGGTCTCAGGCCAACTGAAGGGGCCAGCAACCCAGTTTTCAGGAACGGGCCCAAGGCTGCCGACTGTATAACTGCCACGCTCTGGTGCCTTGGTTCCTGATTCCAGGCTTTCGCCTCCTTGACAGACCTGCTCTTTTGCAGAATCATGCCACTTTTCAGAAGAAGCATGTGGACCGTTTGGTCACTGAACACTCTGAAAATAAGGCAAATATGGTGATTATTGCTGAGGGATAATTCATTAATAGTTACTTGCTTGAGTGGGTCAATGCATATCAGTTTGGAAACAGAAATGGGCTATCCATTTCCAGATAACTTCAATTGGACTCCTCAAGTCAGGGACATTGGCTGGGAAATGTCCCTGACTTGAAACCCTGGAGAGCCACTGCTGGCCAGTGTAGACCAGGGGTAGCCAGCTGTGGTGGTCTCCAGATGTGGTTGTACTGTAGCTCCCATTAGTCCCAGCCAGCCTGGCCAGAACATCTGGCGGTCACCACGTAGGCTACTCCTGCTGTAGACAACACTGGGCTAGATAGACCAATGGTCTGACTCTGTATAAGGTAATTTCCAGCAGTAGAGCACCTGCTTTTCATGCAGAATGTCCTGGTTTCGATTCCCAGCATCTCCAGGTAAGGGCTAGGAGAGACCTGAAAACCTGCCATGCCACTGCTGGCCAGTGTAGAGAATATTGAGCTAGAATGGATGGATGACCTGACTTATTAAAAGGTCCTATGTTTCTGCTTAAAATAAGGTCAATGGTTTCTACATAAATGTAGAGGGCTGCTTTGGCTTGCAGAAGGGATATCGGCTTTAATTTTTTTTTTTTTTTAAAAGAGAGATTTAAAAAGCAAATGACAACCACCCAAAATGGCCCAGCAAGAACCTGTGAGCTTTCAGGAAATAAATGGAATGTAAGGGTTACTTGCAAGTGTCAGCTTGGGTGGGAGGGAATAAGCGGAAGTGGGGGGGGGAAGGGTTGGAAGAAGGAATTAGCCTTCTCAAGATCCTAACAGATTATAGTAAGCATCTTGGATTGGGGAGGGGTGGGAGGGATTAGGGTGGTGAGAGATGTGTGCTGTGAGGTTAATAATACATATTTTTTTTAAACAAACAAACAAACAAACAAACCTCATCCTCCCCTGTGCTGTACAGGGCTGTTTCAGGAAGAAAGACAAGGGGAATATGTATATTTTCCCTTTTCTCACACTGCAGAACCTTCCTGGCTGTGTAGATACCTGCCTTGAATGTGTGATAGAAATGGTTAGTAAAAAAATGCAGAAAGCAAATGTCTTAGGGGTTTGGGGTGGCATTATTAATAATAATGAATGTATGAACAATTGGGGTACAAAATAAAAATAGAAGGAAAAAATTTACAAAACAATTATTTGTTATTATTTATTGAATTTACTGTATCTCCCACCCTTCCTTACACTCTAGAAACAATTGCAATTAAATCCATCTAAAAGCAATTCAGTTATTCAATTGATATTGTGTCCTTCCTCCCAAAGGAGCCCAGGGTGGCATGCATAATAATTTGTTTAAGCATTCTGAAAACAGTTAAAACATTCCAAAAAGCAGTTACGGTTAAAAACACCATTTTATCCAGTGATGTTAGGGTAGCCATGAACAGTATCCTACGTCCACAAAATGCCTGGGTAAACAAGAATGGTTTCAAATTCCTTCTGAAAGATGATAATGAAGGAGAAAGGGTCACCACACTGGGGAGGGCATTCCACAATTGGGGAGCCACCATAGAAAAGGCCCCGTCATGGGTCAGCGCCAACCACCAGTAAGGCCTTGCCTGCTGGCAGTAGGATCTGAGATGGGGGAATGCACTCTTTAAGGTCTTTATATGCTGATATTAACATCTTGAATTTAGCCCTGTAGCTCAGTGGCCACCTCTACAAATTCTAAATAATACAATAAAACCATTTATACACGTGTGCAATTAGTATTCCATAAATGGCTGGATCACATCTGGGAGAAAGCCTTATTCAACAGAAGTGTCTTCCATAGGCATCATTTGGGAATAATCCTCACACCTCACATTGATGTAGAGTCTGAGGGGGACAGTTACTTGTCTAAGTTAGTGGTGTGATCATGGACTGGACTACAAATGCCTGGACTACAACTGCCATCATCCTTGACCTTTGGTTGTTATGGCTGATGGGAGTTGGAATCCAACAACATCTGGAGGCCACCTCTGCTTGAGCTCTGAACTGGGGCCATCCTAACTCATAGCTTTGGTTTCTTTGTTACCCAATGAAAAGATCCTCTACAGTCTGCTTACTACAGTGTACTTGTGACAGCATAGACATGCTGGGCTTCCAACCTCTCCAGCCAGTGTTGAACCACTTGCTTTCCTGGATTTTTAATCCAAATTGTGTTAGAATTCTCCTTGCCTCTTTGGAATGGCATTACAGATGAGCAGCTTACTAAGTGATTACATTTCCAAGTGGCATGTTAGCACTTGATAAGCCATCATCCATGTATAACCGGAGTCTCTGGCCTGGAGGATTTTCTGGATGCAGTCATAATGTTAGTCTATAGGCTCAGTGGCAGAGCATCCTCTTTGCATACAGAAGGTCTCAAGTTTAATCTCTAGGCAGGGCCAGGAGAGACATCCCTTCCGAAAACCAGTGTTGGAAACTCAAATATATGTGCTAGGCGCCAAATGGCTTCTTAAACCACAGCTACGGTTGCCAAAACAGAATGTCCAGTTGCCATTCTGGGGGCAAGACTGCTCTAATGTCTTATTTTTCAAATGATGGACTGACAGTGATTGATTCTTGGTTAAACATCTGGCTCGTTCAGATGACAATCTTGAGCTAGGTTAAGAGCTTTTGAAAACTTAAAGAAGAAAAGTTGCTTGATCCAGGGACAGTCTGCGTATATATTGGCCTATTTCAACCTCTTTTTCTTAATGGTGTCTGCTCCTGCTCAGGCAGCACAGAAGAAGCATTTTGGTTCCAGAAACTCGTTCCGATTGTGCAGATAAAATATAATTGATAGAATTCTACAGGATGGGGTCTGAGGATGTGAAAACAGTCCAGATCCAATGATCTCCCAGGCATGCACCTCCAGATGGTGGAGATGTCAGGCATCATCCTAGTGCCCAGGCATCTTCCCTTGGTTGCAAGTGGTCAATAGCCAGGTGCAAAATGCGTCTGGCACCTGGCTAATTTCAAACACTGCCTGAACCCCTGGAGAACTGCTGCCAGTGTATGTAGACAATACCGAACTAGACGGACAAATGGTCTGATTTCTGCCTAAAGGAGCTTTCTAGGTTACTATGGTTTTATTTGTTTGTTTGTTGAATGATTGATGGCCATTTAGGGCAGTTCCACTTCTTTGGCATTTGGGTGACCAATGTCAATATCCAGAAGTGCCCAGCAAAGGGGCTGGTCTGCCTAAGATTCGGGCAGGATGGGGGCGAAAGGCATGGGCAGCACAGGCTGTCCCAGGACCCATCTCAAGACACCTGGGCACTTGTGGTGGGAATCCTACAGGCGCCTCTCTCCCTTTAAAGAGACAGTGAAACAGCTTTGGCACTTGGCTGCCCTTTCGTAGCACCCCAAACCTACAGTGGTACCTCTGGTTGCGAACGGGATCTGTTCTGGAGGCCTGTTCGCAACATGAAAAGAGCGCAACCTGAAGCACAGTATCTGCGCAGGTGCGCAGCGCAAGTGGCGAAACCCGGAAGTAACCCTTTCTGGTACTTTCGGGTCGCCACGGGATGTAACCTGAAAGAACGTAACATGAAGCAAACATAACAGGAGGTATGACTGTACCTGGATCCAGCTGCCTTGCTTTGCCTGACGATAGGCAGAGAAGACCTAAGGCTTTGGGGGATTAAGTCTGGAAACTGTTCCCTTCCGAGCCCAAACTCAATTCCACTCCCCCCCCCCCCAATCTTTGTCTCTTGCAGGTGGACGACGCAATGCTCATGTTTGACAAGACCACGAACAGGCACCGAGGTGAGGCCCTGTATTTTGAAGAGCCAGGCTTCGGGGTGTTTGATGGGAACCCAGGCACCACTTGCAACTGCCTCCGCCCTCCTGCCCTGCCCCACCCTGCTTGCAGCTCCTTCCCACCCCCTTCCCTCTAGCCTCTTCCTTCCAGATCCACTTTCCTTCGTCAGCCGTGTCCTTTTACCCGACGCGTCCCCTCTCAGCACAGAGGGCTTTTTGTCTGCCTGCTTCCTGTGCCGTGTAACTCTTTGCCAGCGGGGGCAGCCTCTTCCCTTTCCCCTCCCTGGTCACCTACGTGGCTCCATCTGTCTGTGTGTCTTACCTTGTCCTGAGTAATTTGAGCCCCCGGGGAAGCTGACACGAAAGCCAGGAGGCTGCCTCTCCTCCTTTGCCGCAGCACGGGGGGGTTGGGGCTGCGGCGGCGGCGGCTGCTCCCACTACTAGGTCACCTTTTCCCAGAGCCTCCCTTGGGGAGTTTGGTTACAGAGCGGGGAGCCTTCTGCAGGCTGCTGGCAGACCACCACTCTCCTGCGTGGTGGTGGGTGGGTGTTGTGCTGTCCAAGGCAAGACTCGTCCTCTGGGTTGAAGACGACTGATGCTATCCAGCCCGCCCCCCCAGCCCCTAGATGCCTGACTCCTTTGGGAATCAAGAATAGGCCATCCCTGCTTTCATCTTTCACATTTTGTTCCCAAACTGTTTCAACCAACCAGCCTCTTGGTTCCATAAACTCATCTCCATTGCCCCTTACCTTACACTGCAAAGAATAACGGTTTGCACAACTCACTAAGGAATATAACAGCACAATGAAATTCAAAACAGAAACAGTTGATTGCACATTTATTCAAAATCCAGTAAAAACCATTTCGTTTAATGAATTCAGGAAAATGGGTGGACTTGAGCCAGTGATACTAAGTTTTCAAAGTCCGATGGTCATTTACATCCCATGCCACCCTCTTGCCTGCTTGGCACTCCCCTGGGTAATCCACTTCCCACATTGGGAACCACTGGTCTAGGATGCTGCTTGCTTTCCCTGATGTGGGACTCCGCTACAAAATGATTTAAAATAATAAGAAGTTTTTGTTGGTGTTTTCATGCTGCCTCAGCAGAGAGATAAAGGGTAGTTGCTTGTTGATTTAAAAACACATGTGCACGCGCACACACAGACACACACACA
The DNA here is from genome assembly GCF_964106915.1 of Podarcis gaigeae. NCBI lineage: Eukaryota > Metazoa > Chordata > Lepidosauria > Squamata > Lacertidae > Podarcis > Podarcis gaigeae. The sequence continues at coordinate 26,062,959 of NC_139693.1, read as the reverse complement.
CACACACACACTGCCTCATATTCACCCTACCTGAAGGGGTTGCCAACTTCCCAGTCACTTCCAGTGCCTGTGACTTTTTAAACACGTTACCATGCGATGTGGTGCCTCCCTCTTAGTGCTGTAAAGGCTTTTTTTTGCCTGCTGGCTTCAGCAGATCAAACTGCTTATGGAGACCCAAGTGCAGACTTAAGCAGGTCCCCCATTGCCCCGCAGTTCCTCAGTCAAGTGACAACACTAAGCCTACCTGTAGAAATACTTTGGCTTTCTGCATGTGGCAAGGTTGAAAGCTATGTTTTGCACAGGAAGCAAATAAATTCCTTTCCCCCCAACCTGCCTGCCTTGCATTCACACATGTGGTGAAATCTGGTGGGGTAGCTTTTGAAAACCTGGTGCCCTCCAGAGGCTTTAGAATACACCTCCCATCAGTTCGTGACAGCTGATGGGAGTTATAGCCCAAGTCCAAAGCAGTAGTAGTACTCCTGAATACCAGTCGCTGGAAACAGCAGATGGTTGAGAGTGCTCTTGAGTCCTGCTAGAGAGCTTCCCCATTAAGGCATCTGGGTGGCCACCGCGAGAATTGGACTACTGGCTGGGCTACTGGCCTGATCCAGCATGTTTCTTTGTATGTTGTGTCTGTGTCTTGACATTCTGACAGGACCTGAGCAGGGTAGGATCCTGGCCTGGCCTTCATTCTGCCATAGAATATGATTCTGCAGCATCTTGACCAGGCCATAACTGCTTTATTTCTCTTTCAGGTTTTGGATTTGTCACATTCGAAAGTGAAGACATTGTGGAGAAAGTCTGCGAGATCCACTTCCATGAGATCAACAACAAAATGGTTAGGGTTGTGGATTCTGCAATGTGTGTGTATATGAAGTGTTAGATGGGTCTCCCTTCCTATCGCACAGCACAGCCACCTGTCTATGATCTATGTGGCCAGTGATTCCTAGTGTTGTCAACTATACGTGCACTGGGAAAACTTGACTAGATTGGAGTTGCTGATTTTTTTTATTATTTTATTCTGGCAGGACTTAACATGTCTTTAAAAGTTGCATGATGGGTGGTCATTCAACAGGTGCAGCCCCCACCACCCAAATATGGGGGTGCAGTGAAGGGGAACACTCCACCCATTGTGTTTCTGTCAGTTGCACCACTTTTGAAGAGCCACAGGAGCCTTGTAAGGGGGAAGAAGGAGGAGGAAGTGGCAATGGGGTTCCACATTTAATAGGGGACGGGGTGGAAGTGAGCAGGAAGAATCCAAGCAGGAAATGCTGCATGCAAAGAACTGTTGGATCCAAACTAGTTTAGGGCAAACTTTTTTTAAAGTTGTCGTGATGGGAAACGAGCCTTTTGTGGATTAGAAAGGACACATAAAAAGAAAATAATGGAGCCGGCTTTGCCCTTTAGAAGTTTTGGACGGCAATTCAAATCGGCCACAGCCAGCACAAAGTTGGGGAATGGTTTTACGGGCATGGTTATGGAAGGAAGGGGGATGCAGCAATTTTTACAGGGCTGGGCTTGAAGAAGGCTCCTCCACTTGTAAATGTGACTCTGGGGTTGTGAAGTGAGGGGTTGCTCTACAAGCTGACATATCCTACACGGTTAGGGGACCTGTCAAACAAGCTGTCTCCTTTCTGTGTCCCATGCCAGGTGGAATGTAAAAAAGCTCAGCCAAAGGAAGTGATGTCCCCCACAGGCTCTGCAAGAGGGCGGTCCCGGGTGATGCCTTACGGAATGGACGCCTTCATGCTCGGGATTGGCATGTTGGGTAAGGACGGCAAAGGAGCTCTTTTCAGCTGCCTGCGCCCCCTTACTCTTTCTCTCTCTGCCCTTATTGCTCTGCAGCAGACAGCCTGTGTTAGGACCTGTGCCGAGTTGTGTAAGGATCAGCTCTCTGATGTCAGAGGTCTTGTGATGGGGGTAATACATTTGGGCGGGCGGGCATTTGTCATCCTACACTGCCCTCTTCTGGCAGAATGGGCCCACTGCAGATAATTCCAGTGCTAGAGCAAGAGTTTCCCCACGAAGGAGGTACACCTTCCCCTACAGATTAAAATTTGACACACACATTGCTCTTGCACATGAAGAGCATTCCTTCTGCATGGTGCAAAAGTAAGAACTGCACACACTGTTTCCTGTTTAAAGGAGGTGAGGCGCTGCCAGAGCACTTAAATCATGCAGAGGTGCAGCACAGAGATTCACTCCACTTGAAGGTGTTTCGAACACAGCACAGGATCCTTTAATGACTGGACTAAGTAAACATGTGCCAAAATATTCTGTTCTTCTTGTCTTAACTTTTCCACAAGGGCTGTTTTGCCATAATTTTGTTGTGCCGACTTGTCAGAGAAGCAGTCTCTTAAGTTCTTCCAGTGTCTCATTATTGTGAGCCTGGCTGCTAGTAGAGGACAACTTATTAAAGGTTTGAACTGTAAGTGAATATTGTCTCCCATAAAAAGATTGAGGAGAGCGAGATTCGGACATTTAGAAGATCCCTCCTGTTGCCTCTCATGAATGAGGGACTCCGGAGGGTGAATCTGGTGTGTGTGTGCCTTGCTGTGAAATAATCTAACTTTTCTCAATGCTTTTGTCTCTGAGAACAGGTTACCCAGGTTTTCAGGCTGCCACCTACGCCAGCAGAAGTTACACGGGCATTGCGCCTGGCTACACTTACCAGTTCCCTGGTACGTCTCTCTCTCCCTTTTCTCAGTTGTTGTGCCTTTGTGCTGAGGGTGGGCTCCCTAGTGACCCCAAAATTCATCCCTACAATCCTGGCGGGCGGTGGAGGATGGATGACAGACCTCAGTCCCAGAGTCCTATTGCAGCCCATGAGGACCTTCAGCCCTTGGAACTCTACCCTAGCCACACACCCTCTCCCTAGTCCTTGGGACTCTGATAAGGCTTCATTCTCATCTGGATGGAGATAGAGGGGATCCATGCGAGTGTGTGTAGAAAGTAGCCTACGGCACAAAGATAAAATTCACACTTGTTGCTCCGCCCACTTTTGCCTCTGGCCCCACCCACCAGCAACATGTGCCCCCCGCCCCCGGTTGCCCAGATGGGAATGTGGCCCTATGGCTGAAAAGGGGATTCGCTGCCTCTTCTCTAAACTTTTGCCAATTGTCTCCACTCAAGAAGGAAGTGAGAGAAACCTCTGAGGTTTTAACAGGAGCAGGATGCTGATGTTGTGGTTCCCTCCTTGGTCCCCTTCTCCCTGGAAACTTGTTAGTCCTAGAAAGGGCAGCTTGCAAGCCTCTCTCTCTCTCTTAATCTGTTTTTCTAAGCCCCTCCTTCCCTCCCTGCTTCTGATCCTCAACACCCGCCTCAAACCCCCTCCCAGAGTTGTCGCCTTCCTGAAAACCGGAACACAAAGCCCTCAACCGCACCATCTAAAAGCTGGATATTAATTGAGACTCTCAATCAAAAATCTAACGGGCTCCAAACCTAAAGGAATGAAAAATAATTTGTTACTTCAGTTTGGGGGGGGGGGTGGGATCACAAGAAGCCTGCGAGGCAGGTCACTGCTGCTGTTTGCAAAGGGGGAAAATCCTTTGTTTAGGCGGTCATACTGAGCCAGGGCATCTGGTGCCGGTTTTTAAAGCAGCGATGCGTCTTTTCTCACCTGCTCCCTACTCTATCAAGTCCAGGCAGCAACTCTGAGGATTGGCCTCGCCCAGAATATTTGTGCTTTCTGCTGTTGCGCCTCTTCTCCCCCCTGCCCCTTCCGCTCTGTTTGCTGGATCCTCTCTTTCGGGGACGAAACTGACCACATTTCCTAAGTTGTCTTGCCTTTCGTTTTTAGAATTCCGGGTAGAGAGGACCCCCCTCCCGAGTGCCCCAGTCCTCCCTGAGCTGACAGGTCAGTCCCACCGATTTCCTAAACCTTGCAAAAAGCTGGAAGGGTGGGGTGGGGGCACAGAGATTTGGGCGGCTCCAGCCCAGTTACCGCCTCGCAGCTTGTTTTGGGGGAGCGGGTGGGCGGGAGGTTGGTAATGACCCTCGTTTCCTTTTCCATCTGCGTGAAAATTCAGGCTCTTGCATTGTTCTGCAACAGCTCCACGTTCAGGGAAATGCGTTTATTGTTACATCCTTACTTGAAGGGCGCAGCCATTTAACACCACCGATAAGGCACCCACCCACACAACCCTTTTGCTCTTTCTCTCGGCGCTTTTTCACCAAGCCTCACTCTGCAAAGCATAACAGAGACACCGCTGGTCAGAATGAATGTTGCTGGTCTGCGTGGAGCGAGGAGAAAAGGGGTCGCCTTTTTCCCAAGTGTGGGGGCCTTCAGCCCTCCCTGTGTTGGCTGACGACTCTGACTCCCATCAACCCCAGCAGCCAGCATGGCCAATGGATAGGGCCAAAGGGAGCTGTAGGCCCGGAGTTTCCCCCTCCTCTGTCTTCTACCAAGGCAGCTTCACATGTTCGTGGGCAGTTTGGAAATCCCTGTTCTGCTCCAAATTCTGGTGCCTCCTCCTAGAACTGTGAACTACTTAGCCACGCTTCCTGCATTGCAGGGGGTTGGACTAAATGACCCTCGGGTCCCTTCCAGCTGATTCTGCTGCATTTTTCCTTACTCTTTGCCTCCCCTGAGAAAACAGCCATGCCAATGCTGGAACGGCACATCACTGTTTCCCCCTATTTTTCTGGAGATGGAATGGGGTGGAATTTTTTTGGGGTGCTCCTCTCCTGCACCCACTGTTCACAAGGGAGCAGAGGGCACCTTCTCCCCACCCTCCTCCTCCTCCTCCTCCTCCTCTTCCTCCTCTCTGAGTCTAATGCCTCCCGCCGCTTCCTTCCCATGGCCCTTCCGCCCTTTGGCCTGGCCTCGCACTTGCATTTCAGGGCGCACCCCCTGCCCCCCGCTGCCATTTCCCCAAAGCTTTGTAGAAGCTGCCATGTGTGTCTCCTGCCCAGGCAGCGCTCTGCTGTTCCTCTCTCTTCCTGAGCTAATGGACTGACAGGCCCGTCTCATCCTCCGTAACATCCCCTCACTCGCCACACTTCCCTCTCTTTCTTCTGAGGTTTGGAGCTTCAGGGGTTGGGGAGACCGTAGCCTACTTCATGCCACAGCTTTCCAAGGTAATTTGTTATAAGCACCCAAGGACCCTGCAGCACAGACATTTGGATACCATAGGTAATAATAATACAGTCATACCTCTTGTTACATTCGGTTAAGGTTACGTCTTTTCAGGTTGTGTCCCGTGGCGACCCAGAAGTACCGGAAAGGGTTACTTCTGGGTTTCGCCGCTCGCGCATGCGCAGACGCTCAAAATGACGTCACGCACATGCGCAGAAGCAGCAAGTCGCGACCCACGCACATGCAGGCGTGGGTTGCGTTCCGCTTATGTTGCGAACGGGGCCCTGGAACGGATCCCGTTTGCAACCAGAGGTACCACTGTAATAATAATAATAATAATAATAATAATAATAATAATAATAATAATAATGCCTTTCCCCAGGCTTAAAATCTTGCTGCTTCTGACCTATTTTATTTTCTTAACGTGGGTATCAAAAAGCTTTATTCCATTGTGGAACCCTCCCCGAGATGGCGTCTGTGTGGTTCTCAGGTGGTCATCCGTACAGGCCAGCCTGACCTGAGCCAGATCTACTTAGCTTCGTCAAGTTGGTGGCCTCATGTGCCTTCAGACGACGGCCACAGTCTGGAGCTGACAGGATGCTGAATCCAACCACGCTGGCTATCCCAGGTAGACCACAGTTCAAGGTCGCGTCCACACCATAAAGAGCTATGATACCATGGCCTCCCCCCTCCAAAGAATTCTGGGAGCCATGGTTCGTTAAGAGTGCTGAGAGTGGTTAGGAGACCACACCCATTCCCCTCCCAGAGCCGCTACCCCCTAAGTGGTTTAACAATCAATCTCTTTTCCCAGGGAACTCTGGGAACGGGAGCTCTGTGAGGGGGCTAGGGGGTCTACTTTTTTCCTAGAAAAATAGAAGCCATGAAGCTGTTACAGTAAGTGCCACATTTTTTAAATTACAACAAAAGAAGTGCTGGTACTGCCTGCTCCTGAGTACCTCCTGGGGGAAGCCCTGCCTCTAATCACTCTCAGCACCCTTAACGAACCACAGCTCCCAGAATTCTTTGGGGGAAGCCATGCCTGCTTAGAGTTCTTTAAATATATGCTGTGGCTGGGACCTTGGAACTGCTGTCTGCCTGGTGCAGGGAGAGCCAGCGTGGTTGGAACTCTGCCTCTTGCCAGCCCCAGCCAGTATGACCCAATGGACTACAACTCCCATCATCCCTGGACCAACATTGCATCATGTTGACTATCCCTGATGTAATTAAACAGTGAAGTGGGAGGAAACCTATGAAAGCTTCCGAAGCCAGCAGAAGCCATCCCTGAGATCTAAGAAGAGGGATTATTCCCTGAATGGAAGGAAATTCTACTTCTCAGAGACCAGGGAATACCTGTGACTCCAACTCCCATCAGCAGGCGAGGGTCACCACCTCCCCCATCTCTGGCTCATGGGCACTGGGTGCTCTTCAGATTCACCAGCCGCCCACTCCTTTACCACCCCTGCGGGGAAGCCCAGGCCTGCTCTGACGTCTCTCCCTTTCCTTCCAGCCATCCCTCTCACTGCGTATGGACCCATGGCGGCGGCAGCAGCGGCGGCGGCTGTGGTGCGAGGGACAGGTAACTGCCGTGCTCCCTGGGGGGTGGCCACCTTGCTGGCTTTGGGGAAGCTCTCTATTTGTTCTGGGTGAGGGGTGGGGCGGGGGGACAAGGGGGCCTTCATTTTGGCATCTTCACTGGCTAGTCCTGCTTCCTCCTGTAGGGTCTACCCCGAGCCGCACCGGTGGATTCCTGGGCACCACCAGCCCCGGGCCAATGGCGGAGCTTTACGGAGCAGCCAATCAGGATTCAGGAGTCAGCAGCTACATCAGCGCAGCAAGTCCCGCCCCGAGCACTGGCTTTGGCCACAGCCTAGGGGTGAGTGATCAGCAGGAGGGCCCCATGGGGTGGAGCAAGGAGCTCTCTAAAAAGCAGCCTCCCCCAGCCTGGTGCCCTATGGATGTTTTGGACTACAACTCCCATCAGCTCCAGCCAACACGGCCATTTTGGACTGCAGCTCCCGTTGTAGCTGTAGTCCAGAATATCTGGAGGGCACCAGTTTGGGGATGGCTGAATTAAAGGATGTGAAGGGCTAAGCAGGACCCAACAGAGCCACTGCCAGACAGGAAAGGCAGGCCAGTGACTTAGTAGCATAACATTCATTTATGTTTGTTTTTTAAAGAAATGTCGGGACTTCTTTAGCTTTGCCTGAAGCCATATATGCTTCAGTAACAATCATAATTATTGAGTACTGCTAAAGCATGTAGCATTTTTTTAAAAAAGCACTGTGCATATATTAAATTATGAGACTGTCCCTGCCTTCCAGGCTCGCAATTTAATAGGTACAGCACGTAAGGAAATAGGAATGCGGAGGGAAGAGGAAAGCAAGCGTTAGAACAGCTGCTTTTTCACTGGCCGGTGGATGGGGCCAAGTTGGTCTCCCCATTGCTATGATTATCTTCTTAGGAGGCAGTATGTGCAGCCCTGCCAGTGGCGCTTTCTGATGACAAAGGCTAGAGTGCTCTGCGCTTCAATTCTGCAGCACCAGATAACTCATTTGGGTCATTTGATGTATTTATTTGTTCATAAAATTTATATGCTGCATGATTGCAAAACAAAAAACCCTGAAAAAATCACACTCAAGGTGGTTTACAAAAAAGAACTCTTTTTTTTGTTCAATATTTTACCCCCTTAAGGAGCCATTTTTGTCAGTCGTGTTATGAATTATGTGTGTACAATAAAAATAAATCATTTTTTAATTTAAAAAACAACAGCCCCAGATTAAAATTTTCATCATCATTCTACGTATCTGGATAGGCCTTTCCTTAGCAAAAACATTTTTAGCAAGCGCCAAAAAGAGTACAAAACGAGGCACCTGCCTGCTGGATGTCAATAGGCAGGGAGTTCCAAAGTGCTGGCACACTGAAAGTTCCATTCCTTACAAATGTGGAACGAGAATTTTGTGGCACCTGTAACAGTTCCAGTTCTGCAGATTGAAGCAGTCAAGACAGCACATCTTGCAGGTTAACCTGATATAGTACACACACATACACACACACACACACACACACACAAATATGGTACATTGTGAGTGTTCAAAGCTCTGCAGATAATGTCCAATCAATGTCATGTCATTGTTTTGAAGGGACCTTTGATTGCAACAGCGTTTACTAATGGTTACCACTGAAGCTGAGGACCAAGGAAGGAGGAGGTAAGATGACCAATGGGGACTCGGCTTCCACAGTGTGCTGTTCATAGGTCTGTCCTTGAAGACAGTTTTAGAACTCTTAGTTGAAGTGTAGGGTGAAGTGGCCATAGTCCAAGATATTAGAGGGGATGCCTCCTCCCATAGATACCTATCTGTACTTCGAAATCAAGTGGTAAGACCTGGGATGGTTCTCTGCATCTTCTGGCTTTAACAGAGGATTGGGCAAATTCATGCTTTCAGCGGCTAATAGCCATGATGGCTGTGCTCCGCCTCCGTAGTCTGAGGCAGCAATGGTCCTGAATTCCAGTTGCTGGAAACCACCGGGGGGTGTGTATGTGAGAGAGATGCTTTAGCACTTGTGTCCTCCTTGTGGGGCTCTCACAGCCATCTGGTTGGCCACTGTGAAAACAGGAGGTTGGACTGCATGAGCCATTGGCAGACTCTTCTTATGTTCAGAGCCTGTTTCCTCTTTTCTACATGAGGGGAAAGGCATGACCGTTGACTTGACACAGATGCTTGGCTGTGTGAGAAAAAGTCCTTCCATTTGTCTCTCATGGGATGTTCCCATTGTGGAGTCTAGTATTATGTTGGGCATTGTAAAGGATTCTTTAGCTGTGCATTGCAGGGGGTTGGACCAGATTAGCTTTGGGAGTGCCTTTCAGCTCTACGCAAGTGGCGCTGTGGTCTAAACCACTGAGTCTCTTGGGCTTGGCAACCGGAAGATTGGCGGTTCAAATCCCCGCAACGGAGTGAGCTCTCCTTGCTCTGTCCCAGCTGCTGCCAACCTAGCAGTTTGAAAGCACACCAGTGCAAGTAGATAAATAGGTACTCCTGTGGCAAGAAGGTAAATGGCATTTCCGTGCACTCTGGCTTACGTCACAGTGTCCCGTTGCGCCAGATGCAGTTTAGCCATGCTGGCCACATGACCTGGAAAGCTGCCTGTGGATAAACACCAGCTCCCTCGGCCTGAAAGCGAGATGAGCGCCGCAACCCCGTAGTCGCCTTTGACTGGATTTAACCGTCCAGGGATCCTTTACCTTTACCTTTTAACCATTGTAAGATTCTACAAGAAGGTGTGCTTACACACTCTTGAGACAGCTGTGAATGCAAAATTCTGGGGAGGCTAACCTTGCATGATCATTCCATAATTTCCATCTCCCCACACCCTTTGTTCTTGCAGATTCCCCAGTGAGCAAACCAAGGACAAGCGACCTGGAGGATCCGGCAACACTTGAGGGATGAGCCAAGATTTCATTTTTAGTAAATAAAACTGCACACTCGTGGCTGTTTGCTGGGCTTCTCCCGGCCTGCCCTGATCTCTCCATTGACCAGATCTTGAGCACTGGATTTGAACGCAAGGAGATCTTGTCTCCTCTTCTTACTAATAACCGCTGACCGTTTACACTTCTCCCCAAACCCTCCACCCCGACGATTCTTCTTTTATTTATTTTGTTAGCTTGTTAGCTTTTATTTTTTAATCTTTTTTTGGGGGGAGGGGAGGGAGAGAGGGGTGCTGGGGAAGGAGGACAGAGGAGGTGTGAAGTCAGTCCTCTCATTGTCATTGTTTTTTCGTTATTGTGGTTCTTTTTGCTCTTTTGCAGAGCCTCTCAGAAGAACCGTTTTATGAATTTGGATTTTATTTTATTTTTTGTGATTGTGAGTAGGGGGTAGCTTTTATTGAGGAATATTTTTATTTGGCTTTGAAATCTTTTTGTTTTGTTTTGTTTTTAGATATATATTATATAAATATATATTTTGGGGGGCGGGCAGTGCAGGAGGAAGGAACAGGACTTGGTCATGAGAAAGCAAAAGGTTATCTTGGAAAGGACGTATTGCGATGTCAAGTGAAGGCAGTTCCAAAGGGTAGGCAGAGAGCAGGGAGATGTTGCTGCATCGGGCAGATTCTCTTTCTCTCGATCTCTCTCTTTTTTTGTGTAAAAAAAGAAACCTTTTCTTTCTATCAAGGTGAGGCTTTGAGAAACGTGCCGAATTAGCAGAAGGCAATTGCTATGGAACGAATAATGAACTGTATATTTTGCTAAGTGGACTAAGAAGAAGAAGAAAACACTATTCCTGATGACTGAATTCCCCCCTCCCCTCCTTTCCCCTCCCCTAGATTTTAGGTTTCTGTGGGTTTTTATTATTGTTATTTTGTTCTCCACCCCCTTCCCTTCGATCTTTCCTGTATCATATGTAAATATTGCAGGGCGGTCTTCGGCCTTGTTGTGCACCAAGCAAACTCTGGGTTTCTTAAGCTTCCTTTCTTTTTCCTCTTCTCATTCTGGGCCTCTTGATGCCGAAAACGTGAGCAATACTCTCTCCAGTTGGACCGTGACGAACCTCTTTTCCCTCCCCCTTTTTTATACCTTTTACTGTATAAGATTTTAAGACCTCTGGGAGTCTGGTGGGGTGGGGAGCAGGAGGAGGAGGAGGGCGCTTGGGGGGTGTTGGGGGGGACGGGGGGAGGGCGGGTTTGGAAAGAGTTGGGTGAGAGCTACTTGCATCATCTGGTGCGGAGGGGGGGCTGCTGTGTTGCTGAGTGGCTTGCGCCAGACTCAGCATGCGGGCGTCGTGCCCCCCCTCTCATGACGGTGCCAGCGCCCGCTTTAGAAAAGGGCTTCTTCAGCCACCACTGCTGGTCTCTGTTGACGCTTTGGGTGGATGTAACTCTCCCAATATTTACTGCTTCCTGCCAAGAGGGTGGGGAATAGCTTGCCGGGAGGGCGGGGGTGTCGAGGGCGTCTGTTCGCCCCCCCCATCTCCCTCACTTTTTACTGTAAAGGTGGGTGGTGATTCAGGCAAAAAAGGTGTGTGTGTTTGTGTGTTTTGCTAGTGAGAGAGACTTAGGCTGTGATCCCACACCTTCCTAAACCCAGCCATCAAACCCAATGGGCATTATTTCTGAGTAAAGGCCACATCCATACCATACATCGAAAGCACATTGAATCCTGGGGGCTGTAGTTTGCCAAAGGGCGTGGAGAGTTGTTAAGAAACCCCCTGTTACCTTCCCAGAGCTACAGCTCTCAGAGTGGTTGAACCATCAATCCCGTCTTCCCAGGGGAATTGTGAGGGGGGGGGGAGGTCTCAGCACCAAAACAAACTGTGGTTCCCAGGATTATTATTATTTTTATTTTGTAGGGGCAGGGAATTCATGGCTATTTCGAGTGATTTTAACTGGTATGGTGTGAATGTGGCCCAAGATCTGCACCAGTAGAAAGGTTCTCAGGGATCCTGTGAGTTTGGGGGGGGGGAGTAAGCTCTGGATCCCCCACCCTGCTTTACTATGCCAGGATACCGTTTGTTCTTAAGAAAGGCACATTTGAATCATAGAATTGTAGGGCTGGAAGGGCGATGCAAGGATCACAGCTAATTTTGCTGAGACCGACCCCACTGGGAAACCCGTCTTCCTGTCAGGGGCGAGGTGAGCAAAGTTTCCCTCCTGCGGTGGAAGTGGAAAGTGAAGGGCCACTCTGCACACGTTCAGCGCTCTCTTTGAAGCAGAAAGTTAAATCCCCATTCATTTCCCCTTGCACATGGCCCTCTGCATCTTCCTTCGACTATTCTCGCGGGGGCCTTTCTTTGTCTTCCGCACACCATTTGTCAAGATTTGCTACTTACAGTGGTACCTCTGGTTGCGAACGGGATCCGTTCCAGAGCCCCGTTCGCAACCTGAAAGGAATGCAACCCGCATCTGCGCGCACGCTCGGGTCGCGATTCGCCACTTCTGTTCATGCGCGAGTGGCGAAACCCGAAAGTAACCCTTTCCGGTACTTCCGGCTCGCCGCGGGACGCAACCTGAAAAGACATAACCTGAACCGAACATAACTAGAGATATGACTGCACACAGCCAGGGAGAGGCTGGGAAGTGTGACGTGTGTCTCCCCTTGGAACAGGCATAGCTAGTCATGCTCTCTGGGTGTGACTGGACCACATCTCCCAGCCTTGGCCTGGCTGGCAGGTGGGGCTGCTGGGAGTTAGAGCCCAAGAGCAGCTACGCTGGCTATCCACTCCCTAGGCCATGCCTCACCCGCACGCCTCATTTTCAAGCTGCTTGCCTTTTTGCGGGACTCTTCCTTCCCCGCTCTTCTCGCTACCACGAGGACGGGCCGTAGCTCAGAGGCACAGATTGCCTGCTTTGGGTGCAGAAGGTCCCAGGTTCATAGCTTGGGGCCCACGTAGACAGGAATGAGCTAGTTGACTGATGAACTGACTTGTGCAAGGCAGCTTCTTTGTCTGTGACATTCTGTGTGGTGAGTTGCTGCCCCAGAGTGGGTGTTTGGATTGCTTCTGACTACCATACTTGAATTCCCCCCCCCCAAAAGGCCCATTTTTGGGGAACCAGTGCTCCTGCAGAGGCAAGATCTAGATGTGGCCTTTCCAATGGATTTTTGGCATCACTAAGGTGGGAAGCAGGCAGATCCGACCCCTGTGAGGCCTCCTCCAGAGAGCGAAAGTGTGTGATGCGAAAGGATTCAGACATGCTGCAGCCATGTCCCTGCCTCTCTGCTTCAGTCTTTCAATAAGACAACATTTTGGTGCCCGAAGGGGGAGATCCTAGTGGCGCCCACTCCCTCTCCCCACAAGCCTATCAATGGAGCTATCATTCCAGTGTGATGCGCTCCCATGCAACCTCCATTGAAACGAATGGCATCTGTGCAAGAGTTCCATAGTTCGTGACATCACAGGCACTAGCCACTGCGTTCTGTCTGCTAACTGAAGAGCTCTTTCGCAGCTCCTGTTCCTTTCAGGGAGGCTTGTGGCAGGGACCTTCCTTCTGGATCGATTGCATGTAGGGAATGTTGTGGATGGGTGTTGTGTCATCTACATTTTGCGCGGACGGAAATGCATTGGGCCCACCCTTCAAAGAATTGCCACTTTGGCAAGGAAGGAAGCTGTGGGATCTGCTGAGCCTCTTTGAGGTGGCAAGAGGAAATCTATCTATATATGTTTGGGGGGATGTGCAAAATTCCACTTGTCTCAGGTTCCTCTGTTCTGACCCCTTTCTCCCACACAGCCAACCAGGAGAGGGTCTCTCTGCCCATTGCATTATTTAGGCAACGTTAAAAGACGCCTCCACGTCGTGCAGGTGTGGCAAATGTGCAGTTTGGGTAAGGGCCATGGTAGAGAGCATCTGCTTTGCATGCAGGCGGTCTCGGGTCCAATCCTCCCCCCATTGCCATGTAGAACTAAGGCTCCTGTCCCAAACCATTGAGAGCCTCTGCCAGTCAGTGCAGACAATACTGAGCTACATGGACTAAGGGTCTGACTCTGTTTCAGGGAGCATTCCATCCATCCATCCCTTGCTTGCAGCTTCCTCTTGGTGTGTGCATACTTAGTTGCAGGCTCCATTTCCTCCCTACATCTGTAATGCAATACTTCGTGGGTGAGAATTGCAATAAATCAATACCCTTTTGTTGCGGGGGGGGGGGGGGAGTTTAAATTTTCCTCTTCCGGGGCTGGGTCTGAAATCTGTTTAAACTTGAACCAAAGACCTTGTCTGAGCCTTTTCTTAAGATGCAGCCTGACACTTTTGCCCAGGGAAAATAAAACACAGCTTCATCTTAAGTCAAATAATAATAATAATTTTTTTAGCGCCTTTCCTCAAACTTAGCCCCTATGAGCAAGAGACAAATCCAGCCTTCCCCAACCTGGTGCCCTCCAGATGTTTTGGGCTGCATCAACCCTCAGCCAATACAACCACGGCATCTACTCGAGCACGCCCATGCTGGCTTGAGGCTGATGGCAAATTTCATCCAAAAGAAATGCAGAGAGCACCAGGTTGTGGAAGTCTGGACACACAACAACACCCAAAAACAGGATCTTTGCTTCCTCAAGACTGATGACTAGTGACCATTTTTCAAACAGCGTTGAAAGTAGCAGAAAAGAGTCAGTCTCATTTCCTGGGGGGCGGGTTCCTTTGTCCTGCTATAACAACTTCGGTCGAGCAGGTTTTTGAAATTATCAGAAGCCTGCAGTACCCGTTTGACCAGGATCAGTTTAAACTTCATGCAACCTGCATGGGCTGTTCAGAGTTGGGAGTCCAGCAACAAACAGTTGTCCCTTATCCCTGCACTCACTTCAGAGTGCATGTTTTAATGCTGTTTTATCGGGGGGGGGGGGACTCTATGGAGGATAAAGCTGTCAATGACTATTAGCTGCTGTGTTTTACCTCCACTGTTGGAAGCAGTGAATGCAGGTGAGCAGAGTTATTCTTGTGCTCAGGTTCTGCCTGCGTGCTTCCCCAAAGAGGCACCTGGATGGCCACTGTGAGGGCAGGAGGCTGGACCAGATGGGCCCCCTTTGGCGTGATCCAGCAGGGCTCTTCTTGTGTTCTTATGGAGCCTCCAGGTCCAGAGGCACTCTATCTAAATCCCTAGGTTCTTTGGGGCATTTGGCTCTACTGTGAGAACAAAGAGGCCACACTAGATGAGCCTTTGGGCCTGATCCATCTGCAGGGCTCTTCATACATTCTTATGCATATAGAAAACCAGTGCGCCGTGCTTTGTGATGTACCCCAGCCCTCCTTCACCTGCTGGTTTCATGTCACTAGGGGAGATTTCCTTAACTGGAACCTCCAAACCCAAGCGGCAGAAGCATTCACTTTGCATGCAGAGGTTCAGTCCTTGGCTAGGAGGGACTCTGCTGCCAGTGTGGACAGTACTGAGCTAGACGAACCTGACTTGGTATAAGGCAGCTACCTATGCTGCTATTTAACTCGGAACCATGAGGGCTAGCACCTTGTCAAAAGAAGGTCACTGGCAGAGCACTTTGCATGCAGAAGGTCCCAGGTTCTGTCCCCAGTGGCATCTCCGGGCAAGACTGGGAGAGACCCCTGCCTCAAACACTGGAGAGCCACTGCCAGTCAGTGTAGGGAATACTGAGGAGATGATTCTGTATAAGGCGGCCCCCCTGCATCCTGAAGTGGAACAGTCCAGGTGTGAAGCCTTTTGACTGCTCATCAGCGTCAGCCACCCCTTTCTGTTCTCTCTCTCTTTCTCTCTGCCTCATACCCCCTCCCTCTCTTTGGGGTGATGTCCTTGCTGCCTTGTCCTCAAACCCCAAATCCCCACCTGAAGCAGGTCATAAATATTGGGAGAGTTCTCTTTTTTTATTCTTTTTCTTCTTTTTTTGCGGGGCGGGGGGAGGGTGGAGAGGGAAGGAGCGGGGTGGGGTGGGATAACTTAGCGAATTAGTACTGGAAACACAAAGCAATAATTTTTGTTACTGAGACGAGTCTGTATGTCCTTTTTTTAAAAAAAGAAGAAGCGAAAGTGCAGCCGCGATTTATTGGGTTTATTTTTATTCTCGAGTCTTCAGCCTTGGGGGGCTGCAGAGGGGGTGGGGGGACACACACAGCCGTGCCTCCCCCCTCGGTACACGCGCTGAGCTGCTTCTCTGACCGCGTCCCTTACCTGCGGCGCCACCAAGACCCGGAGTTTGCATTGCGACTCTCTTGGCAACAGCCCAGGTGTCAGGGGGGTGGGAGGGCCTGTGATTTTGGGGGGGAGCTGCTGCTGCTGTGTCTGTTCTTTTTTTTTTTTAAGAGAAAAAAAATAAAGCTGTGGTTTTTATTAAGCCAGTTTTATTATACGTCAATGTTCTCTCTCCATACCTGTAACCCCTTTTTCCAGATTTTCAGTTTTAAATTCCTAATAAATTATTTGAAAACGGCTTTCGGCTTTGTTGGTGTGGTTTGGAAGTGGGCGAACGCTGCCATGGAAGTGTGCAGAGTTTGCATCTAGAAATCTCCCTGCAGGGAGAACGGGCTGTTGGGGTGTGGCTCAGTGGCAAAACATCTCCTCTGCATACAGAAAGTTCCCAGTTTGATCCCCAACATCTCCAGGTAAACTCCTGCTTGAAATTCCGGAGAGCTGCTGCCAGTCAATGTAAGATCAATAGGCCAGTGGCCTACCTCAGCTTAGGGCAGCTTCCTGTGTTCTTGTTTGGAAAGGGCCATCGTTCAGTGGCAGAGTGCCTGCAGAAGGTCCCTGCTCCAATCTGACACCTCCAGGTAGAGCTGGGAATGGATCTGAAACCTGGGAAAGCTGCTGCCAGCCAGTGTTGACATCACTGAACTAGACGAACCAACGATCTAATTCAGTGTAAAGCATGTTCCACTTTGTTCCTGAGCTTCTAGAAACCTATAAAGGATGAGGGGAAGGGCTGTGACTCGGACACAGAGCACCTGCCTTGCATGCAGAATGCTCCAAGTTAAGTCCCCGGCAGCACCTTCAATGTCCCCTGTCTGAAGCCCTGGAGACCCACTGCCAGCCAGTGTAGGCAGCACTAAGCTAGATGGATCAGTGATCTGACAGGTAACAGGCAGCCTCGTTAAGTTCCTGTGTTACGGTGTGGTGGCAATGGTCCAATGACATTTGATATTTTCTACCTGAGACTCCAAAATTTGAAGAAAGCCAAGAAGCAGAAGAATCAGTCACAAAGTGGGAACTTGTGGGCCTCCGTTATCCCTGACCACTGGCCATGCTGGCTGGAGCTGATGGAAGTTGGGAGGGCTGCGGTTTCCCAACTCCCGGGGCAGATCATGGCCTCCATCTTTGATGACCAGCATATTTCAAAGCAGAAACACTGTATTAAAAGGCAAAACCCCACTTATCCTCACAACAACCCTGTGGAGATGAGAGTGACTGGCTCCCAAGGTCACCCAGTGATTTTGTAGGGTGGGGGGGTGGTGGTTATTGGTTGCTTTTTGTTTTGTTACACATTTTCTGTCCTCATTTTGTATTTTTATGTCATGAACTGCCCTGTGATCTTCGGTTGGAGGGTGGTGCATCAATTTAATACAGCGGTACCTCAGGTTACACACGCTTTAGGTTACAGGCACTTCAGGTTACAGACTCCGCTAACCCAGAAATAGTACCTCGGGTTAAGAACTTTGCTTCAGGATGAGAACAGAAATTGTGCTCCAGCGGCGCTTTAGCAGCTGGAGACCCCATTAGCTAAAGTGGTGCTTCAGGTTAAGAACAGTTTCAGGTTAAGAATGGACCTCCGGAACGAATTAAGTACGTAACCCAAGGTACCACTGTAAATGAAAATATTCCGCCTGCACAAGCCCCATTGAAATCAATAGGCGTGCATTTCAGCCTCCTCACAACAAACCCTTGAGCTAGCCTGCTCCTTTGCAAGTGCTGCTCTCCCAGGGCTTGGGGTCTGTAGATGGACTGGAACTGGATTGCCGCCAGTGTCCTGTTACGTCTTGGAAATCTGGACAGCCGCCAATGTCCTGAGAGCAGGCCCTCCTGGCCACTCGAGCTGATGTGCTGTTTAGTACTGGGAAACGAGGACATTCTTGGAACTGAGGAATAGCCACGTGGTGGGTCTGCTGTTGACCCTAAGCTAGAGTGAGTTGCCCAATCGGAGGCGTTTTTAAAACAGCCGTTTCTCCTTCCCTTCTAGCCTGGCACAGCAGTAATGGCGGGGGGGGGGGCACCTGTTGATTTTCGCACAATCAATTTATGAATTATTTCCATTTGCACAGGTGTCATTAGCCAGCAGAATGCAGCTTAAGTGCTGCGGGGTGTGTGTGTGTGTGTGTGTGTGTGTGTGTGTGTGTGTGTGTGTGTAGTGCTTGCAAAGCACCCAAGCCATCTTGGGTTTGCTTTTGTCGAGCCAAGGCCAACAAGAGCCAGCGTGGAATAGTGGTTAGAGTGCTGATCTAGGCCCTGGGAGAGACCAGGGCTCGGATCCTGACTTGGTCATCAATCTCACTGGGTGACCTTGCATCAGGCAGTCACAAACTCAAAAACCCACCCTACCTCACAGGGTTGTTTTGAGAATATCATTTCTTAAGTGGCATGAATGGAAAAGTTCAAGAGGCCCCAAAGGTTTGTGGTAGAGTACATTTCTATCCATTCATTCATTCTGAAGGAGTCCAGCGTGGCAAACACAGCCAAAGTAAAACATTTTTTTTTTTTAAAAAAAAGAGCATTCTTAAAACATTCTAAAAACCAGTTTAAAACACCTCATTCCATATGATCTCAAGAGTTTCCAGAAACAGTGCATATCAGCCATCAAATGCCTGGGCAAAAAGATGTTTTCATATCCGTCCTGAATGTCAGTAATGAGACAGGCATGCAGACCTCACCAAAGAGGGCATTCCAGAACCGGGGAAGCACCACCGAAAAGGCCCCGTCACAGGTCAGTGCCAACTGGGCAGCCCCTCGTGGCATCAAGGCCTTGCTTTTTGATTGTAGGTTCCAAGACGGTGGTTTATGGTTGAACATGTGTACCCACTTGTAATGAGGCCTTGGAGAGACTGAACAGACCATCCTTCTCTAGCCACCCAGAGTGATTAGGGCAACCCAGTCAGATGGGCAGGGTACAAATAATAAAATGATGATGATGATGATGATTGCCTGACACCATCAGTGCCTTCCATCAGTTGGGAGGGCTCTCTTGTTCAATCCTGGTGCCTTCACTTAGGTTAGGAAACATCCTTCGATCACTCGGTGCTGACAGAATTAGCTAGCCTTTCTCCAGCCTGGTGCCCTCTACAGGTTTCGCACTATTAACTCCCAGCAGCCCCAGGAGGATTTGACTCTCCTGGCCTGGGTCTGATGGGAGTTGTAGTCCAAAACAACAGGGGAGTCTGGCAGGGGCAACCTGGCCCTTATAGTTCTAAAACAGACAGCCTGGGGCAGGAGGAATTTGGGATTTGCTTTGCCCGTTGCCCGGGAATCCTAATTTAAGCTGTTTTGCATCCAGCAACTGTTCTCCTTTGCTATTCCTTCCAGGATTAGTCCTGGCAACAAAAACTGGCTATGTGGGTTGAGTCCCAGCTTGAATCGAGTGGTGAATAGAATAGAATAGAATAGAATAGAATAGAATAGAATAGAATAGAATAGAATAGAATTTATTATTTATACCCCGCCCATCTGGCTGGGTTTCCCCAGCCACTCTGGGCAGCTTCCAACAAAGCATTAAAATACAGTAGTCTGTCAAACATTAAAAGCTTGTCTAAACAGGGCTGCCTTCAGATGTCTTCTAAAAATCTGGTAGTAGTTCTCTTTGACATTTGGTGGGAGGGCGTTCCACAGAGTGGGGGCCACTACCGAGAAGGCCCTCTGCCTGGTTCCCTGTAACTTGGCTTCTTGCAGTGAGGGAACCGCCAAAAGGCCCTTGGAGCAGGGCCTCAGTGTCCGGGCTGAACGATGGGGGTGGAGACGCTCCTTCAGGTATACTGGGCCACGGCCGTTTAGGGCTTTAAAGATCAGCACCAACACTTTGAACTGTGCTCGGAAACGTACTGGGAGCCAATGTAGGCCTTTCAAGACTGGTGTTATGTGGTCTCAGTGGCCGCTCCCAGTCACCAGTCTAGCTGCCGCATTCTGGACTAGTTGTAGTTTCCGGGTCACCTTCAAAATTAGCCCCATGTAGAGCGCAGGGTGGTGGAAAGACCACCAGGGTTATGTTTTTAAAAGGGTGTTTTTGAAATGAGATTCCTCTCTAGTGAAGGTTAAGCTGTGTATTGGAAAGGGGAATGGCTGCTTTTCCACTGGCCTTGCTTGACACTCAAGCCACCACCCCCACCCCGGTCAACCTCTAACAGAAGAAGGATGCTTATAGAAAGGTAAACAGGGCACTCTTATCTCGGATCCAGGTGCCAAGGGGAGGGCAGGGTATAAAGATGCAGGGAAGTGAAGGACGGCCACTAGGACTTGGACACCTGACGAAATGAACCTCACCCTCCTCCTAGTTCTCCTGGCATCAGGTGAGTTGCAACCCAGTGAAGTTGCGAATTCCTTGCTTTGCAGATGCATTCTGATCGGCCTGGAAAGGTGGTGTTTTTAGGGTGCTTTTTTGCTATTTGAGTGGTGCAATAAACCTGTGGATTTAGAGGAAACCATCTGTATATCTGATTCAGACAATGGGTACCTTTAAAAAGCAAAAAAAAAAAAAAGTCTTCTGGGTGGCTCCTTCCTCCTTCCACTTTAGAAGTCCCCATTTTTTGCAATTGAAATATTGCAATCACAACTATTTGGAGTGTAAACAGCTGTGTGTGACCTAATCTCTGTAATATTGCACGAGCCCTTTCATGGGGGAACTTTCTAAAAATGTTTTTGAGGTGGTCTGGAAGACAGTTTTCTTGCTTTTCTTTGAAATCATTGGATACAATTTACCCTGAGCAAGAGTTTTATAATATTTAAAGCACCCTGGCCTATGAATGGTGTTCTGTGTACCTCTTGAAGCATGGGTGCATCCAGGATTTATGTTTTGGGGTGGGGCAGGACTTTTGTTGGGGGTGCAGAACTGAGCTATCTGCGATTGGTCAGTTAGTTATTTTTATTGTTTTACTTGTTTTAGGGGCACAGCTGCACTCCATGTACCCACCCCTCTGCTACACCCATGCTCTAAAGTCTTCTCTCTTGTTCCAGCATTGCATGCCTTCCCTTCTTTTTTTTTGTTTTTAAAATGATATTTATTCAGAATTTCAGAATTTCAAAGATACAAAAAAAGTAAAAAGAGCAAAAAAAGAAGAAAAAAATACATAAAAAGCAATACAACACCACCACAACAACAACAAAAAAAGAAAAATACAAATCCCATATTACATCTTTCATTTGCTTATTTCCTTGACCTCCTCACACCTCCCTTTTTGTATTCTAACTTAATTAGTTATTTCAGCAAATTCTTTCCATCTTTCTCAATTTTTATTTGAATAATTTATCTTGACAGTCTAGCCTATTAGTTAACTCAGCAAATCCTTTCCATCTTTCACCATATTCTGTTATTCAATTTACCTTAATTTATTTAACCTTATCTTACCATAAAATACCTTAAGGTTTAAAATTTAAAACATATTTATACATAACTCCTTATATCCTTTCTACTAAAACCAGATAATTTCATTCCAACATTTTCCCTAATATTCATTAGTTTTACACTAATTCCCAAAATAAATTTTTTTCCTCCCCTTCTTGCTTGGCCAGCTGGGAAGCACAACTCTAACCTGGTAATTCCCAGACTTGCATGCTGGGGGCAGTTGAAGCAAAGTGATGCGTTAAATCTGCCAAAGAGCTCCTAGAAGCCCAAACTGTAAGCCACATCTCTGCATGAGTTCCTGCTCCAGCCCTCTCTCTTTCCAGTGAGTCTCTACCTTGAGCAGGCTTCCTCAACCTCGGCCCTCCAGATGTTTTGAGACCACAATTCCCATCATCCCTGACCACTGGTCCTGCTAGCTAGGGATCATGGGAGTTGTAGGCCAAAAACATCTGGAGGGCCAAGGTTGAGGAAGCCTGCTCTTTGGCATGGCTGGGCCATTCCATTGCTCCTGCTGCACAAACTCAGCAGAGTCCTGTGCTTTTCTTTTCTTTTTTTAAAAGATATTTATTGAAATTTTCCAAGAAAAAAGAAAGGAGAAAAAGAAAAGATACAAAAAAAAGAAAAAAGAAAAAAAAGAAAAAAAGATTTTTTTTAAAATAGAAAAAACAGTCAATTACAAACCTTATTTTCAATAACTTATTTCCATGACTTCCCCACGCCTCCCCTTCTTGCATTCCAATTCCAATTTTTGTTCCACAAGTTCTTATCCCTAATTTTTTAACCTTATTATATTTAGTTCATTATTGTATTTCGTTCATTTTATATAACCAATTTTGACTTATAAGCATCAATCTTAAAATCTTTTTCTAAGGTCGACCTCAATTCTCTTCCACGAATTCCCCAATTTTTATACTGATAACAAACTCTTTGGATTCCCAATCCTCACCCCCCCCCCTTTCCCGGTTTTGATCCCCAACAAATGTTCATCAATCCAACTGCTATCAGCCTGGAGATCTCACGTCCGAGGCCCTTCATTCTCTCTCAGTTCCTCTCTGCCAGTTTTTTTGGTAGTCCTTTTCCAAGGAGTATGCCTGTCACAACTCTGCATGTTCATTGCAACCCTGCATGCCCAGGGTTCAGGCAGAAATATTTAGTTTGTTTCCGGCATTGTTCATGGCTTGGACAGCTCAGTCAGTAGAGCATAAGACCCTTAGCTTCAAGGTGGTGAGTTCAAGCCATTGGAACAATAAATGCATTTTAAAGAGCAAAGGAACTGAAATAAATAGACTTTAAAGAGCAAAGGAACTGAAATGCGATAATGTGTAAAAAGTGCAGGGGTAAGGAAGGAAATAATAAAAGAATCAATTGAACAATGATTAAATTATAACAACACAAGACGGAATAAGTTAAAAAAAATTGAGATCACACATGGGTGAAGGGGAACGGGGGTATAGGGGAATTTGAAATATTATTTATAATATAAAAGCTTTAACATAAAATTTCTAACTGTGTTGTATTTGTATACAGCAAAGAGAAGTTTAGAGTAATTAGGTATACTTTAATTTAGTTAATTATGTAATGTTAGAAAATGAATATGGATGTTGAATTTGATGTTTGTAATTTTTCTTTTTTCGGTTTTGGAAATAAACAAAAAACAAAAAAGGAACTGAAATGCAAACTTAAACATACAGCCATTATAGAGGTGGGAAACTACCTAAATCCAAAGAAAGATACGTACACACAGGAGCTTTCGAAAGGCTCTCTGAGCATGCACCATCCTCTGAGAAGTTTTTGTGTGAATGTGTATCGCTTTGTTTCCTAGTGGGCACTGCCCATGCTTCTGTCCTCCGGAACCTGTGGCAATTCCGTAACATGATCAAATGCACCATGCCATCCAGTGACCCCCTCAGGGATTACAACAACTACGGCTGCTACTGTGGTTTGGGGGGCAGCGGGACGCCAATTGATGCCCTGGACACGTAAGCAGCCATCTTTCTTAAAGCACTCAAACCCTCTGCTCACCATTGTGTATTCTCATTGTGTTTTTGAGATGAGGTAGGTCCCGCTGGAGCAAATGTCCCCAACTGTCTGGCTTCCAAATGTTTTGGACTACAACTCCCATCAGGCCTGGCCAGCATAGCATGATGAGAGTTGTAGTCAAAGCACATGAAAAGCATTCGGTCGTATGATAGCATGAGTCAGGGTTGGAGAACCTGGCCCCCGCAGCCCCCTCTCTCTGGCCCCTGCGACTCTCTTCCAGGCCAGGTCCCTCGACAGGCCTACTTCATAACCTCCTTGTGTTTATTTGGCTTCCCTGGAGTGTTTCCATGAACTCATAGGTTTGTGGGGTGTGTGGGAGCTAGCCTATGGTGGAATCTAGACACATATTAAAAACGCTTTGAAAATGCTTTTTCTAAAAAAAGTTTTGAAAAATATATTGAATTTGCCATAGCTCTCCATCACCATCTAGTGTCACATTTGTATAATGCACAACATGCTTAAAATGTATTATTTGCAGCTGTATAACTGAGTCCAATGTTTTTTTTCCCCTCACCCCCCCCCACCCACTGCAGTTATAGTCCAGCAACATCCAGAGTGCCAATGGTTCTCTGTGCTGGTTCACTTCTGCCCAGCCTACCCCACAAGGCTGTTGTGAGGCTGAAATAGAAAGACAAGGGAAGGATGTCTTCACACAGCCCAGGTCATGGAATTTGCTGCCACAAGTAGTGCCCTCTACCTTTGACTCTTGTTCACGAGGTAGTGATTAGTCATGTCAGCTACCCATAGGCGCCGACTCCATGGGGCCTGAGGGGGCCCGAGCCCCCTCAAAAATTCGTTTGGGGGGGGGGCTCTGCCCCCCCAATAATTTAAGAAAATTATTAGTTATATTATGCTTTGTAAAATCACAAAATTATGTTGGTATTTTTTATTTTCCTTGTTTGACGATAGTTACCCTTTAAAATACATTCAGTAATGAGTTAAAACAAAGCCACTCCCGATCTAGAGAGGGGGTGGGGTTGCAGGCTCTCGACCCATCAACAATCTCGCGTTGCTGGCGTCAGCCCCACGAGAAGCGGGGATTCCCCCTAGCTCATTAATATTCACCGCCCACGGTGGCAGCCAATCGGCTGCCACAAAGGGCGGGCCCTCACAGGTTCACTTAAGGTCGGGGCAGCCCGGGGCTCGCCCCTTTCGTTCCCCCAGCAGCAGCGGTTTGGAGGTCTTGGGCCCCCCCAATATTTTTTATAAGTCGGCGCCCCTGCAGCTACCTGGTTCGGAGAGAGTACTTCCCTGGGTTGGACGAAGCTGCTTCTTGCTTGTGGGGCTCCTGGAACCATCTGGCTGACACTGTGGGAGGACAGATCCTGGAGTAGATGGACCTTTGGCCTTAATCCAAGATGGCTGCTCTTAAATTCTTTCGAGAGATAAGAATGGAACACCTCCAGTCAGGGGCAGTCTACCTCTAAATTCCAGATGCTGAGGAGGCTGGTTGCCATCATATCTTGCTTGCAGCATTTTCTGGGAAGAACCTGCCTTGCCACTCACTCGCTTAAAAAAATTAATAAAAAAAATTGATGCTCTTCAGGTTTCTACATTTCACTAATTCTACAACCATTTTAATGTTTCAAAACTTTACTTCCTTCCCCCTCTTTCTGCGGTTTTTAAAATTTGTTTTTAATATCTTCTGCCTATCTGAAATTAACTTAATTTGCTCGTTTATTTATCTGCTTCAAATATATACACTTATAAAACTGCAAGTGATTACAATAATCCTGCCAATGTTCTTATCTGTTTACAATTTATCTGTAAATATTCAGCAAACCATTTCCATTCTTTTATAAAAAGTCTGTTGTCTTGACTTCTTATTCTTCCGGATGCCTTGCCACTCTCTGGATTAGGTAGAGAGCTTGGTCTCTTCCAGCAAGAAAGCTTTCTGAATTTGTGTCAGGCGCCCGAAGAACTGTTCTGAATCTTTCTCTTTTTCCTTTTGCTTCCTGAGCAGCTGCTGCCAAATCCACGACAACTGCTATTCCGCAGCCAAGAAGCACCCGGACTGCACTTTCATCCTGGACAATCCTTACACAAAGACCTACTCCTACACCTGCTCTGGCACCGAAATCACCTGTACAGGTAAATGCACTTCATATGCCACGCTTAACAGAGGCTCTGGCACAGTTGATAATGCACACACTTTCTTCCCCACAAGTGGAACAGACTCTCCTTCACTTGAGGTTTTGAAACACAGCTTGGATGGCCACTTCTCAGGGATTCTTCAGATACAATTCCTGCATTGTTGGAGGGTTGGAATAGAAGACCCCTGGGGTCCCTTCTACCAACTCTACAATTCTATGATTCTATAACCTTGGATCTGGTCCCAGGCTTGAAAGGGCACCTTTCCCCAAGCTGGTGCCCTCGACACATGGCTGAACTACAACTCCCATCATGCCTGCTCTGGCTGATGGGAGTTGGAATCCAGCAACACCTGAAAGGCCCGTTTCCTAATGCCTGGTATAGTTAAAAGGTTTATGCCAAGGCTTCTCAAACTTGGGTCTCCAGCTGCTTATGGACTACAATTCCCATCATCCCTGGCCACTGGTCCCGCTAGCCAGGGATGATGGGAGTTGTAGTCCAAAAAAAAACAGCTGGAGACCCAAGTTTGGAAAACTGGTTTATTCCTATGATTACAAATCAGATGTGGTCGGAAAATATATGAGGACGATACAGAGACACTGGCGTGCAAGCATTTAGGTCAACTGGATCTGCCTTACAAAGGGAGTGAGCGAATGAGGGCAATTTCAGGCTGAAGGGTTTGTGTGGATTAGTGGAACCACTGTTGAAGATCCAGGACACCTAAAAGGAAGCAGCTGTTCATGCAACACATAACTAATCTATGGAATGCCCTCCTGCAGGAGACATAACAGCCACCAACCTAGACAGCTTTAAAACATGCAAATTCATGGAGGAGGCTATAAATGGCTATTAGCTCTATTGGCTATGCTCTGCCTTCACAGTTAGAAACAGTGATGCTTCTGGCCACCTTGAGAGCAGGATAGTGGACCAGATGGGCCATTGGTTTGATTCAGTAGGCTTTTCTTAAGTTCTCGTTCATTCATTCATTCATTCAATTTATATTCTGCACTTCCTCCCAAAGGAGCAAACACATCCATCCATTCTTTCTCCCAAACAATACGATACAATAATCTTAGAATCATAGAATCATAGAGTTGGAAGAGACCACAAGGGCCATCGAGTCCAACCCCCTGCCAAGCAGGAAACACCATCAGAGCACTCCTGACATATGGTTGTCAAGCCTCTGCTTAAAGACCTCCATAGAATCTTTATTGTCATTGTCCAATGCAGAACAACAAAATTGAAAAAATCTACATCAGGCATTCAAAAACCAACAAGCCTGCTATCCCAGCCTGGTTAGCCCCCTAAAAACTCTGATACCCCATAATTAAATACAATATACTCCCATAGAGACTACCTTACACTGCTTTTAAAACCAAAATCGTATTTGAATAGAAACTGTTTCTCAGGCGGCTAGTCCTAGTCTTTATATCCCTGTACCTTCTTCCAGGAGGCAGAAGCTGAAAGAGATCATTTCTGGGGTGCGCACTATCCTGCAGCTTTCTTATGATACCTGGAAGCGTAGATTTGATCCAAGGTGGGAAGAGTGCACCCAGTTATTCTCTCTGCAGTCTTTACAACCCTGGACAGCATTGTTTTTCCCCAGACCATGCAGCTCTCAAACCACACAGACCATAAGTTAATACACTCTCAACAGTTCAATGGTAAAATGCCATCAACAGGTCCTTTGAGAGATTATTTTTCCGGAGGATTCTCAGAAAATATAACCTGGGCGTAGCCAGGATTTATTTTAAGGGGGAACGATGCAATTGGTCATTTAAGTATTTTTATTTATTTGATGGGGGGGCAGCTGCTCCCTCTGCCCCCTGCTGGCTACGCCCATGCTTCCAAACATTCTAAAAACAGTTTAAAACATTTTCTCATCCAGTGATCTCTCGGTTGCCAGGAGCAGTATTCTTCAACCACTCAACGCACTTAGGGGAACAGGAATGTTTTTAAATTCCCCTTGAAAGTCAGTAACGAGGGAGGCAGGTGCATCCTCACCAGAGGGAGGGCATTCCACAAACATGGAGTCACCACCGAAAAGGGCCTGTCGGGGGGAGGGGGGTCAGCAACCCCTCATGGCAGAGGCACCGCCACCGAGACCTCACCTGCTGATGGTTGTTATTGGGGAAGGGACTTGTTTGGTTAACTTGCGTCCCAAGCCACTTACGACGTTATATGCTCGTGCTACCACTTTGAATCAAACTCAGAAGTCCACTGGTAACCGACTTAAACTCTGGCAGTTTCAAAGGTATTTGGGAACTGCGTCCCCAGGAGGTCGTGGGCAGTATTTACTTTCCTAAAAGGGAGAGGGTGGGTTACCTGGGCTCAAGCGCACCTGAACTCCTGAACTCTCCCAAATCTTCTTTCTCCAGAAAAGAATAACGAGTGTGAGGCTTTCATCTGTAATTGTGACCGCAGCGCTGCCATCTGTTTTGCGGGGGTTCCGTACAACAAGGATTACAAAAACCTGGATACCAGCAAATTCTGCAAGTGATGTTTGAGGCAACCCAGTTCAAAAGGCAGGGGAGCTATCGGAGACCCGGCTTAAAAGAAATCTTCGTGCTGAGTTTGTTTGCTGCCGCAAATTTAGGAGGATTGTTTCGTGTGATTTTTTTATGAAGGTGTGCTGGTGGATGGGTGATTCCCTGAACTCCTTTAAATGTGCAAATAATAAATGAATGAATGAACAAACAAACAAACTGGGGCAGGGTGTATGTGCTTGTGAATGGAGTCTTCTACCACAAGGGGGCTCCTGCCTCCACCCTGAGTAATAAAATAATTCCATGCTAGGGGTTATCCTTAGGAAAGGAATTGAAAATGAAACTGCTGTTATAAAAGGGTTGTCGTACAAATCTATGTTGCAGCTGCAGTTCTGGGTGCCTTGCCTCAAAAAGGATATCGTAGAGTTGGAAAAGGTTTAGAAAAAGGAAATGCAAGTGATGAAGGGGATCGGCTGCCCTGTGAAGAAAAGCTGTAGCATTTGGGGCTTATAGACTCATAGGTAAAGGTACCCCGACCGTTAGGTCCAGTCGCGGAAGACTCTGTCTGGGGTTGCAGTGCTCATCTCACTCTGTAGGCCAAGGGAGCCAGCCTTTGTCCGCAGACAGCTTCCGGGTCATGTGGCCAGCATGACTAAGCTGCTTCTGGCGAACCAGAGCAGCACATGGAAACACCGTTTACCTTCCCGCCAGAGTGGTACCTATTTATCTGCTTGCACTGGTGTGCTTTCGAACAGCTAGGTTGGCAGGAGCAGGGACCAAGAAACAGGCACTCACCCAGCTGTGGGGATTTGAACTGCCGACCTTCTGGTTGGAAAGCCCTAGGCTCTGTGGTTTAGACCACAGCGCCACCCGCATCCCTTTAGACTCATAGAATTGCTTTAAAAGAGGATTGGACAAATTGACGGAGGAGAGGGCTATCGGTGGCTACTAGCTGTGATGGCTGCGCTCAGGCTCCAAGGTTGGAGACAGCACCACTTCTGAATCTCAGTTGCCAGGAACCACAGGAAATGAGAGTGTTCTGGTGTTCGAGTCCTGTTTGCTGGTTTCCCATGGTGTTATCTGGTTGGAAACTGAAATACTTTATTGTCACTTGTACAACTTCTATACAGTGAGATTACACGAGCACCCCCACTCAGCTCTCTTAGTCTTAATTCCCCTCGTTTACTGATGCACACCCACCAAACCCGAAAGTCAGTTGCCCTGTTGTCATCTTTTCATTCAGTAGCCTAACAGCCCATGGATAGAAGCTGTTCTTTATCCTGTTGGTGTGACTAATCATGCTTCTATATCTTCTGCCCGAGGGCAGGAGATCAAGAAAGTGCTGGCCAGGGTGTGAATCATCCCTGAGAATTTCCTTCACTCTCCTGAGGCAACATTCTTCCGCTATTTCATCCAGCGGATTCACGGGCATAATATCTTGTGCTGTATTCACCACCCTCTGTGGGCACTTCCTATCAGATGATGTCAAACCAGCGTACCACACCATGATGCAGTATGAAAGGACACTTTCTATTGTGGACTGGTAGAAGGAGATCATCAAATGTTGATTGACAATATTCTTTCTCAATACTCTGAGGAGATGAAGTCTCTGTTGGGCTTTCTTAACTATCCTGGCCACTGTATGGACAGGATGCTGTATAGTGGTACCTCAGGTTACATACGCTTCAGGTTACGTACGCTTCAGGTTACACACTCTGCTAACCCAGAAATATAGTGATTCAGGTTAAGAACTTTGCTGCAGGGTAAGAACAGAAATCGGGCTCCGGCGGTGCGGCAGCAGCAGGAGGCCCCATTAGCTAAAGTGGTGCTTCAGGTTAAGAACAGTTTCAGGTTAAGAACAGACCTCCGGAACGAATTAAATACTAAACCTGAGGTACCACTGTACTAGAAAGGCCATTGGCCTGATCCAGCAGGCTCTTCTTATGTTCGTGTGGAGCATCAAAGCCTGTTTCCTCTTTTCTGCATAAGAGGAAAGGCACGCCCATTGCCTTGGCACAGATGCCTTTTCCAACTCCTGCAGAGGATGCCAGCCTGCCCTGCTGCCACAGAGAGGACAAAAAGGGTCAGAGTGCAGTGGGAGAGCATCTGCTCTGCATCCAGAAGGCCTCGGGTTTAGCCAAAATGGCCTCCTCAGGTAGGACTGGGAATGTCCCATCTGAAAACCTGGCAAGTTTGAACCTGGGACCCTCCTGATCTGCCATGGAGCCACGGCCCTTTCTCTATCTCAGTAAGCTGCCTTAACCCAGTCACACTACAGTCCATCTACAGTGGTACCTCGGGTTAAGTACTTAATTCGTTCCGGAGGTCCGTTCTTAACCTGAAACTGTTCTTAACCTGAAGCACCACTTTAGCTAATGGGGCCTCCTGCTGCTGCCGTGCGATTTCTGTTCCCATCCTGAAGCAAAGTTCTTAACCTGAGGTAATATTTCTGGGTTAGCGGAGTCTGTAACTTGAAGCGTATGTAACCCGAGGTACCACTGTAGCCATCAATAGCCCTCTCCACCATGAGTTTGTCTTTTTTAAAGCCATCTAGGTTGGTGGCCATAACTGCCTCCTATGGGACTGAGTTCCATAGCGGCATGAAGCCATCCTGTTCTTCCTTCTACCGTGAATTTTAAACATTCAACTCCATTAGATGCAAATAAAAAACAAAACATAGTAGCAGTGAAAGGAGGTTTCCTCCTCCCCGCAAGATAAGTGATTCTGGCCTAGTTTTCTCTGTGATAAATAAAGCCTTCCTCCGTGCAGAATCTGAGGTACCACTGTAGCTCAGTATTGTTAACACTGAGTGACAGCGGCTTTCCAGGGTTTCAGGCAAGGGACATTCCTGGATGTACCTAGAGATGCTGCTGGGGGCTGCGCTTGGGACCTTCGTCACGGAAGGCAGATGCTCCGCCGCTGAGTTACAGCCCTTCCCCTAAAAATAAATGGGAGATTCTAGTCCTCATGGTTCTAAAAAAGACACAGCTGAATTAAATAGGCCTGACTCGGTATAAGTCGGCTGCCTGTTATTCCATCTGGCTGAGCACTGCAGACATTGGCTGGCAGCAGCTCTCCAAGTCCAGGGTTTCACAGAATCATAAAATTGTAGAGTTGGCAGGGACCCCAAGGGTCATCTAGTCCAACCCCCTGCAATGCAGGAATCTCAGCTAAAGCATCCATGACAGATGGCCATCCAACCTCTGCTTGAAAACCTCCAATGAAGGAGAACTCGCAACCTTTCCGTTCCACTGCTGAACAGCTCTTCCTGATGTTTAGTCAAAATCTCCGTTCTTGTAACTTGAAGCCATTGGTTCGAAGCCTATCTTCCGGACCAGAGAAAACAAACTTGCTCCATCTTCCAAGTGACAGCATATTTGAAGATGGCTAGCATCTCTCAGTTTCAGGCATGGGATATTCCCAGCCTTATCTGTTAATAGGGACGCCGGTGGCATTGTGGGTTAAACCACAGAGCCTAGGGCTTGCCAGTCAGAAGGTCAGCGGTTCGAATCCCCGTGACGGGGTGAGCTCCCGTTGCTCCGTCCCTGCTCCTGCCAACCTAGCAGTTCGAAAGCACGTCAAAGTGCAAGTAGATAAATAGGTACCGCTCTGGCGGGAAGGTAAGTGGCGTTTCCGTGTGCTGCTCTGGTTCGCCAGAAGTGGCTTAGTCATGCTGGCCACATGACCCGGAAGCTGTACACCGGCCTCCTCGGCCAGTAAAGTGAGCGCCGCAACCCCAAAGTCGGCCACGACTGGACCTAATGGTCAGGGGTCCCTTTACCTTTCATATCTCCTCTCAGTTTCAGGCATGGGATAGTCTCAGCCTTATCTGTTAATGCCACTGGGGATTCAACCTAGACAGCTAGAGTGCAGAGTGCATTTTGCCTCCTCTCCACCGATTGCAAAAACGGGGAAAGGGGCGGGGCGCAGGATCAGTCCGTACATACAACCCCCAGGGGCGCTTTTGCGGCTGCATTTCCGGAGCCCCGGCACCTCTCCGTCTGAAGAAAATAGAGGGTCGGGGTTATTGATTCTCCTCCCGTCCCCTTCCGACCTCCCCTGTCCTCGGGCCGGGGGGCTGATTTGCACGTGAGGAGGAGCGGACGGCAGCGAGAGCAGAGCCCCCCCCCCCTCCAGGTCTGTGTCACAATGTGGGGCGCCCCGACGGGGCAGGAGCAGCAGCTGTTGCTGGAGGAGGTGGAGAGGGCAGGACGGGGGCGGGCAGATGTAAGCCAGGCAGCGCCGCCCACCTATCAGCCGCCCACCAGGCACCAACCAAGGCAGCGCACGTGGGGAAAAAGTAAGCCACGCCCCTCTCCTGGGAAAAGAACGATAAGCCACGCCCCTTGGGTTGCACAGGGGCCCGCCCACTTGCCAGGGTCTAAGCGGGGGCTGTGTGCAAGCCACGCCTCCTCGGAGCTGCTCTGAGTTTCAAGGAGCGCCACTCAGAACATTATTATTATTATTATTATTATTATTATTATTATTATTATTATTATTAATAATAATTTCACCATCCTCATTAAAATTTGTTGCTCTCCCTTCAGCATCAGCAGTTTTTACAATGCTCAGCAAGATTTCGCTATAGAATATTTTGTACCTGGAACGTCTTGATTCTAGATAATGGTTTCTGTGGCCTTATCTGGACATTTTTCTTTTATCCTGCAACGGGTTGAGCTAGATGACTCTCTGGGTCTCTTCCAACCTTACGATTCTGCAATTTGGCAAACCTTTGCTTCGCGGGCGGAATAGATTTGGGTTACTGGTGTTTTTTTTTTGGGGTGCTCTCAGTGGACCGAGAGATACTTCCCCACCACCTGCGTTGCTTCAGTGCGCAACCCTGGGATGTCAGAAGCTGCTCTCCAGACTTGGTTGGACTACAACTCCCATCAGCCCCCAGCATCATAACGCCACGTGGGCTGATGGGAGTTGTAGTGCAAAGCATCTGGAAGCTGCTAGGGGTAAGTCCAATTTGCCCTGGCCAGATTGCAAAAGGTCTTGGACCCTTTTAAACGCAGACTGGTGGTCCTGAGGGATTTTGGCAGAGTGACAACAGACCTGAGGAGGTGATTCATCTCAATGAGGCTGGCCTGGCCAGGGGGTGGGGTGCTGATTTATTTATTTATTTGGGGGTTTGGGATTTAGAGAAAAAGCAATAAAGAGGCGACAGGATATAGAAGTGTATTGAATTATGCATGGCGTTGAGGAAGGAGATAGAGAAAAGCATTTAGAGAAATGCTAGAACTTGATGGCTATCGGATGAAGCTGAATGTTGCAAGATTCAGGACAGTGCACAGTTGAACTATGGAACTCACTGCTACAGGAGCAGTGGTGGCCAAAGCTTAAAGGTAAAGGGACCCCTGACCATTAGGTTCAGTTGCGGACGACTCTGGGGTTGCGGCGCTCATCTCGCTTTATTAGCTGAGGTACAGCTTCCGGGTCATGTGGCCAGCATGACTATGCTGCTTCTGGTGAACCAGAGCAGCGCATGGAAACGCCGTTTACCTTCCCGCCGGAGCGGTACCTATTTATCTACTTGCACTTTGACGTGCTTTCAAACTGCTAGGTTGGCAGGAGCAGGGACCGAGCAACGGGAACTCACCCCATCGCAGAGATTCAAACCACCGACCTTCTGATCAGCAAGTCCTAGGCTCTATGGTTTAACCCACAGCGCCACCCGCGTTGGGTGGCTTTAAAAGAGAGTATGGGACAAACTCGTGGAGGGGGATTTGTGAGTTGCATTATCTTGCCCAAGGCAACTCAGAGCAACTTACAACCAGAAAACCTAGACAGTTTGCATTGCTTGAAGTTCATACTGGTTTTCATTCAGCAATCATACTTCCTTTGCACCTGTTACATTGCCCCATCGATCCTCACCCCAGCGAAACACTCAGACAGCCACCAGCCAATAATCAGAGCTTTGCGCTAAATGGGATCACAGCTCAGTGGGTAGAGCATGAGGCTCTCCATCTCAGGGTTGTGGGTTCAAGCCCCACACTGGGCATTGAAGGGGGTTGGACTAGATGACTCTCATGGTCCCTTCCAACGCTATGATGCAACAGGTTTCCGTTTCTCCTCTTTGTATGGATTGCTCTGCCTGAACTCTTGGCATTCTGCCTCCTCCTCCTCCTCCTCCTCCTTTTTTGGCCGAGTGCAGGATGGAGATCCTGGATGAGTTTGACAACGAGTGCCCGCTCCTCATCTCCTTCTGCGAGCGGATCTCCCCCCAGGACTTTGACAGCCAGGCTGTGAGCTACACCCAGAAATCCCTGCAGGACCTTTTCGCCCAGATGGAACAGAACCCGGGAATCTGCGAGCGGGTGGTGAGGAAGAGGAAGCAAGCTGAGAATGAGGGAGCCAGCTTGGCCCAATATCTGAAGGTGAGTGGGAGAAGGGATTCTCTAGGGGACCCCGGAAGTTATCACATGACCTGGCCAGGGCTCCTGGCCCTTCAACTGCAGGGATCTGCAAAGGGAAGCTTTTTATGGAGACAAAACATACCTGTTTGCATCTTCAGAAGCTGCTGCTGTGCATGCAAAGTTGGCAGTTTTAGGCTAGTAAACCTACGCTAAGCCTCGGGGTAAAACATCTACCCTAATTTTGCAAGGTGCCCCTTTTATTGTGCATTCATGGTGATCTGTGCTCATGATCGTATTGGGGCGGTTATACACAATCCCATTTTCAATACGGTTTTCACCTGTAGAAGTTTCATTCCCCCACCCATTAGTATAATATTTATTTATTACAGTGGTGCCTCAGGTTACATATGCTTCAGGTTACATCCGCTTCAGGTTACATCCGCTTCAGGTTACAGACTCCACTAACCCAGAAATAGTACCTCAGCTTAAGAACTTTGCTTCAGGATGAGAACAGAAATCATGTGGCAGCGGGAGGCCCCATTAGCTAAAGTGATACCTCAGGTTAAGAACAGTTTCAGGTTAAGAACGGACCTTCGGAACGAATTAAGTACTTAACCCGAGGTACCACTGTATTATTATTTTAATTTTCAGGTATACAATTTCCCACAATTAAATGTACAGTGGTACTTTGGGTTACATACGCTTCAGGTTTCATACACTTCAGGTTACAGACTCCACTAACCCAGAAATAGTACCTCAGGTTAAGAACTTTGCTTCAGGATGAGAACAGAAATTGTGCAGCGGCGGCGTAGCGGCAGCGGAAGGCCTCATTAGCTAAAGTGGTGTCTCAGGTTAAGAACAGTTTCAGGTTAAGAACAGACCTCCGGAATGAATTAAGTTCTTAACCCGAGGTACCACTGTACTTCCAACGACTTCCCTTCTTCTCCTTACATGGTTCCTTATGAAATGCTTGTTCTATTTCCTCCATTTGGTTTTCCCCTCTCTATTATATCTTAATCTAAATTATACTGTTGAATTTACAGTAATCCTGCTGGGTGTGACGTTGAGCCAGTCAAACTGCCTCTCGGCCTAACCCACCTCGCAGGGTTGTTGTGGGAATTCAGTGAGGAAAGGCAGAGCCTTCCTTGAGTTCCTCGGAGGAAAGCAGGTGGGATGTACATCCAATAACAATAACATGTAAATGAAATGAATATATGAAACTATTTCCCTGTCAATAGAAATCTAGCACACCAGGGAGAGGGTTGGCCAGAACCCCCTCCCTGATGCGCTAATTTTCTTACTGCAGGGAGTTTCCTTTTTCAACACGTTTCAGAATGGAACTAACATCACCTTCCCATCTCAAGGAGCGCAGTTACTGGGTCTCACCGCCTCAGGCAGGCAGCTGTTTCCAGGCTCACAAAACCTGCACACCTGCCAAGCTTTCCCGTTCTGCACTCTCCTTTTCCAGGCCAAGTTCTTTTCCATGCTTCAGGGAGACATGAACAACAGCAACTCGCTGGGGGAAATGGAAATGGAGGAAAAGGTGGAGCAACTGAAACGCGAGATGGAGAAGGTCAATGACTACGCTCGTGGTAAGTCTGCCTGTTTTCCTCGCTCTCTCCCTAGGCTCCTCCTGGGTTTTGCCCCTCCAGCCAATTTCTCCCTGTGCTCCCCCCTGTTCATCTCACCCACCCAATCGGTTCCATCAATCCCTCTCACAGGGCCATCCAACCTCCAAGGAAGGAGAGTTCCCCACCTTCTGGACTTGTCCGTTCAAACCGTTTTTGTGGTTTAAAATGAGCCTTGCTTCACAGCATGTTATTCTCTGAAGGACAATTACCTGAAAATGATTTACAGATGGTATTTAACTCTGAGTAGACTTGCTAAAATGTATACGTCCGAATCAGATAAGTGCTGGAGATGTAACGAGGTTGAGCATATGTTTTATCATATGTGGAAGATTTGTAAAAGGGTAAAAAAATATTGGGAAATGATATATAATAAACTGAAAAAAATGTTCAAAATATATATAATGAACTTTCCAAAAACACAACAACAGAGTCCTTTCTGTGGGGGTAATTCAGAGGGAAATTCCCAGGTGTCAAAAAAGACTATTTCTGTATGCCACTACTGCAGCCCGTGTCTTGTTAGCCCCAAAATGGAAAACGAGCGAGGTCCCAACCAAAGAAGAATGGCAACTTAAACTGATGGAATACGTGCAGCTTGCAGATTTAACATACAGTGGTACCTCAGGTCACATACGCTTCAGGTTACGCTAACCCAGAAATAGTGCTTCAGGTTAAGAACTTTGCTTCAGGATGAGAGCAGAAATTGTGCTCTGGCGACACGGCGGCAGCAGGAGGTCCCATTAGTTAAAGAGGTGCTTAAGGTTAAGAACAGTTTCAGGTTAAGAACGGACCTCCGGAACGAATTAAGTACTTAACCCGAGGTACCACTGTATAGAATAAGAAGAACGCATGTTTAAAGAAGACTGGAAATGGTTTATGGAATATATGAGTAAAAACTGTGTTCATTTAAAAACACTGGTAGCATCAAGATAAATTCAACAGTGCAAATAAGTTTTGATAGATGTAACAATGGATTATTGAATGGTTTAGTTCATGCAAAATATGCAGGGTTGCATGGCATGCAAAATGAACCACCGAAAGAGAAGGGAAGTCATTGATTTAAGATTGTTTAAATGAATATTTTGAAATGTAATTTAGAAAATTTAATTTAAAAAACCTATTAAAATAGATAAATAAAATAAAATAAAATGAGCTTTGCTCCGTTGCAGCTGCCAAGAGTGCTTCCTGGAGGTCGTCGAGAATGAGGCCATCAGAGATGAGGCCCAGGAGGACTATTCCATCGGGGGGATTCAGCCCCAGCCAGACCAAGCTTCTGGACCCGAGTGTTCCCCCCATGCCGAAGGTCTTTGGTTCCTTCCCAAAGCAGGTTTGTTCTTTTGTCTCAAGACCTCGGTAATCTTGAAGGCTGGACTGCTGCAATGTGCTGTCTGTGGAGCTGCCCTGGAGCCCGGGAGCTCCAGCTGGTTTCTCTCAGCCTATCCTACCTCACAGGGTTGTTGTGGGGGCATTAAAGGAGAACTAGGACCTGGGAGGGGACGAGGGTGGCGCTGTGGGTTAAACCACAGAGCCTAGGACTTGCCGATCAGAAGGTCGGCAGTTCAAATCCCCGCTATGGGATGAGCTCCCGTTGCTCGGTCCCAGCTCCTGCCAACCTAGCAGTTCGAAAGCATGTCAAAGTGCAAGTAGATAAATAGGTACCGCTCCGGCGGAAAGGTAAACGGCGTTTCTGTGCACTGCTCTGGTTCTCTAGAAGAGGCTTAGTCATGCTGGCCACATGACCCGGAAGCTGTACACCAGCTCCCTCAGCCAATAAAGCGAGATGAGCGCCGCAACCCCAGAGTTGGCCACAACTAGACCTAATGGTCAGGGGTCCCTTTACCTTTAGGAGCTGGGAGACCCGGGTTCCAGTGCCCACTCAGCCATGAAGCTCTCACTGGGTGATTTTGGACCAGTCACTGTCTGGTGACTACTTCACAGGGTTGTTTTGAGGGTGAAATGAGAAGGAAGAGATTCACGTGAGACATCTTGAGCTCCTTAGAGGAAAAGTAGAATATAAATGCAGTCAGTACAAAAAAATGAGCATGCCAAAGCGTTTCAGCCATTCCACATCAGGCTGAATGAGCAAGGGGACTTCACCTCCCATGATCACAGCATCTTTTCCCAGAAATATCCATCCCCAAAATGCTGCTGGTGGGAGGTGCCAGCAGCAGTCAAATTTCTTAAGAGGACAGTTTCTTGCAGCTCTTAATAAGCTTTTTAATTTTACTTTTCATTCCCCCTACAGATGGAGAGATCGATGGGATCCAACGTGGACTTGAAGCAACTCTGGGCCGGCATGTCATCCGTCAATCAAAAGAGGTGTGAGGGGCTTGAAGGCGAGGGGAGAGGGTGGATACGCCACAAACAGTACTATTACTTCCCTTGACTTACTCACATCAGGGAGGAGTCCAGAGCAAGGAGACCTCACCTCCCATGATCTCAGCATCCTTTTCACAATCTTTTCCCTTCCCAATGTCATCCTGAGTCTAATCCCCATTTTGTCTCTCCTCCGACAGCATGGTGGACTTGCGCCCTATGATGCTGAACCCCGGCGGTTTCCGCCCTTCATTCCTGGGGAGCACCTCTGTCAGCAGGCTGAAATACACCAGTTTCCCGAGGTGCAGAAATCCTTCCGAGACCTGGCGTGACACATTTTGTTCTCACGGGGAAAATACACATGGAAGGGGGGGGGAGCATTTTATTCCAGGGAAGGGGCTGGAAAATGGGCCAGTGGTTTCCTGGAGGCAAACTTGCCTGGTTCCTCACGAGGCCTGAAGGTGTGGCTCTCCAGAAGTACGTAGAATCATAGAACTGTAGAGTTGGAAGGCACCCTAAGGTCACCCAGTCCAGCCCCCCTGCAATGCAGGAATCACAGTTAAAAAGCCCCTCTCCCATAGCATATCCACATAAGAGAGTGAATTTTGTCCTCTTCAGTCTCTTGCATGCTACATTTGGTTTTATCGCCTGGAAAAGCACACCCCAGTTTAACAGCACAGTTCAAGATTGCGGCCAAAAAATAATTTTTAAAAAGATAGGAAGCCGAGCAGTTCTGTCCTGTTTCCACTTGCTATTTTTATTTAATCCTCTCCACTTGTTTATTTAAACCAAGGACTTGTACACTGACCACTAATAATGAATCATATGTTGTAGATATCATTGCAAATTTATTATGCTATTTTTGCCATGTACAAATGACATTAAAAAAAATAATTGTGGCCACTTTTGTGAACAATCTTCAAACATCAAGTTTGCACTCGGGTCCTGCTGGTGGGCTCCCCTTGGGGGCACCTGGTTAGCCACTGTGGGAACAGGATGCTGGACCAGATGGGCCACTGCCCTGCCACAGTAACTGGGTTCTCCTTATGCTCTCCTGGAACCTCCAGGTCTAGGGGCAGTCTATCCTGATTCTTGAATTCCTGGGGGCATTTGGTCCCTGTGAGAGCAGGAGGCTGGACTAGACAGGCCACTGGCCTGATGCAGCGAGTTTCTCCTTATGTCCTTTATGCTGTTTAGCTTTCTTTGCAGCATCAACCTACTGGGGGGGGGGGGCGGAGGCACCAGCCTCACCACCTGCCATGTTTTCTCTCCTTCCAGGGCCGCTGCCAGCAATGCCGCCACATCTTCCCAGAGCTCACCCAGCCCCACATCCGCTTTCAACACGCCTGTGCTGGCCAAGTTCAGAGGCAGCAAAGATGAGGAGAAGGAGGACAGTGAAAACCCGGGTCCTGATTCTCAGCCGACGGGGGCCTAAACAACTTTTGCGTACGGGGAGATGCTGTGTGAATTAAAAAGAAACCTCCGGTGCACGCTGCTTCCCGGGGTGTGGCCTCTGTTGCAAATCTGGCAGAGAGGAAATGGCTACCGGTGGCCGGGAGAGGGGAGAAATGTTCATGCCTTATCAGGAGGGTATGCCTCCAAATGCTCTTTTTCAAAAGGATATGGTGGTACTACAATTCCCATCATCCCTAGCTAGCAGGATCAGCGGTTGGGGGTGATGGGATTTGTAGTCTGAAAAAACAGCTGGAGACCTCTGTTTGGGAAACACTAGGATAGGAGAGATCACTGCAGATGGTGACAGCAGTCACGAAATTAAAAGACGCCTGCTCCTTGGGAGAAAGGCGATGGCAAACCTAGACAGCATCTTAAAAAGCAGAGACATCACTTTGCCAACAAAGGTCCGTATAGTTAAAGCCATGGTTTTCCCAGTAGTGATGTATGGAAGTGAGAGCTGGACCATAAAGAAGGCGGATTGCCGAAGAATTGATGCTTTTGAATTCTGGTGCTGGAGGAGACTCTCGAGAGTCCCATGGAGTGCAAGAAGGTCAAACACATCCATTCTTAAGGAAATCAGCCCTGAGTGCTCACTGGAAGGACAGATCATGAAGCTGAGGCTCCAATATTTTGGCCACCTCATGAGAAGAGAAGACTCCCTGGAAAAGACCCTGATGTTGGGAAAGATGGAGGGCCCAAGGAGAAGGGGACAACAGAGGAGGAGATGGTTGGACAATGTTCTTGAAGCTACCAGCATGAGTCTGACCAAACTGCGGGAGGCAGTGGAAGACAGGAGTGCCTGGCGTGCTCTGGTCCAGGGGGTCATGAAGAGTCGGACATGACTAAATGACTAAACAAAAAAACAACAACAAAGGATAGGGGAAGGGCTGCAGCTCAGAATAAGGCAGGTGCCTTTTGAAATCTGCTCTAAATGAGAGCCATGAGGACTAGAAACTTACTTCGTTTTCAGGGGAAGGGTGCAGCTCAGTGGCAGACCATTTTCTCTGCATGCAGGAGCTCTTGGGGCTGAATTTCCAGATAGGGCTGATGGACCTGACTTGGTGTAAGGCAGATTCCTATTTAAATCTGCTATTTGTTTAGAACAATGAGGACTAGGATCTTACTTCATTTTTAGGGGAGGGGCGCAGCTCAGTGGTAGAGCTTTGCGTGCCGAAGTTACCATAAGTTCAGTCCCTGGCATCTCTAGGTAAACTTGGGAAGATCCCTTCCCTGAAACCATATGTTGTTTGGTTATGCAAAAAAATAAGAACATAAAAATTGGTGCATATATTCAGGGAAATGTTTGTGTGAGATAGTACTGCACACAAAAATGTGTTTATTAGGAGAGATTTGCACTTAAAACGCTGTTGAATATTCAAGAGAGAGAGATTGAGAAATGCACCGGCAAGCAGCCCCCGATAATTTGCAGCACCGGAACTCGTAGCTTTTCTGTTCATCCCACAAATAATTCTCAGAGGATTTTCTCCAGAACGTAGCTGTTGCCAATGATCTGGTCCACGACTCCTGGCAGCCAATCTCTGAGGAGCAGCACAGGTTTCGTGAGCCAGTAAGGAAAGAAAACTTCCCTCACCCTCATGACGCCGCCCCTCACGATTGCCTGGGCGCAGAGCTCTTTCGAACTTGCCTTCAGGGACATCTTGCCTTCTACCGACCTCACAGCTGTGTCTGCGG
The DNA here is from genome assembly GCF_964106915.1 of Podarcis gaigeae. Taxonomy (NCBI): domain Eukaryota; kingdom Metazoa; phylum Chordata; class Lepidosauria; order Squamata; family Lacertidae; genus Podarcis; species Podarcis gaigeae. The sequence continues at coordinate 26,021,832 of NC_139693.1, read as the reverse complement.
AAAAGAACGCAGAAGGCAAGTCAGTATGGAAAGGGCACCAGGCACCCCAGGACCTTGGAAGCTGCTGCTGGTCTGTCTGCCTTGCTGCTGCTGATTCTAGTCCTTATGGTCCCCCCCCAAAAAGAGAGGACTACAGCCTTGATTTAGTTTTAGGGGAAAGGTTATGATTTGGTGGCAGAGAATCTCCCTTGCATGGAGAAGGTCTAAACTCCCCAGCAGCATCTTCAGGCAGGGCTGGGAATGTTCCCTGCCTGTATATCACAATGTTTAGCTGGTGAAAAAACTGCTCCTTTTCTTTTATGGGGTATCCAAGAGCCCGTACACAGTCCTTAAGTGGATTCCCTATCGGTAGGAGAAAATAACAGAGGCCAACCAGAGAATATTAAGACGCAAAGCGGCTAGTAAGCCTGATCTTTATTCAAGGAACTGTTGCAACAGGGTCCCCACTCATAACACGCAAGAGGGAGGAGAACCCTGAATAATGGTGCGCAAACCCTTATACAGACAGACATCGGATTGAATGTGCTTCGGGATGAGCGCATTCGAGTTGCACTCCGCGGCAACCCGGAAGTAACAGAGCGCGTTACTTCCAGGTTTTGCCGCTTGTGCATGCGCAGACGCTCAAAATGAAGTCAGGTGCATGCGCAGAAACGGCAAAAAGCGATGCGTGCGTGCGCAGATGTGCCGTCGCTGGTTACGTTTGCTTCTAGATGCGAACGGGGCTCCGGAACAGATTCTGTTCACATCTAGAAGTACCACTGTATATACTTTTGAAATTGGCCACCCTGTTGCCCAAGAGCATCCCCCTAAAACAGCATCCATCCATCACAGAAGGAGGCGGTCTCCAGCAGAAATCCTGTCTGCCAGGATACCTTAGAATGGTCACTGATTGCATTACCTGGGCAATCTGGCCATTCTTTTGTGATGGTTAATACTTTAGTTCCTGAATCCAGGTCACAGACTAACCCTATTCATACACAAATACACCCTTAAGACCAGTGGCGTAGCGTGGGGGGTGCAGGGGGGGCCAGCCGCACCGGGCACAGCATCTGGGGGGTGTGTGTGGCGCGCTCGCACTCGAGTGCTAAAATCCACGGGTTAGGGGGAGCAAATTACTTGCCTTGCCCCGGGTGCTGACAACCCGCGCTACGCCACTGCTTAAGACAGGATTTCAAGCAAAAAGGACAACGGGAAGGCTTCCCTCATTTTCCTTCCTTACTGCACAGGAATATTGGTCATTGGGAGTGTAAAACTGGCTTCAGGATTGCTCTCCTGTACTATTTCAGACACGTGGTTTATATACGTATGTATGTGTTTGCCTTGAACATTTATGAACATTTATTTTACATTTGAGACCTTAGAATTCTTACAACACTGGTGATATATCACGATGTTGGACACCGGATGATCACCCAGCCCTACTAAGCGGCTGCCCTTCCTGGGGCTGCTTACCTGTGTCAATGTACCCCAACACGGCAACAGTGATGGGCATGTTGATTTCCCGAAGGCGCAGCTCTGTGCGCAAGGAGCTGTAGAATCCTTCCAGCGCAGCTTTGCTGGCGGCATATGGAACGGAGAAAGGGGACGGAAGGCGGCCTGAGAGAAAACAGGAACATATTCCTACTTGGAAGGTTGCAGAATCTATTTCTCCAGAAACCAAAGGGGTTAAGGGGATGGAGCGACTGCCCCTCTGAGGGAATGTTGCAGCCTTTGGGACTTTTTTATTGGTGCTTTCCAATAAATTAACTAACAGAGGATTGGGAAATTTAGATGCAGGAGCCCTAGAAGGACCTAAGAAGAGCCCTGCTAATCAGGCCAATGGCCCATCTAGTAGTAATAATAATAATAATAATAATAATAATAATAATAATAATACATTTATACGCCCTGCATCTGGCTGGGTTTCCCCAGCCACTCAGGGCAGCTCCCAACAGAATTTTTAAAACACGATAAATACATCAAACATTCAAAGCTTCCCTAAACAGGGCTGCCTTCAGATGTCGTCTAAAAGTCAGATAGTTGTTTATTTCCTTGACATCTGATGGGAGGGTGTTCCACAGGGCGGACACCACTACCGAGAAGGCCCTCTGCCTGGTTCCCTGTAACCTCACCTATCACAGTGAGGGAACCACCAGAAGGCCCTCAGAGCTGGAGCTCAATGTCCGGGCTGAATGATGGGGTTGGAGACGCTCCTTCAGGTATACTGGGCCGAGGCCATTAAGGGCTTTAAAGGTCAGCACCAGCACTTTGAATTGTGCTCAGAAAGTTTGGACCTCCCGAGATCACTTAGGCTGGGGGGGTGTCCTCCAGTCGCCTGCCCATACCGCTTATGGACGATACCACGATGATGTTGCCACGGGACTCTTGCAACATGCTCAGGGCTGACACGGTGATCTGGACGTAGCTGAAGAAGTTGACCGTCATGGAGCTGATCACAGATTCCATGTCTCCTTGGTATGGGCCAAAACCGATTTTTCCACCGACATGATTCAGAACCAGCAGATCAAGCCCCCCTGCAAGGGAAAAGAGCACAGAGACCCTGAGTGGAAGTGGGAGAGCAACAGCCGTCCTTGGAGATGGACGGAGCTCAGCCTCTTCTCATGTTTTCAGGCTGTCCCTGAAAATCAGCCTGTGCCAAGCTCAGTCCTTTCATGATTTAGCTGTGGTTCGTTCGTTTCAGGGGGCTGGGCTAGATGACCCTTGGGGTTTCTCCCAACCTTACAATTCTCTGATACCACCCTATGCAAGCCTGGTGCCCTACTAATGTAGGAACGCAAGGAGAAATTTGGTTAGGCTTGCATTAAGACAGCGTTTTCCGAACTTTTTTCTCCTTACCCAATAAAAAGCATTATTCAGAAGCGTGATTTGTGCAAGCCAGTAAGGAAGATAGTAACGCAATGACATTCAAAATGGAAACTATGAATTGCCCATGTATTCAAAACCCACTTCAAACTATTTAGGTTAACCAAGTCAACAGAACTGATGGACGTAATCTGGTGACACCAGCTTTCACAGAATCACAGAGCTGGAAGATACACCCAATCAATGAGTAATTGGAAACAAGTCAAAATCGATTAATCTCAAATGACTGGGCCTGATGGGAGTTGCTGTCCAAATTATCTGGAAGGCCAATCAGGTTGGGAAATGCTGGTCAACCCCTTTCCTTCCTTCCTTCCTTCCTTCCTTCCTTCCTTCCTTCCTTCCTTCCTTCCTTCCTTCCTTCTCTCCCTCCCTCCCTCCCTCCCTCCCTGGCCAGGTTTAATTCAAATCCTTCAAACCTCCTATGGGGAAGGTTCTCAGGAATGGTAGAAGGAGAAAGAATTTGCCCATGTGAAGACCATCAGATGGAAACTCTTACGCATATGGTTCTTAAATGTAAACTATATGTTGATCTCCACCAGCAGTTCCTAGATCAACTCTGCATCCCCATATGGAAACCAGAATTAGAGGTCATACATTTTCTATTATTGGGGAATAATCAGGAGCTCACCAAGTTAGTGGCTGAATATCTTTATCTGGTTTTTTGTCATCGAAACACATTGCAGACGTCTAATTTCCCTGGAGACCTAGAGCTGTAATTCTAGACTGCTTTGCCTCTTTCATTTGACAAACGTTTTGTGTCACTGGGAAGGTGGTAATTCTGTATTGATTTGCTATGGATGTTTGTATGCGATGCCAATAAAAGGTTTAATGATGATGATGATGATATACCATCCTTCATCAAAAGATCTCTGGGCTGATCTTTTCCAAGATGCAGGCAGACAAGGCCAATAGCTGAGGTGTCCCAGGGCAGAAGCCGGCAAATGCCTTTGGAGCTGTTCCCCTCAAGACGAAAGGGTTAAGGAGCCCTTTGCCTGGGCCTCAGGTAGCTTGTGGGGCAGCCTTTTGATAACTGGAAGAACAGTTGCCACCCCTCCAAGACTGTCTAGGGACTGGCCTTCCATCTTTACCCAAGACGTTCTTGGTTTCTTCCACAACATTCCGGGCAGAAGCCAAGTCACTCATATCTGAAACGACGTACGAAGCAGAGGCGGCTCCCAGTTTTAGACAATTCTGGACTACCTGGAGGAAACAAATAAATGGAAAACGAGCCCCAAAATGGAAAATGAGTGAGGTCCCAACTAAAGATGACTGGCAACTTAAACTGATGGAATATGTGCAGCTTGCAGACAACTTATAGAATAAGAGAACAAGAAGAGTATACGTTTAAAGAAGACTGGGAAATGTTTATTGAATACATGGGTGAAAATTGCCTACACTTGAAAAGGTTGGCAGCTTTAAGATAAATTCAACAGTGTAAATAAATTTTGATGGATATAAAAATGGAATATTGGATGGCTTAGTTTATGTGAAATATGCAGGGATCTATGGCATGCAGTTCAAAAGCACCCCTAAGTGCAAGTAGATAAATAGGTACTGCATTATAGCGGGAAGGTAAATAGCGTTTCCGTGTGCTGCGCTGGTGCCGGCTCACCAGAGCAGCTTCGTCATGCTGGCCACATGACCCGGAAGTGTCTTCGGACAGCGCTGGCTTCCGGCCTCTTAAGCGAGATGAGAACGCAACCCCAGAGTCGGTCACGACTGGCCCGTATGGGCAGGGGTACCTTTACCTTTACCTTTTATGGCATGCAAACTGAAGCATGGAAAAAGAAGAAAGGAAGTCATTGATATTTTAAGGTTGTTTAAATGAATATTCTAAATTGTAAAATTAAAAAAAACTTAATAAAAATTATGCAAAAAAGAGAAAACAAATAAAAATAAAGAGGGAACTTGAAAGTGGCTTCTAAGTGGTTTTCAAGTATAAAATCCATTGTAAAATACTACAACGCACAATAAAACAATCCTATCTGAGCAGTAAAAAACAGCCACAAAATTTATTATACAGCGAGCCAGTTTAAAAGCACCATTATTTTAAAAAAATCAAAATCAAAACAGTTGGATCAGGAAGTTGAGGTTGGGAATAATGTTCATTGGAAACAAGTGTGTCCTTGAAAACCAGTAGAATAGCAGTAGTGATGGTGAGTCATAAAATCATAGAATTATAGAGTTGCAAGAGACCCCAAGAGTCATCTAGTCCAACGCCTTAGAGCAAGGAGGGCGTTCCATAATGCCGGTGTCATCAGGAAAAAAGCCTCCATGTTCCCACAAGCCAATGGTCACCATCAGGGCATGGCTAAACTAAACCGGTTTCCATTATTGAACAACGGATTCTTGTGGGAGGGGAGCTTGGTCAGAAGGAGGGCCAGATGAGGAAGGAAGAGATGAGGGGGGTATTTTTGAGAGGGGAGGGGAGGCTAAGGGTTGTAGCCAAACTAAGACTATTGGCATCAAGGAACCTGAGTTTAACTACATTGGGGTCAAGGGATTAACAGTTTACCTTCTGGAGGCGTGTCGCGTTCCTCGCTGTCAGCATCAAATGGGCCCCCATCCAGGCGAACTCATAGGCCATTTGTTCCCCTATCCCTGTGCTTGACCCCGTCACCAGGACCCGTTTCCCTCGCACCATTTCTGGAGACAGAGAAGGAGGTGGTCAACACCAACCGCCTACAATCCAGATGTTTTGCACTGAAGTTCGTAAGAACAGAAACGTAAGGATAGGAGGAGAGTCTGGCCAAAGGGGCCCCCATGCAGTCACAGAATCACAGAGTTGGAAAAGACCCTTAGTCCAGGCCCCCCCCAACTCAGCCCTCCAGATGTTTTGGGACTACAACTCCCATCATCCCTAGCTAACAGGACCAGTGGTCAGGGATGATGGGAATTGTAGTCTCAAAACATCTGGAGGGCCGAGATTGGAGATGCCTGATCTAGTCCAACCCCCTACAATGCTGGGATATGTCCCCATATGGGGATCGAACCTGCAGCCTTGGTATTATCAGCACCACGCTCTAGCCAACTGAGCTATCCAAACTATTCTGCTCTCGCAGTGGCCGACTAAATGCCCCAAAGGGAAGCCCACAAGCAGGATCTGAGTGCAGCAGCACTCTCCCGTCCGGTGGCTTCCAGCAATGGGGATTTAGAAGTATTACTGCCTCCTCCCTAGTAATTATTTCATTTCACAAGATCAATATACGGCTGGATTGTAACAGAACAGAACGTCGACACCATTACGAAACAACGAAGTTGATGAAAGCAATTCTTTAAAACGTTCAAAAATTAAATCAGAATAAATGATCATTACTCCAGAGACTCAGGGGTGGTGGCAGCCCAAGGGAGGGTCTTTTCTGTGGTGGCCTCTAAGCTGCAGAACTCCCACTTCACAGAGATGCACTTTCGTTATACAGCTTTCAAAAGACGCACCTCTTTCCCCTGGCACCTGTGTCTTTAGGATCCATCTTTCCCCCCAGTGGTTGTAATTAAACTGTTTTTAAAGTTGTGTTTTGTTGTAACCCGCTCTGGAACCTTGGGGTGAAGGGATAGTTAAATAATAATAATAATAATAATAATAATAATAATAATAATAATAAACACTAATGTAAAACATGGGCCAGGTTCTACGTATCTGGATAGGGTAGTCTAAACAAAAAAAGTTTTTAACAAGTGCCAACAACAGACCCGCCAAGCTTCCCTATTTTCCAGGGACAATCCCATATTTACAGAAGCTCTCCCGGTTTCTGATCTGATCCCTGAATGTCCCGCTTTTCCTTAGGACTTCCCTATTTTCTTTGGAGAAATGTTGGAGGGTAGTGATCCGACCCCTGAGCCATCTGAAGGTAGCCCTGTATAGGGAAATTTTTCAATGTTTTATTATATTTTCATATATGTTGGAAGCTAGGTGGGCGAGGTATAAATAGTAACTTCTTTATTGTTGTTGTTATCATTATGATGATGATTTTGGAACAGGAAGTCCCTATTTTCATCGGATAAATGTTAGAGGGTATGCAACAAGAGCAGAGCTGGTGTCGCTAGCTATGTGCAAACATCCCTGAGAACGGCAGAGGCATTTATGTGCAAGAGAGGATCAAGGCCATGTTTCAGAAGAGGCAACCCTTCTCCCTTGGCTTACCTTCGGAGAAACTTTCCCAGGTATAGGCATAGTAAACGAGGACAGCGATGAGGACAGGCGCGACGATCTTGAGCACCGCCATGGTTGTCTAGGCCGCCAATCATTAACCTCGACTAGCTGGACTTGTTTGTCGAGGTTCAGAAATCCACTCTTTGCCCTGTGGCCACCCGAAGCCTTTCCCTGCTTCAAATTGTGCAATTTCTCCTAGCCTTGGGCACACAGCTCCACCTCTCGGCTCCAGCGCCTTTTGCAACCGGCTGCAAAGTCTGAACTTGTGAAAGAAACATCCTTCGCCTCCTCAAGCGATCAGTGCCTTAAAAAACCTGTGTGGTTGGAATCCATCATATCATGGCATGCGTCACACTCCCCTCTCTGCAGGCGCAGGTGTGGGTTCACAGTGGCACAAAGTGTGTGTGGTGGCCTGGGATTCAGACTCGGATGCTGAACCAGAGGGATCCCAGCCTGCACAGGATTCCCCGCCTCCAGAACCAGCTGAGCCGGGGCTGGGGGGTTGAGCCTGAAGGGTCCTCACCTGTGCTGGATCCTCAGGTGCAGGCACCAGCTGAGTCTGCTCTGGCTCCTGAGGTGACGGAGGATCCATTGCCTGCAGGTGCTCCACTCTCAGCCCCGTCAGAGGAAGCTGAGGTTGCCTCTGGGTCTGATAACCCTTCAGCCTCTCCTGAGCTGCAGAGGCTCAGGGCAGAGAGGCGGAGGGAACTAAGTTCCCGCAGGAGGAGTGCTCGCCTCCAGACCAGCACAGTGTGAAGCAGGAAAGGCTTTTGGATGTGCGTGGGTGTTACTGTCAGCAGCAAACCTCACAAATGCTGTGGAGCAGTGGCGTAGTGTGGGGGGTGCAGGGGGGGCTGGCCGCATCGGGCGCAACATCTGGGGGGCGCGCGCTCGCTGCCTCCGGAGTTGCCGAAGAGCCTCGGGCGCAGGCTGTAGCAGAGCCCCATGTCTCGCGGAACCGACGAGCTGTGCGCACATCCGGGCTGAAGGCGCCAGGCAGCCCCTCCTCACAGCCCCGCCGCCGCTGCTGCTGCAGCTGCTGGGCCATGTTGCATTTTCCTCGCCTCTCTGCCCTCCTACTCCTCCGGGCAAGTGGCATCGTTTGGGCGGCAGCACCAGCGGCAACTCGCCTCAGATCACCTGACACGGACCCGCCGCCGCCGTGGCTACCTTACCGTAAATACCCCAGCCCAGGCAGCAGCAAGAAGAAGCTGGCAGCGGCGGCAGGTTAGGGGTTAGGGGCGCAAATTACTTGCCTTGCCCCGGGTTAGGGGGTGCAAATTACTTGCCTTGCCCCGGGTTAGGGGGCGCAAATTACTTGCCTTGCCCCGGGTGCTGACAACCCACGCTACGCCGCTGCTGTGGAGGGGAGTCTGTTGGTGCTAATGAGCTATTGGCCCACTACTCTCAACTCATTGGGGACTTTTTATTATTGTGTTAAGTTGTGGGTGAACATATCAGACGACACAGCGATTCTTCAAACAGCTCTTGTTTATTCACAGGCCAGAACAGAACTGAAGTGAAGGGTTCAGCCAGCCTGCTTATATAGTGCTCCACTACAACACAATTGTAACAACTTTCTGTAACTATCCAATCACCGCATGTCACTTTCAATCCCTTATTTGCATATGTGGACCTGAGTGAAAACTATCTACAGTATCCCCCTGCTGGCCCAGGGTGAGAACTTCAGTACATAACAGATTGCATTTGTACCCCACCTTCTCCTGTGAGGAGCTCAAGGTGGCCTACATGGTTCTCCTCCTACCTCCTCCTCACTTAATCCCCACAGCAAGCTGGAAAATGTGTAGGGGAAGGCGACCAAGATGATCAAGGCTCTGGAAACCATGCCGTATGAAGAGCGGTCGAAGCAGCTGGGTATACTTAGAAAAAGGGAGACGGAGAGGAGATAGGATAGCCACCTTCAAATATCTGAAGGGCTGTCCCATGGAAGATGCAGCAAGATTGTTTTCTCCTGCTCCCAAGCATAGGACTCAAACCAAAGGGTGCAAGTTGCAAGAAAGGAGATTCCGACTAAACATCAGGAATAACTGTCTGATGATAACTGACATTGGAACGGATTCCTTTGTGATGTGGTGGACTCTCCATCCTTGGAGGTTTTTAAGCAGAGGTTGGATGGCCATCTGTCATGGGTGCTTTAGCTGAGATCACTGCATCGCAGGGGGTTGGTCTAGATCTAGATGACCCAGTGAACTTCAAGGGTGAGTGGGAATTTGAACCCAGGTCTCTTCCAGGTCCTGCACTCTAACCACTAGGCTACACTCACTTTCCTTTTTGTTGTTGTTGAGAAGTCTCCTCCTTCACCTGTTTCAAAAGGTAAAGGGACCCCTGACCATTAAGTCCAGCTGTGGACGACTCTGGGGTTGCATGCTCATCTCTCTTTACTGGCCAAGGGAGCTGGTGTTTGTCCACAGACAGCTTCCGGGTCATGTGGCCACCAGGACTAAGCCGCTTCTGGCGAACCAGAGCAGCGCACAGAAACGCTGTTTACCTTCCTGCCGGAGCGGTACCTATTTATCCACTTGCACTTTGATGTGCTTTCAAACTGCTAGGTGGGCAGGAGCTGGGACTGAACAATGGGAGCTCACCCCGTCGTGGGGATTCGAACTGCCAACCTTTTGATCGGCAAGTCCTAGGCTCTGTGGTTTAACCCACAGCGCCACCTGCACCCCACAGCCGATTTAGACACCTCTTAAAGGCAACCTCTTTTGCTTGGGCTTTCCACAGTTTTTAAAGCTGGACTGTGTTCCTTTAGGAACATAGGAAGCTACCATTGATCTGTCTAGCACTGTACTGTCTACACTGACTGGCAGCAGCTCTCCAGGGTTTCAGACAGAGTTTTTCCAAGCCCAACTTGAAACCCGGGACATTCTTCATGCAACGTAGATGCTGTACCCCCTGAGCTACATTGTGGCTTAGAATGTATTTTATAATGATGAGTTTAGTGGTTTGCTATTGATGGTTTTATTGCAGATTTCAATTTTCTGTACACCACTTCAGTATTTTAAAAATAAAAATCTTTAGCAGTCTACAAATGTCATTTAATATATAAATGTTGCACCCTCTGACCTATACAGGACAGTGAAATAAACCTTCCTCTCCACTTCCTGTTTAAGAACTCAGGAAGGTTCACACAGATAGGAGACCATTTAAATAGCAAGACGTAACTTGAAAGTATCTACTGTTAACTAGCTCAGGACCACAATACCTCAAGGACTGCCTCTTCCCATATGAACCTACCCAGAGCCTGCGATCATCTTCTGAGGCCCGTCTTCATGTGCCTCCTCCTTGAGAGGTGCGGAGGGCGGCAACACGAGAACGGGGTCTTCTCTGCAGTGGCTCCCTGTCTGTGGAATTCTCTCCCCAGGGAAGTTCGTCTGGCACCTTCATTAGCCACCCTTAGGTTCCTTTTTAACCAGGCCTTTGGTTGATCTGATTTACATTCTATACCCTTTTAAAATATGTTTTTGTGAGGGGGGGCTATTGGGATTATTATTATTATTATTATTATTATTATTATTATTATTATATATTTTGTGGTTTTATATCTTGATTTTATTCTGTGAACTGCCCTGAGATCCCCGGGTATAGGGTAGTATATAAATTCAAATAATAATAATAATAATAATAATAATAATAATAATAATAATAATAATAATACCACCTTCCTGCAGCAGTGGTACCTATTTATCTACTTGCACTGGCGTGCTTTCGAACTGTTAGGTTGGCAGGAGCTGGGACAGAGCAACGGGAACTCACCCCGTCGCGGGGATTCAAACCTCCGAACTTCTGATTGGCAAGCCCAAGAGGCTCAGTGGTTTAGACCACAGCGCCATCCACTGTGTAGGGGGACAGCACCCAACCTGTAACTCAGCCTTCATCCATCCTGTGTCATCTTGATTTCCTGGACTTTAGTGTCTGCTGGGGGCTGCTGGGGGTTGTATTACAAAACCTCAGGAAGGTTGTCAGAAGACAGATGCAATGTCCCCCTTGCACTTGTCCCAAATCTCTCCCTCTTGCTCTGCATCCCTGAGAACTGAAGCCCTATTTGGAAGATCGGGAGAGCATAAGAAACTGCCTTATGGTGAGTGAGACTTAGCTCAGTATTGTCTACACTGACTGGCAGTGACTGTCTGGGATTCCCGACCGGGTGTGTTCCCAGCTGTACTGCAATGTGCTCTATGTGGGGCTACTTTTGAAGGTGACCCGGAAACTACAATTAATACAGAATGCCGCAGCTAAAATGCCGACTGGGAGTGGCCGCCGAGACCACATAACACCAGTCTTGAAAGACCTACATTGGCTCCCAGTACGTTTCCAAGCACAATTCAAAGTGTTGGTGCTGACCTTTAAAGCCCTAAATGGCCTCAGCCCAGTATACCTAAAGGAGCATCTCCACCCCCATCGTTCAGCCCGGATGCTGAGGTCCACCTCCGAGGGTCTTCTGGCAGTTCCCTCCCTGCAAGAAGTGAGGTTACAGGGAACCAGGCAGAGGGGCTTCTCCGTAGTGGCGCCCGCCCTGTGGAACGCCCTCCCATCAGATGTCAAGGAAATAAACAACTATCTGACTTTTAGAAGACATCTGAAGTCAGCCCTGTTTAGGGAAGTTCGAAGGTCTGATGTTTTATTGTTTTTAATATTTTGTTGGGAGCTGCCCAGAGTGGCTGGGGAAACCCAGCCAGATGGGCTGGCTATAAATAATACATTATTATTATTATTATTATTATTATTATTATTATTATTATTATTATTATTATTATTATTATGCTGATAGTTGTTTATTTCTGGGAAAGGCTTTGGGTGGCCACAGGGCAAAGGGTGGATTTCTGAACCTCGCCAAACAAGTCCAGCTGGCCGAGGTTAATGATTGGCTGCCTAGACAAGCATGGCGGTGCTCAAGATCGTCGCGCCTGTCCTCATCGCTGTCCTCGTTTACTATGCCTATACCTGGGAAAGCTTCTCCGAAGGTAAGCCAAGGGAGAAGGGTTGCCTCTTCTGAATGTGCCTTGATCCTCTCTTGCACATAAATCCCTCTGCCGTTCTCGGGAATGTTTGCACATAGCATGCCAGTGACACCAGACAAGCACCTTCGCTCTGCTCTTGTTGCATACCCTCCAACATTTATCCGATGAAAATAGGGACCACCTGTTCCATAATAATAATAATAATAATGATAACAACAACAACAACAACAACAACAACAACAACAACAACAACAACAACAAAGAAGTTACTATTTATACCTCACGTACCCGGCTTCCAACATATATGAAAATATAATAAAACATTGAAAAACTTCCCTACACAGGGCTACCTTCAGATGGCTTGGGGGTCAGATCACTACCCTCCAACATTTCTCCAAAGAAAATAGGGAAGTCCTAAGGAAAAGCGGGACATTCAGGGATCAGATCAGAAACCGGGAGAGCTTCTGTAAATATGGGATTGTCCCTGGAAAATAGGGAAGCTTGGAGGGTCTGTTGTTGGCACTTGCTAAAAACTTTTTTTGTTTAGATTACCCTATCCAGATGCATAGAACCTGGCCCATGTTTTACATTAGTGTTTTAAATTATTATTATTATTATTATTATTATTATTATTATTATTATTATTAATTTATTTATTTAATTCTCCCTTCAACCTAAGGTTCCAGAGTGGGTTACAACAAAACACAACTTTTGTTGTTGTTTAGTCATTTAGTCGTGTCTGACTCTTCGTGACCCCATGGACTAGAACACGCCAGGCACTCCTGTCTTCCACTGCCTCCCGCAATATAGTCAAACTCATGTTTGTAGCTTCGAGAACACTGTCCAACCATCTCGTCCTCTGTCATCCCCTTCTCCTTGTGCCCTCCATCTTCCCCAACATCAGGGTCTTCTCCAGGGAGTCTTCTCTTCTCATGAGGTGGCCAAAGTATCGGAGCTTCAGGATCAGCTTCAGGATCTGTCCTTCCAGTGAGCACTCAGGGCTGATTTCCTTAAGGATGGAGAGGTTTGATCTTCTTGCAGTCCATGGGACTCTCAAGAGTTGTTGTTGTTATTGTTGTTATTATTATTATTATTAATTAACTATCCCTTCACCCTAAGGTTCCAGAGCGGGTTACAACAAAACACAACTTTAAAAACAGTTTAATTACAACCACTGGGGGGAAAGGTGGATCCTAAAGACACAGGTGCCAGGGGAAAGAGGTGCGTCTTTTGAAAGCTGTATAACGAAAGTGCATCTCTGTGAAGTGGGAGTTCTGCAGCTTAGAGGCCACCACAGAAAAGACCCTCCCTTGGGCTGCCACCACCCCTGAGACTCTGGGGTAATGATCATTTATTCTGATTTAATATTTCAATGTTTTAAAGAATTGCTTTCATCAACTTTGTTGTTCTGTAACGGTGTCGATGTTCTGTTACAATCCAGCCGTATATTGATCTTGTGAAATGAAATCAGTTACTAGGGAGGAGGCAGTAATACTTCTAAATCTCCATTGCTGGAAGCCACCGGACGGGAGAGTGCTGCTGCACTCAGATCCTGCTTGTGGGCTTCCCTTTGGGGCATTTAGTCATCCACTGCGAGAGCAGGATAGTTTGGATAGCTCAGTTGGCTAGAGCGTGGCGCTGATAATACCAAGGCTGCAGGTTTGATCCCCGTATGGGGACAGCTGCATATCCCAGCATTGTAGGGGGTTGGACTAGATCAGGCATCCCCAAACTTGGCCCTCCAGATGTTTTGGGACTACAATTCCCGTCATCCCTGACCACTGGTCCTGTTAGCTAGGGATGATGGGAGTTGTAGTCCCAAAACATCTGGAGGGCTGAGTTTGGGGATGCCTGGACTAGATGATCCTAAGGGTCTTTTCCAACTCTGTGACTGCATGGGAGCCCCTTTGGCCAGACTCTCCTCCTATCCTTACGTTTCCGTTTTTACGAACTTCAGTGCAAAACATCTGGATTGTAGGCGGTTGGTGTTGACCACCTCCTTCTCTGTCTCCAGAAATGGTGCGAGGGAAACGGGTCCTGGTGACGGGGTCAAGCACAGGGATAGGGGAACAAATGGCCTATGAGTTCGCCTGGATGGGGGCCCATTTGATGCTGACAGCGAGGAACGCGACACGCCTCCAGAAGGTAAACTGTTAATCCCCTTGACCCCAATATAGTTAAACTCAGGTTCCTTGATTCCAATAGTCTTAGTTTGGCTACAACCCTTAGCCTCCCCTCCCCTCTCAAAAATACCCCCCCATCTCTTCCTCATCTGACCCTCCTTCTGACCAAGCTCCCCTCCCACAAGAATCCGTTGTTCAATAATGGAAACCGGTTTAGTTTAGCCATGCCCTGATGGTGACCATTGGCTTGTGGGAACATGGAGGCTTTTTTCCCTGATGACACCGGCATTATGGAACGCCCTCCTTGCTCTAAGGCGTTGGACTAGATGACTCTTGGGGTCTCTTGCAACTCTATAATTCTATGATTTTATGACTCACCATCACTACTGCTATTCTACTGGTTTTTAAGGACACACTTGTTTCCAATGAACATTATTCCCAACCTCAACTTCCTGATCCAACTGTTTTGATTTTGATTTTTTTAAAATAATGGTGCTTTTAAACTGGCTCGCTGTATAATAAATTTTGTGGCTATTTTTTACTGCTCAGATAGGATTGTTTTATTGTGCATTGTAATATTTTACAATGGATTTTATACTTGAAAACCACTTAGAAGCCACTTTCAAGTTCCCTCTTTATTTTTATTTGTTTTCTATTTCTGCATGTTTTTATTAAGTTTTTTCTATTTTACAATTTAGAATATTCATTTAAACAACCTTAAAATATCAATGACTTCCCTTCTTCTCTTTCCATGGTTCAGTTTGCATGCCATAGATCCCTGCATATTTCACATAAACTAAGCCATCCAATATTCCATTTTTACATCCATCAAAATTTATTTACACTGTTGAATTTATCTTAAAGCTGCCAACCTTTTCAAGTGTAGACAATTTTCACCCATGTACTCAATAAACTCAATAAACATTTCCCAGACTTCTTTAAACATATACTCTTCTTGTTCTCTTATTCTATAAGTTAAGTCTGCAAGCTGCACATATTCCATCAGTTTAAGTTGCCAGTCATCTTTAGTTGGGACCTCACTCGTTTTCCATTTTGGGGCTCGTTTTCCATTTATTTGTTTCCTCCAGGTAGTCCAGAATTGTCTGAAACTGGGAGCCGCCTCTGCTTCGTACGTCGTTTCAGATATGAGTGACTTGGCTTCTGCCCGGAATGTTGTGGAAGAAACCAAGAACGTCTTGGGTAAAGATGGAAGGCCAGTCCCTAGCCAGTCCTGGAAGGGTGGCAACTGTTCTTCCAGTTCCCAAAAGGCTGCCACACAAGCTACCTGAGGCCCAGGCAAAGGGCTCCTTAACCCTTTTGTCTTGAGGGGAACAGCTCCAAAGGCATTTGCTGGCTTCTGCCCTGGGACACCTCAGCTATTGGCCTTGTCTGCCTGCATCTTGGAAAAGATCAGCCCAGAGATCTCTTGATGAAGGATGGTATATCATCATCATCATCATTAAACCTTTTATTGGCATCGCATACAAACATCCATAGCAAATCAGTACAGAATTACCGCCTTCCCAGTGACACAAAACATTTGTCAAATGAAAGAGGCAAAGCAGTCTAGTATTTCATCTGCAATGTGTTTAGACAACAAAAAACCAGATAAAGATATTTAGCTACTAACTTGGTGAGCTCCTGATTATTCCCCAATAATAGAAAATGTATGACCTCTAATTCTGGTTTCCATATGGGGATGCAGAGTTGATCTAGGAACTGCTGGTGGAGATCAACATATAGTTTACATTTAAGAACCATATGCGTAAGAGTTTCCATCTGATGGTCTTCACATGGGCAAATTCTTTCTCCTTCTACCATTCCTGAGAACCTTCCCCATAGGAGGTTTGAAGGATTTGAATTAAACCTGGCCAGGGAGGGAGGGAGGGAGGGAGGGAGGGAGGGAGGGAGGGAGAGAAGGAAGGAAGGAAGGAAGGAAGGAAGGAAGGAAGGAAGGAAGGAAGGAAGGAAGGAAAGGGGTTGACCAGCATTTCCCAACCTGATTGGCCTTCCAGATAATTTGGACAGCAACTCCCATCAGGCCCAGTCATTTGAGATTAATCGATTTTGACTTGTTTCCAATTACTCATTGATTGGGTGTATCTTCCAGCTCTGTGATTCTGTGAAAGCTGGTGTCACCGGATTACGTCCATCAGTTCTGTTGACTTGGTTAACCTAAATAGTTTGAAGTGGGTTTTGAATACATGGGCAATTCATAGTTTCCATTTTGAATGTCATTGCGTTACTATCTTCCTTACTGGCTTGCACAAATCACGCTTCTGAATAATGCTTTTTATTGGGTAAGGAGAAAAAAGTTCGGAAAACGCTGTCTTAATGCAAGCCTAACCAAATTTCTCCTTGCGTTCCTACATTAGGAGGGCACCAGGCTTGCATAGGGTGGTATCAGAGAATTGTAAGGTTGGGAGAAACCCCAAGGGTCATCTAGCCCAACCCCCTGAAACGAAGGAACCACAGCTAAATCATGAAAGGACTGAGCTTGGCACAGGCTGATTTTCAGGGACAGCCTGAAAACATGAGAAGAGGCTGAGCTCCGTCCATCTCCAAGCACGGCTGTTGCTCTCCCACTTCCACTCAGGGTCTCTGTGCTCTTTTCCCTTGCAGGGGGGCTTGATCTGCTGGTTCTGAATCATGTCGGTGGAAAAATCGGTTTTGGCCCGTACCAAGGAGACATGGAATCTGTGATCAGCTCCATGACGGTCAACTTCTTCAGCTACGTCCAGATCACCGTGTCAGCCCTGAGCATGTTGCAAGAGTCCCGTGGCAACATCATCGTGGTATCGTCCATATGCGGTATGGGCAGGCGACTGGAGACCTCCCCAGTCTAAGTGATCTCAGGAGGTCCAAACTTTCTGAGCACAATTCAAAGTGCTGGTGCTGACCTTTTAAGTCCTAAATGGCCTCGGCCCAGTATACCTGAAGGAGTGTTTCCACCCCCATTGTTCTGCCCAGACACTGAGGTCCAGTGCCGAGGGCCTTCTGGCGGTTCCCTCACTGCGAGAAGTGAGGTTACAGGGAACCAGGCAGAGGGCCTTCTCAGTGGTGGCACCTGCCCTGTGGAACGCCCTCCCATCAGATGTCAAGGAAATAAACAGCTATCTGACTTTTAGATGACATCTAGAGGCAGCCCTCTTTAGGGAAGCTTTGAATGTTTGATGTATTTATCGTGTTTTAAAAATTCTGTTGGGAGCTTGCCAAAGTGGCTGGGGAAACCCAGCCAGATGCACAGGGTATAAACGTATTACTACTACTACTACTACTACTACTACTACTAGATGGGCTGTTGGCCTGATTCAGCAGGACTCTTCATAGGTCCTTCTAGGGCTCCTGCATCTAAATTTCCTAAATCCTCTGTTAGTTAATTTATTGGAAAGCACTCGCACCCTGTTCTTCAGCTGAAAAAAACGTTGAGGGCGAGAAAATCCTTTCTGTCACGGCTTTCTCCATGTCAGTTGTACAAACCACTATCATGTCGCCCCCTTACTCGCCTCTCCTCTAAACTAAAAAGTCCCAAAGGCTGCAACATTCCCTCAGAGGGGCAGTCGCTCCATCCCCTTAACCCCTTTGGTTTCTGGAGAAATAGATTCTGCAACCTTCCAAGTAGGAATATGTTCCTGTTTTCTCTCAGGCCGCCTTCCGTCCCCTTTCTCCGTTCCATATGCCGCCAGCAAAGCTGCGCTGGAAGGATTCTACAGCTCCCTGCGGACAGAGCTGCGCCTTCGGGAAATCAACATGCCCATCACGGTTGCTGTGTTGGGGTACATTGACACAGGTAAGCAGTCCCAGGAAGGGCAGCCGCTTAGTAGGGCTGGGTGATCATCCGGTGTCCAACATCGTGATATATCACCAGTGTTGTAAGAATTCTAAGGTCTCAAATGTAAAATAAATGTTCATAAATGTTCAAGGCAAACACATACATACGTATATAAACCACGTGTCTGAAATAGTACAGGAGAGCAATCCTGAAGCCAGTTTGACACTCCGAATGACCAAATATTCCTCTGCAGTAAGGGAGGAAAATGAGGGAAGCCTTCCCGTTGTCCTTTTCTTGCAAATCCTGTCTTAAGGGTGTATTTGTGTATGAATAGGGTGAGCCTGTGTCCTGGATTCAGGAACTAAAGTATGAACCATCACAAAAGAATGGCCAGACTGCCCCAGGTAATGCAATCAGTGACCATTATGAGGTATCCTGGCAAACAGGATTTCTGCTGTAGACCATCTCCTTCTGTGATGTATGTGTGCTGTTTTAGGGGGATGGTCTTGGGCAACAGGGTGGCCAATTTCAAAAGTCTTAAGGGCTTGCGCACCATTGTTCAGGGGTCTCTCTTCCCTCCTGTGTGTGGTGAGTGGGGACCCTGTTGCAACAGTTTAATAAAGATCAGGCTTACTAACCGCTTTGCTTCTCAATATTCTTTGGTTGGCCTCTGCTATTTTCTCCTACCAATAGGGAACCCACTTAAGGACTCTATACGGGCTCTAGGATAGCCCAGAAGGAGAAAAGAGCAGTTTTTTTCTTATAACACCAGCTAAACATCGTGATAGGGACACGGGTGGTGCTGTGGGTAAAAGCCTCAGTGCCTAGGACTTGCCAATCGAAAGGTCGGCGGTTCAAATCCCCACGGCGGGGTGCGCTCCCGTTGCTCGGTCCCAGCGCCTGCCAAACTAGCAATTTGAAAGCACCCCCGGGTGCAAGTAGATAAATAGGGACCGCTTACTGGCGGGAAGGTAAACGGCGTTTCCGTGTGCTGCGCTGGCTCGCCAGATGCAGCTTTGTCACGCTGGCCAGGTGACCCGGAAGTGTCTCCGGACAGCGCTGGCCCCCGGCCTCTTAAGTGAGATGGGCGCACAACCCTAGAGTCGGACACGACTGGCCCGTACGGGCAGGGGTACCTTTACCTTTACCTTTAAACATCGTGATGGGACGCAGGTGGCGCAGTGGTCTAAGCCACTGAGCCTCTTAGGCTTGCCAATCAGAAGGCTGGCAGTTCAAATCCCCGTGACGGGATGGGCTCCCATTGCTCAGTCCCAGCTCCTGCCACCGTCAGCCCCTGTAGGCAGCAGCAAGGTAGACAGACCAGCAGCAGCTTCCAAGGTCCTGGGGTGCCTGGTGCCCTTTCCATACTGACTTGCCTTCTGCGTTCTTTCCCGCAGACTCAGCTGTGAGGATGGTAGAAGGCAAGATCTCCATGAAGCCAAGTTCGAAAGAGCTCTGCGCCCAGGCAATCGTGAGGGGCGGCGTCATGAGGGTGAGGGAAGTTTTCTTTCCTTACTGGCTCACGAAACCTGTGCTGCTCCTCAGAGATTGGCTGCCAGGAATCGTGGACCAGATCATGAGCAACAGCTACGTTCTGGAGAAAATCCTCTGAGAATTATTTGTGGGGAAAGTGGATTATGAAAATAATTATGAGTGGGAAAGCTACGAGTTCCGGTGCTGCAAATTTTTTTTGGGCTGCTTTCTGGTGCATTTCTCAATCTTTCTCTCTCTCTCTTGAATATTCAACAGTGTTTTAAGTACAAATCTCACCTAATAAACACATTTTTGTGTGCAGTTCTAACTCACATACACATTTCCCTTAATATATGCATCAATTTTTATGGTGTTCTTATTTTTTGCATAACCAAACAACATATGGTTTCAGAGAAGGGATCTTCCCAAGCTTACCTAGAGATGCCAGGGACTGAACTTACGGTAACTTCGGTGGGCAAAGCTCTACCACTGAGCTGCGCCCCTCCCCTAAAAATGAAGCAAGATCCTAGTCCTCATTGTTCTAAACAAATAGCTGATTTAAATAGGAATCTGCCTTACACCAAGTCAGGTCCATCAGCCCGATCTGGAGATTCAACCACAGAAGTTCCTGCATGCAGAGGAGATGGTCTGCCACTGAGCTGCACCCTTCCCCTGAAAATGAAGTAGGTTTCTAGTCCTCATGGCTCTCATTTAGAGCAGATTTCAAAAGGCACCGGCCTTATGCTGAGCTGCAGCCCTTCCCCTATCCTAGTGTTTCCCAAACAGAGGTCTCCAGCTTTTTTTTCAGACTACAAATCCCATCATCCCCACCCACTGGTCCTGCTAGCTAGGGATGATGGGAATTGTAGTACCACCATATCCCTTTAAAAAAGAGCATTTGGAGGCATACCCTCCCACTAAGGCATAGAGATTTCTCCCCTCTCCCGGCCACCGGTAGCCATTTCCTCTCTGCCAGATCCGCAGCAGAGGCCACACCCCGGGAAGCAGTGTGCACTTTTTAATTCACACAGCATCTCCCCGTACACAAAAGTTGTTTAGGCCCCCGTCGGCTGAGAATCAGGACCTGGGTTTTCATTGTCCTCCTTCTCCTCATCTTTGTTGCCTCTGAACGTGGCCAGCACAGGCGTGTTGAAAGCGGATGTGGGGCTGAGTGAGCTCTGGGAAGATGTGGCGGCGTTGCTGGCAGCGGCCCTGGAAGGAAAGAAAACACGGCAAGTGGTGAGGCTGGTCTGTCTGCGCCCACCCCCCATCCCCCCCCCCCGGTAGGTTGATGCTGCAAAGAAAGCTAAACAGCATAAAGGACATAAGGAGAAACTCGCTGCATCAGGCCAGTGGCCTGTCTAGTCCAGCCTCCTGCTCTCACAGGGACCAAATGCCCTCAGGAATCCAAGAATCAGGATAGACTGCCCCTAGACCTGGAGGTTCCAGGAGAGCATAAGGAGAACCCAGTTACTGTGGCAGGGCAGTGGCCCATCTGGTCCAGCATCCTGTTCTCACAGTGTCCAACCAGGTGCCCCCAAGGGGAGCCCACCAGCAGGACCCAAGTGCAAACTTGGTGTTTGAAGATTGTCCACAAAAGTGGCCACAATTATTTTTTTTTAATGTCATTTGTACATGGCAAAAATAGCATAATAGATTTGCAATAATATCTACAACATATGATTCATTATTAGTGGTCAGTGTACAAGTCCTTGGTTTAAGTAAACCAAGTGGAGTGGATTAAATAAAAATAGCAAGTGGAAACATGACAGAACTGCTCGGCTCTGTTTTGTTTAAAGTTTCCTATCTTTTTTAAAATTATTTTTGGGTGAAGTGGCCGCAATCTTGAACTGTGCTGTTAAACCGGGGTGTGCCTTTCCAGGTGATAAAACCAAATGTAGCATGCAAGAGATTGAAGAGGACAAAATTCTCTCTCTTGCATAGATTGGCCATGGGAGAGGGGCTTTTTAGCTGTGATTCCTGAATTGCAGGGGGCTGGACTGGATGACCTTTGGGTGCCTTCCAACTCTACAGTTCTATGATTTGAATCCATCGGTTCAGGTCCTTCCCTCAGAACAGCAGGAAGCAAGCTCGCTCGACCTTCCATGTGACAGCCCTTCAAATATTTGAAGTTGGGAAATGTAAAGAGGCGGAAGGGACATTCTTTCACCTCTGGTGGACCTGCCCGAAAGTGAAGGCCTTTTGGGAGATGATTCATAATGAACTAAAAAAGGTACTTAGATTTACCTTACCTAAGAAACCGGAGGCCTTCCTCCTGGGCATGGTGGACCAGAGAGTGCTTAAGAAAGACAGAACTTTTTTTATGTACGCCACTACAGCAGCAAGGATCCTGATTGCAAAGCATTGGAAGACACAAGATCTACCCACACTGGAGGAATGGCACACGCAGTTGATGGACTATATGGAACTGGCCGAAATGACTGGCAGAATCCGAGACTTGGGAGAAGAAACAATTGAGGAGGACTGGAAAAAATTTAAGGACTATTTGAAAAAACATTATAAGCTGTATGAATGTTAAAAAATGCACCCTTTAGGAAATTCTAGCTTCAGCAATGTTAAACTAAAGAAATGGAAATTAAGGCACAAGAAGTCAGAGGTAGAATAATGAAACAACTTTATTGTGTTTAAATGAAAATGTACATGATTTGGGTTATAACACATTTGAAATTGGGTAACATGATAAAATGAAGGATACAACAAGTATTGAAACAAGTTAACAAATTGCTGATGTTCTGTATTACAGAGAATGCAGGGTTGGGAGGATGCGGGGAAGTCCAGTAGACTTGGAAAAAAGAACATGAAAATTTGTAACCTTTCTATTTTATTCTTATAATCTGTTCTCTATTCTTTTTTCTGTATTTCATAAACTCAATAAAAAATATTATAAAAAAAACACAAATATTTGAAGGTGGCTATCTTGTCACCCCTCAAAGCTGAAGGACCACGGAGAGCTCCAAGTGAGCCACTTGCTCCAGCAAAACTTGAGCTTGGACTGAGCCTGTACATGAGGGATAGAGAAGCTGTAGCCCTCCAGGTGTGGTACTCCAGTTCCCTTCAGCCCCAGCCAGCTTGGCCAGTGGTCAGGGATGATGGGAGTCCAGCAACATCTGGAGGAACACAGCTTAGCACCTGTTGATGTGTGGGTTGAACAGACTGAGGAAATGTGCATCAGTGAGGCAGAACTATAGAACTCACCGCCGCAGGATGCAATGACCTTCACAAACCGATGGATTCAAATGACAAGAAAGGAGATTATGACTAAACATCTCCTACTTGGCTACTGTAATGCACTCTACGTGGGGCTACCTTTGAAGGTGACTTCAAAGTTGTTGTTTCCAACTAATTCAGAATGCAGTTGGCTAGATTGGCGACTGGGAGCAGTTGCCTGGATCACATAATACCGGTCCTAAAAGACCTACGTTGGCTCCCAGTACGTTTCCGAGCACAATTCAAAGTGCTGGTGCTGACCTGTAAAGCCCTAAAGAGCTTCAGCCCTATTTACCTGAAGGAGCATCTCCACCCCTGTCCAGCACAGACACTGAGGTCCAGCACTGAGGGCCTTCTGGCAGTTCCCTCATTGTGAGAAGAGAAGTTACAGGAAAACAAGCAGAGGGAATTCTCTGCAGTTGTGCCCACCCATCAGGTGTCAAGGAGATAAACAACTACATAACTTTTAGAAGCCTTTTTGGGAAACTTTTAATGTTTGTTTTGCTGTGTTTGATGTTCTAATTTGTTGCAAGCCACCCAGAGTGGCTGGGGAAACCCAGCCAGATGGGTTGCATTTAAAACAACAACAACAACAACAACCTTAGAAGACGGTGGGCTCTCCATTGTTGGAGGTTTTTAGCGAGAGGTTAGATGGTAGTGGCACCCGCCCTGTGGAACACCCTCCCACCAGATGTCAAAGAGAAGAACAACTACCAGACTTTTAGAAGACATCTGAAGGCAGCCCTCTTTAGGGAAGCTTTTAATGCTTAACAGACTACTGTATTTTAATACAGTGGTACCTCAGGTTACATAAGCTTCAGCTTACATAAGCTTCAGGTTACAGACTCCGCTAACCCAGAAATAGTGCTTCAGGTTAAGAACTGTGCTTCAGGATAAGAACAGAAATCGTGCTCCGGCGGCGCGGCAGCAGTGGGAGGCCCTATTAGCTAAAGTGGTGCTTCAGGTTAAGAACCGTTTCAGGGTAAGAACGGACCTCCAGAACGAATTAGGTACTTAACCCGAGGTACCACTGTACTTTGTTGGAAGCTGGCCAGAGTGGCTGGGGAAACCCAGCCAGTTGGGCGGGGTATAAATAAATTATTATTTATTATTATTCTTATTATTATGGTTACCTGTCATGGATTCTTTAGCTGTGCCTCCTGCATTGCAGGGGTTGGAATAGATGACCCCCAGGGGTCCCTTCCAGCTCTACTATTCTATGATTCTGAATTCTGATTCTTCCCTGGCCTCATGCCCTTTGTGTTCCAGCACGAGACATGACCAACTGAGGGCCTAACTCTGTTGGGCTGCAAGAGTGTGGGGACACTTACCTACCCCAGAGAGGGGTTGCTCCCCCGGGGTGTCGATTTGGGTCACTTTAGGACAATCAGAGGCAGCAGCTCCCCGCAACGAGAATTCAGTTTCAGAGTCACAAAGGAATCTGCCCTGGTCGGGCCAATGTTGACGACAGCCATCGGTAGCTTCCCGTCGCGGGCTGCGAGTGCAAACTTGTACGCTGAGTATACCTGTTGAGACATGTGGCAGGAGATGGTCAGGCAGCCCTTTGATCCTTGATTTTCAAATGTTTCGGAAGTCAAACGGGCTTCCGGAACACATTACGTTCGAAAACCGAGGTTCCACTGTATTTGCTGATATTTAATTTTAATAGTTACTTTTAGATTCCAATGGATTATTGAATGTTGTTTTATTTGACATAAGTTGTTTATTTTAAAGTTATTGTGACATTTTTTTGTATTGGATCAGACTGCTATTATTAATGTTCAATGTTTTATTATGTTTTTATATGTATTCGAAGCCGTCCAGTGTGGCTGGAGCAACCCAGCCAGATGGTCGGGGTATTAATAATAATAATAATAATAATAATAATAATAATAATAATGGAGGGAGGAGAAAGAACAGCTGCATTGCAGCAAGCTGGGTCCCACCAACTTCACATTTATATGATTCTATGAAATAATACATGGTGGCAGAAAATTAAATTAACATATATACGTTCTATGGAAAGATATCATCTGCTACTTTGTCATTCCAGAATTGCATGAGCAAAGGCATGGATAATTATTGTAATTTTTATCTCTATTATGTGCTTCCTTTATATACAAGGCTGTTTCCCTGGTTTTCTTCTGTAATCGTGGGTGATTGATTCTTTTAATTGATTTTTTTTATTTACATTTCCAAGATTGGGCAATGCATAGTTTTGCTGCTGTCAGCAAAGTTTGCAGTAGTTGGAGATCAACAGCCGGGACCTTGAACAGAAAACTCTTTAAACAAATTGGCCCAGTGGGGACTGAGCATGCACAGCACCCGTGAAACATTGGCTAGCAATCAGAACAGTCCTCAAACTTTTTGGAGCTGGGCACACATTCGGAAATCTAAGCCACTGTCCTGGGCACTGCAAAAATACCTATTTCACAGAAGAGAGACTGACAATGGAGAATATTGCTCCCTGCCCAGAAAAAAGCATAGGAAATGCCAGATAAAACACAGACAAAAAAATAAAAAAGGAGGTGGGTAACAGTATTCCTTAACCAGGCAACCCCCCCCCCCCCGATCAAACAACAAAAAGTTATAATATCTAATTTTTAAAAATTGGAAGAGGCAAAGGCCTTGGGGGACATAGTCTGTGTGTATATGTGTGTGTGTGTGTGTGTGTGTGTGTCTGTCTGTCTGTCTGTCTGTCTGTCTGTCTGTCTGTCTGTCTGTGTGAAGGCGGTGTGGTGCCCACAGCTGTTATGTTAGGGACCTCAGATGCTATGTTGGAGACCTCAGAGTTATAGAGAAGAGGGAGGTGTGGAAGAAAACCAGGGTGGGGGCAGGGAGAGATTAAAGAATAAATTGACCTACCCAGTCCTCTACAGCAGAAGGGGCTGTTTAACTGGCTGGCAAAAGCTCCTGAATGTGAGATAGGGAGTGTGGTTGTTGTTGTTTAAACAAACAAACAATTAAATCGGAACTGTTTAAAACAGTTTAAAATGATGACAGAAATAAGGTGGGTTCTAAAAATATACACTCAAATGTCCAATGACAGGGTGAAGAGGTGTGTGTTTCACAGCTTAGGGGCCACCACAGAGAAGGCCCTCTCCTGGGCTGCTGCTATCCTGAGCCTCTGAAGGTGGAGGAACTACCAAGAGGGTCTCCTCTGCCCATCTCAGCACCCGACAAGTTCTGTGGGGAAGGAGGTGGCCTTTCATATATTGGGGGCCTGAGGGCTTCAAACACTAATGTGAGCACCTTGAATTGAGCCCGAAAACGAGCTGGCACGTTAACACTGCAAGGTTTCCTGGCAGATCTCACTTGCATATAATTATACTCTGCAGCCTGAGAGCCCGTGTGGTGTTAGAGTGTTGGACTAGGAGACCAGGGTTCAAATTTCCCACTCCACCACAAAGCTTACTGGGCAACCTTGAGCCAGTCACTGCCTCTCTCAGCCTAACCTACCTCACAGGGTTGTTGTGGGGACTGAAACGAGGAGGGGGAGAACCACAAAAACGTCGCCTTGTGCTCCTTGGAGGAAA
Source organism: Podarcis gaigeae (assembly GCF_964106915.1). Classification (NCBI taxonomy): domain Eukaryota; kingdom Metazoa; phylum Chordata; class Lepidosauria; order Squamata; family Lacertidae; genus Podarcis; species Podarcis gaigeae. Next base: position 25,995,706 of record NC_139693.1, on the reverse strand, counting down.
AAGGCGGGATATGAAAGCGGTAAGAAAAAAAACCTCACAAGGTTTTTGTACAGATAAGGTAAAGGTAAAGGGACCCCTGACCATTAGGTCCAGTCGTGGCCGACTCTGGGGTTGCAGTGCTCATCTCGCTTTATTCGCTGAGGGAGCCAGCATACAGCTTCCGGGTCATGTGGCCAGCATGACTAAGCTGCTTTTGGCGAACCAGAGCAGCACATGGAAACGCCGTTCACCTTCCCGCCGGAGCGGTACCTATTTATCTACTTGCACTTTGATGTGCTTTCGAACTGCTAGGTTGGCAGGAGCAGGGACTGAGCAACGGGAGCTCACCCCGTCGCGGGGATTCGAACTGCCAACCTTCCGATCGGCAAGCCCTAGGCTCTGTGGTTTAACCCACAGTGCCACCTGCATCCCACAGCCGGTTTAGACACCTCTTAGAGGCAACCTCTTTTGTTTGGGCTTTCCACAGTTTTTAAAGCTGGACTGTGTTCCTTTAGGAACATGGGAAGCTACTTTTGATCTGTCTTGCTCTGTACTGTCTACACTGACTGGCAGCAGCTCTCCAGGGTTTCAGACACAGAGCCTTTCCAAGTCCAGCCTGAAACCCCAGACATTCTTCATGCAACGTAGATGCTGTACCCCCTGAGCTACATTGTGGCTTAGAATGTATTTTATAATGATGAGTTTAGTGGTTTGCTATTGATGGTTTTATTGCAGATTTCAATTTTCTGTACACCACTTCAGTATCTTAAAAATAAAAATCTTTAGCAGTCTACAAATGTCATTTAATATATAAATATTGCACCCTCTGACCTATACAGGACAGTGAATTAAACCTTTCTCTCCACTCCCTCTTTAAGAACTCAGGAAGGTTCACACAGATAGGTGACCATTTAAATAGCAAGACGTAACTTGAAAGTATCTACTGTTGACTAGCTCAGGACCACAATACCTCAAGGACTGCCTCTTCCCATATGAACTTACCTGGACCCTGAGATTATCTTCTGGGGCCCTTCTTCATGTGCCTCCTCCTTGAGAGGTGCGGAGGGCGGCAACACGAGAACGGGCCTTCTCTGCAGTGGCCCTGTCTGTGGAATTCTCTCCCCAGGGAAGTTCGTCTGGCGCCTTCATTAGCTTCATTAACCCACAGCGCCACCCGCGTCCCATTTTGTACAGATAACCGAGACAAATTTTGGGAACATGGTATATAAACACCGCGGTTCTGATTCAGAGAACTGTATGCTCAATGCAGCTAAATCTGAACCTGCCTTTGCGGGGTGGGGGTTGGGGTTGGGGGGAGAAATCGACCGCTGCTCCTCTGCTCCCAGGTCCAGCTCCTTGCTGGCTGTGGGCACCCACCTGCAAAGAGGACCCCGCCACCAGGACCGAATCGGCCTCGCCCAGGCGCTGGTACACAAAGTCCACTTTCTCCTTGCTCACGGAATCCCCAAAGAACGTCACGTCTGGTTTGAGGTTCCCGCCGCACTTGCCGCACGGGGGGACAAGGAACGTGCGCACCTCTTCTTCGGACAGGAAGACGTCGCCGTCTGGGGCCACCCCATGAGCCTCGGCTCTCCAGGTGGGGTTCAAGGCCTCAAAGCGCTCCTGGAGGTCAGTGCGGGGCGTCCGGTCTCCGCAACTGAGGCACAAGACCCTGCGAGACAACATAAAAACATGAGGGCCTGCTGGATAGAGCCAGATGGGGCCTATGTAGCATTCTGTTTTCACAGTAGCCTATTGTCTCGTTTAATTCAGCTCTGAGTATTTTGTTTGAGCCATAAGGACTAGAACAGGGACCAGCAAACTTTTTCAGCAGGGGGCCGTTCCACTGTCCCTCAGACCTTGTGGGGGGCCGGACTATTTTTTTGGGGGGGGAGGGAATGATGCAAGAGCACCACGAGCCCCGTGGCTGCTTACCTGTGTCTTGTGAGCGGCAGGGGCTGGTAGCGTGCAAAAGGGCTCTAGAGAGGCGCTGCTTAAAATGGCGGTTGCTCAAGCGCTGCTGCTGGCACCAACAAAGCCCAGCCCCCTTCCTCCTCTAGGCAGGGCAGGGAAAAGCCAGGAGGAGGGAGGGAGGAGGTGCCACCGCCGCCATGTGACGGAGAGGGGAAAAACGTGTATACTGGCGATTCACGCAGTGAATGGACCGGTGGTCTGATTCAGCCTGGGATAGGTTCCTATTTAAATCAGCACTTTATTTATAAGAACGTTAGAACAGCCCTGCTGGATCAGGCCAATGGCCCAACTAGTCCAGCGTCCTGTTCTCACAGTGGACAACAACATGCCTATGGGAAACTGGCAAGCACGATTTGAGCACAAGGATTCTCCTTCCAACAAGCAGTATTGAGAAGTGTTGCTGCCTCCCACTGGGGGGGAGGGCAGGGCCTAGCATTCACGGCTAGTAGGCATTGACAGCCCTCCTCTTCATGAATTTGCCCTTTCACAACCAGCAATGAGGTCTGGGTAACCGTTGTTTTCTTCTTCAATGAGGTTGTTCCACCACAGATTACCCCACTTTTGCAACGTCTGTGCTAATGCCTTTCAAGCTTTCGGATTGTTGAAATATATGCAACAAAAAAATAATCAATTGTAGTCCTGCGACTCCAAGCACCCAGTCAGATGGATAGCATATAAATTGTTGTTGTTGTTGTTTTCATTCAAGATCAAATTGTAAAACAGCAACAATAACAACCACAGGATGCATTTTATTTTATTTTTAAATTTATTTATTTGGTTTCTCAACTTAAAATTTTATAGAGATATATCAAACATAAATCATAAAAACAAGATTCCAAGGAATCTCCTGGACTTCCACCCTCCCCTTTGTGGGTCCTATTATTAGTCACTTCCTCCTGCATCTTTTATGATAATCCAAACCCTTTACCTCTTCTATTGTGTCCAGAATTCACCATTAAACTACAAGTGATATTACAATCCTACTAATGACTTTAAGTGTTTACAATGGTCTTTAACTTCATCTGCCATTCTTCTCTGGTAGGTACTTTATCTTCTTTCCATCTCTGGGCCGGTAGCAGTGTGTATTTTAAAAGCACTTGCAGTGGTTACTTTTTATATCTCTCTATGGGACGCGGGTGGCGCAGTGGGTTAAACCACAGAGCATAGGACTTGCCGATCAGAAGGTCGGCGGTTTGAATCCCCGCAACGGGGTGAGCTCCTGTTGCTCGGTCCCTGCTCCTGTCAACCTAGCAGTTCAAAAGCATGTCAAAATGCAAGTAGATAAATAGGTATCGCTCCGGCGGGAAGGTAAATGGTGTTTCTGTGCGCTGCTCTGTTTCGCCAGAAGCGGCTTAGTCATGCTGGCCACATGACCCGGAAGCTGTACGCCGGCTCCCTCGGCCAGTAAAGCGAGATGAACGCTAATGGTCAGGGGTCCCTTTACCCTTTTACCTTTTAGCCACATACTGGAGGGCAGGCAGACCCACACACCATACACCAAAACACACATTTAAATCACATGACTTCCCCCAAGGAATCGTGGGACCTGCAGTTTCCCCCAGGCGGAGTTAACGTTCCCAGGAATCCTGAAGAACGTTTAACTTTTCTGCTGAGATTTTTCTGTACGCCGGCTCCCTCGGCCAATAAAGCGACCCCAGAGTCGGCAACTCTGGGGCAACCCCGGACCTAATGGTCAGGGGTCCCTTTACCTTTACCTTATGGTCACGGCAATGCAGACCAATCCCTCGCCCCTTTTATTTTTCAGCAAGGGGATTTGTGGGGCCAACAATCCCCCCCCAACTGCTGTTCACATCTCCAGGAATAGCTCATCCCAGTTGCAAAGTTGCACTCCCCTTTTTCCATCAGCCAGCCTCCCCATCGCCACTCTCCCTAACCTGTGGATGCAGCCGTGCAGCTCGGTCAAACGCTGGCTGCCGGCCTTGGCGTGCAGGGCATCTACGTTCTGGGTCACCAGCCAGTGCAGTTTCCCCAGTGCCTCCCAGTTCCTCAGGGCCAAGTGGGCGACGTTGGGCTGGTGGGCCGAAAACTGGGGCCAGCCGACAAAGTTCCTGGCCCAGTACTTCTGGCGGGCCCGGGCACTCCGCAGAAATTCGGCGTGCTGGACGGGACGCCGATCCGTCCGGGAGTAGAGGCCCACGCCTTCAGAGCGATAGTCCGGGATTCCAGATTCGGTGGAGATTCCTGCTCCGGTCAACACAAACAGCCTCCGGGCCCTGCTCACAAACTCTTGCAGCTTCTGGACTTCCGCCGGGTCCAGGGGAGGACTGGCGGGAACAAAGGCCAGGGTCTGGTCAGCCTTGGCCACGGAGGAGTGGGAGCCACGGCAGTGAAGTCCACGGATGGGCCATCCTTCCAAGACCTTCAGGAGAGAGGTAACACTCATCTAGGTGAGGACAGAAGGGGACAGGTGAGGACTGCTGTTTTCAAACTCTGTTCACATGGCTTTTTGTTCAGAGCCGGCCTGACCTTTAGGCAGACTGGATACTTGGGGTGGAGGCTCCTGAGCTTCGTCTCAGGCAACAAAACACATTGGGCTGGCCCTGTTTTTTGCCTCAAAGGCTCGGGGTGGTCCCAAGAATTTAAATTCAGAGTTGGGGAACGTCCAGTGCTATCATCCCCAAGCACTGGCCACATTGAGAGTTGAGCCGTATCTGGAGGGCCACAGATTCCTCACCCCAGCATTAGGCTGAAAAAATGACAAGCTCCAAGCTCACTAAGTGGCCGAGGGTGGGCTTGGACCATAGGGATCAACTTTTACCTTTTTTTGCGAGGAATCCAATTCGGAATAAGGAAATTTCCCTTTAAAAAAGGGAAACGTTGACAGCTATGGCTTGGACCTGGGTTTCCCTGAACCACGACACAGCACTTGTTTAACTGTGTGGCACAAGAGGACCACTGTGATCGCCTAGCCTGGATGGTCATCTCACTGGAGGGCATCTGGTTAGGGGAAGGTGCTCAAAGCTTTAAAACGGTTTTTAAGTTCCAAAATCGGACTGCGTTCTCAATGGGAGGTGCTGAGCCCATGCGACTTCGATTTGTTCGTTTGTTTTATTGAATTCATCTCCTAGCTTTTGCTCCAAGGAGCTCAAAGTTGCGTATATACTTTTATCTTCACAACAACTCTGTATGGTAGGTCAGATTGAGAGCAAATGACTGTCCCAAGTGAGCTTCATGGCTGAGTGAGGATTTGAACTCTGGTCTCCCAGATCCTTGCCTGATGATCTAGCCACTAAGCCACAATCGTTCTCTCATGCCTACTCAGATTGCAGCTTAAATTGGCTATTATTATTATTATTATTCATAGCTCTGTTGGTTAGAGCGTGCTGCTGATAATGCCAAGGTTGCGGGTTTGATCCCCATATGGGACAGTTTTATATTCCTGCTTTGCAGGGGGTTGGACTAGATGATCCTCAGGGTCCCTTTCAACTTTACTATTATTACTATTATTATTATTATTATTACATCATCACCCTCCTTCTATAGATTGGCTAAATCGAGGGGACAGAGAGACACCCCCTGTTTCAAAGTTCTTTTATGATAATGTTACCTATTCCATTTCTTCACTGCTTTGCACAAGGAAAGGTCTCCGAAACCCACTTGATAATCAATTAAAAACACTTAAGAGGGAGAGGGAATGAAATGAAAGATTCCTAAAAGTGCTCATCCAACCAACGAGAACTATAAAAGGGCTTAGGATTTTTAAAAGACATGCCCCTCGGTAGCTTACGCAAAGGTTATAGGGCAGCGACCCCATTACATCTAATGTTGCCTCTGGGGCGCTTGGGGGAGGAACATCACAATTTCCCTTCTCTACCCCCCCCCCCAGCTGCATTTTGGACTTGGATCTATTTTTGTCGGTGCAGCAGCTTTCTGTGAGTGCAGAGGATCGCCGCCTCGTTATGTAACTCTCGACCCTATACATGTAACCAGCCTGGGGAGGGGCAAGCAGGAGAAATGGGCATCCTCTGCAAAGGGGACCTGGACCATTTCTCTCCCTCCCTCCGAATGGCGCGTCCTGGGTTTCACCCCGCGGTAAGCGACACGCGACCCTCACCTCGCGCTGCACCCCAGAGGGTGCAATTGACCTCTATCGCAGCCGCGCGGAGGGCCGAGGAAGCACAGCCTGCTGGGGGATGCAGTTCCCGCAGGAGGCGGGGGAGGGGAACTACAACTCCCACAATGCACCTGGTGCGTGAACAGCTGCAGGCGGGTCGGGCTGGGAAAACCTGCCTTTGCCCGGGTGTGGTTTTTGATCGCATTTCAAAGCCCGGTTGCATTGTGAGATCAGAGGAGCCGCCGGGTTCTGTGGAACTTGGGGAGGTTCTGGAACGGCCTTCTCCGACCTGCCGCCCTCCGGACTTCACCTGCCGTGATCACCTCCAGCCAGCATGGCGAGGGGGTGGTGGGAGTTGCAGCTGACAACATCTGGAGGGGAGTTAAAATTTGTTTATTTAATGCATTCGCACCCCCCACCTTTTCTCTCTGAGGAGGTCGAGGTGGCGTGCATGGTTCTAGGTAAAGGTAAAGGGACCCCTGACCATCAGGTCCAGTTGCGGACGACTCTGGGGTTGCGGCGCTCATCTCGCTTCATTGGCCGAGGGAGCCGGCATACAGCTTCCCCACTTTGGGGAGCCCAGGTGCACTAACTGGAGGCAACCCAGAAGGCATTTTGGGGTACGTCGAAGGCAAATCAGCAAGGGATCAGAGCGCAGCTTTGGGGACTGGCTCTGTTTTATATACGTATGTTGTTTAGTTGTTTAGTCGTGTCCGACTCTTCGTGGCCCCATGGACCAGAGCACGCCAGGCACTCCTGTCTTCCACTGCCTCCCGCAGTTGGTCAAACTGCGCATATATATATATATATATATATATATAATTTTTAAATCAAATTTTCTGTTTTACAATTTTAAATACTCATTTTACATCCTTAACATAACCATGACTTCCCTTCTCTCTCCATGGTTCATTTTACATACAGTATCTTAAATCCCTGCATATTCTACAAAAACTATACCAATCAATATTCCATTATTTCATTCATCAAAACTTATTTACACTGTTGAATTTATCTTAATGCTGCCAGCGTTTTCAGCTGTACACAATTATTTTCTGCATATTCAGTAAACATTTTCCAATCTTCTTTAAACGTGTGTGTTCTTGTTCTATTCTATATGTTACGTCTGCAAGTTGTGCATGTTCGGTCAACTTAAGTTGCCATTCTTCTTTGGGACCTCACTCGTTTTCCATTTTTGGGCTAAAGGATTGGCTCTATTTTAGGGGTGCTCTAAGCCTGAGGAAGAAGCCGTAGGTAAGTGACAGAACAGCTGCTTTGCATGCAGAAGGTCTCAGGTTCAACCCCAAGCAGCATCTCGATGTAGGGATGGGAGAGGGAGGATCCCTCTCCAAAATCCTGGAGGGCTGCTGTCAGTCAGTGTAGACAGCGCTAAGCTAGATGGACCAGTAATCAGACTCAGTATAAGGCAGCTACCCATTTAATTCAGCTCTGGGGTTTTTTTGTTATAACCATAAGGATCTTAATTTATTTTAGGGGAAGGGCTGTAGCAGCACAGACAACACTTCAGTTCAAAGAATCAGTGGTCTGATTCAGCCTGGGATAGGTTTCTATTTAAATCAGCACTTTATAAGAACATAGGAAGAGCCTGCTGGATCAGGCCAATGGCCCAACTAGTCCAGCATCCTGTTCTCACAGTGGCCAACCAGAAGCTTGTGGGAAACTGGCAAGCAGGATTCAAGCACAAGAGCATTCTGCCCTCTGGTGACTGGGAGTGGCCGCCGAGACCACATAATACTGGTCTTGAAAGACCTACATTGGCTCCCAGTGTGTTTCCAAGCACAATTCAAAGTGTTGGTGCTGAGCTTGAAAGCCCTAAATGGCCTCAGTCCAGTGTACCTGAAGGAGCATCTCCACCCCCATCATTCTGCCTGGGCACTGAGGTCCAGCGCCGAGGGTCTCACTGTTCCCTCACTGTGAGAAGCCAAGTTACAGGGAACCAGGCAGAAGGCCTTCTTGGTAGTGGCACCTGCCCTGTGGAACGCCTTCCCACTAGATGTCCAAGAGAAGAACAACTACCAGACTTTTAGAAGACATCTGAAGGCAGCCATGTTTAGGGAAGCTTTTAATGTTTAACAGACCACTGTATTTTAATACTCTGTTGGAAGCCGCCCAGAGTGGCTGGGGAAACCCAGCCAGATGGGCGGGGTATAAATAATAAATTATTTCTATTCTATTCTCCTGCAGTTCCCAGCAACTGATATTCAGAAGTATTGCTGCCTCTGACGGTGGAGGCAGAGCCTGGCCATCTTAGCTAGTAGGGATTAATAGCCTTCTTCTCAATGAATTTCTCCAATCCTCTTTAAAAGCCATCTAGATTGGTGGCCATCACTGCCTCCTGTGGAAGAGAGTTCCGAAGTTCAGAACCATGAGGACTAGAGTCTTGGTTTATCTTTACGAAAAGGACAACTGTTCTATAACAGACTGCCTACTCTGCGTGGAGAAAGTCTCAGGTTTGATCCCTACCATTTCCAGACTGCGGGGGACCTACATTTTTGGGGCCCCTGAAGCTTAAACCGTCATGGGGGCCCCCTTAGCAACCAGCAATGACGTCTGGGTAGCTGCTGTTATCTTCTTCAGTGGGGTTCTTCCACGACAGATCACCCCACCTTTGCAACATCTGTGCTACCATAGGAAGCAACTCCTAGGGTCCCCAGTCCCTTCCTCCCCCCCATAAAATATTTGAGGGCCCCGGGCCCCCCCAATTTGATGGGCATTTCCATCAAATGGTGTGTCGTGTCTTGTGATTGATCATGTGGGGCGAAGCTTACCTGAGCGCCCCCCCCCCCAATTTTTTATTCAAGTTGGCACCCTTGTGTGCTACTGACTCGCAGACTTTGGGATTGCTGAAATATACGGTATACAACAACAAAATTAATCAATATGAGTTGTGTGACTCCAGTTGAGTCTACTAGACCCAGTGCTTTTTTCTATATAAAAAAGAAAATGTTTAGGTGTACTCTCATTTTTCTACTCAAATTGAAATAATGCTCCTGGACGAGGCCCAACTTAGATTCACAAAATGTTTAGGGGTATGCATCCCCCTGCGTCCCGCCCCCCCAGAAAAAAAGCACTGACTAGACCCAAAAATTTTAAGCCATGTGGACTTAAGTTGTTTCTGGGGGTCCTCTGGGATCGGGGCCCTGGAGATTAAGATTCATTAAAGGTAAAGGTAAAGCGGCACTCATCTCGCTTTACTGGCCGATGGAGCCGGCGTACAGCTTCCGGGTCATGTGGCCAGCATGACTAAGCTGCTTCTGGCGAACCAGAGCAGCGCACGGAAATGCCGTTTACCTTCCCGCCGGAGCGGTACCTATTTATCTACTTGTACTTTGACGTGCTTTCAGACTGCTAGGTTGGCAGGAGCTGGGACTGAGCAATGGGAGCTCACCCCGCCGCAGGGATTCGAACCGCCGACCTTCTGATCGGCATTCATTAGATTCATTAGTTTCCTAGTAAAACTGCCCCTGTCTCCAGGAGACTCCCAAAATCACCGGACCAGTCAGCACAGACTATTTTGAGCCGAATGGACCAGGGTTTTGACTCAGGCAGCTTCCTGTGGCCTTATGTAACCTCTTGTCTCCCTCTCTCTCTGTGTCCTGTGTTCCTCTTACGATCTGATCTTCCTTGCCAAGCACCAAGGGATGCTCCCTCGCTCCCTGGCTGTCCCGCTGCAGCGGTGAAGCGGTTAAGTCACAGAGAGCACTCCTGGGTCCGCTTCTGACCCTGGAGCCTAGGGCTGTCTTCTCAGCCACCGCCAGGGGGGCTCTGAGCTGTCAACAGCCTCTCTCTCTCTCTCTCTCTCTCTCTCTCTCTCTCTCTCTCTCTCCCTTTCTCTCTCTGTCTGCAGGTGCCTTGGAAGTTTCATGCAGGACCCGGAGTCCCCCTCCGTCTTTCCCCAGCCTAAGGTTTTTGGGAGCTGCAGATGAGCAGCAGCTGCTGGCGCCAGAAGGAAGCCTTGCGGGACTCCGGCCAAGTTGGCACCTCCTTGGCCCATTTGGATCAATACTGCAGGGCTGGGGCGGGGGGGGGGGGGAGAGAGACAGAGGAAACCCGGCCTCCCTCTCTGCAAAGACCCAGAAGTCCAGGCAGGAGCGAAAGCAGCCTCTTCCACAGCCTCTGCCTCCATCCGGCAGCTGATGCCAAGGCTGATGCCCAGTTCCTTGCGCGCCTTCCTGCTCTCCCTGCCCAGGTAAGGCGAAACCCTCCCAGCTGGAGGAAGCGGGAATTAAGCGGGTAGTTGGGAAGGATGGAACCCAGAGGCTTTTCCTTCGCACCCCGGATTCTTGGTGTGTGTATGGGGAGCGGGGGGACGTGGAATCTAAGAAAATGATTCATTTCTTTTTTGGAAATCTCAGCTAAAACATAGCTTCTGTGGTGCATATGATGAGAGATGCCTTGATTGAAATCTTCAGCTGCTGGGGACAGGAATAATCCAGCCTCTCTCTGTGTGCGCTCCCAAAAAGCTGCAGTGGTCCCCCCCCCTCCCGTTGTTTGGGCTCAAAACCTCCCCTGTGCTGCAAACAGCTGCGCTGCAACAAGGACAACATTTTAATTGCTTCTCCCCCCCCCCCGCCACTTTCCCCTTTTTCTTTTACTCCTCCTGCTCTCTGCTTTCCCTGTGACTGACCGGCAGGGACTCTGACCCGTCCGCTTCCAGCCGGGTAATAAACAGGATCCCTTGAAAGGCTCTCTCTCTCTCTCGCCTGCGGTTCATGATGGACACCGCTCCTGCGTAAATCATCCTTGGTGTGTGTCACGAAGTAGGAACACAGGAAAGCTGTCTTGTACGGACTCAGAGCGCTCGTCTATCTAGCTCAGTATTGTCTACACTGACTGGCAGCAGCTCTCCAGGGTTTTTTCGGGGGGGGGGGGTTTCATTACCTGGAGATGCTGCCGGAGCTTGAACCAGAGACATTTTGCATGCAAAGCAGATACACTTCCGTTGAGCTACAGCCCTTCCCGTAATGCACAGATGCATAGGAACCTGCTTTGTACTGAGTCAGAGAGCGGTGATCCTTCCAGCTGAATGTAGTCTGCACTAACTGGCAGCAGCTCTCCAGGGTTTCAGGCATCTCTACCTGGGGATGCTACTAGGGATAGAACCTGGTTCCTTCTGCTCGCAAGGCAGATGCTCTACCAAGGAGCTACAGCCCTTTCCTTAAAAACAAATCAAGATTCTAGTCCTTATGGTTTTTTTTGTTTTTTTTAAAGAGCTGAATTAAATAGGAAGCTGCCTTATACAGAGGCAGACCATTGGTCCATCTAGTTCAGTACTGTTTACTCTGTCTGGCAGTGGCTCTCTAGGGTTTCAGGCAAGGGACCCCGCCCTGGAGATGCCATTGGGGATGGGACCTGGGACCTTCTGCATGCCAAGCAGGTGCTCTGTAAAGCCTGTCCCCAGAAAAAAAGGTCAGGAAGGGAAAAGTGAATTAAAAAGTCTTCTTTTTCTCCTGCCTCCACCATCATAAATTATTACAGTGGTACCTCGGGTTAAGTACTTAATTCGTTCCAGAGGTCTGTACTTAACCTGAAACTGTTCTTAACCTGAAGCACCACTTTAGCTAATGGAGCCTCCTGCTGCTGCCACGCTGCTGGAGCACAATTTCTGTTCTCATCCTGAAGCAAAGTTCTTAACCTGAAGCACTATTTCTGGGTTAGCGGAGTCTGTAACCTGAAGCGTATGTAACCTCAGGTACCACTGTATTCTTATTACTGTTAATAATAATAATAATAATAATAATAATAATAATACAGTAATTTAACAGCCCACCCCACGGAATTGCAAAGTCTTGTATTCTTAAACATCTATGCATCAGCCCAAAATACATGACCTGATTTCAGAAAGATGCTGAGCATTCTTCTGCATCTTTCCTTGACTCAATGATGCCTCTGGGTGTGCCAGACTTTAAGGAGGGCAGTGTGTGTGTCTGTAGATTCTGGCTGAGTATTGAAAGGACTCATGGATTTGTTTGATGGGAATCCCACCACTCCACAAATAACTCCCCTTTGCTTGCTTCAACCTCAAATATGCTTCCATTACCAGAGGATAAGCCTGATGTGCAAATGGTGTTCTGGCTAGTGATGGGGGGTGAAACTAGATTTAGTTTGCTTTTTGGAGGTAAAGTTTTTAATTATTATTCCATTTTGCGACGTATATAAAACTGAGAGAAAGTTTAATTTGCACTGAAATATGAGCTTTCCTAAGTCACACTTTCTGAAACCGGCTAATTAAACAATCTATGACCTTTTAAACTGTGTGTGTAGATTATTGTTTTTGTTTATTATGCATGCGCACGGGTGCCAACTTGAATCAAATATTTGGTGGGCAGGTAAGTCCTGCCTCACATCATTGATCACATGATGCAGTGCACACACACACACACACACACCATTTAAATGGCAATGCCCATCAACTTTGGGGGAGCCCAGCCCCCTAAAATATTTTATTGGGAAGGGGGCAAAGGCTCCTATGTGTATGTTTGTGTTTTTATATTGTAAACTGCCCTGTGATCGTTGGATGAAGGGTGCTATAGGAATTGAAATGATAATCTTGATATTTCTTGATGATATTTGATACTTTGATACTTGATCAAGTAATATCAAGTAAAAGTATCAGAGAGGAGATCGGTGTAAATGAAAACATGAGACATGGTTTTGTTAAATATGATTTTATCTTGGAGTTGTCTGCTTATTTTGGAGTTGTTTGCTATAAAGAATATATATTATGTGAATAAAATAGTAAAGGATTTGAGAGGGGCAAAAAGGAATTTAAATAATAATCATGTGCTATAATTGTGGTGGTCAGTCCCACGCAAGACTTCAGGGGGCCCACATTGCCTCTGCCACCACTCAAAATAGCAGCAACTCGTGCTGAGTTGCATCAGGCAGCCTCCCTGAGGGCAGCGAATGCTTCCGAGTCCCTGTGTGGAAGGAGATGGCTTAGAGGCCCTGAAGGACTGCCCACCTCTGGAGAATCCCCGCGGAAAGGAGGTGGTCTCCGCAGGCCAGTGACTCATGCAGGAGGACTCCTCCTTGCCAGTCACAGCCTCTGGGGTCTGCAAATGCTTTGGAGCTCACAGGGGGAGCATTTAATTATTCAGCTTCTTTCAACACATGACATATTCTCTCCAGGTGCACCGTTAGGGTGTCACGAAGGCAAGCAGGATTTATTTTCTCTTAATTGAGAAAAGTAGCGTTAAAATGACAACGTGCAAAGCCAAAGTAAGAGGGATGAGGGATCTATTTTTTTAAAAAAATATATTTTATTTGGGTTTTTAAACATAAATGCAAAAATAAAGAACAGTATAACATATATCATAACATCTTTTCTTAACATCTTTGGACTCCCTCACGCCTCCCGCTCCCATTTGCATCATTGTCAATTCTTGCCAGCAATTTATCATCTTGTTTACACTCTTGTGTCAAATTCATTTAAATATAATATTTTTCCTCAAATTTACTTATCATCTAAGAGGGATGAGGGATCTAATAAGGCTTCAAATATGTTTTTAAACATAGAGGGTTTTTTATATTTAAAAAAAAAATACAAAACCTCTCTGACACAAATCCAATGTTTTGGGAAGGGTGCTCCATGTGAAATGGGCACCTGATGTAGAATCATAGAATTGTAGAGTTGGCAGGGACCCCAAGGGTCATCTAGTCCAACCCCCTGCAATGCAGGAATCTCCGCTAAAGCGTCCATGACAGATGGCCATCCATCCTCTGCTTGAAAACCTCCAATGAAGGAGAGTCTACAACAGGCATAGGCAAACTCCGGCCCTCCAGATGTTTGGGACTACAATTCCCATCATCCCTAGCTAACAGGACCAGTGGTCAGGGATGATGGGAACTGTAGTCCCAAACATCTGAAGGGCCGGAGTTTGCCTATGCCTGGACAAACTCCCAAGGGAGACTGTTCCACTGCTGAACAACTCTTACTGTCAGAAAGTTTTCCTGATGTTTGGTCGGAATCTCCTTTCTTGTAACTTGAAGCCATTGGTCCGAGTCCTACCCTCCAGAGCAGGAGAAAACAAGCTTGTTCTGTCTTCCATGTCAGGGGTGCGGACATGGTCTCAGGTTATGGGTCATGACATCATGCGCCCCACAGCCTCAGAACCTGACTTCTGGTGCTACCAGAAGTCAGGTTATGAGGTTTTCGCAAGGCCTCAGGCAGCATCTCTGAGGTCTCATGAGGCCTTGGATGTGACTTCTGGCACATGGGGGGCCCTGTGGTGTGGGTGCTGAGCACCCACAACAAAACTTTTGTGGGTGCTTGGGCCGCTAGGGCCCCCTATAGTTGGCACTCTTGTGACAGCCCTTGAGATATTTGGAGATGTTTATCATATCTCCTCTCAGTCTCCTCTTTACCAGGCTAAACATACCCAACTCCCTCCACTGTTCCTCATAAGGCTTGGCTTCCAGACCCTTGATCAACTTGGCCCCCCTCCTCTGCACTCGTTCCAGCTTGTCAACATCCTTCCTAAATTGTGGTGCCCAGAATTGGACACAGTATTCCAGGTGTGGCCTGACTAAGGCAGCATGTGCTTCTTTAATGATGGGATTTTGTTTCCTGAATGGAAATGGAGAGTGAGGCAGCAGCAGCTGGTCAACAGAACCTAAGAAAACAGAAAGAGCCTGCTTGATCCGGCCACTGGACTGTCCAAGCCCGTGTCCTCTTCACACAGTGGCTGCCCAGATGCCCCAGAAGGAAACCTGCAAGCAGGACCCAATAATAAGAGAATTCTCTGCTCCTGTGGTTGCCGGCAATCGGTATTCAGAATCGTTGCTGCCACCAGCTGTGCGGGCAGAGCACAGCTATTGTTGCTAGTAGCACCCGACAGTTCAAGAGAATGGAAGAGAATGAGGCAATTTCTTTTCCTCCTGGTGGGGCTGCCTCAGGACAGTGTAACAGAGGTCATAGCACCACAAGCCAAAGGCACTGAGAGACTGTATACAAGTGTTTATGCACCAATGCTAAGAGCCTCTGAGGAAAGATGGCTGAACTGGAGCGCTTGGTCTTAGCAGAGGGCATTGATAGGTAACAGAAAACTGGTGATAACCCAGTTATCTCTGGAGATAAACTCTATAAGAAGGGCAGAGAAGGCTGTCCTGGAGGTGGTGTCTCTCTGTACATCAAAGACAACACTGAGTCCATCAAGTTTGAAATCCCCAAAGGGGTGTACCCCTACAAAGGATCGTTGTGGGTGGTGATACTAGGCCCCAATAGTAATTTAGTGCTGAGGATGTGCTATCGTTGACTCCCCCCCCCCCCCGATCAAAACACTTAGGGAGATCTTGAGACGAAGACGGAAACCAAGGAAGCACCCAAAAGAGCAGGAGGTGTTATAGCAATGGGTGACTTCAACCAGTGGCATAGCGTGGGTTGCCAGTGCCCAGGGCTTCATGGAGGGGGGTGGGGAGCGTGAGAGGGAGGAAACGGACGGAATATGCATGTGTAACCCGCCGCCTAACAGCTTCCATGTCACCCAGGAGATCGTAGCCACAGAGATAAGAAAAAAAGAGTCGTTCCGTTGTCTGGAGAGGTTGTTTCCTGGCTCTCTTTTTTGTAATAATTTTTATTGAGATTTTACAGTTTTTTGAACATCAAAATATCACAACATATAACAAAAATATCATTCCCCAATTTCCCCCTCCCCTCCACGACTTCCCTTAGCTACCTCTTCTGATTTTTTGGCATATTATCTTTCCCTGCTTATTGGTTATTTCTTATTCTTGAACTCTTTCAACATAATTATTATTCTTCTCTTATCATTTTAACATCCTCATTCTATTTCCTACATTTATTTTATTAATTGCAAGTCTTTAATCAAACCCTGCAAGTGAGTCCATTTCTTTACACTGATTCTGTAAAAATAACATGAATGGTTCCCAGTCTTTCCTAAAGTCTCTACTGTCCTTGTCTCGAAGTTTTTCTGTTAGTTTTGCCATTTCAGCGTATTCCATCAATTTTCCTTGCCATTCTTCTTTGGTTGATATTTCAACACTTTCCCATCTTTGTGCTAGCAATATTCTAGCCGCAGTTGTAGCGTACATGAAAAGCCTTTTCTCCTCTTTTGGTAAATCTTGACCTGAAATGCCTAGCAGAAAGTCTTCTGGACTTTTTACAAAGGTTATCTTAAACATTTTTTTCAGTTCATTATAAATCATTTCCCAATACTTTTTTATCAATTTAAAATTCCACCACATATGAAATAATGTACCCTCTTTCCCCTTACATTCCCAATGCTTATTGGAGCCTGTTTTAAACATTTTTGCCATCTTTTCCTGGTTCTCATGGAGAAGCCATTTTCAAAGTAGCCCAGTGACAGAAGCACATGGCTGTGTTGAGGCAGCACTGGGTGTTGAAATTTTGTGCCTCCGAACAATTTTATGCCCAGGGCAATCGCCCCTGTGTCCGTCCCCCATCCCCCCACTCTATGCCACTGACTTCAACTATCTTCACATAAGGTAAAGGGACCCCTGACCATTAGGTCCAGTCATGGCTGACTCTGGGGTTGCGGCGCTCATCTCACTTTATTGGCTGAGGGAGCCAGCGTACAGCTTCCTGGTCATGTGGCCAGCATGACTGAGCCACTTCTGGCGAACCAGAGCAGTGCACAGAAACGCCGTTTACCTTCCCGCTGGAGCGGTACCTATTTATCTACTTGACTTTGACGTGCTTTTGAACTGCTAGGTTGGCAGGAGCAGGGACCAAGCAACGGGAGGTCACCCCATCGTGGGGCTTCGAACCACCAACCTTCTGATTGGCAAGTCCTAGGCTCTGTGGTTTAACCCACAGCGCCACCCGTGTCCCTATCGTCACATAGACTGGCTAAATATGTGTTCCAGTCACGACAAAGAGGCAAGATTTCTTGATACCCTTAATGGTGTCGCTTAGAACAGCTGATGTTTGAACCAAACAGAGAGGCGTTGACCTTGGACCATCTGGGCAGATGGTGCCTGTTTAGCTTTGGCTGCTAGCCTGTGACTTGCACAGTCTTGGATTTCATGACTCCTCATGCACCATAACACTCTGCACTTATGAAAAGCCCTTTAGCTATGATTCCTGTATCAGAGAGGGTTGGACTAGATGACTCCATGGGTTCCTTCCAACCCTGCAGTTCTTTGATAGGATGCTGGGAGACTATTTTACTCTGAGCCTTCTATCAAACTATCCACCCTGCAATATTCAAAATGGTTCCCCGCCCCTTTAAAAACATCCTTAGGATAAATATATATATTTTTTAAAAAATAAAAAATATAGCATGAAAAATCAAATATTTCGGGTCATAAGAATTGCCCTGATGGCTAGTCCTTGGACAATGCGATCCCTCTTGGAAATGCATATTTATTTATTTATTGAACATATCTGGCCCTTTCTCCCCAAGGAGCCCAGGGCAGCAAACAGATACACAGTTTACAAAAGAAAGCAGAAACATTCCGAAACAGATTTAAAACATTCTAAAAGTGCTTGCAGTTAAAAACATCTCAAAGCAGCTTCTATTAAAAACATTCTAAAAGCCATTACAGTTAAAACTGTTCTTCCACCCACTGATCAGCACATTGCCAGGAACAGTCTTCTTCAGACACCCAATGTCTGCGTGGACGGGAATGTTTTCAAATTCCTCCTGAAAGCTAATGGGGGAGAGTTTCCTGCAACTGGAGAGCCATCACTGAAAAGTCCTCGTTGTGGTTCAGTACCAACCGGGCAGTCCTGGCGGCGGCACTAGCAGCAAGTCCTCACCTGCTTTTTGTAGTGCAAGCAAAGTTTGAGAGCCACACCCTTCCTATGGCAATGAGAGATATACTGCTGTTGAACATGGGGGTTCGACTTGGCTATCATGAACGACCCACCCTTCTCACTGCGCTTATTTAAGCATCTTAAAAAATCTGATGGCTAGCACTACATCTTGAGTGGAAGAGATTCCTATAACTTGTTCTGAATGAAGCGTTCATCAGTTTTGTCGGGTGATCCCTGAATCCCCGTGTTTATACGGTGGATAATAATAACAATAATATAACAACAACAACAACAACAATAATAATAATATAATATTATTTATACTCCACCCATCCGGCTGGGTTTCCCCAGCCACTCTAGGCGGCTTCCAACAGAATATTAAAATACAATAACCTATTAAACATTAAAAGCTTCCCTAAACAGGGCTGCTTTCAGATGTCTTCTAAAAGTCTGGTAGTTGTTTTTCTCTTTGACATCCACAGGGCGGGTGCCAAAACTGAGAAGGCCCTCTGGCTGGTTCCCTGTAACTTGGCTTCTCACAGCGAGGGAACTGCCAGAAGGCCCTCGGCACTGGACATCAGTGTCCGGGCAGAACGATGGGGGGTGGAGACGCTCCTTCAGGATAAAGTTATCTCCAAACCAGCCTTTGCAAATCTGTTGTGGACTACAACTCCCATCAGCCCTGACATCACCCATCCCTGCTGATGGGAGTTGTAGTCAAAAACATTTGGAGGGGTTGGCAGGGACCTGGCTGGGGAAGGCTGCCTCACACTGTGTGTGTGTGTTTGTGTGTGTGTGTGTGTGTGTCCCCTTATCAAGTCTTCTTGCTTTCTTCTCCATGTCACCTGCATTTATCTTGGCTCACCTGTTTCCGTTCAGAGTACTGGAGAAGTGCATTTTATTGATGCACCTTGGACATCTCAATTGCATCTCTTGTTTAATGTTTAATTCGGGGAGATTGTTTCTAACTTGGGAAAGGAGATAAAGAGTTATCCTGACAGCACTTGCTGCTTTGCTGACCAGATCTAATCTGGAGGCTGCAATTTGCTGAAACAAATTGTGCAGGCAATATCTGTCCTCCAGCAGCCTCCCTGCCTCCTCTGCCAGCTGCCCCATGGCACTCTGGAGCCTGCAAGGCAGATATCCCAACAGCTTGAGATGCAATTCGGGATGAAGAAGAAGGGAACCTGTCAATTCCACTTTATCTCCATCTCTTATTT
Source organism: Podarcis gaigeae (assembly GCF_964106915.1). Taxonomy (NCBI): domain Eukaryota; kingdom Metazoa; phylum Chordata; class Lepidosauria; order Squamata; family Lacertidae; genus Podarcis; species Podarcis gaigeae. The sequence goes on along the minus strand of NC_139693.1, from coordinate 25,976,697 downwards.
TGCCCATCTAAAGTGCCACATAAAAATTCACCGGCAGGTTTCTCTTAGTAATATGCATTTTTATATGGAAATTGGTCTAACATACACATTTTTGCAAGAACTTTTCACAAATTGATGCGTCTTTCTTGCAAAATCCAGAGAAGGGCAAATTTTGACAGATGGCTCTCCAACATCTCTAATGCAGTCGTACCTTGGAAGTCGAACAGAATCCATTCTGGAAGTCCGTCTGACTTCCAAAATGTTTGGAAACCAAAGCATGGCTTCTGATTGGCTGCAGGAAGCCGTGCTTCCGAAAATCGTTTGAAAACTGGAACACTCACTTCCGGGTTTCGATCGTTCGGGAGCTGATTTGTTTGGGATCCAAGGCGTTTGAGATCCAAGGTACCATGCAGTTAACATCAATTGAGGAGCAATTCTGTCTGAATCAGCTCTGAGTGATGCTCATACATGATCAGGACTAGCTAGAAATTCTGAATCAACAAACACAAACCATTTCGCTGTCTTTCTACTCATCCATCACCAATGTATACAGAGGCATCTGCTTCTTAACATGGGGGTTCCATTTACTGGTACAATTCCTGGTTTGGGAGGCCAGTGGGCTCAATGGGTCCCCTCCCTCAATGAGGTCATCTCCTTGCTGCAGCTTTTTGCTCACTGCTGCCTATGGGCTTAGGTGGTGCCACCTCCCAGAGGGAGTGAAGACAGAAGGTCCTTCTCCTTGCACCTCTGACTGCTCACACACTTGGAGTGGGCAGGTGAGGAAGAAGAAGAGGAACAGGACCACTGGGCTCTAAGGGTTAAAAGGGAAAGCTGGGTTTTGGGGGAGTCTGCCCAGCCTTCTTCCTCTTCCTATCCAGGAACTCCTGATCAAACTTCCAAGGGACCGCAAGGTTCCTTCATTAGGATGGTTTGAAAGTCACTGGACCAGTCTTCCTCAACCTGGTGCCCTCCAGATGTTTTCAACTGCATCACCCATCAGCATGGTTGTGTGCACATCTGCCCCAGCGTCATATGGCTGCACTGGCTGGGGCCAGAGGGAATTGGGAGTCCAAAACATCTGAAAGGTGCCAGATTTTGGGGAAGGCTAGCCACACACTAAGGGACGCGGGTGGCACTGTGGGTTGAACCACAGAGTCTAGGACTTGCTGATCAGAAGGTTGGCGGTTTGAATCCCCGCAACGGGGTGAGCTCCCGTTGCTCGGTCCCTGCTCCTGCCAACCTAGCAGTTCAAAAGCACATCAATGTGCAAGTAGATAAATAGGTACCGCTCCGGCGGGAAGGTAAACGGCGTTTCCGTGTGCTGCTCTGGTTCGCCAGAAGCGGCTTAGTCCTGCTGGCCACATGACCCAGAAGCTGTACGCCGGCTCCCTCGGCCAGTAAAGCGAGATGAACGCTAATGGTCAGGGGTCCCTTTACCCCTTTACCTTTTAGCCACATACTGGAAGGCAGGCAGACCCACACACCATACACCAAAACACACATTTAAATCACATGACTTCCCCCAAGGAATCGTGGGACCTGCAGTTTCCCCCAGGCGGAGTTAACGTTCCCAGGAATCCTGAAGAACGTTTAACTTTTCTGCTGAGATTTTTCTTTTCTTTTTTTAATTGCCCCTTCTGTTTGTTCTCTGCAAAGGGAAAGGGTATAAAAAGTGTATGCTTCGTTTGACAATTGCTCAGGTTGCACCTGGGATACGGAGGTGAACTTTTGAGAAGTGCGCTTGTTAGTTTTACCGCTCGCTAAATAGAACTTTTTGTTTGATTCAGGTCATGAGGGAAGGCCGAGCCTGGCGATGACCGGCGTGGACAGAAGGGACCAGTTGGAGGAGAGGTTCCTGTACCATGGTGGGGATGGATTGTGGCTCCTGATCTCTCCCTTGCTGGCTCGGGCACCCATGTCTGCCAAAGACACCATTTTCTGACCCACTTCTTCTTCTGGGACCTCTCTCTGCGTGGCTCACGATGGGAGGATGCTTCTCCAAACCCAAACCAGGTGAACTCTCCTGAATCGTCCCTCTGCTCAAGCCCTTCCACCTTTCCTTCTCTGTGCGGAACTGGGAATTAAACTAGGTCATGCACGCAGCAGGGCCACTCCGCGGAGAGAACTCTGCGGAGAATGTTAATTCTCTGGGCTTCTACGCGGAGGGATTATTAAAGCGATTGGCTAATCCTCCAAAAAAACCGAGCACAATGCACAGCGGTGACTTTAATGAAACATTTGGGGCTTGGAAAAGCAGCAGGAGGCATTGCTAAACAAAGAACTGGGACTTCGACTATGGGGTGGGCAGCAGGGAAGGAATCTTTAGCCAATAAGTTGCCATAGTCAAGGGCAAAATATGGGATCTGGGGTTCCTCCAGGCTCTTTCTGTTCCCAGGTGGGATCCAATCGCATCCCAGAAAATTCAGGTTGCGCAATTACAGTCGGTTGGGAGGTCTCAGCAAAAACAAGAGCCAGTGTTGTAAACAAAAATCTGCCCTTTTTCCCTTATGGGGTATCCAAGAGCCCATATAGAGTCCTTACATAGGTTCCCTGTTGGTAGGAGAGAATAACAGAGGCCAACCAGAGAATATTGAGAAGCAAAGCAGCTAGTAAGCTTGATCTTTATTGATCTGTTGCAACAGGGTGCTCCCCTCACACGCAGGAGAGGAAGAGGACCCAGAACAATGGCCTGCAAGGCCTTATAAAGACTATTGAAATTGTCACCCTGTAGATCAATACCACCCCCAGAAACATCATACATACATCACAGAAGAGGTGTAACCTAAGACCACCCCTCAGATACATCATAGATACATCATACCTACATCACAAAAAAGGCAGTCTAAACAGAAATTTGAATGTTGTTTTTCTCCTGTCATTGTTTATCTCCTGTCTGGCAGGTTACTTGATTGGATTGCCTGGGTAGCCTGGCCAGTCTTTTGTAACGATAAATACTTAGTTCCTGCGCCATGTCACAGGCTCACACCCTATTCAAACACAGACATACCCTGAAGACAGGATTTGTGAAGGAAAAGACAATGGGGAAGCTTTTCCATTTTCTTTTGACCTTGCAGAGAAAACATTTGGTCAGTTTGGGACAGTTTGAAAATCAAAATGGTTCCAGGTCGGTCTTCCTGTGCTGATCTATGTATGTGCTTGGTTGGTACACTTAAGAACATCTAACATGTATATCTAAGACCTCAAAATTCCTATCACACCAGTGCTGGTGCAATGGTTAGAGTGCCAGGCTAGGACCCGAGAGACCAGGGTTCAAATCCCCACTCAACCATGAAACTCACTGGGTGGTTTTGAGGGCCAGTCACTGCCTCTCTGACCTACCTCGAGGGTTGTTGTGGGGATTAAATGAGGAGGGGGAAAACTGTTTATGCTGCCATGAGCTCCTTGGAGGAAAAGGGGGATAGAAATGCAATAAATAAACAAACCAACTGTGGTCAACTAATCACTACAAAACCTTTTAAAAACATACATTCTCCATCACAATGGCTGGCTGTTAACCAGAAGTTTGGAGATTTTTAGCGCGTTGGACTAGATGACCCTCAGGATCCCTTCCAACTCTCCAGTTCTGTGATCTCTAGTAACCTTAGCTGTGCCAAAAAACAACAAAGACCTGAAATTCCTCAAGCCGTAGGGGTATGTCCACAATCATTTATGTCGCTTGTTAATGGCCAAGAACAAACACCCAGCTGGCTTTGACTCTGGATTCCGTCAAATTAAGCTTCCTTAATTTAGCCCCGCATCGCCCGCAGCAATTATATGCCCCCTATGGAGTCAGCCGGCCCATGCCCTCATGTAGTCTCTCACTGGCATGCCAGACCGGAAAAGGATTTTCGTTACAAATATCCACAGTTTGGGGGTGGGCTGCATTTCCTAATGGGGAACTTCCCAGCGGTCGCGTGGTTCCGGTAGCTGGGAAAAGATACAAAGATGGTTTTGGGCATGGGTGAAAACTGGCGGGGCAGAGGGCAGGATCCTGTCTTAGTGCAATTGTAGGCTACAGCTCTGCAAAAGGCAGGGATTTCTGTACACAGGCACACACAAATCTCCATCCAGACAAGGAAGTGGCCTTATCACAGGCATAGAATCGCAGGATTGTAGAGATGGAAGGGATTTGAAAGGGTCATCTAGTCCAACCCCCTTTCATGCAGGAACCACAGGTTCTCTGCCTTCCCCTTGGATCCTCACCACAACCCTGCAAGGTGGGTAAGGCTGGGATTAAAACCGCCCTGCTCAAGAAACATCAACGCTCTAAGTCCTTTGACTTGAAAGGTGCTGGTTGGACCATTTTCGGCTTCTACCCCTTTTTTTTATAAAGATGTTTTTTAATTTGCAGGCTTCCCCCGAGTATGTAGAAACTACTCCCTTCTTCAAAGTAGCCCCCTTTTGTCACTTAAATGATTGTCACACCGCCACTGGAGTTTCCTGTTAGAAGGAATGAAGTGGCAAGAAGAGAAAGTGTGTTGCTGTGTAATGTTCTTTACTTCCCTTTAATATATATATATATATATATATATATATATATATATATATATGGGACGCGGGTGGCGCTGTGGTCTAAACCACTGAGCCTAGGGCTTGCCGATCAGAAGGTCGGCGTTTCGAATCCCTGTGACGGGGTGAGCTCCTGTTGCTCGGTCCTTGCTCCTGCCAACCTAGCAGTTCGAAATCACGTCAAAGTGCAAGTAGATAAATAGGTACTGCTCTGGCAGGAATGTAAACGGCGTTTCCGTGCGCTGCTCTGCTTCGCCAGAAGCGGCTTAGTCATGCTGGCCACATGACCCGGAAGCTGTCTGTGGACAAATGCCGGCTCCCTCGGCTAGTAAAGCGAGATGAGCGCCGCAACCTCAGAGTCATCCATGACTGGACTTAACGGTCAGGGGTCCCTATATATATATATATATATATATACACATATATACATATATATATATATCCTATACACACACACACACACACACACACACACATGTAAAATTATATTTTATTATATTTTCATCCTGCCATTCCTCCAAGGAACTCAAAGCGGTATCCAAGGTTGTCCACCTCCTCCATTTTATCTCCCCAACAACCCTGTGAGGTAGGCTAGGTTGAGAGATGGCAGCTGCCCCCAACCATCCAACAGTGGAATGGACTCCCTCAGAAGGTGGGGAACTCTCTGGAGGTTTTAAAACAGGGTTTGGACAGCCTTCTGTGAGGGATTCTTCAGCCGTGATTCCTGGGTTGGAATTGATGACCTTTGAGGGTCCCTTCCAACTCTGCAATTCTTCACATGGCTGAGTCCTAGCCCAAACCTCCAACCACTGCAGCACGCTGCCTGTGCTGTCCCCCCCCCCCCGTCTCAAGGTTGTTGCATTTCCCCCAAACGCCTAGGAGACGTGGCCTTGCGTGGGAACGAATTGTGTGCTGCAGGGAGAGCTCTTGGTAAACGAGCCTTGCGTGTAAGGTTGCAGCCTTAGCTGCCTGGAACCGAGTTGGCAAGGCCGGTGCCGTTACTTATTCATCTTGGCCGTCGTTACTTATTTATCTCCATATTTTCTTAGCTCCAGTGGCGCTCTGCAGAAATGCAAAGGCCACAGGACGTCGCAGGTGTGACTCCAGCGTCGAGGTTGCCTTGCGTTTTGGGCGTTCCTGTCCTTAATGCATTCTGAACGTGCCATTCCTCATCACATCAAGGCAACTTAGCTTTAAAAGAGGACTAGCCAAGTTCAGGGAGGAGAGGGCCTTTGATAGCTACGGGCCATGATGGCTTTCAGTAATGCGGTTGCTGAAACTACAGGAGGGAAAAGTGTTCAGGGCCTGCTTGTGGCATATGAGTGGCCAGTGGCGTAGCGTGGGTTGTCAGCACCCGGGGCAAGGCAAGTAATTTGCACCCTCTAACCCGTGGATTTGCGCCCCCTAACCCTACCCCTAACCCCCAGATGTTGTGCCCGGTGCGGCCGGCCCCCCCTGCACCCCCACGCTACGCCACTGTGAGTGGCAACTGGGAGGACAGGATGCTGGACTAGGTGGGTCATTATTCTGACCCAGCAAGCTCTTCTTATGAGACAGACAGACAGACAGACAGACAGACAGACAGACAGACAGACAGAGACCACCTCGTAGGGGTTAGTGGAGGGGTGATATCAGCCAGATTTCAGAAACGCTGGATGAAGCCTGTTAAGTTGTGGGTGAACATATCAGACGACACAGCGATTCTTCAAACAGCTCTTGTTTATTCACAGGCCAGAACAGAACTGAACTGAAGGGTTCAGCCAGCCTGCTTATATAGAGCTCCAGTACAACGTAACTGTAACAATTTTCTAAAACTATCCAATCACTGAACGTCACTTTCGATCCCTTATTTGCATAACTATCTACAGTATCCCCCTGCTGGCCCAGGGTGAGAACTTCAGTACATAACAAAGCCAGTCTGAATTATGGCAGTGTATGTACTTGCTGAAGTGTGAGGGTGTTCTGCTTGCATCTATTTCAGGGGGAGATAGGAGAAAGCACCCCAAAAACATAGAAAAACCTCAATCCTCCTCAGATAATTTCGTAAATGCAAGAGTACAGTCGTACCTTGATTCTCGAACGCCTTGGGACTCTTACGTTTTGGCTCCCAAATGCCGAAAACCAGGAAGCAAATGTTTCGGTTTCCGAACGTTCTTTAGAAGCCGAACGTCTGATCCGGATTTGGAGGCTTCCAATTGAGTGCAGGAAGCTCCTGCAGCCAATCGGAAGCCGCGCCTTGGTTTTCGAATGTTTTCAGAAGTCGAACGGACTTCCGGAATGGATTACGTTCGAGAACCAAGGTACAACTGTATTCCATCCCTTTTGCTGACTGGTGAAAACCCACTGCCTATTTCTAAAGTGAGGAGGTTTCAAAGGTCTCATTTTCAGGATAAATTATGCCACCTGTGTCAGATGGATTATTCCCTGTTCCCCCAAAGAAAAATGGCTGTTTCTGGAGATTGGGAGAGAGGGTGGGCAAGATGCCTTCCTGTGCTCATCTCTGTGTGAGAGAGGAGTGCTCTGTGTGAAACGATTTTACGACTGACGATTTATCTTTGTCCCTGTCCCTTATCTGTAGAATGCACAAATCTTTTCTACCTGTTTAATCCTTTGACTGTTCAATAGCTTCAGCTGTTGTCTGTAGCTTGGCTCACACCATAGCTGTCAACCTTCCCTTTTTTTGCGGGAATTCCCTTATTCCACCGCTGCTTCCCGCTGCTATCCCGGATTGTTCGATATCCCGTAGACTGTCCCCGGGACAGGTGAGGCTGCTGATCCCTTATTTTCAAATCTGAAAGTTGACCGCTATGACTCACACCCTTGAGATATCTGCCCAATATGTTTCGAGGGATGGGATAGCGGACCCTCGGCTTGACAGCAAAACGTGTGAAAAATGGATTGAGCAGTCTTAGTACACCACAAGCTTCACACGAGTCAATTGTGTGTCATGCAGCGGCAAAAAAGGCTAATGCATTTCCAGGCTGCATCAATAAAAGTATAGTGTCCACGTCAAGGGAAGTCATAGTTGTTAAGTTGTGGGTGAACTTATCAGACGACACAGCGATTCTCCAAACAGCTCTTGTTTATTCACAGGCCAGAACAGAACTGAACTGAAGGGTTCAGCCAGCCTGCTTATATAGAGCTCCAGTACAACGTAACTGTAACAATTTTCTAAAACTATCCAATCACTGAACGTCACTTTCGATCCCTTATTTGCATAACTATCTACAGTATCCCCCTGCTGGCCCAGGGTGAGAACTTCAGTACATAACAATAGTCCTGCTCTCTTCTCCCAGCTGGAGTCTGCCACAATTTAAGAAGGATCTTGACAAGTAGGGATGTGTGCAGAGGAGGGCAACCAGGATGATCAAGGGTCTGGGAAACCAAACCAAACAGTTGAGGGAGTTGGGTCTGTTTAGCCTGGAGAAGAGAAGACTGAGAGATGATATGAGAGCCATCTTCAGATATCTAAATGGCTCTCTTAGGGAAGATAGGGAAAGCTTGTTTTCTGCTGCTCCAGAGAGGCAGACTCAAACCAACGGATTCGAAGATTCCGACTAAACATTAGGAAGAACTGTCTGACGGTAAGAGCTATTTGACAGTGCAGCAGACGTTGGATGGGCCTTTCTCAGGGACATAGCTGTCACCTTTCAGATTTGAAAATAAGGGATCAGCAGCCTCAAAAATAAGGGATCAGCAGCCTCACCTGTCCCGGGGACAGTCTACGGGATATCTAACAATCCGGGATAGCAGCGGGAAGCAGCTGGAAACGGCGCTGGAATAAGGGAATTTCCCACAAAAAAAGGGAGGGTTGACAGCTATGCTCAGGGATTCTTCAGCCGTGCTTCCTGCCTTGCAGGGGGTTTGGACTAGATGACCCTTGGCGTCCCTTCCAATTCTACAATTCTCTGCGGCCTTTTGCTTTGCTTCATCTGTTGTTTTGCAGTTGGGCCTTCTTTGAGGGTAATAAAAAACGCTTGCATCACAACTTTAACATCAAGAGATTACAGCTGACTTGGACTCTGTGCTCATGAATCCAAATTCCCACCTATAAAGTTCTGATGAGGCCCATTCTAAAGAATCACTGCCTTTAACTTTCCCTTGAATTGCTTTGACATTTTTTTTTAAAAAAACCCTCGTATTTCTACTTCCATTTTAGATCACTTTCCTTAAGGTGCATTACGGCACTTAAGCCTGTGTGTGGGGAGGTTCCCCCATCAGGTGCTGCTACAATCCTGCTCTTGACGCCGGAGAATAAATTTCTAAGAAGTAAGAGGTTTACCAAAACCACGTTCTTTAACTTTTCTTCAATCCGATTGGCAGGGCAGAGTTGTCCTTGGACTCTGTTCTGAGAGGTTAAGCCCTCTTTGGAGTTACTAGGGGAAAACGTTGGCTATGGGAACACAGCTGGCAAGTGTTTAATCCATGGCATGTGACTGTGTTTCTTTTTTTGCTTATTGGCCCCTTGGCTGGCTTCTTTGAGGCCGCACGGGATTTAACTGGAGCCAGGGCTCACTCAGCCCTGCAATGCATAAACCAGCATTGCAGGGGATTGGACTGGATATTACCTTTGCGGGTCCCTTCCAACTCTCCAATTCTATAATTCCCATCTTACCCATGCATGCAGATTTTGTACAAATTGGTGTCCTCTTCCAGCCTCTTTTTAAAGGGGTGGGGATGCATAAATGGCTACCCTACTGAGAGCAATGTGGCCCCTCTGCTCCCAGTCCTAAGGCCTCGGCCCAGCATACCTAAAGGAGCGTCTCCATTCCCATCATTGTTCCCGGACACTGAGGTCCAGTTCTGAGGGCCTTCTGGCAGTTCCCTCCCTGCGAGAAGTGAGGTTACAGGGAACCAGGCAGAGGGCCTTCTTGGTGGTGGCGCCTGCCCTGTGGAACGCCCTCCCATCAGATGTCAAGGAAATAAACAACTATCTGATTTTTAGAAGACATCTGCAGGCAGCCCTGTATAAGGAAGTTTTTAATGTTTGATGTTTTATCGTGTTCTTAATATTCTGTTGGGACCCACCCAGAGTGGCTGGGGAAACCCAGCCAGATGGGCGGGGCATAGATAATTAATTATTATTATGGTTATTATTACAAAAGAGGTGTCCTGTATCCCTGCACCTCAAATTGCTCCACCCAACTCCCTTGCAGCAGACTGCGGTCAGGCCCCTTCACATATTCAATGGGACACACGTTCGGGGCTGGTGAGGAGGATTGTGGGAACTTGTACCTGCAACTCGAATGGTGTGAAATATTCCTGCTTTTTCTTTTTTTAAAAGGCTTATTCAAAGGAGGGGTGTATCACAATATATACACAAAGCCCCTTTCCAAGAGAAGGTGTGCTGAATCACCAGTTCACATTGCTAGCGAAAGAGATAAGCACCGAAGTACCCTACTCAACGCGGGGACACGGGTGGCGCTGTGGGTTAAACCACAGAGCCTAGGACTTGCTGATCAAAAGGTTGGCAGTTCGAATCCCCACGACGGGGTGAGTTCCCGTTGCTCAGTCCCAGCCTAGGACTTGCCAATCAGAAGGTCAGCTCGTGACGGGGTGAGCTCCTGTTGCTCGGTCCCTGCTTCTGCCAACCTAGCAGTTCGAAAGCACGTCAAAGTGCAAGTAGATAAATAGGTACCGCTCCAGCAGGAAGATAAACGGCGTTTCCGTGCGCTGCTCTGGTTCGCCAGAAGCGGCTTAGTCATGCTGGCCACATGACCCGGAAACTGTACACCGGCTCCCTCGTGATGTTGTGACATTGCATGTGTGAGCATCACACCTCATTCTCTAACCTCTGCAGAAGCTTCGCGGGCTTTGGGAAGGCTGTGCCAGGCCATAATACTTTAACTTACCCAGAACATTTAGGGCATTAGCCTAGTCCCCCTAGTCCACTGAATGCAAGGTAAAGGACCCCTGGACAGTTAAGTCCAGTCAAAGGCGACTATGGGGTTGCGGTGCGCATCTCTCTTCAGGCAAAGGGAGCTGACGTTTGTCCACAGACAGCTTTCCAGGTCATGTGGCCAGCAGGACTATACCACTTCTGGCACAACGGAACACTGTGACGGAAACCAGAGTGCACAGAAACGCAGTCTACCTTCCTGCTGCAGTGGTACCTCTCTATCTACTTGCACTGGTATGCTTTCAAACTGCTGGGTTGGCAGGAGCTGGGACAGAGCAACAGGAGCTCACCCTGTCGCGGGGATTTGAACTGCCGACCTTCTGATCGGCAAGCCCAAGAGACTCAGTGGTTTAGACAGAATGCACAACACTGCTACTCAAGCATCAAAACGTTCCTATCCCTGTTGTGAGATCCTTTTAGTTTGGGACGGGAAAAGGGCAGAATGCAATGTTATGTTTTTAAGCTGCCTTATACTGAGTCAGAACGTTGGTCCATCTAGCTTAGTATTGTCAACACTGACTGGCAGCAGTGGGTTTCAGACAGGGAACATTCCCAACCCTTCCTGAAGATGCTGGGAGCTGAACCAAGTTCTGCATGCAAGGCAGCTGCTCTGCCTCTGAGCTACATCGCTTTTGTGCCACATGGAGTATGTTCACTGTGTGCATACGGGAGCATCAGGCCAAAGGCCGTTCTAGTCCAGCATCTTGCTCTCACAGTGGTCACCTAGATGCCCATGGAAAGCCCACAAGCACAGTGTTTCCCAACCTTGGGTCTCCAGCTGCTGTTGGACTACGATTCCCATCATCCCTGACCATTGGTCTTGCTAGCAAGGGATGATGGGAGTTGTAGTCCAAAAACAGCTGGAGACCCAAGGTTGGGAAACACTGCACAAGCAGAACCTGAGCACAAGAGCCCTCTCCCCTCTTGTAGTTTCCAGCAACTGGCATTCAGAAGCATCAATGCCTCTTACTGCAGAGGCAGAGCATAGTCACCATGGCTAAGAGCCATCGTTTCCTACCAGCAAGCCAGCCAAGTTGGTGGCCATCTCTGCCTCCAGTGGGAGTGAGTTCCACAGGTTAATTACACGCTACACAGTTGGGCAAAAGGGACGTGAGTTGCGCTGTGGGTTAAACCACAGAGCCTAGGACTTGTCAATCAGAAGGTTGGCGGTTTGAATCCCCGCGACGGGGTGAGCTCCCATTGCTCGGTCCCTGCTCCTGCCAACCTTGCAGTTCGAAAGCATGTCAAAGTGCAAGTAGATAAATAGGTACCACTCCGGCGGGAAGGTAAACAGCATTTCTGTGCACTGCTCTGGTTCACCAGAAGCAGCTTTGTCATGCTGGCCACATGACCCGGACGCTGTATGCCGGCTCCCTCAGCCAATAAAGCGAGATGAGCGCCGCAACCCCAGAGTCGGCCATGACTAGACCTAATAGTTAGGGGTCCCTTTACCTTTACCTTTACACAGCTGGGCAACTGAGAACTGCAGACCTTTTCTTATTGATTGTCCTTAGATAATCTTCAGGGGGGAACCTGGGTCAGCGTGTACTTTACTTACCTGGTAATCGGAAAAACAAAGATTGAAGTCAAGACACTCGCCCAGATCTCCACGGTGTCTAAAGTTTACTTTAGACTTAAGTGCAGCACCCTTTCACACTTCTTGTATTCTTAGCTGTTAATGTTTTATCTGTCTGCCAACCTGGTTACATCTGAAATGGAGAAATAGAAATGCATGGTGGAAAGTCAAGGCAGTGATTTATTTGTTTGTTTAGAAGGGGGAACGCCAGAACTTTACAGCCTGGGGTGGGGAAATTTGGATTCAAGGGTACAGAGTCTGATCCAGCAGAGTTCTTTTGTTCCATCACCGTATGATTAATTTGCTTCCTTGTAGAGACGCGGGTGGCACTGTGGATTAAACCACAGAGCCTAGGGCTTGACTATCATAAGGTTGGCGGTTCAAATCCCCACAACGGGGTGAACTCCCATTGCTCGGTCCCTGCTCCTGCCAACCTTGCAGTTCGAAATAGGTACCGCTGCGGCGGGAAGGTAAACGGCGTTTCCGTGCGCTGCTCTGGTTTCGCCAGAAACAGCTTAGTCCTGCTGGCCACATGACCCGGAAGCTGTACGCCGGCTCCCTCGGCCAATAAAGCGAGATGAGCACCGCAACCCCAGAGTCGGTCACGACTGGACCTAATGGTCAGGGGTCCCTTTACCTTTCCTTAGAGAAATCAGGGCCTTTGGAATTATACTTGTTCCGCATTTGTAAGAACTCAATCTTTTTGATACCAGGCAGGTGTTTTTGATGTACTCTTTTTGGTGCCTGCTAAAAGCAATTTCACTTAGACAAGTCTACCTACATGTTTAGAAAGTTGATGCGAGTCTTAATCTGCTTTGAGTCTACTGCTTTTTAAAAACTTTATGAAAGTTTTATTTTATTTTTAAAATATTTTTTTATTGGTTTTACATATAATCACATTACGTAACATCATATCCTCTTATTTTATCTCTTTGGCTCAACTGAGCCTAACAGCTTCCCTCCCTCCCGTCTGATGGTTTACAAAATTTAAATTTGCATCTTTACATTTCGCTCCATTTCCTATCCTTGTTATATCATTACCTAAAATATTGTATTACTTACTTTATGAAAGTTTTAAATTAATGTTGTTAATTTTTCTTAGTGATAATGTTACTGTTTTTCAAAAATCACTTGAGGCTTATTATTATTATTAATTATTACTGCCCTATACCCAGAGGTCTCAGGGCGGTTCACATAATAAAATCAAGATATAAAACCACAAAATACATAATAAAAATAAAAACAACAACCCAATAGCCCCCCTTTACCATGAAGTGGTGTGTAATTCTGTTAACCCAACAAAAGGTGTTGATGGACCATCTGAAAGGACATAGGTGCTAACTTTCTGGTGGCCTGGGTGTGGTAGCACCCACAAAATTCCCCATGAAGGGGCCGGGCACCCACAAATTTTGGTGCCAGGGCCATGCATACTGCATGGCACCCATGGCCCTGGGTACCTACAGCCAGGAGCCCAAGCTGACACTCCTTTGGCCCTTAGCTGTCAACCGTCCCTTATTTGGCGGGAAACTCCATTATCCCAGCGCCGTGTCCCACTGCTGTCCCTTATTGATGATGTCCCTTAAATTTCCCGGGTTTCATGCACTCCCGGTTCGGGAGGGAAGCAGCGGCTCAGGGTCCTCCGCCGTGAGAGAGCATGCGCTGTCACGAGCTGCCGCGTCTCCGTTTTCCCCCTCAGGGTGGCGGTGGGCGGGCGGACAGGCAGCCCCTCTCTTGTGAGACTTCCGCCACGTTGCCAGAGGAAGCCGAAGGCGGCAGCGGTGGTGGCAGCTGAGGAGGTGGCCTGAGGGAGGAGGAAGAGGAGGAGATGGGGAGGGATGCAGAAGGGCGGCACTTCAGGGCCACCGCGGCACTGCAACCGCCTCATGCCGGGCTCGCGGGCGGCGTGGGCGACAGTCTCCCTCCCTCACTCCCTCTCGGGCGGGGAAGGGCTGATGGAACTCCTCGCGCCAGGACGACGGCAGCCCCGACGTGCTGCTTAGCATACCCTCCAACCAGTGCAGCATCTTAATGTAATGATTTCCCCCTCTGCATCCCTTTCATAACTCTATTTTTATAAATCATTTGTCCATCCATAGTTCAAATTTTTACTACAAGTTTTCTGTCAATCCTACCAATGTATGTAACACTTGACAATAGCTTTTCAAATAAATTATAAACTTTCCCCATTCTTTATTAAAGAGGTCCTCTTCCTGGTTACTAATTCTGCCTGTAAGCTTTGCCATCTGGACGTCATTCATCAGTTTTGTCTGCCACTCTTCTTTGGTTGGAGTTGTAGACCCTTAGGATCATCTAGTCTAACCCCCTGCAAAACACAGTCAGTCGCAACCAAAGCAGCATGGCTTCATCAGTGCCGGATTTATGTATAAGCTAAGCCAAAATCCCTTATTTTGGCTGCTGATCCCTTATTTTCAAGGTTGCTGGTGCCTTATTTTCAAATCTGTAAGTTGACAGCTATGCTTTGGCCTGGAGAGACAGATGTTGCCAGGTGATGGGGGTGTTTAAGGTGATGAAAACGGAGTCTGGTAGAAGGGGTTCTGGGAAGAAGAACCAGAGAGAGAGGCTGGGATCCATCTTTTGGGCAGGCTGGCTGCAGAGCTGACTGGGAAAGATGCCTTGGAGAGTTCCTTAGCAGGGTGTGCTGGGAAGAAGAAGGAAGAAGATAGACTGGGATCCATCTTGGGCAGGCTGGCTGAAGGCTGGCTCCTGGCTGCACTGCTATAGGGGACAAACCCCTCTTGAAAGGACCATGCTGTAAGATCTGGACTCCCTCCATGCAGATTGCAGGTGTAAATAGGTGAATAAACTCTCTGAAGCTGCGACAGTCTTCGCTGTGTCTCAATTCTCCAAAGGAACACAGATCCTGAGGGGCAGGCACCCGACTTTTGTAACAGCATTCTCATTTCAGCAGTGCCTCCATAACATTCCTGCCCCAGAGGATATGAAACTGCAATCTACTAAAGCTGACCATTTTTAAATCCGCAGGACCGGATAACTCGCGCCCAAATGTTTTAAAAGAATTGGCTGAGGAGCTCTCTGAACCGCTGAGGCTGATTTTAAGTAAATCATGGAATACTGAGGATATTTCAGAGGACTGGAAAAAGGCTGATGTCAGTGTTCCAGTGTTTAAAAAAAGTAAACGAAATGAACTCGGTAACTATAAGTCAGGCACTGTTAACATCAATCCTGGGTGGAAATAATTAATGCATTAAAATGAGGATCCACTTAATCAAATAATTACAGGGTCTTAATACCAATAATTAGGGCTGGCAAGTGATTAAAGCCCTCTCCCATTGATTAATAATTTGCGTTTCATCCAATTAATTATTTGATTAAATCTAGATTTTTGCATATCAGCAAAACCTCAGCAGAAGTGCCCGTTTGAGTTCCTGGAGAATTTAGTTTAACAACTCATAGTTCAAAGGAATATCTAGAATTGATATGGCTTTTTATCATCCAGTACCTCGGGACCAAAAAAGCTTTGGAAAAGGTTTGTTTTTAATCGAAATTGCTCATTAAAATTGGCACCATCGTTGAATCAACGCAGTGGACTGATCAGCCACTGATTAATATCTCCATCACTGATGATCATGCAAATCACTAAGGTTTTAGTGGGGTGTTCTGCCCCTCCCAAGCAAATTTGATACACACTTTGAAATTGGAGTACAAACGTGATTGATGGAAGTTGCTGCTTTAACATTATACACCTCTGTAAAGGGTCTGAAACAACTCAACATCCCATTCAGTTTGGTGAATTGACGAGGTGGGGAAGTAATGTGAAGTCCATCTAAGGGATAATATAATTCAGTGCTTTATAATTCTGGATTCATAGAATTGTGGAGTTGGAAGGGACCCTGTGGCATAGCTGTCACCTTTTCCCTTTTCTTGCGAGGAATCCTATTCGGAATAAGGGAATTTCCCTTAAAAAAAGGAAAACGTTGACAGCTATGCCCTGTGGGTCATCTAGTCCAACCCCCTGCAATGCAGGAATCTTTTGCCCAACATGGGGCTCAAACCCATAACCCTGAGATTAAGAGTCTCATGCTCTACCAACTGAGCTATCCCAGCTATAAATGTCAAAGTTGCCACTTTTTTTAATAGCATCCATGGGACCCATTTAAAGCATGGATGGACTGAGAGTTGCTAGGAGACTCCTATTCATTTCCCAGTTGCTGGAAATCACGGGAGGGAAGAGTGCTCCTGTGTTCGAATCCTGCTTGCAGGTTCCAACAGGCATCTGGTTGGCCACTATGAGAACTCTTCTTAAGTTCTTATGCAAAAGCACCTAGCCATGGCAGTGAATCATTTCACCTGTTGTGTCTGAATAAGCAAAGGCTTTCTCCTTTCAGTTTTTTGTGTGTGTCCTCTCACCAGTTATGTGTGTGTGTTTCTGCTTGTCCCTTGGAGCAAAACATCAAACATCCTCAAAATAGCTTAAATTGCAGAGGATCTCCCTAAGCATTTTTTGTCTTACAGCCGAATCTCTCTCTCTCTCTCTCTCTCTCTCTCTCTCTCTCTCTCTCTCTCTCTCTCTCTCTGTGCCCTCACACAAAATTCATGTCAGAAAACTGTGCAAGGGTTATTCTGAGATGGAGCCAATATTTGAAATCAGTCCCCGCTTCTGTCTCTTTTCCTCTCCCTCCTCCCTACCTCTTCAAGAAGCCTGTTTGTTTATAAGACCGTGATGTCAGGCTCTGGTTTAGTTTAATTTCCTGCTCGGGGTGTCAGCCCCTTCCACCGCATTTCTCCCTTTTCCAGTCATAATTACTGGCATTTATGCAGCAATCTGTGATTTATTTCCCACCACAACTCCCAAAGTTGACAGCATTTCAGTGCAAACTTCTCCTAATAAACACATTTTTGTATGCAACCTTGGCTGAAAATATGCACATTTTTTGCAAGCTATTTCCCTTAATAATATGATGCATATTTTTGTAGGTTAATTTTCACTCATTTTTAATGCACATTTCCCACTGATACATGTATTAATTGGTTGGTTGCTGGAAACCTCAAGAGGAGAGAGTGCTGTTGTGCTCAGATCCTGCTTGAGGGATTTTTGTTTGGCCCCTGTGAAAACAGGAGGCTGGACTGGACGGGCCTGCAGGCCTGAAACTGGGGAATGTTAAGACACTTTGCAAATTATCAGTTGAAATGGTAATTTTATTGTTTATTTTTTTAAAAAACAAACAAACCCAATACTGCTTAATATCATTAAAAAATCTCTAAAGTGCTTTACAGGAAAAACAAACAAGCAACAATGATAACAATTAAAACAGCAACGATTTCACTTAATATTTTGAGCTGCTAATCTCTTTCAGAAAGAATTACTGCACTGTTCTGAGTTGAAAAGCTTTTGTGCCCAGGCTAATTCTGAGGAATAATCTTCTCCAATTCATTGGCGCTAATTGATATTGATATGGATAGATACAAAATATAGACTATGATATATAATATGCAGTTGAAAACCTTGACATTAGGACCCATGGAGGGGATGGCAGGAGGTCTCGAGATTCAGAGAAATCTCTTTATATGGAAATGTTATTTGGTTTTGTTATAAATCTATATTTGGAAAATCAAATAAAAACGATTTAA
Organism: Podarcis gaigeae; assembly: GCF_964106915.1. Classification (NCBI taxonomy): domain Eukaryota; kingdom Metazoa; phylum Chordata; class Lepidosauria; order Squamata; family Lacertidae; genus Podarcis; species Podarcis gaigeae. Next base: position 25,959,124 of record NC_139693.1, on the reverse strand, counting down.
AAAAGATATTGTGACCCCATTTGCATAGGCAGTTAAACTTATTTAGCTGTAGTGATTTGGTATAAAGCTTATGTGATCATTAAATGACAAAAAAGGCAACATTCAATAAGATCACCATATATAAATATACACACCGTATTTTTCGCTCTATAAGACACACTTTCCCCCTCCTAAAAAGTAAGGAGAAATGTGTGTGCGTCTTATGGAGCGAATGCAGGCGGGAGGCTCTGCTCAGCACTCCCTTTAAAGAGCGTGTGTGTGGCTCTTGGGGGGCTTTTCCCTGAGAGCCACACACACGCTCTGTGAGCTCTTTAAAGGGAGCGCAGCTCTTGGGGGAGCCTTCCTCCCACTGCCCTCAAGAGGCTTCACGCAGCTGTCCCATAGCCAGGACAGCAAGTGGGATCACAAATGGGATCCCTCTTGCTGTTCTGGCTTCTGGGATTCAGAATATTTTTTTTTCTCTTGTTTTCCTCCTCCAAAAACTAGGTGCGTCTTATGGTCTTGTGCGTCTTATAGAGCAAAAAATACGGTGTACTTGGCCCACCCAGCTCCATATTGCCTACGCGGAGTAGCAGCAACTTTCCAGGGTTTCAGGCAGGGAATCTTTTCCCAAGCCATACCAGGAGACACCAGGGAATGTCTACCTGGAACTTTCTGCATGCAAAGCCGTTGCTCTACCACTGAGCAGAGCCCAGGGCCAGGAGGGACATTGGACCATGAAGTATATAACAGAGAGGGTTTCTCTTTGCTTCTGCAGTTGAAGTGAAAATCGAAGTGGTGCTGCCCGAGAAGGAGAGAGCCAAGGAGGAGATGTCGCCCAACGGGAAAGCCAGCCCCATCATCTACAAAGCCAATGGCACTTCTCGCCATTTCCAGCTTGAGGAATACCCGGTCGCCATCAACCCCTACCGGAACCTGAAGGACGTGGTTGAAGCCTCTGTTTGTTATGTGAAGGACCTCGACAATGGACAGTGAGTGTAGAGCGACAACGTGTCTTAGGCACATTGCGACTGTTACCATACCCTCTGAGATTTCACTGATGGAAATAGGGAAGTCCTATTCAACAACAGCAACAATAATAGTAATACCCTTCTAAATTGCAACCCAGCCAAGATGTGTGGGGTATAAATGATAAATTTATGATTATGATTATTAAATCAGGACACTTCCAAAATTTTTATCTCTGCAAAATCCTTCAATCCAGTTGTTGTTTGTTTAAATTTGGACCTAAAAGTCCAGTAGGGTATGTGTGTGTGTGTGTGTGTGTGTGTGTGTGGGTTGCTATCTGATGTGAGGCGCTGGTGTTTGATAAGCCCAAACCCAATGCTTTCCTGGGTATTCAGAGCTACCTGTGTGGGTTTTTGTTCCAGCCTTCCTTCAAATATCAGTGGTAGATTTTTTGTTTATCATTTGTCTGTGTTGTCATAATGAAATTACACACACTTTGCGGTTTTCTGTCTTGAATTGAATCAGGGTTTCCTGTATGCACCCCTTTCCTGGTGCAGGTTAATTCTTTGTATAATTCTTAACACTATTTCTACAAGGTACATTTATTTTCGTGTGTGTGTGTCTTTGTGTTATATATAACACAAAGACACCATCTAACGATTGTATAGTTGCTTATCTCCTTGGCTTGGGGGTTGCGTAACTCCATACCCTCCAACATTTATTTGATGAAAATAGGGACGGCCTAAGGAAAAGTAGGGCATTTCGGAATCAATTCAGAAACTGGGACGGCTTTTGTAAATCTGTAAACACTTGGAGGGTCCATGTTATATACCACCTGTCCCTCCTTATTTGCAAGTTAGCACATGAGATTTTCATTTAAATCAGCATCTTCTTTTCCTTTCCCTTCTTTTCTTTTTCCTTCTCTTTCTTTTGGTGATCTCTCCAGCTTAGGTGGTTTACATGCAATTTCTCTCTTGAAGATACACCAGGATTTATAGTCCCATTCTGCAGATCAGGAGACTGAGGGATCATCCTGTCTTCACATTTCGAGGCACAGGTCTGGGCTTTCCAAGTTTGTGTCCAAGCGCTTTCTTTTTTTGCCCCCGCAAAAACTTGCTCTTTACCGCTAAATCGGAACAAACAGCAATCCCTGGGAAACCTAAATTACCATTTGCTCCGATTCAGCAGTAAAGATTGAGTTTTCCTGCAGAAAGCGGAAGGCCAAAAGAAAAGAAAAAAGTCCTTGGACAGGGACCAGGAAAGTGCAGACTTGTGCCTAGAAAGTGTGGGGCAAAAGGAAAATGTGGATAAGCTCCAAGACTGAAAAAGAGAAGCCTGAAGCCATCTCACAAGATCTGAGGCGAGATTTGAACTGTGGGCCTTCCTGGTTCCTGGCTCCACTGTTTAGCCACAGAAGGGCTCCATGTGACTCTCATTCTCAGCATAACATCCTTGACTTTGCTAGTCTCCCTGTTAATTGTGCACATGTAAAACTCAGGTTTCCGTTGAGAAAATATTGACGCTGTTTTAATTCTGCCTATCCAGGATGCGAGAGGTGGATCTGGGCTGCGGGAAAGCACTTCTGGTCAAAGAAAACGGGGAGTTCTATGCCATGGGCCACAAATGTCCTCACTATGGTGCTCCGTTGGTGAAAGGTCAGTTTGCCCTATTATGAAAATGACATGTGTTCATAAAAAAAAACCTTTTTCTAAAACTGCAGGCTTGGGGAGTCCTTGTACTTTCTGCGATTCTATCCCGGGAGTGCTGGGAAAGGTCGGAATGTGACTTGGTTGCGGAATGCAGAATCTTGGCTTTCGTTTTTAAAAATAAACACGCAAGTTTCTAGCCCTCAAGACGTGCTTGAAAGTGTTTGGGCAACAGCTGTTGAAGGCTTGGATGGGTGGCTGAAAAGAGTATTGTGAAGGCTTGATATCAGTAAGCAGGGAGATGCTGCCACACTAAAACATAGGGTTCTTACAAATGTGGGTGTTCTGTGGTACCACCAACAGTTCCAGTTCCATAGGGCTGGGAATGTCCCCTGCCTGAAACCCTGGAGAGCTGCTGCCAGTCATAATAATAATAATAATAGTTTATTTATACCCCGCCCATCTGGCTGGGTTTCCCCAGCCACTCTGGACGGCTTCCAACAAAACACTTAAAATACAATAACCTATTAAACATTAAAAGCTTCCCTAAACAGGGCTGCCTTCAGATGTCTTCTAAAAGTTTGGTAGTTATTTTTCTCTTTGACATCGGGTGGGAGGGCGTTCCACAGGGCGGGTGCCACCACCGAGAAGGCCCTCTGCCTGGTTCCCTGTAACTTGGCTTCTCGCAGAGAGGGAACCGCCAGAAGGCCCTCAGCGCTGGACCTCAGTGTCCGGGCAGAACATCAGTGTAGATAACACTGAAGAAGATGGACCAATGACAGCTTCCTATGTTCCCATGTAGACTCATTTCAACTTGTGTTCCTCACCTCCTTCCTGCAGGGGTTTTGTCCAAAGGACGCATACGCTGTCCCTGGCACGGGGCTTGCTTTAACATCGGCACAGGTGACATTGAAGACTATCCAGGCCTGGACAGCTTGCCGAAATTTCAGGTAAGACCTCCAGGGTTAAGCCACCATACTGCTTTGAGAAAGGCACAGCAGGGTAATCACAATCTCCAGCATCTGCCCAGGGTTTGGGATGCCCAGAGGGCAAGATGCCTTCGTTGAGGTCCTTTTGTCCTAGAAAGGGTAGAAGGATTCTTTACTGGTTAGTCTGGTCTTTGCAAATTTGAGTTTGGTGTTCAAGGTGCCACTGTAGAGCTCATTCTTTCTGTAACTCAAGGGTTAACTCTGTTGGTGTTGAAGTCAGTTAGCCAAGAGGGAGAGAGGGGTGGAGATGTTGTTTAGCTTAGGAACCAGGCAGAGTGGCATGATGTTCCCTGAAGTAACACTCTGGCTATGTGGCACTGAGGGAGTTTCTCCTCTGTATGTTACGTTGAATCTCTCTCTGCTACATAGAAGAACTGAAGTAAGAAAGATAAAAACCGCTCTTTTCATTTCTCTTCAACTTACACACCATTTTGTTCATGTTCTTTGGGGGGCTTTTAATGACAGTTTGCAGGTGTGAATTGCTTTTGGTGGGGGAATGTGTGTGAGGTGTTGCGCCAGTCTGTCTGAAACTCATTTGACATTATTATTATTATTATTATTATTATTATTATTATTATTATTATTATATCACCCTTCATCATAGGATCTCGGGGTGGTTCACAAAAAAATTACAGGATAAAACCAATAAATAATCAAAACAAATATGAAAAACTTTGATTATGCAACCATTTTTAAAAAGAGAAATCAATTTATATTCCTAGGTGAAAATCGAGAAGGAGAAAGTGTACATCAGAGCAAGCAAACAGGTGAGATGACCTTTGAGATTCCTGTAAGGTAAAACCTTATAGCATGTGCCTAAGCCTCTTTTGTTGTTGTTTAGTCATGTCCGACTCTTCGTGACCCCATGGACCAGAGCACGCCAGGCACTTCTGTCTTCCACTGCCTCCCGCAGTTTGGTCAAACTCATGCTGGTAGCTTCAAGGACACTGTCCAGCCATCTCGTCCTCTGTCGTCACCTTCTCCTTGGGCCCTCCATCTTTCCCAACATCAGGGTCTTTTCCAGAGAGTCTTCTCTTCTCATGAGGTGGCCAAAGTATTGGAGCCTCAGCTTCAGGATCTGTCCTTCCAGTGAGCACTCAGGGCTGATTTCCTTAAGAATGGAGAGGTTTGATCTTCTTGCAGTCCATGGGACTCTCAAGAGTCTCCTCCAGCACCATAATTCAAAAGCATCAATTGTTCGGCAATCAGCCTTCTTTATGGTCCAGCTCTCATACATCACTACTGGGAAAACCATAGCTTTAACTATACGGACCTTTGTCGGCAAGGTGATGTCTCTGCTTTTTAAGATGCTGTCTAGGTGTGTCATTGCTTTTCTCCCAAGAAGCAGGCGTCTTTTAATTTTGTGGCTGCTCTCACCATCTGCAGTGATCATGGTGGACCAAGTAAAGCCTCTTTACTCAGAAGTAAATCCAACTGAGTCCCAATGGAACTTGCTGCTAAGTAAGAACAAATGGGTTTTACCAGTACAGAACATCGCCAAAAACCAAATTTTTCTCAGGGATGCTTCTCCTGACCAAAAACAGTGTGTGTGTGAGTTGGCAGAGGAGTCGCAGAACTGTAGATTTGGAAGGGACCTCGTGGGTCATCCAGACCAACCCCCCGCAATGGGGGGAATCACAGAAGTGTGAAAGGTTTTCGCTGACACCGTCTTCTTAATGGCCCCCTTCAGGCTCTTCAGACGCAGAGGAGGACCAAGGTGATGGCCAAATGCATCTCTCTCAGCAACTACAACATCAGCAGCACAAATGTACTCATCATCGGGGCAGGTACCGTGAGCCAGAGTTGGGCTCCAAAAGCAGCCTGGGGTGGGATGGAGGGCAGGTGTTGGGTGAGGGGTGACTTCACTGAAGAGATGGCACCACCTTCAGGTCAGCTGCTGTACTGCAGGGAGGTTGGACCTTTTCCAGCTCGAGGGCCACATTGGCTACTGGGAAACATTCCGAGGGCCAGAGGTCAGTGGTGGGCGGGGCCAGAGGCAAAACTGGGCGGAGCATTAGATGTGAATTTTGCCATTATTGTTGCTGCTGTTGTTATCATTATTTTATTTTATATACTGCTCAGGTTGAAAAATGGTTTGCAACTATACATTTAATCCATAATTAAAATACAGGCGATCCTCGGGGAGGAACGTTCTGGACCCCCACGCATGTCAATGGGGCCTGCATATTACCCCGCTCCATCCCCCCATTCTGGCATTTTAGTGATATTTTATGGGTGTTTTAGCCATGTTCTGGGGTCACCTCCGGGTTCGGAGCCATGCACACGTGTGTGATTGCGCATCAGTCGGACGCGCATCAATTGGCCGCTGCCTGTGCACAATATTATCAAGGCATTCTAAATCAAAATATACAATTTATTATTTTATGTTGTGGTTAGAGTGTCAGGCTTGGACCTGGGAGACCAGGGTTCGAATGCCGCCAATCAACTAATGAAACTCACTGGGTGTGACCAGGAACCAGTCACTGCCTAATCAACCTCACAGGGTTGTTGTGAGGAATAAAAATGAGGAGGGGAGAATGACATACAACACTTTGCTCTCTTTGGAGAAAAATGGTGGCAATAATAATAATAATAATAATAATAATAATAATAATACACGAACAAATACACTTTTTTCACAGGCCCCGCAGGACTGGTGTGTGCAGAGACGTTACGGCAAGAAGGCTTCTCGGATAGGATTGTGATGTGCACGATGGACCGGAACTTGCCCTATGACAGACCCAAATTAAGTAAGGTTGGTATTCTCCAGTTCATTCTCCTTGTATCCTAAACTTGGTGGAGGGCAAATCCTAATCAAGGGAGAGCTAACTTGGTGCCATCTAGAAGTTGTCGGACTACAAATCCCATCAGCCAGCGTGGCCGATGGTCAGGGATGATGGGAGTTGTAGTCCATCAATATCTGGAAATCCCCACATCGGCTACCACTGGCATAAGCTCTTGTAAACTACAGTCCTCTCCAGCAGATGCACGAAGTGTTATCTTGAGTTACTGGACTATAATAAGATGATATCGAATTATAAAGAGGTGAAGGAAGAAGTGGGACATTTGTCCTGTGATTTGCAGGCACGGGTCTGAGAGCTGCTTCTTTCGTCCTGCTGTTTTTCCTGGGAAAACTCTCTTGTTTACTGCTGAATCAGAACAAAGACGAACTGAATTTTCTGCAGATGGACGTTTGTTCTGATTCAGGACTAAACAGCAGAGACTCAGCTGTGCAGCAGCAAATATAAAATTTTAAGTGGGTTTTAAGTACAGTGGTACCTCGGGTTAAGAACTTAATTCGTTCTGGAGGTCCGTTCTTAATCTGAAACTGTTCTTAACCTGAGGTACCACTTTAGCTAATGGGGCCTACTGCTGTCGCTGCGCTGCCGCCGTGCGATTTCTGTTCTCATCCTGAAGCAAAGTTCTTAACCCAAGGTACTATTTCTGGGTTAGCGGAGTCTGTAACCTGAAGCATCTGTAAACTGAAGTGTCTGTAACCCGAGCTACCACTGGACATTATACAAATGGGGCACTAGATGGCACTGGTGAGCTTATGGCAAATTCATTTTCCCCCCCAAGACACTAAGGAAAAAAAAAGCATTTTCACAGAGTATATATATATATATATATATATGCAGGTTTTGGTGTCCTCGGGTGTCTTCCCGTGTAAAAGTTGGGGTGTCTAGGCGACGTTTCGACGAGGTCTCACTCGTCATCTTCAGGCTGGTGCTTTCGGCTTCTTGTTACTGGAACAGAGCGGGATCTCAATGTTTGAGTTCCTATAAATACTGTAGAGGGGGTGTGGTGTCTAGCCTCCAATGTTCTGGGCAGAGAGGAAGTTCCCAGGCTAGTGTGCCTTTTCTTCTTTTGTTCCTTAATTACTTGAGAGATACCTTGAGTGATTTCTTGAGTGATATCCTGAGTACCACTTAGGTGGGTCATTAGGTGTGGATTAGTTGCCTAATGACCCACCTAATGACCCACCTAAGTGGTACTCAGGATATCACTCAAGAAATCACTCAAGGTATCTCTCAAGTAATTAAGGAACAAAAGAAGAAAAGGCACACTAGCCTGGGAACTTCCTCTCTGCCCAGAACATTGGAGGCTAGACACCACACCCCCTCTACAGTATTTATAGGAACTCAAACATTGAGATCCCGCTCTGTTCCAGTAACAAGAAGCCGAAAGCACCAGCCTGAAGATGACGAGTGAGACCTCGTCGAAACGTCGCCTAGACACCCCAACTTTTACACGGGAAGACACCCGAGGACACCAAAACCTGCATTCCTGTACCCGTGAAAATCTACGAAAGCAAATATATATATATATATATATATATATATATATATGTCTAGATTCCACCCAGGGGAAAGCAGTGAGACAAAATAAAAACCCGTGTCTTGAAATCAGGCACTCTTCCAACTTCCTCCCTCAGCTCTGGTAAGGAGGAAGTTGGGGCAAGGATGCTCTCAGTGGTGGAATTTGGGCTCTCAGATTTCAGCATGCCCTGTGCGGTGCTAAAATTTGGTGCCCCCACCTCTTGCGCTCCATCTCACAGCATTGTTGTGGGGCCCAGTTCAGCCAAACTAGTTGCATCTATCGGCTCTCTGTTCTTTTCAAGGCTTAGATGAATACCATTGGATCTGACTGTGGAAGTGTCTATGTCCACATGTTCTTTCTTTCAGTCTCTTGAGGGGTGGGCTATGGGGGTGGGCTGATCTGGTGGGGGGGTGGGGGGAGGGAGAGAAGTGATCAGAGGGGGTGGGCAGTCATTCAAATATCCAAAAGTGCCCTCTGGGTCAAAAAATAATAATCAGCAACCCCTGCTTTTGCTAAGGACAAAAATGGATTTTCTTTTCAGTCGATGGATTCTCACCCTGATCAGATTGCCTTGCGACCGAAGGAATTCTTTCGTACGTATGACATCGAGGTCCTGACAGAAATGCAGGTGTGTGTGTGTCTGTGTACAAGGGGTGGAAGTTTTGTATCAGTGATATTCTATACTCCCAGTTTGAATTCTCAATTTCGTCGGGAGCTGCCCCATACTGTGTAAAACCATTGCTTCCATCTAGCTCAGTGTTGTTTACACTGGCCGGCAGCAACCCTTCCAGGGTTTTTCAGGCGGAGGACTCTCCCAACCCTAACCCTAGAGATGCTGGTGGGAATTGAACCCAGGACCTTCTGCAAAAGTTCGGTCCTTAGCTTATTACGCTTTCGGATGTTCCTTAAGATGTTCCGTTGAATGACCCTTTGGAAATTGTTTCAGGTGGTGGCTGTGGACGTCAAGAACAAGACAGCTGTATTCAAGGACGGGTTTAAAATGGAGTATAACAAACTGCTACTTGCCACTGGGAGCACGTAAGTGACGAGCAGGACATTTTTGGGCACCCAAAGTTTTGACCTTAAGAGAAAGGTCATGGATGGTTATTAATTTATTATGTATTATTTGCTTCATTTATATACCACCTTTATCTCCCAAGGCCTCAAGGTGGTGTATATAGTTCTCCTCCCCGCATTCCATCCTCACAACAACCCTGTGAGGTAATAATAATCATAATAATAATTTATTATTTATACCCCACCCATCTGGCTGGGTTTCCCTAGCCACTCTGGGTGGCTACAAACAAAATATTAAAACACAATAAAACATCAAACATTAAAAACTTCCCGATACAGGACTGCCTTCAGATGTCATCTAAAGGTCAGATAGTTGTTTATTTCCTTGACATCTGATGGGAGGGCGTTCCACAGGGCGGGTGCCACTACCAAGAAGGCCTGGTTCCCTGTAACCTCACTTCTTGCTGTGAGGGAACCGCCAGAAGACCCTCATAGGTGTCTGGGGACCCACCTCAGTGTCTGGGGCTGAATGATGGGGGTGGAGACGCTCCTTTGAGTAGGTTAGGCTAAGAGATGGTGACTGGCCCAAGGTTACCCAGTGAGCTTCATGACTTGAGAGGGGATTTGAAGCCTGCTCTCCCAGTCCAACACTAACCATTGACAGCACATTGGTTGTGAGCTCTCTTTCTGTGGTGCGTTGAATGCAGCGCAAGAAAGTATGAAACTGCCATATACCGTATTTTTTGCTCTATAAGACTCACTTTTTCCCTCCTAAAAAGTAAGGGGAAATGTGTGTTCATCTTATGGAGCGAATGTAGGCTGCGCAGCTATCCCAGAAGCCAGAACAGCAAGAGGGATTGCTGCTTTCACTGCACAGCAATTCCTCTTGCTGTTCTGGCTTCTGAGATTCATAATATTTTTTTTTCTTGTTTTCCGCCTCCAAAAACCAGGTGCGTCTTGTGGTCTGCTGTGTCTTATAGAGCGAAAAATATGGTACTTAGATCATTGGCCCATGTAGCTCAGTATTGTCCACACTGACTGGCAGCAGCGGCTGTCGAGCATTTCAGGCTGGGAGTCTCTCTCAGCCCTACCCATTAGGGATTGGACCTGGACCTTCTGCATTCCAAGCAGGTGCTCTACCTATGTGGAACGACCAGGACTTTGGGGCAACATGGAGTGGCTGTGTATTTTGAGGACGTTTTTTCTGTGATCGGTATCCACATTACAACATTGGGACGTCTGCCAGACTTTGATCTTGTAGAATTCTGTTTCGGCTACAGTCTTCCTCTGCCATCACGTCTTTCCAGGCCCAAAACCCTTAGCTGCAAAGGCAAGGAAGTGGAGAACGTTTTTAACATCCGGACAGTGGAGGACGCCAACCGAGTGGTGAAACTGGCCACCAGCAAGAATGCCGTGGTGGTCGGAGCCTCTTTCCTGGGTGAGCCTCTCTCTGCAAGGAAGGACGGTCAGATAAAATAATTTACGTACCTGGGATAAGGCTTGGCCTGCCTACATTTTTGACTAGTTGTACAAAACAAATGAAATGCCATGAAAATCCCTGAAACGAGGAGTAATCGACTAGAAATATTATCTTGTGGAAATAAACTAAATAATAATAATAAATAGAAAAATCATAAACCTTAAATGACCAAAATTCAAAAAAATACTGAATTTACAAAAAAAAGGGTTTGAAAACCTAAATGGCAAGTTTTAGACAAGTTTTAGAAATGTTCCCATGGTCTAGATGTTACTGCTGATGTTAAAGATCAGTCTTTACCCCCTTTTTGTAAATTCAGTATTAGAAACTGTACCTTTGAGTCCTCAATCATTTATTACTGCGCTTTGCTTCACCTAGGTTGAGCTAGGATTATAATACTTCAGAATTTTTGGGAGTTCTACCCCCTTTTTTGAATTTTGGTCATTTGGTCAAGGTTTATGATTTTTCTATTTCCTTCTGAGGAAACTGAATAGTTCAGGGAAATGAGGTTTATAGCTGGCATCCCGTTAAGGCTTTGTTCAATTTTAGGTTTTTCTAATTTTTTCCTTAAACTTTTTGATTTTTATTATTTAGTTTATTTCCATAAGATAATATTTCTAGTCGATTACTTCTCGTTTCAGGGATTTTCACAGTATTTCATTTGTTTTGTGCAATTTCTCGGTTCCGTAACTGTCTTTTTTTCTACTACATTTTTGACTAGGGCTTTTCATATTTCTTGTAGCTGTTGGAACATAACCTGTTGGTCCCTATAGCAGAAAATGTGCTGCTTTTAGATGTTTTAAACTGTGGCGGGGTGAGGTGGGATTCAAACCCAAGTCCACACACTATAACCACTAATTGTACTGGTTCTTAAATCCAGTTTGATACATTTATTCACCTGACTGTGGATTATAACCATTATTATTTCAAGTCCTAGTGAAAATTCATTGGCGTTTTTATTGCGCTTTCTCCTGCTTATTCTCCTACATGATTTGGTGTAATATTTATGGGTGTTTTTTGTTTTGCAAAACAATATCTCCTTATGTAAAGCATGTTAGTATTATATTTTCACAAATATATGCATTTCTTTCATGCTTTCCCCTAATACAGTGGTACCTTGGGTTACATACGCTTCAGGTTACATACGCTTCAGGTTACAGACTCTGCTAACCCAGAAATAGTATCTTGGGTTAAGAACTTTGCTTCAGGATGAGAACAGAAATCGTGCTCTGGCAGCATAGCAGCAGCAGGAAGCCCCATTAGCTAAAGTGGTGCTTCAGGTTAAGAACAGTTTCAGGTTAAGAACGGACCTCCGGAACGAATTAAGTACTTAACCTGAGATACCACTGTATATGCTTTGTGTATGCACAGTTGAAGAACTGCATCATAAAATTCAGGGAAGTGCGAATTTTCAATGGATAATTGCGCTTTATTTCACGTATTGTTTCGGGAAGTGCATTCTTTGGTGTGGTTTCCTCCGTGGAAGGTTTTACTTTTTCTTGTTTCTGTTTTCCAGGCATGGAAGTTGCTGCTTACCTCGCGGAGAAGGCGCATTCCGTCTCTGTGGTGGAGCTGGAGGAAGTTCCTTTCAAGAAGTTCTTTGGGGAGAAGGTTGGCCGATCCATCATGAAGGTAGCAACAGATATGGAAAGTTAACCTGTGAGAGCTCCTAGAATCATAGAATTGTAAAGGTGGAAGGGGCCCTGAGTGGTTATTAAACCACTTCTTTAAAAAAATACATCTTTGGACCCGGCCGATATGGCCAACTATCGCCCAATCTAAAATATTCTATTCTTGGAGATTCCATTCATATGTCAAGGGAATAAGCAACTATCTGACTTTTAGATGACATCTGAAGGCAGCCCTAATAAGGGAAGTTTTTCAGGCTTGATGTTTTTATTATGTTTTTAGATATGCTGTAAGTCACCAAACCCAGCCAGATGGGCAGGGAATAATAATAATAATAATAATAATAATAATAATAATAATAATATCCAACCACCATCAAGACAGGAATATGTAGCTGTCCCATGCAGGGATCAAACCTGCAATCTTGGCATTATCAGAACCATGTTCTGGCCAACTAAGCTATCCAGGCTGACTGTGGCCATTTTTTTGAAAAACGTCTGTGAGGAATGGAAGTTTTGACCAACTGTTCGATAATTCGAGGATCCATTATTGAATCTAGTATAGGGGGGATTTATGATTCTTTTATTACCTTTATTTAATTTTATTCTGTAATATTTATACATTACTTTTTATTTATTACAAACTTTTCTGATTATTTTTTTTTAAAAAACCAATTACTAAGCATAAAGTGTTGTCTTGCAGGACAAATGCATGTACGGGTGTTAAGTCTTGTATGCAATCATGCATGTAAACATCAAAACAGACTTGGAAAATCTTCTACTTTGCAGACCGAGCTCATATCCACACAACTTAATTGTAAAAAAAACAACATAGAGACATAGAGATTAAAAAAATAACATAATCAGTAAATACAGTTATAAGCAATTATTTATTATTTTATATACTGCTTAATGCCCAAAAATAGACTTTTAAGTGGTATGCAAAGTATAATAACAACAACAACAACATGTACCCCACCCATCTGGCTGGGTTTCCCCAGCCACTCTGGGCAGCTTCCAACAAAGATTAAAAATACATTAAAATGTCACACAACTTCCCTAAAGAGGGCTGCCTTCAGATGTCTTCTAAATGTCAGGTAGTTGTTTATCTCTTTGACATCTGATGGGAGGGCGTTCCACAGGGCGGGCGCCACCACTGAGAAGGCCCTCTGCCTGGTTCCCTGTAGCTTTATTTAATTCATTTAAAAGCAATGAATATATTAGCAAGGCATAAAACCAGTTAGCTACGCAAATTATTCAAATATAGAATCACATATCTGTGAAGTTGAATGGAACCCTAAAGGTCATTAATCCAACTCCATGCAGGGCAGGAATCACAGTTAGATAATCTCTGACAGATCCCCCCCCCCCGCAAACATCTGTTTAAAAACCTCCAAGGAAGGAGAGCCCATAATTAAAATATGCAGGGGAGAGGGCTTTAACCCTTTGTTTCCCACTGTAGTCTTGATCTGTTGGGGGGGGGGGGCAGCAATTTTATGTGACTGTGTGATTTGCTGCCACTATGTGACCATAGTTGTGTGAATGGTTAAAATCCCTCCACCTGACATGTTGGGTTCTGATCTGGATTGGGGCCCCAACTGCTGGCCATTTATCTTTAAAAAGAAAATCCTATGCTTAAGAGCACCATTACAGAGCTAATGTATAATCTTCCCCCTCCCTCTCCTTCTCTCTCTCTTGCTTCCTTGCTCTTGGACAGATGTTTGAAAACAATCGGGTGAAATTCTACATGCAGACGGAAGTCTCGGAACTGCGGGAACAGGAGGGCAAGGTAGGTTTGTGTGCAATGACCTTTGAGCACCATCTGTTGGATTTCCAAGGTCTTTGCCTTTGTCATTCTGTGCTTCTTGGCCTGCTGGGGCTGATGGGAAGGTGATTCTATGCCTTGCATTGATCTAGAAAGAATCTAGTCCCATACAGCACCGGGGCTGAGAGGTGTAGTGTAGGACATTCCTTGAGAGTCTGTGACTGGGATGGGGGGCGGGGAGAGAGAGAGATCTGTGTAGGCACTGCTGTCTAGGTTTGCTTGTGGAGGTCTTCTTTGTTCTTTCTAAAACTTAATAAAAACGTAAACGTAATAAAACGTAATAAAAACGTAATGGTGCCGTCACGCTCTGCAGTTTGCAGAGCAGCCGGTGGGCAGCCAATCCAACTGCAGCAAGGGTTAGCTGCAGAGATCGGGGAGGGAGGCTTCTCACATAGTAGTTGAACAAGCTGTTGCATGAAGAACCTGCTTCCTTTAAGTTAGGGACGGGGTAGAGGAGGAATGGTGGAGACTGTCACAAATTCTTTGCGGCGCTTTAGCAGAAATGCTCAGAGTTCCAGGTTCTTCAGTGCAGTATATTTATTGTGAGCTATATATACAAATCGCCTGCCAACCTAGCAGTTCGAAAGCACCCTCGGGTGCAAGTAGATAAATAGGGACCGCTTTCTAGCGGGAAGGTAAACAGCGTTTCCGTGTGCAGCTCTGGCTCGCCAGAGCAGCGATGTCACGCTGGCCACGTGACCCGGAAGTGTCTCCGGACAGCGCTGGCCCCTGGCCTCTTAAGTGAGATGGGCGCACAACCCCAGAGTCTGTCAAGACTGGCCCGTACGGGCAGGGGTACCTTTACCTTTACCTATATATACAAATACACACACACACACACACACACACACACACACAGTGGTACCTCAGGTTAAGTACTTAATTTGTTCCGGAGGTCCATTCTTAACCATTGATATGTCATCCAGAACCAGTTGGAAGTCCATATCGTGATTTCTGTTTCATAATTTTTGGCCTGGGAACATATTGCAAATCATGACGTGTGTGTGCCATGCAAAAATCAATATTTGGGGAAAACTGTGAAGCCAGACAATTCCTCTACATAGCTCCATCCTTATTTCGGTGTACATATATATATATACACACACACAGTCATACCTCGGGTTGAAGTTGCTTCAGGTGGAGTTTTTTCAGGTTACGCTCCGCGGCGACCCGGAAGTAATGGAACACATTACTTCTGGGTTTCGCCTTGCGCGCATGCGCAGACGCTCAAAATGACGTCACGTGCATGTGCAGAAGTGGCGAATCATGACCCACGCACGCAGAGATGCGGGTTGTGTTCTGCTCAGGATGCGAACCGGGCTCCGGAACAGATCCCATTCGCATCCAGAGGTACCACTGTATATCGGTAAATTGCGATGTTTTAGCTGGTGATATATCATGATGTTGAAAAGCAGATATCGCCCAGTCCTAGTGCAGGTAAAACCACATTTCTCACTAGACCCACGAGTGGTATAGCCTACAGCAGCCTTCCCCAACCTCGCGCCCTCCAAAGGTTTTGAACTACAACTCCCATCAGCACCATGCATCCAAAACACTCGGAGGGTGTTTTGGGGAATGGTTTCATAGGACAACTTTTCCATTCTTTATTTCCTGGTTTCAGTGTGGGGTAGACTACTCTGTGAATGAAAGAAAAGGGTGTAAGATCTGGGCAAAATGGGCTGCGGCTCATCTTTCCAATTACTACTATTTCCTACTTTTTTCTCTCTCCCTTGAAGCTAAAGGAGGTTGTACTGAAAAGTGGCAAAGTCCTCCGGGCCGATGTCTGCGTCATAGGCATAGGTAGGTAGCCATGCAAAACTTTACTTCTCTGGAATCCATATGGGGGGGAGTCATGGGCTGCTATGCACCCTTCAGACCATCCATTGCAATGGGGAACGCAGTGGGAATTACTACTGTAAATTGGCGCATTACTACTGTAAATTCCTCATCAACTAGGTTGCTTATCTATTTCGTAAAATTCATATTCCGCCGGATTGTAAAACGATGACAACAACGCCTCAAAGAAGTTTGCAAAAAGAAGAAAACAATAAAATGATCAGTAAAAACATTCAAAAAAAATAAAATCAGCAATAAATTAAAAGCAGATGAAAATATACAGCAACATTCTACATGTCTGGGTAGGTTTGCCTAGATGTTGTTTTTTTTTAGTAGGTGCTGAAAAGAGTACAGTCAAGGCGCTTTCTTTTGGCCAAGAAGCCGAGAATTATTGTTGGAGGCAGGGGGCGGTCAGACGCTGGGACTTAGGGCCAGGCTGGTGGTGCTCATGTCGGCCTGGATAGCTCAGTTGGTTAGAGCCTGGTGCTGATCTTGCCAAAGCTGCAAGTTTGATTCCCGTTTGGGACAGCTGCATATTCCTGCGGGTTGGACTAGGTCATGGTTAGGCAAACTAAGGCCTGGGGGCCGGATCCGTCCCAATCGCCTTCTAAATCCGGCCCACGGATGGTCCGGGAATCAGCTTGTTTTTACACGAGTAGAATGTGTGCTTTTATTTAAAATGCATCTCTGGGATATTTGTGGCGTATAGAAATTCATTCACCCCCCCCCAATATAATCTGACCCCCCCCACGAGGTCTGAGGGACAGTGGACCAGCCCCCTCTGAAAAAGTTTGCTGACCCCTGGACCATAGCTGTCAACTTTTCCCTTTTCTTGCGAGGAATCCTATTTGGAATAAGGGAATTTCCCTTTAAAAAGGGGAAACGTTGACAGCTATGCCCTGGGCTAGGCCATTCAGAGGGTCCCTGCCAACTTAGAATTCTGTGATTCTATGGAGAAGTTAGGCACAGCCCTCCCACTGACAACATTCCTGTCTCCCTTTCTGGGCAGGTGCAACCCCAGCGACGGGCTTCTTGAAGCAGAGTGGCATTAACGTGGACTCCAAAGGTTTCATTGTGGTGAACAAGGTAAAACCGGGGCACGAAAGGCAGGCTGGAGCCCAGTGCGAGTGCTTTGGCACACACAGCAGATGTGCCGTTAACCCACGAGGTTCTTTCCTCCTCCCTTCCAGATGATGCAGACCAACATCCCAGGAGTTTTTGCAGCCGGCGACGCTGTTGCATTTCCACTGGTGCTGAGGAACAACAAGAAGGTGAACATCCCTCATTGGCAGATGGCTCACATGCATGGTGGGTAACGCTCAGTTTCTTGTTTCTTCTTTTCTCATTTAAATTTTTCTTTTTATAACGTATACAAAGCAGAGAGAATGGTTATAGCAACCGGTGAAAATCAAAAGATGAGAAATAGGTAGTTGAGTCATTCAATTCTACTCAGCATTGATTCAGAGCAGATTCTAACATATAGTTAGCAGAGTAAAAAATTAAACATGTTGCAGGATTCCCCCCAAATCGATCACAGGCAATTGTATTTCATCCAGCAGAGCTTTACTGCTACAGAAGGCAAATGAGCAAAATGGTCAGAAATCCAATACATTCAGGATTGGCACTGTCCATAAGAAATCCAGTTGCAGCAGACTTAAACTTAAATTTACAACAACTTATAATAAGTCTAAACCTTAACGCTAAGCATACTATGTACAAAACACCACACCAGGAGGAAAAAGAGATAGAAAGTGAAAGTGAAACCCAGGCACCTTCTAGCCTTATTTTTATATTCAGCATAACCTTGACAGAAAGAGATAAGAGAACCAGTTTAAACCAGCTGTACTCAGCTTCTCTGAAGGTATAACCCAGACATCACGAACCTTCTGCTTGTTTCTTTCACACAGAGAAGCTTCCAGAACCCTCTTGAATAATTAGAATAGGAAATGTTAGATAGTGGGTGGACATAGCAGACGACGCAGCGATTTCTCCAAAGCAGCTCTTTATTTGTAAGCGGGAACAGAACTGAACAGCAAACAGCTCAGCCGGCCTGCTTTTATAGGCAGCCGGCTGTCAACATTGTAGCAACAACAACCCAGGGTTTCCTGCCTAAAGTAACTGACGTGGACCTGAGTGAAAACTATATACATGATACTCCTGGTGGCCAGGGTGAGAACTTCAATACATAACACCCCTCCCCACCGAGATAAGGCATTAGTTACAATCATAGTGGTTCCATTACATACAGCAATACCCTTATTGGTTTCAGTAAGGCACATAAGCATATTAATTGACCCTATTCACAAAACAGCTTTACATGTGCAGTTTGTCCAGGGAACATAGTCTTTTAAATACAGGCTACTGGCCTTGCAGATTTCCTGGGCGGAGAGTTCAGCAGCTTCTGAGGCCACGGCCTCCTCAGTGGCTTTCTGCAGCGTGAGGTCTGGCTTGGCGAGGAGACGCCGTTGCAGATGGATGTCCCGGACCCCGCAGACAATTCGATCCGTCAGGGCATTGTCTAAGTCTCGGAACTCGCAGTGCATTGCAGCCTGTCGGAGGGCGCACATCAGATCAATACTTTCTGTACTAAGAAATGCAAAATGACAAGTTACACATGGGTTAAAATAGCAAAGTCCAAGACTAACAGTTGGCCTAAACCACCCCTAAAAGACAGGGCGATTTCAGATTCCAAGAGCTGGTTTGGGGAATTAAAGAGGGCTGCATTGCTGGGTGGCTGGTACTGCATGGAGCATTGAGCAATGTGCTCCTGCTCTTCCTTCACATTCCAGGACGCATTGCCGCGCTGAACATGTTGGCACATGGGACCGAAATCAGCACAGTCCCTTACCTGTGGACAGCCATGTTTGGCAAGAGCATCCGCTACGCAGGTGAGTGAACGGGCCACCCAGATCTGACGGTAAGAGCAAGGCCAAGTCTTCCTCACTGCAGGACTTTGGAGGAAGATCTAACCCTGGCTATTGGCTGCCCTTGCTCGGGCGGTTGTACAAGTTCCTCCCCCTTGCAATAAATCAGTGTTATCTCTTTTTTCATTTCCCAGGCCATGGAGAGGGGTTTGATGATGTCATAATTCAGGGGGACTTGGATGAACTGAAGTTTGTGGCGTTTTACACCAAGTAAGTGCTGCTTTGTCTTTCCAAAGATGCAGCTGCACCCATGTTAAGTAAGGATGGGCATTTGCAAAAAGTGCTGGCTGTGCTCCACTTAGTGGCATTCCATGCATCCGCAACACGAGTCAGCAGCGTAATGCAGCAAAAAAAAAAGCTAATGCAGTTCTAGGTTGCATCAACAGAAATCTAACGTCCATCAAGGGAAGTAATAGTACTGCTCTGTTCTGACCAGGTGAGACCCTAGCTGGAGTCTTGTGTCCAGTTCTGGCAACCCCAGTTTCAGAAAGATATTAACAAATCAGAGTGTGTCCTCATAAGAGTGACCAAGTTGATCAAAGGGTTTGGAAACCAAGCCTTATGAGGAATGGCTATGGGAGCTGGGTAGGTTTAGCCCGGAAAAGAGAAGACTGAGAGGTGATATGAGAGCCATTTTCAAATATCTGAAGGGATGTCACATGGAGAAAGCTCGTTTTCTGCTTTTCCAGGGAGTAGGACCAATGGATTCAAATGACAAGAAAGGAGACTCCAAAAGGGGTCAGTAACCTTTTTCAGGCGTGGGCAGGTCCACCATCCCTCAGACCATGTGGTGGGCCGGACTATATTTTGGAAAAAAATATGAGCAAATTCCTATGCCCCACAAATAACCCAGAGATGCATTTTAAATAAAAGGACACATTCTACTCATGTAAAAACATGATGATTCCCGGGCCGTCCGCAGGCTGGATTGAGAAGGGCCAGGTCCGGCCCCCGGGCCTTAGTTTGCCTACCCCTGAACTGAACATTAGAAACAAAGGTGCCAGCTTGCCTCCTGCATTGGGGGGGGGGCATCACATGACACGTCATGTGATGTCATGTGATGCATCCGCCCTAGTGGGTTGTGCAGCGGGGAGATGGAGGCGGAACCATCGCATGCTCCACCTCCCCATCTAATGTCATGTGAGGAGAAGGGGCGGAGCTCAGTGCTTGGCTCTACCGCTGGGCCTCCTTCTCCCCATGGCATATGGGGGGGTGGGATACACGGAGGAGGGCAATCTTCGCCCTCGCTCATCCCAGCCCCCTCCTGGCTCCCAGGTGGAGGCTGGGGTGCACAGAGGGTACCCAACTGTGACAGGGGATGTCGGCCCCCACAATATTGAGAGGGCTGGGTTCCCTGATTCAAAATATTGAGGGGGCTAGAGCCTCTAGCGCCCCTATACCTCGCACCAGTGATTAGGAAGACCTTTCTGATGGTAAGAGCTGTTCAGCAGTGGAATGGGCTCCCTCAGAAGGCTCTCCTTCATTGGAGATTTTTTATTTTTTTGTATTTTTATTAAAGATTTTATTGATTTACAGAAGTACGTGTAATGTCTCTCTCTTGTATTTTTTCCCCATAACATTTTTACAAATCAGTTTCATTTGTTGAGACATTAGGACGAAAAGGGGGAGAGGGGTGGAAGATGGGTGGGGGTCGGGTGGCGATGTTTCTATTTTGCTTAGTGTATGTAGGGTTTGGTGTCAGCGTTGCTTGTGCAGGTTCTCTGCTGTTCACTTGTGTTCCTTTGGTGGTGAGAGAGGTTGGGGTTGGCCTCCTTTGTTTGTGATTGGCTGTGGTGATCTTTGTTTTCATGTGTGAGTGGGGTGGGTGGGTGTTTTGGATCAGGTTAGCCATATTGATTTGTATACTGTTGGTGGATTGCTGTCATTGCCTTGTTGGGCTGTGTATGTGATAAAGAGGAGCCATACCGGGGTGAAGGCATCTTCTTCTGTTTGTCTCCCTTCATTGGAGATTTTAAGAAGAGGCTGGGTGGCCATCTGTCAGGGATTCTGTGATCTCGACCTCTCCTTCTCCATCAGCCTCCAAATCCTCACATCTTTCGTTGCAGGAATGAAGAGGTGCTTGCCGTGGCAAGCATGAACTATGACCCTCTGGTCTCCAAGGTTGCAGATGTCATGGGAGCCGGCAGGGCCATCCGGAAACGAGATGTGGAGTAAGTTGCAACCGCCAGTTTGAGACCGGCCTTTCCCTCAAAGTACCCACTGGTTGGTTTCCTTTCTTTCCTCATTGAAAAGTTGATTGACAGCCCAAAAAGTAAAAGGGGGTTTCAAGTGCTGATCCACTACCAAGTTTTAAAGGGCATCAATCTGGTCTGGGCTGTCTGTGTCCCACAACTGCCCCACAAACAGAGCATAATGCGGGGTACAGGCTGCAGCATCTGGGGAATCTTGTCATTCATTTTAAATGCAAGGTTCTAGTCCTCAGTTTATCTACTTGCACTTTGACATGCTTTCGAACTGCTAGGTGGGCAGGAGCAGGGACTGAGCAATGGGAGCTCAGCCCGTCGTGGGGATTCGAACCGCCTTCTGATTGGCAAGCCCTAGGCTCTGTGGTTTAACCCACAGCACCACCGCAGAGCCTAGGACTTGCCAATCAGAAGGTTGGCGGTTCGAATCCCCGCGACGGGGTGAACTCCCGTTGCTCGGTCCCTGCTCCTGCCTACCTAGTAGTTCGAAAGCACGTCAAAGTGCAAGTAGATAAATAGGTACCACTCCGGCGGGAAGGTAAACGGCATTTCCATGCGCTGTTCTGGTTCGCCAGAAGTGGCTTAGTCATGCTGGCCACATGACCCGGAAGCTGTATGCCGGCTCCCTCGGCCAGTAAAGCGAGATGAGCGCCGCAACCCCAGAGTCGGTCACGACTGGACCTAATCATCAGGGGTCCCTTTACCTTTACTAGTCCTCAAGCTTGTGAGTATCAGACGAAAATTTTACCTGCCGCTTCTTTGCTTTTCTGGCAGAGCTCTCATCCATTTCCCACTTGTGAGGCAGGTGAATCCCCCCCCCCCAGGAAATGGATGTAGTGATATTGGGTGGGGGGAGCTCACTTCCTTGATCAGCATTGGGTCAGCACTGAGTGAAATATCAGGAGCTAGGTTGGCTGATTTTCCAGTAGGAAGATATGAGCTTTATTGCCCTGTTTTGAAAAATTCTCTTTCTTCCTGTGAGCAACGGTTACTGAATAAACTTTGGGGGAACACCCCACACCAATATGTATCTTGCAAAACTTTTAAAGTGGAAGCCAAGATTATCAATATTATAAGCTCAGAATTTGGCCTATAATGTTGATAATTTCCACTTGAAAAACAAAGCCAGGTTTCTAGCCATTACGGTTGTAGCGGGAAGCCAGAGAAGTGCACTAGCTCTGTGCAGGACTTTAAATTTTTTAGAACTGAGGAAGAATATGTAGTCCTGAGTGTGAGCTGTGAAGCCGGTCAGTCCCTCTGGTAGCAAATATTGAGTGTCTTCTCTCCTTTCTTACTTTCTTTCTCTTTCTCTTTCTTTACTGCTGCAATTTAAGGCTCTTCATCCGCTATGGCAAGTAGGTATATTTTAGTCAGTGTCTCTTCAGCTTGCTAGTTTGGGGGAGTTGTTCTCTTCCCCCAACCCAACTTTCGCTTTTTAATCTGTTTAAATCAGTGGTTTTCAAACTTTTGGGGGGGTCGCTGCTCCCTTGCTTCCACAAGCTCACCCCCCAGTGCCCCCTACCATGCCCTATAAAAATGATTATTCACAACAGCAGTTTGGACGACCCACTGAGGAAAATGATAGAATAAAATTCAAAATGGTAAGGATTAAGTGCATGTTCATTCAAGATTCAATTAAAACTATTTGGTTTAATTCATAAAATAGATGAATTTGATCCAGTGATACATTAGTAGGAACTTTCTGGCACTAAGAGCCGTTGGACAATGAAACGGATGACTTCAGAAGGTGGTAGACTCGCCTTCACTGGAGAGGAAGTTTAAAAACACTCTGCAGCAGCAGCAGCAGCAGCAGCAGCATATGTGGATTATAGGTTGTTAAACCCTTTTGCTTATCCTGATTCGTCTGCCTTAAAACTCTTGCCCCTCCCTCTACCTCTCTAGTAATGAACAGACCACACACTCTTAAGTAAGTTTAAAAGCTTTACTTACTAAATCCAAAGGTCTGATTCATGCATTGTTCCATGCAGCACCCAAGTTACTCTTGGGCACAAAATACACAATATAGTTTCAGATATGCTGTCAAGTTCAGACATGTTCGCTCTGGTCCATGGCAGGAAGAGAAGTGAGAGAAAGGAAGAGAAAACAGCTTTACTTCCTCCCTCATGGAGGAGAGGGGTCATGACCTAGCTAAGTCTAGGAACAGAAATCTATGGTCTTAACCCCTTCATGCACTAACTAGCGCTCGTGTATAGTTATGTTTGACTGCAATTTCCCACACCTTCCAACTCGACAGGTCTATTTCTATGATTCTTTGCTCTTTGTGCTTTCAGTCTGCTTCACAAACATTGCCTTCCTCCACTCCAAGATTTGTGCAGCTGGTTTGGGAGTTGAGGAAGTATTCCTACAATGATCCTGTTTTGTTTGTTGGTTTTGTCTTTCCTGTAGAACTGGAGACATGTCCTGGCTAACTGGAAAGGGCTCCTAACCTCCCCAGAAATCACTGGCTTCCTACAGACCCTGCAGTCACCAGAGGGCAAGATGCCACACACCTTTCTCCAGTGACTTTGACAAACCTGGCACTGTTTCCATAACCATTCTCTTCCTACGCCTTCCAAGGGCCCCATTCATGCTGAGATCAACTGCTGTGGCCTCAGAGTGGCTTAAACACACCCTCTCCCTGGAGCAACCGGAAGGAAAAGGGGCCACTTAGGGGTTCATTGAGTTGCTACGGCTATCTAGGGCCAAGTCAGATAAGTGCCGTGAAGTCAGAGGAGCCGTGGGGTGGGGTGGGGGAGAGGAAAATGTGGGTCATACCTACATGCTTGCTTGGGAGCAGAGTGGAGAGCTGGTGGACCTCAAAGGCTTCCCTTTCTACAGGGAGAAATCTCCACGGATTGGTGTTGGCCGCATCCCACAGTGGCTGGCTGCGCTGCTCGCCGTCCACATTCCAACCGCCCTTCCAGTCTACTCCATTGCTGCTGTGGTTCTTTTGAACCACGTCCTTGAGGCACTTCCTGCAGGCCCGTTAAGCCGTCTTCCTTTATGCGAGCCACAAACGTGTGTGTGTGTGTGTGTGTGTGTGTGTGTGTGTGTGTGTGAGAGAGAGAGAGAGAGAGAGAGAGAGAGAGAGAGAGAGCGAGCAGCGATCAAAGGGAAACTAATATGGAGGATTGGCTCACCTTTCTATGTTCCCTTTGGAACAGCTTTGCCCAAGCCTGCTGTGCCAAAGATCTGTTGGTCTTTTGCATAGGGATCGGGGGGGGGGGGGAGGGTGTCTGATTCAGTTCATGTTTCAAGGCGAACGTACCCAATTTGCACATTCTGAAAACAGCAGGTGAACCGAACCGCAGCCATCTTTCAAAATTTGCCCTTCTCTGAATTTTGCAATGCAGTTCTCCGGTCAAGCGCGGAAATCCATAACTGTGCATAAACATGCATATATATTAGAGGAAATAACACACAATAATGCATTGTGTTGCAAAAACCAAACACACGAATCTTTGCAAAAACCGGATGCATGAAGCAAAATTGCATAATAGAACGTTGCGTGAAAATGCTGGCAAATTTTCACAAGGACTTAAGGAACAGCAACACAACCACTTGTGGACTGGTGTGGAGATATGGCAAACTCCACTCAAAACTGGAAAATGAGGAACTGAAATGGACAGATTCACCTATCCTTAGTGGGATCCATGTCCCCCCCCCCGCATTTCCTCCCCTTGCAGCAAGCCCTCTCTTGCCAAGCCTAGCTGTGCCCGCTCTCTGCCGTTCTTCCGGAATGCAGAAGAGGCACAGGACCCAGCTTCCAGATCACTGCAACCTTTTCTTTCCTTTTGTTTTGCCTTAACCAGGTTTCTAGCCCCTAAGGATTGCCAAGATGTGCTTGAAAGAGTGCCAGAAGTCAGAGAGGTTGGAGGAGCAAGCGAGGGGAAGGGTCAGCAGCCTTGGTCACCCTCCAAATTAGTACGCCAGAATAAATTCTGCAATGCAATAATGCACGTGTTCCTCTGGCATGGTTTATTCAGAATGCAGAACTGTCTCTTCTCCTTGGCACGGGGTGTCGATTTTCTTTTTGCAATGGGCAAAACAAACCCCTGAGTTATCACCTTGCTCATCAGGGGACAAGGGGATCCGAGGGTGATAGAGGCAGGCTGCCCCTCCTAATAATCCAGCCCATCAAATCCTAGAATTGTACAGCTGGAAGGGAACTTGAGAGTCATTTAGCCCAGCCCCCTGGAATGCAATTTCCTAATTCAGGGCAATCGGCTGTATTTTCTAGGAACCAGCAGCCACCATTTCCTTGCAACTCAGGGGCGGTGGAGGAGAACGTCACAACAGAAATGAGAGGGCCGTCATGGGTGTCAACACCAAAGTGGAAACACTTTGAAACCTGAAACTCCAGGTTCTCTTCGTGTGGCTGGAACATGCTAAATTTCTTTCCCCAAGCACCAGGTGAAGTTGCAGCCGAAGCTCCTCCTCAAACAGGACTAGCCCCTTGCCAGACTTCGATGTTCCTCGCCACTAGCAGGGTTGCCAATCATAGGCCTTCCATCTTCCACCTTCCTGACAGAGGCCTGGGGTGCTTTAGAACTGCTTGCAGGCAGAAATTCTGCCACTGTGATGGGTGTTTTTTGTTTTGTTTCTGGCGCTGTGGGGCTGGAGGAACAGGAAGCACCTGTTGAGTTCATGCGGGTGTTTTCTGAAGGGTGAAAAGAAATGCTGACTGGATTTTGCCCGCCCTGCGTTTCAACTGCCCACATTCGCTTGCGTTTCACTCGCTTTGCCACAGGACGTCATGCAAAATAAATTAGCCATCTCATGTTTTGCCCTCTTCCCGCACCCACCTAGGTTATTAATAAACTCATGTATTAAACCACAAGGCTTTTGTGATAACTGCTCTGGATTGTGTGTGGATGCTTCGGCCAAAAATAGCCCCCTCCTAGGGTTGCTACCGTATTTTTTTGCTCTATAAGACGCACCAAACCACAAGATGCACCTAGTTTTTGGAGGAGGAAAACAAGAAAAAAAATATTCTGAATCTCAGAAGCCAGAACAGCAAGAGGGATCACTACGCAGTGAAAGCAGCAATCCCTCTTGCTGTTCTGGCTTCTGGGATAGCTGCACAGCCTGCATTTGCTCCATAAGATGCACACACATTTCCCCTTACTTTTTAGGAGGGAAAAAGTGAGTCTTATAGAGCAAAAAATACGGTACCTTTCTTTTCACTTGCCCTGTTCTTCTGCCTTTAAATTCTGCCTGATTTAAGCAGGGCAAATGTATTTCCCTGTTATTTAATGCTGGAGGACAGGGAAAAGCTTTCTGAATTATTTCCTATAGGGAGAGTGTGGGGTTCCCCCCCCTTCAGTTTGCTTTTCGATGTGAACATAAATCTCACTTCCCGAAACACTTTGTGAAATGACGCACACATCTTCCAATGTTGCACCTCTCTGAATTTTTTGCGAAGCAATTCTCTGGGGGGAAATGCCTGGGGTTTTTTTTAAAGGAAAGGGGCTGTGCTGTTTTTATTACCAGTATTTTTAAAAATATTGCTTTAATTCTATTAGGGTTTATTCCATTTTTAATGATTGATATGTTTTTAGCGTTTTGTATTTTATCTGTGTTCTTTTAATTTGTGTAAGCTGCCTGGAGTCCTCAGCTGGGAAAAAGCTGGGTATAAATAAATATAATAATGATGATGGTGATGGTAACCCAGAAATGTTCACAAATATGCATGTACTAGGGGGACGCATGCCACAAGTTGCATACGTTAGTGAAACCAACAATGCAAAAATGCATTATATCAGAGAAAAAAGCTTGCAAAGAAGTATTTATTAGAAGAAAACGTGCAGTAACGTGCTGATTAATTTTCTTGAGAACTTTTTTTTCTTTAGCAAAAAAGTTGCAACCGAATGCAGAAATGTGAACTGAATGCAAGCCTGGGAAACTAAGAAAAAAACTGAAACTGAATCACCTATCCCTACTGGGTTGATCCAGTACAATTAAGAAAGTAAGAAGAGTCCTGCTGGATCAGGCCCATGGCCTATCTGGTCCAGCATCCTGTTCTCACTTTGGCCAGCCTGATATCTGTGAAAAACTGGCAAGCAAAATTCGAGTCCTCCTGTGGTTTCCAGCAACAGGAATTCAGAAGCATTGCTGCCCCAAGTGTGGAGGCAGAGCATAGCCATCATGTTTAGTAACCATCGATAGCCTTATACTCGAAAGAATTTGTCCCATCCTCTCTTAAAGTCATCCAAGCGGGTGGCTATCACTGTCTATTGCAGGAAGCGAGTTCCTCAGTTTAACTCTGTCCCACATGAAGGACTTCCTTCCTTTCAGATAAACAACTATCTGACTTTTAGAAGACATCTGAAGGCAGCCCTATTTAGGGAATTTTTTAGTGTTTGAGGTTTTATTGTGTTTTTAGTACAGTGGTACCTCAGGTTAAGTACTTAATTCATTCCAGAGGTCCGTTCTTAACCTGAAACCGTTCTTAACCTGAAGCACCACTTTAGCTAATGGGGCCTCCTGCTGCCGCCGCATTGCTGGAGCATGATTTCTGTTCTCATCCTGAAGAAAAGTTCTTAACCTGAAGCACTATTTCTGGGTTAGCAGAGTCTGTAACCTGAAGCGTATGCAACCTGAAGCGTATGTAACCTGAGGTACCACTGTATTCTGTTGGAAGCCGCCCAGGGTGGCTGGGGAAACCCACCCAGATGGGTGGGGTATAAATTAATTAATTATTATTATTATTATTATTCACAGCCACCTTCAGATGTCTTTGGAAAGTCATGCAAATTGGTTATCTGCTGGGAGGTGATTCCACAGGGTGAGTGCCACTACCGAGAAGGCCCTTTGCCTGGTTCCTGTAACTTCACATCTCGCAGAGGGAACCTCCAGAAGGCCCTCGGAGCTGGACCCCAGTGTCTGGGCTGAACGGTGGGTGTGGAGACATTCCTTCAGGTTTACAGGACTGAAGCCATTTAGGGCAGCCTTTCTCAACCTGTGGGTCCCCAGATGTTGAACTACAACTCCCACCACCCCTAGCTAGCAAGGCCAGAGCTCAGGGATGATGGGAGTTGTAGTCCAACAACATCTGGGGACCCACAGGTTGAGAATCACTGATTTAGGGCTTTATAGGTCAGCACCAACACTTTGAATTGTGCTCAGAAACATACTGGGACCCAATGTAGATCTTTCAGGACCGGTGTTATGTGGTCTCGGCGGCCACTCCCAGTCACCAGTCTGGTGCCTGCATTCTGGATTAGGTGTGGTTTCTGAGTCACCTTCAAAGTTAGCCCCATATATAGCACATTGGTGTACCCCAAATGGGAGATAACCAGAGCATATTCCTTTTCTCCTGGATCCCTGTTAAAATCTGTGCTGCAGAGCTTCACATTTGCGGGATCTGCCCTTTACCAGCAGCTGGAACAGATTGGCTGTGTTTATCTCCGCGCTGTGAAAATCTTCGTGGGCTCATCGCTGCAGATCTAGCTATTCTTAAAGACACAAGAGCAGAGCAGGCTTTCTGGGTGTTGAGATCCACAATTTCATCACAAGAGGTTTACAGCTGGGCTGGGCAGACTTCTGGGTCCCAGAATCCACTTGTTTTTGGTTTTGCTAGCGTCCAGGAATCTTATCAACTGGAGTCATATGCAAGGCAAGCAGTTTGGAGGGAGGATGTCAGCATACTGGCAGAACGGAGGAATGGGGTGCCTCTGAGCATGCACTGAGCACAGGAATTTGTTTTCAGTTCCAAAACTGGGTTCAGAGTCCTATCACTCAAAAAGACATTCCTGGTTTCAAGCTTTCTTCATCTCAGCAGCCTGATTTGGGAGAAGAAAAGAGTCTTTTGGGGGGGGGGTCAGGTTTATTGTTGAAAAGTTATTATTGCACATTCCCCCAAGAGTGACCAGTAGATTAGGAGATCCCAATCTACTTCTGTCATGGCCTTGCTTTACACATTGCAGAAGTTCCCTGCTCCGAGGATCTGGCACACTAAAATTTAAAGCAGAAGATCACCTTAAACTACATCTTAAACTACCTTAAACTACAACTACCAACAACCCCAGCCAGCCCTACCAATTACCTACCAGGCTAAGGGGTTGGATTCTGGTTTATAAAGGCCTGTACAGCTCAGGACCAAGATACCTGAAATATCACCTCAGCCCTTATATACCCAGTCGATCTGCGAGTGAGGGGCTCCTGCTGACAACATCTTATCAGGAGGTTTTCTCCTCACTGAAACAGGGCCTTTAGTGTGGTGGCACCAACCCTTTGAAATTCCCTTCCAATAAATATTAGGCCCCCTTTGTCTTCTCAGTGCCTGCTTGAAAGCATTCCTCTTCCAACAAGGCTTTTCAGTAGAGATCTCTTCCCTGTCAACATCTGTGTTGGAATTTTTAGATGTTTTAATTGTTGTTGAAAACTTGGGCTCCTTTGGGAGGAAGGTCGAGGAAATAAACAACTACAGTTGTACCTCGGGTTACAGATGCTTCAGGTTACAGACACTTCAGGTTACAGACTCCTCAAACCCTGAAATAGTACCTCGGGTTAAGAACTTTGCTTCAGGATGAGAACAGAAATTGCACAACCCCGGCGCAGCGGCAGTGGGAGGCCCCATTAGCTAAAGTGGTACCTCAGGTTAAGAACAGTTTCAGGTTAAGAATGGACCTCCAGAACAAATTAAGTTCTTAACCCGAGGTACCACTGTATCTGACTTTTAAAAGACACCTGAAGGCAGCCCTGTTTAGGGAAGTTTTTAATGACTGACTTTTTAATGTATTTTTAATGTTTTGTTGGCCCAGCCCGGTGGGCGGGTTATAAGTAATAAACTGTTGTTGTTACTGTTATTGTTGTTATTAAATAAATAACAGCCCGGGAGACTTCTGCATCACTTGCTAAGATCCATAGGCAGAAAGTGCTCATAAAGGCATAGGAGTTGGCAACATCTCTCCAAAAATGCACTAGAAAAGGGGCAAAGAAAGATGTGACAACCTTACCCAGGAAACTTTTGGGTTTTCCCCTCCTCCCAGCACAGCCGGATTAACCTCCACCAGCCATATGTCTGAGTGACAGCTGTGCTGCCCAGCCTCCTAATGCAATTAGCAGATCTTCTTTCCTAGCGCTGCCTGATTCAGGTCAAGAGCAGCAGGGTGGGTGGGGGAACAGAGGGCGACCCCCCCATGCATTGGGGGTGATGGCCCTGCAGACTCCGTTGCCTCCCAACCTGCGGAGGGGGCTGACAACTTTCAGCGGGTCCCTCTTCATCAACAACAAGACTGGCGACTGCGGTCTGGCACAGAGCTACCACCCAGGTACGATGAATTTGAGGAGTGGGCTTTAGTAAGATTTGGGAAAGCTTTTAACCATGGGTAAGCAAACTAAGGCCCGGGGGCCGGATGCGGCCCAATCGCCTTCTCAATCTGGCCCGCAGACGGTCCAGGAATCAGCGTGTTTTTACATGAGTAGAATCTGTCCTTTTTAAAAAAATCGCATCTCTGGGTTATTTGTGGGGCCTGCCTGGTGTTTTCACATGAGTAGAATGTGTGCTTTTATTTAAAATGCATCTCTGGGTTATTTGTGGGGCAAAGGAATTCGTTCATTTTTCTTTCTTTCCAAAATATAGTCCGGCCCATAGCTGTCAACTTTCAGATTTGAAAATAAGGGATCAGCAGCCTCACCGGTCCCGGGGACAGTCCAAGGGCTATCTAACAATCCGGGATAGCAGTGGGAAGCAGCGGGAAATGGCGCTGGAATAAGGGAATTTCCCGCAAAAAAAGGGAAGGTTGACAGCTATGGTCCGGCCCTCCACAAGGTCTGAGGGGCAGTAGACCGGCCCCCTGCTAAAAAAAGTTTGCTGGCCCCTGCTTAACATTGAACTGGGGCAAACAAGGATTCCAATGCAAACCCTTCCCAAGGGGGTGGTCTCCATGGCTGTAGCTCAGTGGCAGAGCATCTATTTACAATTTTATGATTCTACCATTCTGTGGTTCTATAGTTTATTTTATCTGATTTAATATTTGGAATAATAAAATCGTAAGAGTTGGATGGGACCACAAGGGCCATCTAATTCCAGCTCCGTCCCCCCCCCCCCATGCAGGAATCTTTTGCCCAACATGAACCCACAGCCCTGACATTAAGTGTCTCATGCTCTACTGGCTGAGCTATCTCAGGAATGTGTTCTGCTTTTCCAGCAACAAATGTTGAGCTCAAAGCGGCTCACAACAGCATTGAGAACAACAAACACTGCAATCGCTATAACAGCAAAACAAGACAGCATATTATGAAAGCCAAGAGCAGAAGCAAATTAAACTGTTGGACTATGCCGAAATGGCAAAAACTGACCGGAAACTTTAACAAAGAATGGAGGAAATTTTATAATTTATCTTGGAGACCACTGTAAGCAGATGAAAACATTAGCAGGATTGCAACAACACTTGTAAGGAAACAAGTACTAGGGAGAAAATGGAGTTATATAAAGTATGGACTATTGAAAAAGATGCAGTAGAAAAGGTTTAATAATAGGACCCACTGAAGGGAAGGTGGGAAATCCAGAGATTCAGGGGAATCTTTAAATGTGTATGTGTATGGTTGTATTGTTATAATTTTATATTTGTATAATCAAATAAAAATGATTTTAAGAAAAGAAAGAAAAAAAGAAAGCAAAGAGCAAAAGCACAAGAAGAAGAAGAAGAAGAAGAAGAAGAAGAAGAAGAAGAAGAAGAGGAAGAAGAAGAAGAAGAAGAGTTTGGATTTGATATCCCGCCTTTCACTCCCCTTCAGGAGTCTCAAAGCGGCTAACCATCTCCTTTCCCTTCCTCCCCCACAACAAACACTCTGTGAGGTGAGTGGGGCTGAGAGACGTCAGAGAAGTCTAGCCCCAGGTCACCCAGCAGCTGCATGTGGAGGAGCGGAGACGCGAACCCGGTTCACCAGATTACGAGACTACCGCTCTTAACCACTACACCACACTGGCTCAAAGCAAATTCATCAAAACAATTAATATGATTTAATAAATTGGTTTTGATTCAGTTCAGTTGAATACAATTCCTATATACCGCTTGATATACAACACTTCAAAGCGGTTTCCGAAAAGAATGAAATTACTGGTTAGAAGCAGCTGTTTAAAACATTCAAAAATAACAATAATAAGTCAACAGTAAGTGAAAACCCAGAGTAAAACACAGGTCAGCATTCTACATGTCTGGGTAGGCTTGCCTAAACCAAAACGTTTTTAGCAGGCTCCGAAAAGAGTACCGGGAATATGCCTACTTGATGTCAATCGGCAGGGAGTTCCGAAGTGCGGTTATCACTTAAAAACCTGTAAAAGTGCTAGTTCTGCAGATCAGAGCAGTTGAGTGGGGAATGCATGGGGCAAGGTGGTCTCGTAGGGAAGCTGTAATCCAAACCAAGTTGACGTTTATAGGGGTGGGATATAAATTCGGCAAGTTAAAAGCTATGCAAGAGCCTCTGGTTGTTTCACAGTCATTTTTAATTGTATTAACTGCCGACCTTGTATTCAACCTTTGGGCAATCCCTTGGCAAGGTGCCTTATCCAAAGCTCTAATGAGAAAAAACACAGCGCCACTGGCAAAACGAGTCCAGACGAGGCTGTTTTCTCCCTGAGATGCTGCTGCAAACTTTTGGCGTCTTTTCCAGACCACACGGTGCTTTCCAGTCTGCCGTTACAGATGATGCTGTACTTCAATGCCTTCTTCTCCCCGTTCTGGTGCCTGTCGGAGGGGGTCATGCTGGAACTGAAGGTAGTCAGGGTCCCCCCCCCCTTTTCTTTGTACGTTTCCGAGCACAATTCAAAGTGTTGGTGCTGACCTTTAAAGCCCTAAATGGCCTCGGTCCAGTATACCTGAAGGAGCATCTCCACCCCCATCATTCTACCCGGACACTGAGGTCCAGCACCAAGGGTCTTCTGGTGATTCCCTCACTGTGAGAAGCCAAGTTACAGGGAACCAGGCAGAGGGCCTTCTCGGTAGTGGCGCCCGCCCTGTGGAACGCCCTCCCACCAGATGTCAAAGAGAACAACAACTACCAGACTTTTAGATGACATCTGAAGGCAGCCATGTTTAGGGAAGCTTTTAATGTTTGATGCATTACTGTATTTTAATATTGTGTTGGAAGCTGCCCAGAGTGGCTGGGTATAAATTTATTATTATTATTATTATTATTATTATTATTATTATTATTATTAACCTGAGCTGTTGTTTGGCTGAAGAACATCTGCCTTACACGTAGAAGGAGGAGACCCCAGATTCAATTCCTGGCATCTCCAGGTGGGGAGGGACAGACCAGCCTGAAACCCCAAAGCTGTTGGGGTCAGGTGTTTTTTTGGGGGGGGGTGTCATCTTTTAGAGTGTTGTTTGTGCTGTACTTTTGTACTGTTTTATTGTTGTTAGCCGCCCTGAGCCCGGCTTCGGCTGGGGAGGGCGGGATATAAATAAAATTTATTATTATTATTATTATTATTATTATTATCTGCTGAACATTCTTTAGCTGTGATTCCCTGCATTGCAGGGGGTTGGACCTGATGACCCTAGGGTCCCCTTCCAACTCTAAAATCCCATCTTTCTAAGTTAGATGGAACAGGACTGTTCTTTTCACCTAGTTCTCTCGCTTTCTACCCTCCTTTCAGTATAGCCTACTGCCCACTTACTATCAGTTCCTGCTGGTCAGTGCATACCTGATGATCATCTCAGCCGAAGGCCTGCGGCTCTACCTGGGGTTTATCGGAAATCTGCAGGAGAAGGTAAGGCCTCAAGGCAGGGATGACGAAACAAGTGTGGCCCTCCAGACCTCTTTGCCTGGCCCCCAGGATTTTCTCCAGGCCACTCTCCTCTCTTCTTTACATCCTCCTCCTCCTTCTTTTTAAAGTTTTTTTTTATTAACAATTTCAACATATCAAAATATCAGATCATATTCATTATTTTCCCCCTCCCCATCAAGCCCTCCCCCCAGACTTCCCTCCGCTCCTCTCTCTGATTTTTCAACACAAATGCATACTGTGAAATTGTAGAAATCCTTATATTATCTATCTGCTATGTTAACAATCAATAAATTTGTGTATGTTTATTCAAAACCTGCCAAGGAGTCCAATTCATTTTAAATAATTTGTAAAAAGTTCCCATTCTTCTTTGAAGTCACAGTTGTCCTTATCTCGCAGTTTATATGTTAGTTTAGCCAGCTCTGCATAGTTCATCAATTTCTCTTGCCCCTGTTCTTTTCTTCGCACCCTCCTTCAATGTGTTTTGCCTTGCTGGGATGTGGCCTTGAACTCTCTCCAGGTAGGGCTAGAATTTCCCCTATCTAGAACCCAGCATAGCCGTTGCCAGTCAGTGTAGACCATTACACAAAACAAAAGAATTGCCGTGAAAATCCCTGAAACGAGAGGTAATCAACTAAAGAATTGAATAACAAAAATAAAAAGGGGGAAAATAACCTAGAATTAAACAAAGACTTAACGAGATGCCGGCTACAAAACTCTTTTCACTGAACTAATCAGTTTCCTCAGAAGGAAATAAAGAATTTTACACCTTAAATGATTTTCAGCGATATCAAACAAACTCAAGAGCAGGGCTGAGACGCTTCCTTGAGTTTACAAAAAAGGTATAAAAACCTCAGTGACAAGTTTTAAACATAGCTCTATTTAAGAAAACATTATAAACCTTAAATGGTTTTCAATGATTTCCAGCAAACTCAAGAGCAGGGCTGAAACGCATTCCTGATTTTACAAAAATGGTTTTAAGAAAAACTTACAAAGGAATATGAGATAATCTAAGTTTCAAACATACTCAAAAACAGGCAGAAACTAAAAAACAGGGCTGAAGCGCTCCTGACTGCGGATGTTAAAGACTGATACAGAGTGTTTCAAATCACAGGTTGTAAGGTGAAGGAATTCAAACAAAGTGCAGGGTTGCTAAAGTTTGCAAAGAATAACAAGAATAATATTAAACAGAGTTTTAAGAAATTATAAGAAGGAACTGAAGTCAATATAAGAATTGAGACCATAGCTGTCAACCGTCCCTTATTTGGCGGGAAAGTCCCTTATCCCAGCGCCGTGTCCCGCTGCTGTCCCTTATTGATGATGTCCCTTAATTTCCCGGGTTTCAAAGGAAGCAGCTCCTCTCCCTCCCTCCCTGCCAGGGAGGCTCCAACTGTGTTGCTTGGCTGCGTTGCTCACCCAATAAGGAGTCTAAAAACGACTGGGGGGTGGAGCTTGCATGCCTTGTGCCGATCAAATCGGCCACGTTGCCTGGGGACTCGCCTTTGCTCAGCGCTTCCCAGCGGAGAGGTGACGGTGGTTTTCCTTGCTGCATCCCCTTTGCTGGGTTGCTGCGCTGTGGAAACCACCGCTTGAGGCTTCGTTTGGCGGCTGGCTGGGCTTTCTGCCTTTGGCTCGTAGGGGCTCAGAAGTCAAACATACCTGTGCTCTGAAAATCCCTTATTTTGGCTGCTGAGCCCTTATTTTCGAGGCTGCTGGTCCCTTATTTTCGAATCTGTAAGTTGACAGCTATGATTGAGACATCTGGAGGGCCGAGTTTGAGGAAGTCTGGTGTAGGCAATACTGAGCTGGATGGATGGGTACAAGGCAGCTTCCTCTGTTCCTTGGCTCCCGCAGGTCCCGGAACTGGCCGGCTTCGTCCTTCTCTCCTTCCTGATTGAGACGCCCGTCTTGCTGTTCATCCTGACTGACGAGCACATCATCCGCCTGCCGCTGGAGACGGCTGTCCACCTGGTCCTCCTCCTCTTCCTTGCCTCCGAGATTACGGCGGCTGTCTTTGCTCTCAAGGGGATGACCAGGCAGCTAGCCAGGCAGTTCTACCTGAAGCAATTCGAGGAGGGGCCCGGCGGGCTGGGCCCGAGTGCGAGGGGCAGCCAGCAGGGGCCTCGGCTGTCCGTCAGCCCTGACTCCACCCTGCTTTCTGCACAGGGGCGCTAAATGAGTGACGGGCGGGGGGCGTCTTCCCTTTGAGGCGGTGGTCCTCACTGAGGGCCAGTGTTTTGTTGTTGAGTAACATCTGAGAGACCAGAGTTCAAATCCTCACTCGGCCATCCGAAGCTCACTGGGCGACCCCGGGCGAGGCACTGTCTCTCAGGCCAACCTGAGAGCCTCACAGGGTTGTTGTAGGGACTGAACTGAGATGGGGGAAGGCTGTGTATGCTGCCTGGAGCTCCTTGGAGAAAAAGGTGAGATATAAATGCAATAATTATGTTATTTACTGAGTTGAAAAGGATCCAAAATGCAGCAGTCTGATTGGCCCTAGAACAATAGGATTTAGAATGCAGCAGTCTGATTGGTCCTAGAACAATAGGATCCAGAATGCAGCAGTCTGATTGGTCCTAGAACAATAGGATCCAGAATGCAGCAGTCTGATTGGTCCGCAGGAGCCACCCAATCCAGCTCCAGGTGGAAGTGAATCCGCAACCTGATTGGCCTACAGGAGAATCCCGGAATCAGCCAATCACATGGGGCCCATTGTGTAAATAATGTATATAAAGCAGACATTTTGGGGGAACTGGCATTCCTCACTACTATGATCTGAATAAAGAGCATGAAATCCACACTCGACTCTTGAGTATATTTCAAATTAAATAAGAAATAAATATGCAGGCAAACCCTAAAGATGTGGAACTCCCTCCTTACAGTGCTGCGTCGGGCATCATCATTGCACATGATTGATTGCATATCAAAGATGCTCCTCTTTATCCCGGCCTTTGCAAAGCATGGCTACATTTGAAGCTGTTTGATACTTCCACCAAGGTATCCTGGGATGTGTTTGTTTGTTAAGGGTGCTGAGAGTTATGAGGCAAGCCCCTCCCCCCCCTCCCGGAGCTGCAATTCCCAGAGTTCCTTAGGAAGAGGGATTGATTGCTAAACCACTCTGGGAATGTGTGTGTGTGTGTGTTTGTGTGAGTTTTAAACTGTTTTTATTATTGTACATCGCCTTGAGAGGATTGTGTAGAAGGTGATTAATAAACTGACGATGGTGATAATAATAAATTAATTTTATTAATTGACCTGGGACCTGAGTACTTGATGGAGCACCTGTTGTCACGTGCCCCAATACACAGTTTACAGTCAGAGAAAGAGAGAGAGAGACCCTTACAGAATCATAGAATGGGAAAGGGCGCCGAGGGTCATCTAGTCCAACCCGCTGCAGTGCAGGGACCTTCTCATCGTATGTACGCTGAGCACCTTTTCAGGGAGGTGTGGTGGGCTATAAATTTAAATAAACGCCAAGAAAATGCACAAGTTCCCCAAGTAAGTAAAGAAAACCTGCAAGTCCCGTAGCAAAGGGTGAAAAAAGAAGGTTTCATCTAAAAGTGATCTTTAGGCAGAAGAAGGAAAATAAACTGATGTGGCTGATGTGGGGAGGTTTTGATTCCCTCAACAGAAGTGTGGCTGAGAATTATTCCAAGTGGAATCTCTATATCTGAGAGAGGAAGAGAGAGGGGTGGGGTTGATGGGCTTCCCCCACCCTGGTATCTGAGACCATTTATACCAGCCCTCCCCAAACTACAACTCCCAGGGTTGCTGGGAATTGTAGTCCAAAACCTCTGCAAGGCATCTATTTGGGAAAGGCTGCCCTGGGGCTTTCTACCTCTGTGTTGCTGTTTTGGACTACAATTCCCATCAACCTCAGACAGCACAGCCCTGGGCTGATGGGAGTTGTAGTCCAAAACACCTGGTTGGAGGAGTCTGTTTTAAAGAGATACACCAGTTGGACACCAAAGTCTCGGTTTCCTGGAGGGCCAAATGCATTCAAAGCAGGGAGGAGAGATCTTGCCCGTCTGATTGAGCATCTATCCCACATTAGGTCTCTCCTGAGATTTCTTGCCCGTGGTCTGTAGGGCTAGTGTGGCTGTGTCAACTTTGGTTTTCGGTGGCTTTGCCTGGAAAAGTAGAAAAGGGACCATATTAGAAAGGTACTGTGGGCATTGGGAAAAGGTTCAGAAAAGGGCAAGCAAAAGAAGGGGGCTAAAGATAGGTTGCAGTGTTTGGGACTTTTTAGTTTAGAGAAAAGGCACGCAAGACATGATAGAAGGGGACCAAAGCATGCTTGGCAGGGAGACAGCAGATAGAGAAAAGTTTTTTCCCTCTCTCAGAACACCAGAACTCGTGGAGAGCCAATGAAGGTGAATTTTGGACGATTTGGGACAGAGAAGAAGAAGAAGAGTTTGGACTGTGATATGGTTTTATGAAATAATGATATTGGAAACTGCTACATATAACTACTAAGAAACTCAGATGGAAGAGATTTGAGGAAGTCAAATAATATGTTTATGAAGATGGATTTTAATTAATTAATTAAGTTTTAGTTTATGTGGTGATTTGTTGTATTTTATGTTTTATATTCTTTGTACTTTTTCTTTTTTCCGTTTCATTCTTTTCCCTTTATTATTGTTAACTTTTTCTTCTGTTATGTTTATGTATGGAAAATAATAAATATTATTGTGAAAAAGAAGAAGAGTTTGTACTTGATATCCCGCCTTTCACTTTCCTTAAGACAGGCATGTCCATAGTCCATTTCGGGGGCCTAATCCGGCCCTCCGGTCGGTTTAATCCAGCCTCTGTGGCAGTTTATTTCCTGGGTTAAAATCCCACCAAAACCTCAACAACTTCAATCCTAAAAGAAGCTCAACAACTTTGGTTGGCCCTTTGGTCAGCCCCCACGGCCCTTCACTTCATCAAATCTGGCCCTCTTTGAAAAAAGTTTGGACACCACTGCCTTAAGGAGTCTCAAAGTGGCTAACAATCTCCTTTCCCTTCCTCCCCCACAACAAACACTCTGTGAGGTGAGTGGGGCTGAGAGACTTCAGAGAAGTGTGAGTGGTCCAAGGTCACCCAGCAGCTGCATGTGGAGGA
The DNA here is from genome assembly GCF_964106915.1 of Podarcis gaigeae. Classification (NCBI taxonomy): domain Eukaryota; kingdom Metazoa; phylum Chordata; class Lepidosauria; order Squamata; family Lacertidae; genus Podarcis; species Podarcis gaigeae. Next base: position 25,920,471 of record NC_139693.1, on the reverse strand, counting down.
GCGGAGACATGAACCCGGTTCACCTCATTACGAGTCTACCGCTTTTAACCACTACACCACACAGCACAGAGTTAAACTGTGGAACTGTCTCCTGTAAGGACCTCCAACTTGGATGGCTTTTAAGTATGATTACACAAATGCATAGGAGATCAGGCTTAATGGAGGCACTGCATGGCTGGAGGCAGCAATTCTTCTGAATACAGTGGTGCCTCGCAAGACGAAATTAATCCGTTCCGTGAGGCTCTTCGTATAGCGGTTTTTTCGTCTTGCGAAGCAAGCCCATGGACAGCTTAGCGGATTAGCGCTATTAGCGGTTTAGCGGCTTTTAGCGATCAGCTGTTAAGCGGCTTATCAGCGGATCAGCTGATAAGCGGCTTAGCGGCTTAGGAAAAGGGGGAAAGGGCGGGAAACCCGCAGGAACTCGCAAGACATTTTCGTCTTGCGAAGCAAGCCCATAGGGAAATTTGTTTTGTGAAGCACCTCCAAAACGGAAAACCCTTTCGTCTAGCGGGTTTTCCGTCTTGCGAGGCGTTCGTCTTGCGGGGCACCACTGTAGCAGTTGCTGGAAACAGCAGGAGAGAGAGGTCTTTTGTGCTCGAATCCTGCTTGTGGATTTCCCATTGAGGCATCTGGTTGGCCACTGTGCAAAGAGGATGCTGGACTAAAGGGGCCATTGGCCTGATCCAGCAGGCTCTTATTGTGTTGTTTTGCTTTTAATCTGCCCCCACGATCTGAGGGCTGTGTTTTAGCGTGTAGAAATGCCTGCTTTTACCAGGTAACAGGTAAAGGACCCCTGGATTAAGTCCAGTCAAAGGCGACTATGGGGTTGGGGCGCTCATCTCACTTTCAGGCCGAGGGAGCCGGCGTTTGTCCATAGACAGCTTTCCAGGTCATGTGGCCAGCAGGACTAAACCGCTTCTGGCGCAATGGAATACCGTGATGGAGACCAGAGCCGAAACACCGCTTACCTTCCCGCCGCAGCAGTATCTATTTATCTACTTGCACTAGAGTGCTTTCAAACTGCTAGGTTGGCAGGAGCTGGGACAGAGCAACGAGAGCTCACCCCATTGCGGGGATTCGAACCGCCGACTTTCAAATCAGCAAGCCCAACAGGCTCAGTGGTTTAGACCACAGCGCCACCTGTGTCCCTCTGCTTTTAGCAGGGACACCCCCCCCCCAACAAAATTAAGTAAAGGCTTGGGGAGCCAGACACCTTCAGACACACAATCCCTCTCAAGATCCCTGACCAGTCGCTGCCAGTCCCCAGGGAGCATGAGGGGCTGCTGAGGTTGCGATTCCCCACAGCGGGACGATGGGGTGTGACAGCGAGTGCTAAATGGGACGGAACCGGAGCATGCAGGCAAGGCAGCAGCAAAGGGATGTTTACAGCAAAGGGCATGGTGGAGAGAGAGGGAATTCAAAGGCAGCCGCATCCACATAAACAAAAGCAAGAGGCCAGATCAGCCCACATCCGATCGCTGTTACCTCCTCGTATTTCTCGCTCCGATAAAATTCGGCTTTCGTATCTAGGTACAGCAGGACGAGGTCGCAAACCACGGCAGCCTAGGATGGCAAGAGTCCAGTATGACATCATTCAGCATCCAGACCAGCCTTGGCCAACATGGCACTCTCTGTTTGTTTGGATCTACAACTCCCATCAGCCCCAGGGGCATCGTACAGCTGCAATGCCAGAGGCTGATGGGAGTTGTAGTCCAAAAGGGCCTTTTTTATTCTACTGGTCATACTTACAGCTCCAAGGAAGGCAGCTCCTGTTCCCAAGTTGACAGCGGTGGGAATAATACTGAACTTCCCAGCCTGAGTAATAAAAAGAGAGTAAGGTATTAGGAGAGGGACGCGGGTGGCGCTGTGGGTTAAACCACAGAGCCTAGGGCTTGCCGATCAGAAGGTTGGCGGTTAGAATCCCCACGATGGGGTGAGCTCCCATTGCTCGATCCCTGCTCCTGCCAACCTAGCAGTTTGAAAGCACGTCAAAGTGCAAGTAGATAAATAGATACCACTCTGGCGGGAAGGTAAACGGCATTTCCGTGAGCTGCTCTGGTTCGCCAGAAGCAGCTTAGTCCTGCTGGCCACATGACCTGGAAGCTGTACGCCGGCTCCCTCGGCCAATAAAGCGAGATGAGCGCCGCAACCCCAGAGTCGGCCACGACTGGACCTAATGGTCAGGGGTCGCTTTACCTTTACCTTTAAGGTATTAGGGGAGGGGTAGTAACTCTGGTGGGGGACACATGCTGTACTTCTGAGTTTTGTCTGTCTTTCGTCCCCACCCTGCACTCGGCTCTCATTTGTGGCTCTTAGAAGCTTTCAGCACACGACAGAAACCACACCCTGGGAACAGCTTCGACTGGCCGGATAAACCAGGTGAGGGTAGCCGATGGGTCTCAAACACTTGGTGAGTTAGGGATTTCCCCTGCACTATATAGAAAGTTGTCACCTACTAAGTCAGGCCACTGGTGCACTGAGATTCTGTGCGAACGGTAAATAAAAGGCACAAATAATTGGGAATATAAGCTCCCCCCCCTGCCTGTGGCGCAACAGAATATTAGGGGGGTGGGCAGAGGAAGGACTAGACCATGTGAAAAATGAACACAATATTTTAGCTGCAGTTCACTCATTTTCAGCTATGTATTCTTATTATTAAAAAAGCACGCCTAGACATTCCGTTGTTGTGCCCATAACCTCTGTTTAAGGTGCCCTTTAGCTCCTAGCTTTCATATCTCAGTTTCTAACACTTGGGGGGCAATGAAAGAGTTCCCTGCAGAGCACCTCCTCCCCTATGGATCCGCTGCACATGGGGCCTCAGAGGCCCTTACCTGGCCGTGGACCGAAATGTCAAAGCGGATACCATAGAGTTTCAACAGGCTCCGAGACTGCCGGTTCAGGGGGTCCTGATAATAGGAGGCGGTTCTGAAGAAAGAAAGCAGTCGAATGAACAGTGTACTTGCAGAAGCTGTGGCTTGGTCCACATGCTACTGGACCACGTTTGAGGTTCTTGTATCAACCGGCAGGGCCCTTGAAAATTGGGTTCAAGATACTGCGAGGAGTGCCTGACCTCTCATATTATTTATTTAGTTTTTGAATATATTCATATCCCTCCTTTCTGCCAAGTTGGGGTGCAAGTTGGCTTAAAAGCAACATATCGAAATGCAATGTGATATCAATGAACTAGCTAAAAACAACCATCAAAATACATCAGAACACATGCGGAACCAGCTATTAAAACACTGTTTGCCCTGACAGCATCACCTGCTTCAGATTCCAAAGGCTTGTGCTAATAGGAAGGTATAGGAGCGTGGGTGGCGCTGTGGTCTAAACCACTGAGCCTCAGTTTTTTACTGCAGCTCTTTCCCAATACATATGCAATTTCCCCCAATATACAAATTATTGCGAAGTAGTTTCCCCTGATGATGCGGGTGGCGCTGTGGGTAAAACCTCAGTGCCTAGGGTTTGCCGATCGCATGGTCGGCGGTTCGAATCCCCGCGGCGGGGTGAGCTCCCGTCTTTTGGTCCCAGCTCCTGCCCACCTAGCAGTTCGATAGCACCCCTAAGTGCAAGTAGATAAATAGGTACTGCTTTATCGCGGGAAGGTAAATGGCGTTTCCGTGTGCTGCGCTAGTGCTGGCTCGCCAGAGCAGCTTTGTCACGCTGGCCACGTGACACGGAAGTGTATTCGGACAGCGCTGGCCCCCAGCCTCTTAAGTGAGATGGGCGCGCAACCCTAGAGTCGGAAATGACTGGCCCGTACGGGCAGGGGTAACTTTACCTTTAGTTTCCCCTGATGCATTTGCGTATGTTCTTTTTTTTTTTTTTTTGCTAACATATACATTTTTCTGCACATTTCTCGGCATTGCAAAATTCAGAGAAGTGTAGATTCCGAAGGGTTGCTGTGTTTCGTTTCACGTACTGTTTCAATAAGCGTGAATTGGGCATGTTCGCCTTTAAATGCCAGCAGAATTGAATCCTCCCCGCCCCCCTTCCTACTTAAGACAGAACGGCTGGCTTGCCCGCTGCTTCCTTCACACCTCCTTCCTGCTGCTGTGCCCACCTGAAGTTGAATTTCTTTTCCAGCAGAGTGAAGGAATAGCAGGGTCTGCATCTCGAAGGAGGCTGGTCTAAGTCACAATCCCAGTCGATTCGCAGGCCAATAGCGCCCCCCTGTGTGGGATCCACCAAATGCCATAAGCTTAATATTAATGGGGCAGAAGAACAGAGGGCACTGGGATCTATTAGTATTGAGATTATTATTATTATTATTATTTATACCCCGCCCTTCCTGGCCAGAGCTGGGCTCAGGGCGGCTAACATCAATAAAATCACAGTAAAAACATAATAGGGGGAAAGAGGGGGGAGGGAGGAAAAGGGGAAAAAAACAATTTAAAATACAGGTTAAACTGCAATTTAAAATGCAGCCTCATTTTAAAATAGCTTTTAAAACCATAAGGGGAGGGAAACAAAGGGTCAGACCGAGTCCAAACCAAAGGCCAGGCGGAACAGCTCTGTTTTGCAGGCCCTGCGGAAAGATGTCAAGTCCTGCAGGGCCCTAGTCTCTTGTGACAAAGCGTTCCACCATGTCGGGGCCAGTACTGAAAAGGCCCTGGCCTTGTTGAGACCAATCTAACCTCCTTGAGGCTTGGGACCTCCAAAGTGTTGTTATTTGTGGACCTGAAACGTGGCTTCAGAGGCTCCCCTTCCCACATTGTTCCGAGATGAAGGTCACATCTACAACGTATATTTCAAACTTCCCCCAAAGAATCCTGGGAACTGTAGTTTATGCCTCACAGCTACCATTGCCAGCACACTTAACAAACTACAGTTCCCAGGATTCTATGGAGGAAGCTTTAAAGAACCAAAATGCAGGTGCTGCAAGCTCTCTAATTCTCTCTTTTTTATATAACAATCATAGAATTGTAGAGTTGGAAGGGAACTTGAGGATCATCTCGCCCAACCCTCTGCAATGGAAGAATTTCAACTAAAGCATCCATCACAGATGGCCATCCAGCCTCTGCTTAAAAACCTCCAATGAAGGAGAGTCCACCACCTTCCGAGGTGGTCCGCCCCACTGTCAAACAGATCTCACCATTATTCCTGTTGTTTATAGTCAGAATCTCCTTTTTTATAACTTGAAGCTATTGGAGCAAGAAAAAAACAAGCTTGCTCCATCTTCTTTGTGACAGCCCTTTAGATAGTTGAAGATGGCTATCATATCAAGTCTCAGACTCCTTTTTCCCCAGGCTAAACATAACCAATTCCCTCAACCGCTCCTTTTAAGGTTTGGTTTCCAGACCCTTAATCATCTTGGGGGCACATGTTCCAGCTTGTCAATATCTTTCGTAAATTGTGGCGCCCAGAACTGGACTCAGTACTCCAGGTGTCGTCTGACTAAGGCAGAATAGTGCTAAGATAGGGTTACCAGTCCCCGGATTTGCAAATCTGTCCCCAGACAAATTCCGTCCGTGGAATGTCCCCAGATTTGCAAATCTGTCCCCGGAAAACATGGCAGCGGCAGCCTCAGCAGCCCAGAGCCAGTCTGGTAGCGCAGTTGGCTCTGGCTGGCTTCAGGAGCTGCTCGCTGCTCGCTACTGTGGCGCCTGCCATTTTTCCTTGCTGGAAGTCCCCATATGATGTGTCTTGTGCTCTGGGCTGCTGACTGCCGCTGCCGCCACCACTGCCAAAGGGGAACCGGGGGCATCCGGCGGCACAGATCTCCTGGCCCCTTCCCTCTTTGTTTTGACTGATTGGGAGAGGTTTGGGAGTTGTGGGCGGGCACCCGTTGCCCAATTTTTTAAAAAGTCTGTGTCAGGGAACTGCCATCGGCTCAGGGGCGAGAGGGGAAAAGCCAGATGGATTACACAGAGCCCCCAAAGATCGTGCGAAGCAGAACCTCCTCGGCAGAGAGTAACCATGCCTCCAGTGGAGAGGAGCTTCTGGGCTCGGAGGAGGCAAGGCGGTGCCAGGACACCTTGCCTGGGCAAAGCGGGGAGGAGAGAGGTCCTCCGTTACCCACACCCTCCCTACGCAGTAGGCTTCCGTGCCGAGAGGAGAGGCGCAGACTGGGCATCAAGAAACTACTCTGCTGGGGAAGGTTTAAGGACCGCCCACTCACAGATTCTGCCAGTGAATGAGTGAGCCACAGAGTAGTGGCGCTCTGCATGGTGAAGGGTTTTTGGCACCAATAACAAGCCTTTACAGCCAACCAGGGAGGCATTTGCCTGATTGCTCTCCAATAACCCCCTGATATCCTTACAGTCTGTGCATTTGTTTCACAGGGTGTGAAAGAAGGGCTTTGCACCTTTATACAATATGCATGTGTGCTTGGACCCAGGGTCTTTTGCTTCACCATCCCCACTACTGACTCCCTGTTGCTGCTCAGCTTCCAAAAACAAAATGTCCCTGCATTTATTGGGGAAAAAATCTGGTAACCATATGCTAAGAGTAAGACTTTCCTTAACCTGGACACTATACTTCTGTTGAGGCAGCCTAGAATGGCATTAACTTTTTTTTGCTGCCTTATGCTGCATCAGACTGTTGGTCCATCTAGCTCAGTATTGTCTACACTGACCGGCAGCAGCTCTCCGGAGTTTTAGGCAGGAGGTGTTCCTACCTGGAGATGCTCCCAGGGGCTGGACATGGGATGTTCTGTATGCACAGCAGATGCTGAATCGCTCTGCTACGGCAGTGGCAGAAACACTGCTGGATGGGACTTCATCCATTTCCCATAAGCCACCTCACTCCCTGTAGTTAATGGACTTTTCCTGGGAGGGAAGCAGTTCCCAAAGAGCCCTGGCCCTCCGCGCTTGCATTTGTGGGATGGGTTGCTGAAGCAAAAGGGGAGGCCTACCAGGTGAGCCAGCTCCTCAAAGCTCTCCCCAGCTGCCTCGACCATGTCACGAATGCGAAAAACGGGGCAATAAGGGTCATCCACGGCATCATATCGACACCCCTTGAAGTAAGAGCCATCCGTCGTCTTCAGCGTGTTTGTCCTGAACGAAAGCATGAGAAAAATTAAATTCTTTGGGAAATCTGTTGTAATAGCAGCTTGGGAGAAAGAGCCTTGGTGGCACCTTTATTTGCAATTGAATTGTTTCCTTTATATGCCACTTAATGCTAAAATAGGGACGCGGGTGGCGCTGTGGACAGAGAGCCTAGGACTTGCCAATCAGAAGGTCGGCAGTTCGAATCCCCACGACGGGGTGAGCTCCTGTTGCCCGGTCCCTGCTCCCGCCAACCTAGCAGTTTGAAAGCATGTCAAAGTGCAAGTAGATAAATAGGTACCACTCCGGCAGGAAGGTAAACGGCGTTTCTGTGCGCTGCTCTGGTTCACCAGAAGTGATTTAGTCATGCTGGCCACATGACCCGGAAGCTTTACGCCGGCTCCCTCGGCCAGTAAAGCGAGATGAGCGCCACAACCCCAGAATCGGCCACAACTGGACCTCTAATGGTCAGGGGTCCCTTTACCTAATACTAAAATAGTCACCAAACAGATGACAAAAACAGCAAATACCGTGTGCACGAAGACACACCCCATGAAGTTGAAATGCTGCCATATCATATAGTGCACAAAACTGGGAATTATAGTGACAGAACTACTTAAATGGTATAGAAATTAATTTATGTATGCTACTACAGCAGCAAGAATGCTACTCGCTCCAAAATGGACAGAAGCAGAAGTCCCAGCAAAGGAAGAATGGATACAAAAACGTATGGAAAATGCAGAAATGGTGAAACTTACCGGAAGAATAAGAAATCAAGATAAACTTTTTCTTTATTATAAAGGAACGGAAATGGTTTGTTGAATATTTACAGATAAATTACAAACAGATAAAAACATTGGCAGGATTATTGTAATAACCTGCAGTTTCATAAGAGTATATATTTAATGTAGATAATTAAATGAGCAAATTAAATGAATTTGGATATGCAGAAGATATTAAAAAATAAATTTAAGAAACTGCAGAAGGAGGGGGAAGGATATGTTAAAATGATTGTAAAATTACTGAAATGTATAAATCTGAAAAGTACAAATAAAAACTTTTAAAAAACCATCTGCAATATAATATAAAACAATAACATCCCCCAAAAGCAAGAACCTGAAGAGATATTTTGTGGCACTGTTATAAACTTTGCAGAGTTTCTAGACTATGCAGAAACCTGCAAAACCTATCTAACCTGTGTCAACAGCGGGCTGTGTGTTGATGCCATGAGTGACACTTCTGTTTGCAAACAGTATCCCAAACCCTCTGTGAAAACCGCCCCCACCCTGCTTTAAAGATCTCAGCCCTTACCTGGAGAAGTTAAACCTGGTAAAGTTGACAGTGTTTTTAATAAAGAGAGTGAAATTCTCCGCTTCAGTCAAGAGTGGTTTCCTAGGTGGAAAACAGAATAGGTGGGCCTATGAACGCATTCGTGGAAGGAACGGGATCATTTGGTTTTTACAACCTGCAGGCTGTTGGGGAACAAGTTAAGCTACCTTTCCATGAGAAATTGAATTTTCTAGTGGATGTCTGATAATACGTGGTGGCTGATTTTTTATTTACTTATCCATACATCATGGCATTTATATGTTGCTTGATTGTAAGAAGTAGAAAAAACCTCGAAGCAGTTTAGAAAAGAACAAATCAATAAAACAGTTAAAAGCAGCTAGCTAAAACATTCAAAAAGTAATTAAAATCAAAGATTAGCTAAAAACAGTGGCAGCCGCCTACATATTTGTTAGGCTTAGCTAAACAAGTATTTAATTTGTTGTCATTTTTTAAAATAATTTGGGCAAAGTGTTAATTCCCCGCACTCTTGAAGGTGGTTTGAAAGAGGAGTTGGTACCAAGTGCGATGTAGTTGCCTTACTTTTCCCTCTGGCTAAATAGGTTCTCAAGGCTTTTGGTATCATCTGGGGAAAATCCCTGCAATGCCTATTTGACCAGCAATACACCTTGTAGGAGGGGCCACCTCTCCCAACCAAATTTCTTCTTTTGTTAGCAGCTACTGCCTGTTTCCCAGCAGAAGATGTCTGGCTGACTTGCGGTGGGTTTGGGGGACGGAGATACAGGTAGCCGTTGAAACAGGATCAAAGAGGACAACTTGCATACCTGGACAAGGTCTTGTTTTCCACCGGACACCACCCATAGATCTCACAGGTATTATGGGATGCATCAAACGGGACACACTTCCCTGTTTTTACTCCTGCAAGAGAACCAAACCACATATCAGTTATGTCTTCTTTTTACCGAAGCCCTTTATTCCTTTCAAGGTGCACTGCAGCCTAACTCCCCCATGTAAAGTATTGCTTTAGCCTATATTTTTGGAAACCACTTAGAGGTTTTCTGACACTCAAGCTGTATGTGCATGCTGTTAAATAAATGAAATTGGGAAAAGCAGAAACTGAGAGATACTGAGATTGACGTATTTGCCCATTAGACCCCGAAAAGCTCAGATAATCCTGAGCTAGATGGGCAAATGGTTTAATTCGGTATGAGGTGGCTTCATCTGCTATATGTTTTAGAAAATATTCGCTATGCATTTCGACACCTCTTGGAATAATGTGGCCAAATTTTGCCTGCTGGTTCCTGAGATACAACTGGGTGCTGTTTAAATCAAGGTGGCTGACTGAACTTTTCCAAACTGCACTGATTTCCTTTTCCGACAAAATTGTATTAAATTTTCTGTTTTACATTTCAGAATATTTGTATAAACAACCTTAAAATATCAATGACTTCTTCTCTTTCAATGGTTCATTTTGCATAACATAAATCCCTGCATATTTTACATAAACTAAACCATTCAATATTCCATTATTACATCCATCAAAACTTATTTACACTGTTGAATTTATCTTAATGCTTGCCAACATTTTCAAGTGTACATAATTTCCCCCATATAATTAATAAACATTTTCCAGTCTTCTTTAAACATTATGTTCTTCTTGTTCTCCTGTTCTATATGTTAGGTCCACAAGCTGTGCATATTTCATCAATTTAAGTTGCCATTCTTCTTTAGTCGGGACCTTGCTCGCTTTCCATTTCTGGGCTAACAAAACACGGGCCGCAGTAAAGGTACCCCTGCCCGTACGGGCCAGTCTTGCCAGACTCTAGGGTTGTGCGCTCATCTCACTCTATAGGCTGGGAGCCAGCGCTGTCCGCAGATACTTCCGGGTCACGTGGCCAGCGTGACAAGCTGCATCTGGCGAGCCAGCGCAGCACACGGAACGCCGTTTACCTTCCCGCTGGTAAGCGGTCCCTATTTATCTACTTGCACCCGGAGGTGCTTTCAAACTGCTAGGCGCTGGGACCAAACAACGGGAGCGCACCCCGCCGCGGGGATTCGAACCGCCGACCCTGCGATCGGCAAGTCCTAGGCGCTGAGGTTTTACCCACAGCGCCACCCGCGTCCCCGGGCCGCAGTAGTGGCATACATAAATAGCCTTTTTTGACACCTCGGAATTTCTGTCTGAATTATCCCCAACATAAACTGCACTGATTTCCAATTGGCATTGGTGGTTTGGAATCCTTCAGCAACAACAGCTAACAAGGCTGCTAGTAAGAAATCCAGCGGTTTTTGTAACTTGTGGCACAGCTGGCTGCTTTTGGGGAATGGAGGGAAGGGTGCAGAGGAGAAATGTAAAAACAAGAGGGAAGCTTTCCCCAACCCGGTGCCCTTCAGATATTCTCGGACTGCAACTTCCATTGGCAGGGCCGGCCCAGTACATTTTGCAGCCTGAGGCGAAACGGAAAATGGCTCCCCCTGCTGTTCGTTGGGGAAGGCTGCAAGAGGGAGCCTTGCAAGCTGTAACTGCTGAGAAACTGGTGCTAAATTCGGCATTCAGATGTGGGTGATGCGGAGAGCAGCGGGTAGGGACCAGGACTGAAACAGACCTCCTTACCATTTCCGTGGACTACCGGCTGTCCTGGTGAACAGTCCTCATCTCTCCTGCAATTCCCATCGGGGATGGAAGGGTGCTGGAGGAGGAGAAGGCAATTGTTGAGAAGGAAAAACATCCGCAGAGGACCCTGTGAGAGGGTCCGCTTGGCATGCCTTTATAAAGCTCTAGCAGGAAGGGGCACCCACAGACCTGACACAGGGTCTCAGGGCAACTTGGCCGGCCCCTTGCTGCTGCGATGATGTTGGACACGCATCCCCAAACTCGGCCCTCCAGCTATTTTGGGACTACAATTCCCATCATCCCTGACCACTGGTCCTGTTAGTTAGGGATGATGGGAGTGGTAGTCCCAAAACAGCTGGAGGGCTGAGTTTTGGGATGCCTGGTGTTGAATTATCTGAACCGACACAGAATAAGCTGCTGTGATGCCTAAAGGTAAAGGTAAAGGGACCCCTGACCATTAAGTCCAGTCGCGGATGACTCTGAGGTTGCGGTGCTCATCTCGCTTTACAGGCTGAGGGATCCGGCGTTTGTCCGCAGACAGTCATGTGACCAGCATGACTAAGCCGCTTCTGGCAAACCAGAGCAGCACACGGAAATGCCGTTTACCTTCCCGCCGGAGTGGTACCTATTTATCTACTTGCACTTTGACGCGCTTTCGAACTGCTAGGTTGGCAGGAGCAGGGACCGAGGAACGGGAGCTCACCCCATTGTGGGGATTCAAACTGCCGACCTTCTGATCGGCAAGCCCTAGGCTCTGTGATGCCGACAATGATGCAATCTGTTCTATGATTTGGGCTGAGAGCAGGCAAATGGTTGAGAGTTGCTTCTCCGGGGCTCGGGCAGAGAGGTCAAACTGCACAGCAGGGGTGAGGGAGCTCCAGACTGAATGTGGCCCCCAGAACTCTCTATCTGGCCCTCCCAAAGCCACACAACCCCAGGCCACATCTCTCCCAGGCCCTGCCTTGCACTCTCCTCAAGAGTTTTAGTCTAGCTGGGACATATCCTTTTTTAAAAACAATAAAGGTTTGTTTTCATTTCGTTTAATACTGTATATAAAGCAGAGAGGACAATTATAATACCTGACGGTGATCAAAAGATGAAAAACAAAACTGTAAAGTAGGGACAGAGAATGTGTACGGTTGCACGTGGTTTAAAATAACAAAGTCCAAGTAAAATCATGTATGATCTGGCTGAGATTCCTGAATTGCCTGGGGTTGGACTAGATGACCCTCAGGGTCCCTTCCAACTACTGCAACCCCTCCAACAATTAAATGATATTTTTGACATTTGCAAAGGAATGCAATACTGCCTGTGTAGTAATTTCAATGAGTTTCAATGAGTTTTCTGCAAGAAAACTGAAAGCAGATTCTGTTATGTACTGAAGTTCTCACCCTGGGCCAGCAGGGGGATACTGTAGATAGTTTTCACTCAGGTCCATATATGCAAATAAGGGATTGAAAGTGACGTTCAGTGATTGGATAGTTACAGAAAATGGTTACTGTTGCTTTCTAGTGGAGCTCTATATAAGCAGGCTGGCTGAACCCTTCAGTTCAGTTCTGTTCTGGCCTGCGAATAAACAAGAGCTGTTTGAAGAATCGCTGTGTCGCCTGATATGTTCACCCACAACTTAACAGATTTTAAGGGTTGTGATTCCCAAATTCTAGTCCAATCCTTGGGAAGAATTTGTGTGCCAATTCTAATAATGTTTCTATTTGTCTATTAATCTAGTTCCCTTATCTTTTCCAGGGGCTGGGGTGTGTCCTTGAACCCCTGCTTGCCTGGATAGAGAACGGCATCATATGTGATCTCTGCTTTGAACGTGACCTCTGCACTGGCACCAATTTGTTGTACAATGATAAAATTTACATTTGTTGCTCCACCCACTTTTGCCTCTGGCCCCGCCCACCAGTCGTATCTGGCTCCAAAAGGTTCCTCCCTCCAGCAACTGTAGAGGAAGCAAAAAATTACCGATAAAGAAAAGCCAGCGACGTACCTCTGGACATGATCCTTGCACTTGCTTCGGAGTAGCTATGAAATTAGTCACCACAAAGAACACATTTTCTCCCTATGAAATGTTTCAAAATATATACATTTAGTTGTTGGTTGTTTTTTTAAACGCCCCATTTTATTTGTTTTGATATGCATCTTATTGGTTTTATTTTTGGTTTAATGCTATTGTTTGTTCTTATATGGTACACTGCTGAATTTTTAAGAAACAAAGTGGTTTATAAAGCATTTAAAATAAATAAACAACACAACTTTACCACTATTAGTAACTTTACCACTACTTTACTACTGTTTGTAACTTTACTAGTAGTATTACCACAAACTTCTCCGTCTCAATTTTTCATATGGCCTGATCCAGATGGGTAACTCTTTTGCGGCCACAAGGCCAAAGAAAGGATACCTGAGGGGGTTTCACATAATCTGCCACATCCCAGATTCGGTCCCCAAGCTCTCGGACGCGTGTGACCGAAATCCCTTTCAGTTTGGTGATGACTGAGATGTGAGGGTCAGTATCTTTCTCCTGGTAGCCCTTTTTGGCTAGAAACACCCACCTGCAAGGCAGCAGAAAGAACAGGGGTCCAAGATGCTTAACATGCACACTTAAAAGAACCCTCCTTCCATGCTCCAGATACATTGTCCCACCCTTGGAGATCATCCGCTACAATTGCCTCAGCATTTCCAGGTGGCTGCAAGGAGCGGGGCCTTTTTCTGTGGTGGCACCCCTGAGGTGGAACACCCTGAAAGAAAAGCTCCTCAACCTTACACATTTTCATCCCTTCAGAGATTAGACTGTTATTTAGTTTTCGATTATGTGTACAAAGGAGTCTGCCCTTTTGAAGGCCTTTTCCAACTTTACAATACCATAAATAAGCATGGATTTGAGCCTGCCTGTTCATTAAGGTCCTCTGCAGCAGGGAACCCCAGGAATGAATGCGGCCCTCCACTCCTCTCTATCTGGCCCTCGGAAGTCTCCCCAACCACATCTCTCCCCAGCCCTGACTCATGCACTGCTTGGACTCTGCTACGTTAGTCAGAAAACAGCATCTTTCTTGAATGCATTATAAACATGCAACACCACATGGCGCCAGAGAGCAAAAAAATTCTATGCGATTTTCTATAGCGTTTTCCCCCCTTTTGTTATAACAATTTAATTTCTGACTTCTTTATAGCATTTCCCCCCTGTGTGTAGATCCATCCCTTGAGTGTGTTTTGCCTGTCTTGAACACTGATCATGCCCCTTGTTTAGGAGGAAGGTCCTGAGAGCTGCCTAAGTGTGTGTTAAAACTAACCTACTGGGAAAAGGGGAAATTTGCATTCGTTGCTCCACCCACTTTTGCCTCTGGCCCCGCCCACCACTTTCATGTGGCCCTCAGTCATGTGGCCCCCATCCCTGAGCCTCAGCATGCACGATTGCAATAACTCATATCAGCTGGATGGGCGGGGTATAAATAATAAAATTATTATTATTAAGCCCTGAACTGTTTCCCTTTGCAGCCTTCCTTGAACTCGGTGCCTCACAGTTGTTTTGCACTGGAGTTCCCATCTTCACTCAGCGCTGCCTGTGCTGGCAGAGGCTCATGGGAGCTGTAGGCACCACACACCCACGCCATGCATTTAAAGCCCAACCCTAAAAGATGCCGGGAACTGTAGTTTGTTGAGAGGGCTGGGAATTGTAGCGCTGGGATGGGTAAACTGCAGTTCCCAATACAGTGGTACCTCAGGTTAAGTACTTAATTCGTTCCGGAGGTCCGTTCTTAACCTGAAACTGTTCTTAACCTGAAGCACCACTTTAGCTAATGGGGCCTCCTGCTGCTGCCGCGCCACCGGAGCACGATTTCTGTTCTCATCCTGAAGCAAATTTCTTAACCTGAAGCACTATTTCTGAAGCGTATGTAACCTGAAGTGTATGTAACCTGAAGGGTATGTAACCTGAGGTACCACTGTATGCTTGGGGGAGGGAGAGGAAGGCTTTAAATGTATGGTCTAAAAACTGCTTTGAGGTTTTGTTTTCTTTTACAATCCAGGGTATGTGAATCTTACGAAATAAATAAAATTATTTAATCGTTTCATAACATTTATACACTGCTTGATTGTAAAAAGAAAAACCTCAAAGAGGTTTACAACAAAAAGACAAAACAATAAAATTATCCCTAAGAACAATAAGATTTCCAAAAAGTTAAAATAACAAAAGACTAAAAGCAAATTGAAACTTGCACCAGCTTTCTAAGCACCTGGGTCAGCTTGTCTAAACAGGATTTTTTTTTATATAGCAGGCATTGAAAAGAATACAGTACAGAGAGGTGCCTCCCTTATGTCAATAGGCAGGGAGTTCCAAAGTTCAAGGGTGGAGAAGACTGTGTGTTGCTTCCCATTCAGCGAATTGGGGATTGCAAGCAATCTACCTGCTTTTACTTCCGTGATTCATTTGGGCAAAAACTCCGACGTCGGCGTTAAAAGGCAGAGGAGCAGGGCTAGCTGGAGGAATGTGGCAACCCCAGGTATAGGTGGGATGTGTGAGGAAGCTGGGTCCCTGCATGACTGCAGTTCCTTCTGCAAAAGAGGCTGCTTCTAGGGCACTTAAAAAAGACAGCCAGAAGTCAGGCTTGAGGACCGTAAATCCGCCCAATGCAGCAATTCACCATCTCACCAGCAACGTCCCAGAAATGTCAGTGACTTGCGATTTCAAATCAACACCCGCCTCGCTGCTTCCGCAGCTCTTACCCGAGGATGTAGCCCACGATTCCCAGCTGGATCAGCCGGTGCAAGACTCCGACCTTCCTATTCCTGGTGAGCGCAAACTTCTCTGTTTTATAATCCAGAAAGCCGAAGCAGGAATGGCTCCAGGAATCGCCCATGGCCGGCTGGCTGGCTGTGAAATCCCGGCAGCAGAAGCTGACGGAGGACGCCACATCCTCCTGGCCTGCTGCCCATTAGCAGGCAAAGAGGCAACTTTTCAGAAAGCCGAAGATGTCAGGATCTGTGTCAGCATCTTCCAAAGCAGCAAGGAAGGGAGGGTAGAAAAAGCTGGCCTGCTAATGGGCTGCTAAAATTGGAAAGGAGGGTGACAAGGATGTGGCTGTTGTCTCCTGGTACGCAGGCTGAGACCCTCCCTGCCCGCAGACTGTCTCGCCAGAGTGGTACATGCTCTGGTTATCTCTCACTTGGACTACTGCAATGTGCTCTATGTGGGGCTACCTTTGAAGGTGACCCGGAAACTACAACTAATCCAGAATGCGGCAGCTAGACTGGTGACTGGGAGTGGCCACCGAGACCACATAACACTGGTCTTGAAAGACCTACATTGGCTCCCAGTACGTTTCCGAGCACAATTCAAAGTGTTGGTGCTGACCTTTAAAGCCCTAAACAGCCTCGGTCCTGTATACCTGAGGGAGCGTCTCCACCTCCAGTGTTCTGCCTGGACACTGAGGTCCAGCTCCAATGGCCTTCTGGCGGTTCCCTCAAGGCGAGAAGCCAAGTTACAGGGAACCAGGCAGAGGGCCTTCTCGGTAGTGGCACCCGCCCTGTGGAATGCCCTTCCACCAGATGTCAAAGAGAAAAATAACTACCAAACTTTTAGATGACATCTGAAGGCAGCCCTGTTTAGGGAAGCTTTTAATGTTTGATGCATTACTGTATTTTAATATTGTGTTGGAAGCCGCCCAGAGTGGCTGGGGATATTATTATTATTATTATTATTATTATTATTATTATTATTATTATTATTATCATCTAACCGGAATCAGAACTGCAGAGCTGGAAGGGTCCTGGGGTCATCTAGTCCAACCCCCTGCAATGCAGGAATCTCAACTAAAGCATCCAACCTTTGCTTAAAAACTTCCAATGAAGGAGAGTCCACCACTTTCTGAGGCAGTCTGTTCATGGCCGGATTTAGGTTTGATGAGGCCCTTAGCTACTGAAGGTAATGTCCAGCTGTCCTTTGTCAACAACAAATTGTTGCTGTTTTTTGTGTTGAATGTATGCTATATGGTAATTTATGGACCTAATAGGTATCTAAAACACTTTGCACATGTTGCCATGCAACCATGCAGAATGTAGGCACCCTATATATAGAAATGAGCCAACCAGTGGTATTTTAGGGAGCAGGCTAACAGGCGGGCCCCCTTACTTACATCACAGGAGCCTACACAACACAAAACACTGTTGCTGTATGTAGGTTTTATTTTATTTGTTTTTTATCTTATATTTTGGAAATGTATATCCAGGTTTTTTCCCATTAATTTTTTGGGGGCCCCCAAGAGAGTGGGGGACGCAGGTGGCGCTGTGGGTTAAAGCCTCAGCGCCTAGGACTTGCCGATCGAAAGGTCGGCAGTTCGAATCCCTGCAGCGGGCTGCGCTCCCGTCGTTCGGTCCCAGCGCCTGTCAACCTAGCAGTTCGAAAGCACCTCCAGGTGCAAGTAGATAAATAGGGACCGCTTACCAGCGGGAAGGTAAACGGCGTTTCCGTGTGCGGCTCTGGCTCGCCAGATGCAGCTTTGTCACGCTGGCCACGTGACCCGGAAGTGTCTTCGGACAGCGCTGGCCCCTGGCCTCAAGTGAGATGGGCGCACAACCCCAGAGTCTGGCAAGACTGGCCCGTACGGGCAGGGGTACCTTTACCTTTACCTAAGAGAGTGGGGCCCTAAACTATAGCTTGTTTAGCTTATACGTAAATGCGGCACTGAGTCTGTCCCACTGTCAAACAGATCTTACCATCAGAAAGTTCCTCCTGAACTTCAGTCGGAATCTCCTTTCTTCTAACTTACCCCCCAAAGGCTACTTTTCTACAAAATACTCCGTCTACACATAATTATCAACCAAAGACTGTTTGGGTTTGTTTTCTCTGGTTGGAACAGACCTCCAAGCTGCCCCTGGATTTCTCAGTGGGTGCATGTTTTTTAAATCTCATTTCAAAGACCATTATAGCAAAATAAAATAGGAAATATCATCACAAATTAAAATGCAGCACTTTTCCTGGTATTTGGATTTCGGGGGGCAGGGGCATCCTGGCACATGAAATGTAATGAGAACATTTATTTCCCTTTATTGCAAACATCTTCACAGTAATATTATACATGGGGGTGGGCTATTGGGTTGTTGTTTTTATGTTTATTAGGCATTTTGTGGTTTTATATCTTGATTTTATTCTGTGAACCGCACTGAGACCCCCAGGGTATAGGGCGGTATATAAATTCAATAAATAAAATTAATAATAAATTAATAAATAAATAAAATAATAATAAAACAAAATTGCTTTGTAACCCCGCAAACCAACCCCGAACCCCGCTTCCGAACAGATTACAATTTTAATTCGAAATAAGTCTCGGGGTTTCCGAGGGGGATTCGAACTCGCGACCCCCCCGAAGCAGCTCAGGACAAAGTTTCCAAGCCCGCTTGACAGGGCGAAGCTCGGAAGCGATTCTTCGTCGCCCACAAATACTTGATAGGCTCGCTTCATCACCTCTTCCGTCCAATCGGCTTCCGCGATGCCGGGCTGCGCCCGCCCCTCCCTGGCGCGACGCGTTGCCACGGCAACCGGCGGGTAGACCAGGCCCGAGCCGCGCCGATGCCGAAGCTGCCGCTGTCGCCGGTTCCCGAGCAGGAGACCGACGTCGGGGATCGCCTTCCCAGTCGTGGTACTCCTGCCCCCGCTCGTCTGGGCTCCGGCGGCTCAGCGGTGAGGAAAAAAGAACCGAGGAAGAAGCCCGCGGTCTTAAGGAGAAGCGGGAGGCCTGCGAGCTGGTCGGCGGGGGACTAGCGTGTGATGTAGACCGTGGGGGTTTCTGGGAATTGTAGTTCTAGAGGGAAAGGCTGGGGTCTGGGAAGTTCGTGCAGCGCCTTTCTCTCGACGGGGCCGCTAAAAATAAGCAGCTAGGAAAAACCACAGGCAAAATGACACCACTTGTAGTATTCCTATAGATGTGATTGGACTACAACTCCCATCATGCACAGCTGCAGCATGGGCAACGATCAAGGATGAGCCAGTGCGGTATAGTGATTAGAGCAGGCACCTCCAAACTCAGCTCTCCAGCTGTTTTGGGACTACAACTCCCATCATTCCCTAGCTAACAGGACCAGTGGTCAGGGATGATGGGAATTGTAGTCCCAAAAATAGCTGGAGGGCCGAGTCTGGGGATGCCTAGGTTAGAATGTTTGACTAGGACCCAGAAGGCCAAGGCTCATACCCCCACAGTGAAGCTCACTGGGTGACCTTGGGCTAGTCACTCACTGCCAGCTTAGCCTACCTCACAGGGTCATTATGAAGATTAATTGAGCTCCTTGGAGAAAAGGTGGGCTATGAATATTGTGGTTAGACCTAATGCAACTCATACTCTCCAATGTTTCTCCGATGAAAAAGGGGACATCCCTATTCCATAATGATAATTTTACTGTTCATACTCCACACATCTTACTGGGTTGCCCCAGCCACTCTGGGCAGCTTCCAACATATATAAAAACAGAATAAAACATTAAACATTTTTGCGTAAACATCTAAACAGCTGAGCCAAGAGGATGTTACACATTGTGATTATACATAAAACTAATAAAAAATATTTTTTTAAAAAAACTTCTGTGTACAGAATTGCCTTCAGATGGCTCAGGGGGTCCAATAATTCCATACCCTCCAACATTTCTCAAATGAAAATACGGACATCCTACCATATCCTCCCAACATTTCTCCAGTGAAAATAGGGATATCCCAAGGAAAAGTGGAACGTTCCACGTTCAAATCAGAACTGGGATGGCTTCTCTAAATCAGGGCTGTCCCTGAAAATAGCAACACTTGGAGGGTCTGGCAACCATCCAGATGTTTTGGGCCAACATGGCCATATGATGTTGGGGCTGATGGGAACTGTAGTCCAAAACACGTTCTCAGTACGTCTGAACAGAAACAATGTCCTCCTATGATTGTTCCAGTTCATCACACAGCACTCTGGCTGTTCGCTATCATTGTTTTCAAATCGACTTTCTCCTTAGTTCCCAGGGTTTGAGTAGATAAATGCTGACGTGACTACTTGCTTGGAGTAAAATCCTATGCGTATGTCTTTCCTCAGACTTTTTCAAGGCCTGCTGACAAGCCACAGACTATACATGAGGAAAGTGGTCCCTGTTACCCAGAGAATGCTGGGAACGATTCTGAAGAGGAGATGGAGGAGGAGGAGGAGGAAAGGCATGAAGACTGGGACACAGACCTTGAAATAGAAGGTATGGCTTAGAGGAAGGGGTGATGGCTGATCTGCGGCCTTCCAGATGTGCTTGGACTGCAGCTGCCTTTGGCTGGGCTTCATTGGGTACTCACTACTCCTAGAATTATGAGAGAGGAAGAAACAACTATTTCTCGCCTTGTGACATGCAGTACAGTGGTACTTCGAGTTAAGGACTTAATTCGTTCTGGAGGTCCGTTCTTAACCTGAAACTGTTCTTAACCTGAAGCACCACTTTAGCTAATGGGACCTCCTGCTGCAGCTGCTGCACGATTTCTGTTCTCATCCTGAAGCAAAGTTCTTAACCCGAGGTACTATTTCTGGGTTAGCGGAGTCTGTAACCTGAAGCGTATGTAACCCGAGGTACCACTGTACATCTTTAGTGATTCTGAAGGTCACAATGCCCTTGGGTGGACTGTCCATTAACTGCAGATACTTTAATAGCTGGGACACAGGTGGCGCTGTGGGTTAAAGCCTCAGTGCCTAGGACTTGCCGATCGAAAGGTCGGCGGTTCGAATCCCTGCGGCGGGGTGCGCTCCCGCTGCTCGGTCCTAGCGCCTGCCAACCTAGCAGTTCGAAAGCACCTCCGGGTGCAAGTAGATAAATAGGGACCGCTTACCAGTGGGAAGGTAAACGGCGTTTCCGTGTGCGGCTCTGGCTCGCCAGATGCAGCTTTGTCACACTGGCCACGTGACCCGGAAGTGTCTCCGGACAGCGCTGGCCCCTGGCCTCTTAAGTGAGATGGGCGCACAACCCCAGAGTCTGTCAAGACTGGCCCGTACGGGCAGGGGTACCTTTACCTTTTTACCTACTTTAATAGCTTGCCTTGCTTCTGCATAGCTTTCTGGCTTTGCAGCGTTATCCCTCCCTACGCTGACTCTTTTTTCTCCCTCCCGACATTAGATTCTAAGACATCCCATGATCCAACAGGAAAAGCCAAATATCTCAACACCTGCCGAATGCACGGTGTCGTTCCCATCTCGTATTTTTTACGACACATGAAAGATTCTGAACTGACCTTGAAGCACTACGGCCTTGGACCCAAGGTATCAATTCCCATCTGCCCCAGTAGGCCGGGCCGTTTTCGACTACAAGTCCCATCAGCCCAAGTGAGCGCTAGCCTTGATTGTCAAAGGCAGTAATGCTTTTGAATACCCACAGGAGGGGAGAGTGCTCTTCTGCTCAGGTCCCGGGTGGCATCTGGGTGGCAACTGTGAGGACAGAAAGCTAGACTAGATGGGCCAGTGGCTCCTCCTGTGTTCTTATGACCACATGTGTAAGAGCGTTGGACCCAATGGGACTTTGCCCTGATCCAGCATAGACAATCCACGTATTTCTTCACTTTTCTCTTCTGTATCCCAGGGAGCCAAAGCTCTAGCTCCTTCCTTGGCGAACAACACATCCATTGTGAAGTTAAACCTGAGTGACAACTGGCTGGACGGAGAGGGAGCAGCAGCCGTGGCCGAGATGTTGAAAGAAAATTGTTACATTTCAGGTGTGTCCCTTAATTTTGAGGTTTCGAGAAGGTCTTTGTAGCAAGGACGTGGCAAAATAGAGGCCTTGTGACAGAAAGGCCCAGGCTGCTTTTGCTGTGAAGGTTTTTTATGGTATAGCATGGTGTTTGCTGACCTAGCATCCTCCAGATGTTTTGGACTACAATTCCCATTAGCCCCAGCCAGAACAGCCACACACCCATCATATAGGCATGCTGGCTAGGGTGGATGGGATTTGCAGTCCCAAACATCTGGAGGGCACAAATTGGTGAAGACAGGTAAGAGTGGTTATAATGTCAAGACTAGGACCTGGGAATCTAGGATTTGAATCCCCTGTTAGTCAAAGCTCTGTAGGTCTCCCTGAGGCAGTCTCTGTCTCTCAGTCTTCTGTACCTCGCAGGGTTGTTTTGAAGATAAAACCAAACACACCCTCATGAGCTGCTTGGAGACGAGGCAGGAAATAAATGTAACAAATAAATACTAGCCCTCAGTGAGACCTAATAATACAGTGGAACAGCCCTAAGAAACCCATCCTCTCAGAGTTTATGTTCTGTATCCTGAGTGTGGTTATTCCTTTTTTGTTTTTGTTTTCCAGAGTCCATGAGATAATATAATTGATATTTTTATGGCAAAGTGGGATTAGGGGAGGTGATTTTCTCCTTTTAGGAGCTGTCAACATGTTCAGTTTTTCAGAGGTGACCACTTCTTGACCTCCTCCGATCTGAGATTGTTCAAGGGGCCAACTGAAGGCCCTGGAAAGGTAGAAGGGGAAGGGGTCTGAAATGAGACGGGTTTTATTTTGTGGGAGTCGGGGTTAAAAGTCTGTCTTGTTCTTCCCTCTCAGATGTTGATTTGTCAGAGAACAGGATTGGAGTGAAAGGGGCGAAGGCTTTGTTCTCCATGCTTGGGGAGAATAGGACACTACTAACCCTGAAGCTCTCTGGAAATGAATTAGATGAGCGTGCGGCCAAATACCTAGCAGATGCTTTTGTGATCAACAACAAACTGGAGTCCCTCGATCTGAGTCATAACATGCTTGAAGAGCTGGCAGGTAAAGCAGCTTCCCTTGCAAAGAAAGGCAGAGAACGGCCTTTGCCAACTTTGTGCTCTCCAGGTGTTTTGGACTACAACACCCATCAGCCCCTGCAAACAGTAATGGCTCTGCCTGTTCAGGCTGGTGTAAGTCCTAAGTCTCTCAAAAGAGCTGGAGGGCCTGAGGTTGATGAAAACTTAGTTGTTCTGAACTTCCCCTTTAAGAAAGAAGGTATGGAGTGGGGAAACTTTTTCAATCCAAGGGACACATTCTCTTATAGGCCACGTGCCAGTGGCGGGTGGAGCTTGGGGCAAGAGTGGGCGGGGCTATGGGTGTGACTCCATCTGCACCAAGCAGTACATTGGAAGCTGTATCATACCACTTTAAACAGCCATGGCTTCCCCCACAAAATCCTGGGAGATGTAGTTTGTTAAGGGTTCTGAGAGCAGTTAGGAAACCTCTATTCCTTTTTAAAAATAAATAAATATTGATTTAGTTTTTCAGATTTAAATTTTACAATCATATATCAAACATAAATCATAACAAAAAGATTCCAAGGCATCTCCTGGACTTCCATCTTCCCCTTTGTGGGTCCTATTATTAATCGTTTCCTCCTGCATCTTTTATGATGATCCAAATCTTTTACATCTCCATTATATCCAAAATTCATCATTAAATTACAAGTGATATTCAATCCCACTAATGATTTTAACTGTTTACAATGGTCTTTAACATAAGTTATAATTTTTTCCCATTCTTTATTAATATTTTGGTTTTCCTGATTTCTGATTCTTCCGGTCATTTTAGCCATTTTGGCATAGTCCATCAACTTCATCTGCCATTCATCTCTGGTAGATGAAGCTCCCATCTCTGGGCAGGAAACCTCTATTCCTTTTCCAGAGCTACAATCCCCAGAGTTCCCTGGGAAGAGGGATTGACAGTTAAACCACTTTGGGAATTGTAGATCTGGGAGGGGAATAGGAGATCTCCTACCAACCTGGCATCCTCCTGGTGCTTTGTATCCCCTCCAAAAAAACCTCCTGTCAGGCCCAGTCAGTACAGCCATAGGATGCTGTGGCTGATGGGAATTGTAGTCCAAAGTATTTTGAGGGCACCAGGCTGGCAAAGTCTGCTTCAGGGACAATTAATATTTGATCAAGGAGCTGTGCTCTATTTACATCTGAGAACTCACCTGCATATTTTTGCTAGCAAAGGGATTTCCAGATGGAAATATCACTTGATCTGGGTTTTTTAAGTTATTTGCAAATGTGTGCTAACAATTGTCAATATTATTTTCCAGGGTGCAACAGCCATGGTTGTTCCCTCCTCTCCCTCATCCTCTGTACCAGCTCCTCTTCTGCTATTTAAATTTCTGCACCATTCTTGATTTCTTGTGCTATAGTAGTCGCTGCCTCCTACTTCTCAGTCCCCTTTTGCTGTTCTTACAGCTGCATTACCCTTGTCTTCAGCTCCTTCCCTGCTGATGCTTGGCATTCTGTCCTTCACCTCCCTAAGTGAAGAAAACCTCCTTCTGTGGCTGATCAGGTCTCTCTCCCTTCCCATTTACCTTTTGATGAGGTCACAGGGAGTTGATGGAAAACAGGAGGGGACAGAGAGAGAGAGATTGAGAGAGAGAGCACAGGAAATAGCAACAGTCTAGGCTGAGTGGAGAGAGAGAGAGAGAGACAGAGAGAAAAAGGAATAAAGGTAGGACTCAAAGAGGTTTTAAAATTTATGTATTATTAATATTGTTTATTTATTTAGAGCATTTGTACACCACACCACACCCAAAAAGACTTCCCGGATAAGACACCTACCCACAGGCTTGCAAATTTATAAACCACACGCAACACATAAGGGAAAAAGGAAAACATACAGACAATAATAAAAATGATTTTCATCCATGAAAGGTACAAACAACATCAATGCAGTATTAAAAACTTTGAGGGCCTCGAGTTTATTGAGTATATGGAAAATAACTGTGTACAGCTGAAAACACTGGCAGCATTAAGATAAATCCAACAGTGTAAATTTTCTTTGATGGATGTAATAATGGAAAACCAATTGGTATAATTTTTGTAAAATATGCAGGGATACAAGATACGCGAAATGAACACAGAAAGAGAAGAAGTTGTTGATATTTTAAGTATGTAAAATGTTTATTTGAAATTGTAAAACAGGAAATTTAATAAAAATTATATAGATAACATTTTGAGGGTCTTGAGCTTGCACCAATTTCCTCCAAATACTTCCAAAGGCCCAAGAAAATTGGTATGTTTTAACTTCGCAGCAGAATCCCCAAACAGTAGTTTCCATCCGTCTGAGTGGAGAATGAGAGCACCCCTTGCCACCTGACTGCAGCTGGAAGAGCCAGGGTGGAAGAGCAGTCCTACCTACCCATCCAAATTAACACAGACACCAATCCACCAGGAAAGTTTCATCTGCAAGCCTTTGGGGTATTTTTGGGTTGTGTTCTTTTTTGGGGGTGTGGGGTGGAGCACCAGCTCATTTCAACAGGACTAGTACAGGAGATCTTCCCAGTGGACTACAGCTTTTAAAACAGAGAATAATAGAATTGTAGAGTTGGAAGGTACCCCAAGGGTCCTCTAGTCCAATCTAGTCCAGTCCCATGGAATGCAGGAATCACAGCTGAAGCATACATGACAGATGGCCATCCAATCTCTTGTTGGTGTTCCTTCCGGTTGGAGAGTCAAGAGTAAGCTGTTTTCTTTTCCCCAAGGTGCAGAAATCTGAAGTCCATGAATTCCTGCATTGCAGGGGGTTGGACTGGATATCTCTTTGGGTTCCTTCCAACTCTGCAATTCTACGATTTTTTGAACTCCCCTGAGGTTTTTTGCTTCACACATACCTGCTTCCTGCAGAATGCTTTCTCTTTGCTTGTGATCTACTTGTCTCATCCCTCCCCTTTTTCGGCTCCATGGGGAGAGAGATCAGTAGCGTGGGGGATATTGGGACATTCTGATCTCCGATTGTGGGATTTCCAGCTCCCTAAGTCAGGGGGCATGTTGGCAAATATTGGAGGGGGCTTCTGGATGTCGCAGTTCTTCTTATCTAAGGCTTGTGCTTTTTGGCGCATTTCTTGTGTTCTGCATTTAACCAGGCGGGGTTCTTGGAGCAGCGATTGCAGAAAACGTCGGCCTGAAGGAGCTTGATCTCAGCTGGAACCACTTCCGGGGCAAAGGAGCAGTTGCTATTGCCAAAGGCTTAGGGGTAGGAGAACTGCCTAATTACAGCTAGGCTACAGTTGTAATGTCATGGCTTAAGCATCTGTTCTGCATTTAGAAGGTCTCAGGTTAAATCCCCAGCATCTCCAGGCAAGAAGGCTACTTCCTGCAATCTTTGAGAGCTGTGGACAGTACTGACCTAGCTGGACCAGTGGTCTGAAGTTTGTAGTTCGAGTAGAAGCCCCTGCTTTGCTTGCAGAAGTTCTCTGCTTCATTCCACACTAGCATCTCCAAGTAGAGCCAGGAATGTCCTCCTGCCTGAAACCCTGGAGAGCTGCTGTCAGTCAGTGTTGACAATACTGAGCCTGATTCAGTACAGGTCAGCTTTCCATGCTACTTGCCACTGAAAATATATTCTCGCCAGTGCATGAAAACGCCTTGTGTCATGTTCAAAGGGATGCTTTGGTTCTCGCTGTTCCAAATCCTTCCAGATTACGGCATTCTTATTTCCTTATTAAAAGCTTAGGAAAGTCTGCTTATGCGTCTCTGTTGCGAACACAGCAAGGCAACCCCAACTGGCCCCTGGCGTAAAGAAATCAGGAGTGGGGCGGGCCTTAGCACATTGCCACATTCTGTTTCGAAAAGGTTGGAAGAGGCGAAAGAGGAGACTTAAGCAAAACTATTCTTCCTTTCTGGATCAAAATAGACCGATCTGAGTGATCAGGGGTGGCAACTTGCTCAGCGAGTGGCAGGATGCCCTGAGATCCACCTCCCTCCAATCTAATAATTTTTATTTTATTTGCTGGATTTCTTACCCACCCTTCACCTTAAGGTCTTAGGATGGGCTATATCATTATACACTAGTTTAAACAATTTGCAATTTGTATGACATTAAAAGAAAATGTTATGAAAATGTTTTACAGATGGTATATAACACCGGTAAAATTAGTGAAAATGTATAAGACATGTAATAAGTGTTGGAAATGTAAAGATAAAGAAGGTTCTTTTTATCATATGTGGTGGGAATGTAAGAAAGTGAAAGACTTCTGGGAAAAGATATATAATGAATTGAAGAAGATTTTAAAATATACATTTATAAAGAAACCAGAGGTCTTTCTGTTAGGAATATTAGGAAATGAGATAAAAAGAAAGGACTGTAAATTCCTTCAATATGCAGTGACAGCCGCAAGAGTGTTACTGGCCCAAAAATGGAAACAACAGGAAATACCGACAGTGGAAGAATGGAGAATGAAGCTGTTAGACTATGCGGAGTTGGACAAATTGACAGGGAAGATTAGATATTTAAGAGACCAAAAGTTCATCGAGGACTAGGGGAAATTTGTGGAATATCTGGAAAATATAAGTGAGGGACAGATAACGCTAGAGGGATTTAAAGAAGCACTGTGAAAAATTAAGAAGTATTGTCTAAAGGGAATAGAAAGAAAGATATAAATAATGTCAATATAAATCTACGGAATGCGTAATTTAAATAATGACTATAGATGATTTACGGAAAAGCTGAAGGAAGTCCAAAAAAAGAATAATTTGTGAAAAAATTGATGAGAAATTAATATATGTTTTTGTTTTTGTTGTAAACTAATAAAAATTTATTTTTTTTAAAAAAATGCAGTCAAGCAGAGTGGGCCCTAAAAAGGTGCATCTCAGATGTCATATAATTAAAGCTGTACAGTGAAAATGCCAGATGCACTTCCGTGGGGAGGGAATTCCACTGCATAGGAGCATGCCCTCTCCTGGGCTGTGAAGCGTAGTACACAAGAGGGTCTGGAAGGAAGAAGGTGGTCTTTTAGATATTTCAGATCTGTTTAATCCTAGGGTGTCTGAGCAGGTAGGACATCAGAAGAAGCCTCCTGAACTAGCCCATCCAGTCCTGTTCTCACAGTGACCACCCAGATACCTGTGGGAAACCCTCAAAAATGTTGAACCCAGAGCCCCAGAGGGTTTCCCCACCCAGAGCTTTGCTAAGGCTGCCTCCCTCCTTCCCTCCTCAGGCCAACATCTTCCTTCGGGTGCTGGACCTTTCGTACAACGGCTTTGGCAACGGCGGAGCGACTGCCCTGGGTGAGGCCCTGAAAGTCAACAACGTTCTGGAAGAGCTGAACGTTGGGTAAGCATGCTCAGCACCCAGCTTCTGCTTGGCATCCTGGGGAGATCACAGAGAGAGATAAGAGAAGGGAAAGGAAAGGGAAATGAGACGGTTGAGATGGTTTCCTCTTCTTCTCCTCCTCCTCAGGAACAATCGCATTTCTCTGGAAGGAGCCCTCTGCCTAGCTTTGGGCCTGAAAGAAAACAAAACCCTGAAGATCTTCAGTGTAAGTGGCTTTTTAGAGAGTGTCTGATCCTCTAACAACAACAACAACAACAACAACAACAACTTTTATTTATATCCCGCCCTCCCCCAGCCGAAGCCGGGCTCAGAGCGGCTAACATCAAATGTATAACACATTAACATAAAATCAGACAATCAATTAAAATACATCCTCAAATCAGATCAGGATGAGAATAAAATCCAATCAGATGGCAACCCGCAGATTAGGGTCGGTGACCTTAAATGCTCACCAGGCCCAACTGTTTGTGCTGAACTTATATGGGCCTGTGAGAAAAATTGGGAGGCCACTTCCATGCAGATTCTTATGAAAGGGGAGTGTTCCACCAGATTGGAGCCACAGCCAAAAAGGCCCTGGCTCTAGTTGAGGCCAGCCTAACCTCTCTGTGGCCTGGGACCTTCAGGATGTTTTTATTTGAAGACAGTAAGTTCCTCTGTGTATTAATGGTGAAACTGTGGGCAGTGGCAGACCTTGGGGTCTCAAATTTCAGCGATGCCCAAATTCTGCAATCCCCACTTCTTGCGATCCATTTTAAATAATAGTTGTGGTGCCCCTGAGGCTCTGTGCCCAGTGCGACTAAACCGATCACCCTCCCCGAAATCCGCCGCTGCTGTGGGCCTCCAGGTGTGGTTAGATTCCAACTCCCATAAGCCCCAGCAGGCAATGTCAGGGATGATGGAAGTTACACAGCTTTTGGAGAGCCGCATGTTATCTGATCTAAGAAGTAGCGTTCCGTACCACATGCAAAAGATGGAGGAATACCTCTAGAGAGAAGAGAAATTGCTTCTTCTGCAATCCGGGTGGAAAGTCTGCGACCCTCACCAGCTGTCATTGGACTCCATCTCCCATCAGCCCCAGCAGGCACTGGCAGTTGCGAGTCCAGTTGCCCAGCCCTGTGCTTAGTGCTTTGCCCTAAACAAACCCGGCACGTTTCTGTTCTGTGACCTGCAGGTGGCCAGGAACCCCATTCAGAGCGATGGCTGCATTGGGATCCTCAAAGCCCTCCAAGCAAATCCTAATGCTGCCTTTGAAGTCCTGGATTTTTCAGTAGGTATCAGTCAGTCAGTGGTTGGAAGAGAGTTGTGTCGTGCTTGTGATGTAGTGGCCTAATCTTCGCCAGCCTGGTGCTCTCCAGTTTTGTTTTGTTTTTACTAGAGCTTTTAGCAGCTCCACGGTCACACAACCACACTGAGGCCGCTGGGAGTTGTAGTCCAAACCATCTGGTGCAGGCACCATCTTGGCAAAGACCATAGTAGGCAATGTGGGATTGGAGAAATATTTATGTATGCAGTGAATCTGCTCCAACAATTCCAAGCAGGGACTGGTGTGCCCTAACTGAGGAAAGCACTTTGAATAGAGGTTCACATTTCATGGAAACCTAGGCTATAACTGCACAACCTGGATTGGCTGGAAGGCGATGGACCCCCACCCAAATGGAACAGGGGGATAAGACCCCCTGATACACACCTCTTTGAGAACCGTCTCCATCATGCTGTTGATGTGGGAATGGAGAGGGTATCTTTTCTGTCCTTTTCAGGAGATTGTCGTCAAGCAGGACTTTGCAGGGCTTTGCGATGGCATCCAGGTAATTTTCCCGAGCCTTCAGATCAAGCACAACTGGAGCAGCCGCTCGTTCAAAACAGACCTGTCAAAGGTACAGAAAGCCCAACCCCTTTGCTGGGCTGCAGGGTCTTTTTTGATGGCTCCCGGTGGGTTCTCATCATCCCGCTGCCACCTCTGATCAAACGGGTTTTCCAGCATTTTTAAAAAAAGCAAAATACAGTACTTCCTGAACCGCAGGAGACAGCAGAGGAGAAAGGGGGGAAGGGGTGTCCCAAGAACAACGATGCTCCTAGCACACCTTCAGCTCTTGGAGTGGGGCGGGGAACCCAACTATCCTCAGTCTCTGTTCCAGCCATTGAGCAAAATCCCGGGGGGGGGGGGGGATAATGCAACACTTTCCCCCAAAAGCATTTCATTTGTTCTCCAGACCCTCCCTCCCTCCTCTAACTGGAAAACATATGGTAGTGTCATAGATGCTGGAAATGGCATTTGAAGCAGTGGTCACTCTCAAGGACCCCATATGGTTAGCCTAACTTTCTCCACCCCCATTGATTCCTGGGGCATGTCTCCCAGTTCTTTAGACACAGGGGTCATCTTCTCCAACCCCCTGCAATGCTGGTCATGTACTCCAACTTGTTTGCACTGGGTTTCTACAGCTGGCCCCAGGACTCTCACACGGCACATTAAGCCACCATTCTCTGGCTGGAACCTGCCTTGGATACCTATCCAAGGGATTTCTCTCCAAGGGCCATTAAGCCAAATCTGGTGCTTTGCAACTTCTTGGCTGGGAAAAATCGTGGGAACAAGAGCGATGCCAGAGAGGGTTGCAACTGACTTATGGAATCCTTCTTTTTGTAGGTTTTCTGAGAAGACACCCCAGCTGTGGACAGCCCTGGGAGGGATTGCTCATCTTTCCTTCCTTGGCTACCTGCAAAGTGAAGAAGGAGCCCATTAGGGGACCCTCTGCTCTTCCATTTGCTGACAAATAATGCCGTGTGTGTGTGTGTGTGTGTGTGTGTGAGAGAGAGAGAGAGAGAGAGAGAGAGAGAGAGGCCTACCCAGATGTTTAGAAGGTCGATGCGAGTTTTAATCTGCTTTTGGTCTATTGCTATTTTAACTTTTTGAAAGTTGTAAATCATTGCTGTTAATATTCCTTATTCATAACATTTTATCCTCTTTGTAAATCGCTTTGAGGGTTTTGGGGTTCTTGTTTTTTAGAATCAAGAGGTGTATACGTTTTATGCATAAAAATAAACTCACAGCCAAGGAACAGGAAAAGAAAATCTTTATATTAATTGGCTTCTTTGCCACAAGCTGTCGCACAGAGCAGAGTCACAGCATGACAGGCGAAGGCAGTAGCGAGGAGGGCGATATCCCCACTGCTACGAATCTAGTGATGGGAGCAAGCAAGCAAAGGTCAGAGCACAGAGCAAAACAGCAGGCGCTGCCCGCCTGGGATTCACCGGCAAACCGGTGAGACATATGTGTGACAAAACCCAGCTTCCAGCGTCTCATAAGCAGCTGCACAACCCCCTTTCATCTGTGGGTGAGAGCAAGGAGAGACTTTTGCTCTCTGGGCTTCCATTGCCAGCAATCTGCAAGAAGAAAACCCTGCCTTCCTTCTCGGGACCTCTCTTGGCCTCTCAGTGTTTTTGCCCTGACCTTGGAGACAACAGAAGCTGATGCATCCACGAGTCAGCCTGAGCAACAGGTAAGTAATGCCACCCCGATGGCGTGTCAGGCACAGCGGCAGTGGAGGTCCCTAGGCAAACTATTTTATACGGGAAAGATTGGTCCATGGGATCTGCTTCTGGGAAAGCCAAATGCACACAGGAGAACACAGCCTGACAAAGTGGGGCTGGCAGGGGGTTGTGAAGGGCAGTTGCTGTGCTCAGATTCATGCTAAGCAGTTGAGCAAATACTCAGTCGGTTCTTTGGAGAAGGAGGGCAGCTTCACAAGAGCAGGGAGGCCATTTTGAGATTCCTAAGTAGCCTGCGGCCTGTGCTGTGGCAGGAGGTTTGGCCCTGAGTTAGTGTGTGACCCGGTGGGTGGCAGTATAAACGGTCCATTTAAGAAGGCTGTGAAAACTTGGCCAGTCTGGTGCCCTCCAGATGTTTGGGACTATAATTCCCATCAGCTCCAACCTCCATAGCCATAATGGACTATAACTCCCATCAGCCTTTGCCAACATGCAGAGGCATACATAGGCTTCCTTGCACCCTTGGCAAATGGTGCCGCCCCCCACCCCTCTCTGAAAATAAATACATGACATAATTCAGTAATCACAAATGACTCAAAAACTGGGTGTTTTAACAGCACAATCCTATAAACGTCTACTCAAAAGTTAAATCCCACCAAGTTCAATGGGGCTTACTCCCAGGAAAATGGGTACACAGGACTGCACCCTAAATCTGGCAAGCCAGAGGCAGGAACTTTGGACAATACTTTGCTTGCCTTCCTGTTACTTCTGGCAAGGTGCCAGCAGAAAGGCAGTAACTTGGAGGTTGCACCTCCAGTGCACACTTTACTCGGAAACAAGCCCTGTTGAAGTGTCCTGGACTGCTGAGAGGCATCAGCTGGGGAACCCCCAAGGGAAGAAGGCTCAGGTCCTGGGGAATGGTGATGGGACAACAATGAATGGTCAGAGGGAGAAGACTAGGAAGAGCAACAGGACTTGGTGAGAGGAAGAGTCGGTGGCAGAGAGAAGCCCAGAATCGGAGGCAGAAGCTGAAGTGGGTGACGGGAAAAAGAGAGGCCAAGAGGCAGAGATGAGTAAGGCTGGTGAAGAGTCACGGGTATTTCCTCCTCCTGCTGTGACAAGCTCCCTCCCCACCTTGTCTCCCAGAACCAGAAGAGAGCTGAAACGAGCAGAACAGTGGCAGGCTGCACCCGGGCATAGTCTCTAGTTGCTTGGAAAAAGCTGTAGGGAGGCAGGGACTTTCAATCTCTACAGCTGATTCATGGGGCCAGGCCTACTGGGGATGAGCTGCTATGCTTATTAGACCCGACACTTGGCCGACTCTGTGAAAATTGTGTTTTGGTTAGTAACAAGTTAACGCCGACTTTGCCGGTGCAATTTACAGCCGGCTGGTTCTTTGACATTAAGTCAATGGCCCTTGCTTTCTGCCACAGCGGCACATGCCCCAGAAATTGGTCAAGGCGGGAAAGAAACCAGGGAAAAGCAACTCGGCTGTGCTAAATGAAGAGCCTCGCCTGACATTTCTTAGCCACCACATCAGCTGAAAGTCCCTTCTGGGGGCACGCAGTGGGAGTGGAGGGTGGGACATAGTGTAGAGAGGACAGAGGACCAGGCAGGGATGTTGTCACGGGGAGCCCCACTGCACAAACTAACCACCAGCGCTGCCAGGAAGGAGGCTCTGCAGGGCTGCTATGACGGCGTCCAGATTCCTCTGCCAAGGCACTGAGAGAGATGCCTTCTCTCCTCCTGTGCAGTTGGCAGGGGCCAACTGGGCCAATCCCTAGGTATGCTCCAACCAGCATGGCTGTGTTGTCTCGGGGCGGTGGCGGCAGTCGTCCAAACTAAGCTGGGAGGCACCACATGGGGGGGGGGGGAATGAGCAAGTGTTTTCCTCACTCAAAATTGAACGCAACAATTCCATTTTTCAGAAAGACTTAGCAGTGCAGCCCGCCTCCAGGTCCACTCAAAAGCAAAACCCCTCAGAGTTCAGTGAAACGTTCTCCCAGTTATCTGCTGCGAGTTATCTGCAGCAACCCCTAAGTTTTTGTGCTATGGAATGAATTAAAGACAAACCCCTAAGTAGCCATAGAGGAGGCTCCCTGCTGGATTTGTGCATGAGTCCCTGGCTGTGGCCTTGCCATGAGCCTCACCATTAGCTGGTGGGGCTCTCTAAAATAGGTACAATCAGATGGTTTAGCCACTGCTGCTGCAGAAACCTGCCCCGGAAGAGTCTCTGACATGGAAGCAGGGCAGATGGTCTCCCAAGGATGGGTATCTACTTTATGAACCAGTGGATTCAAGTCCAAGGAAGGAGATTTCAACTAAACTTCAAGAAGAACTTTCTGACAGTAAGAGCTGTTTAACCGTGGTGGAATCTCCTTCCTTGGAGGTTTTTAAGCAGAAGTTGTATGACCATTTGTCATGTATCATTTAGTTGAGATTCCTGCTATGCAGGGGGGTGGATTCGATGACCCTCAGGGTCCCTTCCAACTCTACCATTCTATGATTTCACCTTTTTGTAAATAGCCCCTTTCCACTGGAATATTTCCAGAATGAGGAATGGCCACACAGACACTTAATTTTTCTGGTGCGAAAAAAAAAAAGTGTATGTCCAAGTTCAATTCTGGGAGCTACTAGTATTGTGGGGCATACTTGAGCTGTCACCAATTAAGGTATCGTTTGCCTGGCTGGCACCTGTTCAATCCATGCCACCTTTGAGCTGCTGAGAGGGGAGAGTTGGTTATCGAACACTAAAAGGCAGAAGGGGCTGAGAAATGGTAAGTTGATTTGGTGGAGAAAGTGATAAATCCCTTCCCTTCACCAACCTGGACTTTAACACCTACCCCCAAGCTCCAAACTTCCAGACTGGATTACTGCAATGCTGTCTACGTGGGGCTACCCTTGAAGACGATTTGGAAACTTCACTTAGTCAAAAGGCAGCAGTCAGATTACTGGCTGGGGTAATCCATTTAGATCTCCCGCATTTTAAAACAGCTGCACTGGTTGCCAGCTCGCTTCTGGACCCAAGTCAAGGTGCTGATGTTGGTGTTTAAAGCCCGGAATAACTCAGGCCCCAAATACTGACAGACCACAGTCTTCCCTAGAGACTATCGGTTTCTGAGATCAGTAGGGCAGTCCCTCTTGGTAGTTCCTCTGCCCTCAGGGGCTTGGGGTGGCGGCGGTCTGGGAGAGGGCCTTCTCTGTGGTGGCCCCTAAACTGGAGAAGTCCCTCCCCACAGAAGTGCATCTGGCACCTTCATTGTGCAGCTTTTAGAGGATCCTGAAGATGCACCTCTTTACTCTGGCTTTTGACGTGAAGTGTATATTTTTAGGACCCAACTTATAGTTATGGTTGCAAGTTGTTTGAAATTGCTTTTAATGTTGTGCTTTAATGCCGTAAACCACCCTGGGACCTTAGGGTGAAGGGCAGGTTGTCAATCAATCAATCAATCATCATCACCATCAGGCTGCGCTGGCTGGGGATGATGGCAGTAGTGGTCCATGCTTTCTGGCATACACAATCCACCACGCATCATTGAGAGACAGATGCACTCACAGTGCGAAAATGCCTACTGCCTCGTTCCACGCAGAGATACCATTTACTCTAGCGTATTTTGTGGCAGGCAAGAGACAGCTTTCCGTCAAAGCAGAGCCAACACAGTCTCGTCTAACGGTCTGGGAATGAGAACTGACCCCTGAAGCTGGCACAGCGGTGCCCCTCCCATCTTGCCCTTTTGTACGAACCCATCAAACAGGAGCCACCCCAAAATAATCTAAACGGGACACCTGGAATGAAGGTTGCAGGCAGCCAGGGCAGCAGCCTGGAGGAAAGAAAAGGGGGGAAACACATAGATAATGGAATAGTACAAAGACAGCCCGCCCCCCGTCCACTGAAGGTTGAGATTGGATGTCTTCAGATCAGCTCTCGGTTCCAAGCTGGAGGGCAGGATAGACTGGGCAGTTTTCAATGGCAAGATGGGTCCAGCTTTCCCGAGCAGAAACACAGACCAAGCAGGAAAGCAGAAGCAGTAGATCTCTGCTCAGTAGCACTCCCAGAGTCTTCCTGGCTGAGTCAGACGAGGGCTCCTCTTCTTTCTGCCAAAACACTGGAGAGTGGTGGGTGGGCTGGGGGTGGTGGTCAAAGGGAAGGGTCTCCTCCAAGTTAGGCCTCTCCGCATCACCTCTTGGCTTCGTCCTCGTCTGCCATTTCCTCCAATCCCTGAGAGGGCTGAGTGCTGGGCTGCACAGCCTGGACTGTCTCTTCCAGGCTGCCGCTTGGGAAAACCACGTAGCGGGCACAGACCGAGTGTGCCATGGGCTCCCGTAGGTTCTCTTTGCTGTGCCAGATGCCGTAACCAAAATAAACCAGCAAACCTGTAGACGAACGCACAAAGAGACAGATCAGCAGCCTCAACCCCCAAACCCAGCACCAGAGCCCAGAATGGTGGCATGCATTAAGACCAACCTTCCCCAACCTGGTGCCCTCCTCGGGTGGTTTGGATTACAACTCCCCATCAGCCCCAGCCAGCTGGCACAGACTTTCATTGGTCCCTTGTTTCCTGGCAGATGGGAAAAGGGCAGACTCTGCTTTTTCTATATGCAGGCTTTTGGTGAAATATGATGGGCTGCTTTAGGTAAAGGTAAAGGGAACCCTGACCATTAGGTCCAGTCATGACTAACTCTGGGGTTGCGGCGCTCATCTCGCTTTATTGGCCGAGGGAGCCGGCGTACAGCTTCCGGGTCATGTGGCCAGCATGACTAAGCCGCTTCTGGCGAACCAGAGCAGCGCACGGAAACGCTGTTTACCTTCCCGCCAGAGTGGTACCTATTTATCTACTTGCATTTTGACGTGCTTTCAAACTGCTAGGTTGGCAGGAGCAGGGACTGAGCAACGGGAGCTCACCCCATCATGGGGATTCGAACCGCCGAGCTTCTGATCGGCAAGTCCAAGGCTCTGTGGTTTAACCCACAGTGCCACCCACGTCCCTTGATCGGCTGTTTTATATGTTACTAATTTCTGATTTGTTCTCAGTTAATGATTATCTTGCTGGTGTTGATTTCCTTGTGAGGTTGTGTGATTTTCAATACCTTGCAGAGAAATTGTTATTCTGCTGTTTCGTTTTTGACTTTTTTCACTTTGTATTTCTGTAGGGAGAAAGGAGTCTAACAAATTTGATAAATGCTAATTCAAATAACATCTGAAGGGCACCACTTTGGCTAACCCCCAGTTGCAATGCTTAGATCCAGCTCCACCTGCCATTATACATATGTCAAGGACCGCCTATCTCCAGATGAACCAACCCGGACTCTGTGATTATCATCTGAGGCCCTTCTTCATGTGCTCCTTCGTTACATATTTTTAGGTGCCAGGCAAAAACATTCCTCTTCTCCCAGGCCTTTGGCTAAATAAACAATCTATGGCCTTTTAAACTGTGTGTGTGGATTATGTTTTTTTTTTAAATTACTATAACTCCCATTAGCCGTAGCATGATACAACTGCTGACTGAGGGTGAGGAGAATTGCGGTCCAAACCGTCTGGAGAGCCCCAGGTTGGGAAGACTGCTTTAGACATTAGGGGTGGGCAAATCTGTCAAATCTGATTTCTCCTTTTCCCAGCCTTAAGTTCAGTAGTTCCCCACCTTCCCATAGCGGTCTGCAATTTATTTATTTTTTAAGTCCTCATGAACATTCATCAGCATTTGGGTTTGAATTTTTATGCACAAATGTTCTCAAAGCCATTTCCCCCAATGGAATGGATTTTTGTCTGCTATCCTCTTTAATTACAGGGGTACCAAGTAGAGGGGGGAACCCCCACAAATTTCCAATGAAAAGGTCGGGGTCCCCAAAGTTGATGGGCATTGCCATTCAAATGGTGTGTGTGCGCCATGTCATGTGATCAATTATGTGGTGTAGGGCTTACCTGCCCCCCAATATTTTATTCAAGTTGGTGTTAGGATATAGTTCCGTTCCACCTTAAAAGGGTACAGGCATGACTGTTGTGTGTCACATGCCTGTTTACTTCCAGCGCTTGCTGGGAACTTCGGTTTGTATATAGCTTTTGTATTGCTGCTGTTTTGCTGGAGACGAAGGGAAGCAGACATGTTTTTTCCTTTGTTCCTGCTGCTGAATAAAATGCTGTAATATACTGCTTACACATGGCTCTGTCAGCCTCTTCTGGTGTGAGAAGATTTACACACTCTGCTGATAGAGTGTGCACGGGTCTCTAAATATATCTGAGACTCGTGTCGCTGATTGATGCCATTCCAAGGGAGACTGGTGATCGTCTGGCTGCCTGATGCCCCAGGCAGTATCCCAACAGTTGGCACCCCTGATTACAGTAATTATATTCATTTTTAGGCCCGATTCACCCCAATATATGCACTTTCCTTCCAGATTACTTCTCCCAATTTCTCTCCTCGCTCTTGGGTGTGCACCCGATCCCCAAACTCACCCACGAGCAGCCACACAGAAAACCGGATCCAGGTCATGTAGTTGAGTTTCAGCATGAGGTAGACATTGATGAAAATGCTCAGTGCTGGAGTCAGTGGTACCAGAGGGAGCTGAAGAAAAAGAAGACCCAGGGAATTGAGAGCAGGAAAACCGGAGGATGCACTTAGCGGTCTTTTCCAGCAGGGCTGATTGAAAAAACATGGGGTGGGACAAATGCCATCCCTTACATGGGTGGGTTAACCTTCTCTTAAGACTCTTTGCACCCCTTGTTCTCTGAATGTCCATTGATAACCGGTGGCCAGTGGTATAGCATGGTTTGTTGGTGCCCGAGGTGGGATGAAAAGGAATTTGAAAACATCCCTGTTTATCAAGCTGTTGGGGGCTGAATAATACTGTTCCTGGCAATCCTAAGATTTTTGGAAGGGAAGAATGTATTTAACTACTATTAGATGTTTTAAATTGCCCTTGTTTTTAGAAGATTTTAACTGTTTTAGAATTTTTATTATTTGTTCTTGTTTTTAATCTGTGTAACTGATCGCTTCCCTGGGGCTCCTTTCAGAGAAAGGACAGGGTGTAAATTTAATTATTATTGTTGTTAATAATAATAATAATAAGGGACGCGGGTGGCGCTGTGGGTAAAACCTCAGCGCCTAGGACTTGCCAATCGCATGGTCGGCGGTTCGAATCCCAGTGGCGGGGTGCGCTCCCGTCGTTCGGTCCCAGCGCCTGCCAACCTAGCAGTTTGAAAGCACCCCCGGGTGCAAGTAGATAAATAGGGACTGCTTACTAGCGGGAAGGTAAACGGCGTTTCCGTGTGCTGCGCTGGCTCGCCAGATGCAGCTTGTCACGCTGGCCACGTGACCCAGAAGTGTCTGCGGACAGCGCTGGCTCGCCGCCTATAGAGTGAGATGAGCGCACAACCGTAGAGTCTGGCAAGACTGGCTCATACGGGCAGGGGTACCTTTACCTTTAATAATAATAATAATAATAATAATAATAATAATAATAATAATAATTCCTGTTTGGAGAACTAGCATTGCAAAATTCAAAGATGTGCAAATTTTGACAGCAAGCTGTTTTTCGGTTAATGTACAATACCATCACATCTCCCGTTTATCTAACTTGTGCGATTTCAACCGTAGGCAGCTGGAGGCCAGCTAATTAAGACAGAGCAAGTTAAACCTAAGCACGGCAAGCAGCTTAAAAGCTCTTTTTTTTCACTGTACCCGCTTGGAGATACCTGTCATCTCAAGAGTTTTTAAGCTGTCTGCTTTTCTCTCTGGGCAAGTCCCGCTCAGTGTGCCAGCTCTGGGAATATGGACACTACTGTTGGAGGGTGGGGTTGTTTTAAATCATTGTTGAATGTTACATGTTAATTTAGATTTTTGTACGTGTGAGCTGGAGTATTGTCTAGGGGCTTTTGTTGGGGAGGGTATCGTTCATTAGTGTGTATACAATAGCACTGTTAATCGTTTTGATTATTTTTATTATGTATTTTGTGCTCCCTATATTGCAACTTTGTGTTGTGAACCGCCCTGAGATCTACAGGTATAGGGCAGTATACAAATAATAATAATAATAATAATAATAATAATAATAATAATAATAATGATGATGATGATGATGATGAATGCAAATGGTGTTAAATCTCTCCCCCATCTCTACCTGGAATGTCTGGGTGCTTTGCTGCTGCTGATGAATGCTGATGAGGACCACACTGAACACAAAGGCTAAGCTGAAGAGGAGGACCAGCAAGACAAAGCTCCAAGTGGGGAGGTGGAGCTGGTTCTGCCCAAATACCAGGATGGAGGATAAGCAGATTGCTGACACCATAAGGATGATCACGGCCACCGTGACCACTTCGCCGGGGTCGAAGTCAGCCAGGAAGCCCAGGTAGGGTTCAAAAAAGGCCTTCATCTGCCCCCCTTCTCGCCTGCTTTTCGACTTCTCCTTGTCCACCAGGTGGAGCTTATCTGAGAAAGACTCGTATTCCTTGGGTTCCGTGGCGCCGATGCTCTCGGTGGACGCCGGGGCAGAAGCCTCACTCCTGGCGGATGTGTTGGAAGCTTCCTCCGTCTTGACCCGCTGGAAGCGCAGAATGATCACGCTGGCAGCCACAAAGGTGTAGGCCAAGAGGGTGCCGATGGACAGGAACTGGACCAAAGCCTCCAGGTCCAGGCTGAGGGCCAGGAGAGACATGAGGATGCCAAAGACCACAATGGCCACCACGGGGACCTGCGTCCGAGGGTGGACACGCGAGAAGACCTTGAAGAAGAGCCCGTCCTCTGCCATGGCGTAAACGATGCGAGGGAGAGAGAAGAGGTTGCTGAGGAGGACGGTGTTCATGGCTGGAGAGAGAGAGAGAAGAAAGGGAAAGGGCAGGTGAGCCAGAGAGATGCCAGCCACAAGGCAGGCAGTCCCTGCTAAAGCTTGCTGGAGGAGCAGGACAGCCCTTGACAGGCCCAGACAGAGGGAGGGGGCCATATGGGCCACTTGGCCTGGGCCTCCAATTCCAAAGGGGGCCTCGGTCAGCATATTCACTTAAAATAATCCTTTTCCCTATGTATTTTTTAAAAGCACCATAGTGGTACCTCGGGTTACGTACGCTTCAGGTTACATACGCTTCAGGTTACAGACTCTGCTAACCCAGAAATAGTACCTCGGGTTAAGAACTTTACCTCAGGATGAGAACAGAAATTGCACGGCGGCGGCAGCAGCAGCAGCAGCAGCAGGAGACCCCATTAGCTAAAGTGGTGCTTCAGGTTAAGAACAGTTTCAGGTTAAGTACAGACCTCCGGAACAAATTAAGTACTTAACCCGAGGTACTACTGTATTGTATATCTATATTTTCCATTTTGTCTTTATATGCAGATACGGTTCAAGCCTTGAAATGAAATTATTTGTCAGCATAACTTTTGTGAAAATTATTTATATACTTACTTATTTATAAGACTTCAGTTATCCCCACGGTAAAAAAAAGGGGGGGGCACATTATCTACCTGGCCCGGGCTTCTGCCTAGCTCTGCAAGGCCCTGGCCCTGGAGGGATGGAGTAGGGAAAGCAGAAGATGAAGCCAAAACAGAGGAGTCACCCCACCCCTTAATGTAGCCAGCTAGCACCTTAG
Organism: Podarcis gaigeae; assembly: GCF_964106915.1. Classification (NCBI taxonomy): domain Eukaryota; kingdom Metazoa; phylum Chordata; class Lepidosauria; order Squamata; family Lacertidae; genus Podarcis; species Podarcis gaigeae. The sequence continues at coordinate 25,879,478 of NC_139693.1, read as the reverse complement.
ACCCATAAAGGCAAAAGGCATCCATAGGTCACAGCAGCCATCATGTTAGGTCACCCAGTGAGCCAAGACAACAACAACAACTATTATTATTATCTGCTGTCGCTCGAGGCTCAGGTGGCCTCAGTGGCCCACAATGCCTTCCATCAGCTTTGGCTGGTGGCCCAGCTACACCCCTATCTGGACAGGGATAGCCTAACTACTGTTGTCTATGCTCTGGTAACCTCAAGGTTAGATTACTGCAATGCGTTATATGTAGGGCTGCCTCTGAAGACGGTTCGGAAGCTTCAGCTGGTGCAGAATTCAGTGCTAGGTTGCTCATTGGGGCAAGATGGTTTGAGCATATTACACCTATCCTGCTCTTGCTATGGCTACCAATTAGTTTCCGGGCCCAATTCAAAGTGCTAGTTTTGACCTATAAAGCCTTGAATGGCTCAGGACCACAATACCTCAAGGACTGCCTCTTCCCATATGAACCTACCCAGACCCTGAGATCATCTTCTGAGGCCCTTCTCGAGAGGTCCGGAGGGTGGCAACATGAGAATAGGGCCTTCTCTGCAGTGGCTCCCCGTCTGTGGAATGCCCAGGGAAGTTTGCCTGGTGCCTTCATTATACACCTTTAGGCGCCAGGCAAAAAAGTTCCTTTTTAACCAGGCTTTTGGTTGATTTGATTGACATCCTATGCCCTTTTAAAATGTGGGTTTTTTGGGGGGGGTGTTATTGGGTTGTTGTTTTTATTTTGATTACGTATATATTTTGTAGTTTTATATTTTGTTTTTGTTCTGTGAAGCACCCTGAGACCTCCAGGTATAGGGTGGTATATAATTAATAAATAATAATAATAATAATAATAATAATAATAATAATAATAATAATATAACACCTATTTGACTGGGTTGCCCCAGCCACTCTAGGCAGCTTCCAGCAAAATATAAAAACACCATAGAATATCAAACATTAAAAACTTCCTGATACAGGACTGCCTTCAGATGTCTTCTAAAAGTTATTTATCTCCTTGATATTTGATGGGAGGGTGTTCCACAGGGCAGGCATCACTATCTAGAAGGCCCTCTGCCTGGTTCCCTGTAACCTCACTTCTCGCAGTGAGGGAACTGCCAGAAGGCCCTTGGAGTGGGACTTTGGTGTCCAGGCTGAATGATGGGGGTGGAGACGCTCCTTCTTCAGGTATACTGGGCCAGGCATTGCCTCTTACAGCTTAACTTACCTCCCGGGGTTATTGTGGGAAGAGGGAGTGGCTGTTAAACCACTCTGGGAAGTGCAGTTCTGCGAGGGGACTAAGGGGTCTCCTCCGCATTCTGAAGTTCTATGATGGAAGCTACAGTAACCTTACTCTTTGCTTTCAGCCTACTCGGATTAAAGAACTTTCCATCTGTTCAATATATGATCTCTACTCCCTATGACAAAGTATAGGATCATGGCAATGAAAATAACTAATGCCAGTGAACTGGAAGAAGCAAAGATCACCAGTGTCAAAGCAACAATTCTTCAACATCAACTTCGTTGGACTGGTCATGTTGTTCAGATGCCTAATTATCGTCTTCCAAAGCAATTACTCTATTCCCAACTTAAAAATGGAAAGCGTAATGCTGGTGGTCAGCAAAAGAGGTTCAAAGACTCAAATCTTTAAAAAGGTAGTATAAACACCGAGAATTGGGAAACACTTGCCTGCGAGCTCTCCAATTGGTGTCTTGGAGTTTGAAGACACTTGAACTCAGAACGAAAGGGAGAAACGTGCTAAGAGGAAGGCACGCTTGGCAAACCCTCACCATGATCAACTCCCGCTGTGTCCCCACTGTGGAAGGAAGTGTGGATCCAGAACTGGCCTCCACAGTCACTTACGGACTCACTGTTAAAACCGTGTTCATGGAAGACAATCTTACTCGGCTACGAGCGATCGCCAAAAAAGAAGAGGGGTTCTCCTAACAATTCTCAGTCCCCTTAACAAACAAAAGCTCCCAGAATGCTTTGGGGCAAAGCTATGTCCATTTAACGGGGTATAATTCTCTATGTGTGGCATGATTCTGCTGTCTCCCAGGCCAAAGCCTCCACTAGCCCTGCTCTGGACCCTTCTTAAGTGCTTTTATCTGGCTGGAATGTCTTCCAAAACGGCGTCAAACCCTTCTTGCTGGATGGAGAGAGCAGAAATCTAGCCTCCTGGGGACAGGGGACAGTTCTGTCCATTCCTCCACCCACTTTTGCCTCCGGCCCTGCCCACCGGTGGTGTGCGGCCCCTGGAAAGTCGCACACGAGGGAATGCTGCCCTCAGGATGAAAGACAGCTCCCTCATCCCTGGTTTAGAATGAGCCCACATCCTGGAAATGCAGCTCTGACTCACCGCAGATGGATCCGGCAGCCACTATGAAGCCAGCCCAGGAATAGCCCCTCTGGTAAAAGGCATCGGCCAGCGCTGAGTCAGGATTCAAAGAGTGCCAGGGCACCATGAGCGTCAGCACCATGGAGACCAGGATGTAGGCTCCCGTGGCGAGGCTCAGCGAGATGGCAATGGCTCTTGGGATGGCCCTCTGTGGGTTGCGGGCCTCCTCACTGCATGTGGCGATGACATCAAAGCCCACAAAGGCGTAAAAGCAGGTGGCCGATCCGGCCATGATCCCTGAGACGCCGTACGGGGCGAACCCGCCTTCAGCGGCCCCCCAGTTTTGAGGCCGGGCCAGGACGAAGCCCATGATGAGGATGAAAAGGATGACCCCCATGCTGATGGCAGAGAAGACGTGGTTGAGCCAGGAGGAGACGCGGGCACCGAAGGAGATGAAGGCCGTGGCCACAAGGAGGATGCCAAAGGCCAAGAAGTCTGGGTAATGGGCCAAGAAGGGGATGTGCCAGCTGCCCACGTGAGTCTCTGTGAAGTTCTTGATCCGGTGGTCAAAGATAGCATCCAGGTAGCCGCTCCAAGCCCTGGCCACGGCCGCTCCACCTATCATGTACTCCAGAATGACGTTCCACCCAATCAGGAAGGCCCAAATCTCACCTACAGAGACATAGGTGAACATGTAGGCCGAGCCTGTCTTGGGCACGTGAGCGCCAAACTCAGCATAGCAGAGGGCAGCCAGCAGCGAGGCAATGCCAGCGATGATGAAGGACACGACGATGGCCGGCCCGGCCGTCTCCTTGGCCACTGTGCCCGTGAGGACGTAGAGGCCGGAGCCCACCATGGCACCGATGCCAAGGAGCGCCAAGTCGACGGTGGTGAGGCAGCGGTTGAAGGACGTCTCCATCATGTCGTCCTCCAGGGTCTTGACCCGGTTGAGCTTCTGGCAGAAGCGGGCCAGGTCCGCCGAGCGAGGGAGGCGGGTCACCATCTTGCCGCCAAGGACGGAGGGCCGTTTCCTCCGCTCAAAGGTTCGGGGGGGGAGGCAGAAGCGTCTCCGACTCCTGGGCAAAAGCGAGGAAGGAAAGGGTCGTGAAATCAGAGGTGCTCATCAGGGCTTAGTGCTTGACCAGCCGTAGAAGCCAGCTGGGGCAGAGATTGGGGGTGGAGGTTGGAAGTTGAATGGAAGCAAAGCAAGGGCACTGTGCCTAAGTTCCTGCAGAACAGGTTTAGCTTTTTAAAATATCCTGTTTGATGGGCTAGAGTGTTCCTGTGCGGAAAGTTTTCCTTCCAAGCTGGTTGTGCGAGGCCCTGGGGGAAGGGGGAGATTGGAGAGACAGCCCAGCCCACATAGGACTTCAGTGTAGAAACTCATTTTCACTATCATAGCTTGCCTTCAGCGTGCAGGAACAAAAGCACAACAGACCCTCTGCCATTGCACACTTATACTCTTGTGCACTGCCCGATATTCTGTATAGTGGTGCCTCGGGTTAAGTACTTAATTCGTTCCGGAGGTCCGTTCTTAACCTGAAACTGTTCTTAACCTGAAGCACCACTTTAGCTAATGGGGCGTCCTGCTGCCGCCACGCCGCCAGAGCACGATTTCTGTTCTCATCCTGAAGCAAAGTTCTTAACCCAAGGTACTATTTCTGGGTTAGCGGAGTCTGTAACCTGAAGCGTATGTAACCCAAGGTACCACTGTACTGTGGAATACTTCCCCCCCCCCCTTTTCTCTTTACCTGCTCTGTAACAACCTGTCTTGCACTGGCTGTTAAATTTTAATTTTTAAAGGAAATATTAGCAGTTTTTAGGAATGCACAAAGCCTTGGAAGCCTTTCCGCTCACGGCTTGGTGTTTTGATATGAGGATACATCTCTCTCTCACACACACCCTCCAAGACATTTAAGTCCTAGAGGTTGAAGGTCCATAGCTTGGTGACAGGATCTGTGTCTTGCAAGCAGAAGGCCCCAGGTGGCAGCAATCCCTAATGGCAATATCTGCAGGTAATGCTTGGAACGTTCCCTGACTGAAACCCCGGAGAGCAGCTGCCAGTCAGAGTAAGAAACACTGTGCTAGATGGACCAATGGCCTGACTCAGCATAAGGAACGAAAAGACAGATCACAGACAGAACCCAATAAAAAGGGATAACAATATAAGCAAGTACATGAGAAGCCAAGGCCACTGTGTAAATGGCAGAGCAATTCTCCAAACAATAAAGAACACTCATTGTTTTGTACTTCTTCAAATGTCAATTGCAGAAAGTGCATGGGTGGTGGATATTAACCCTTTACTGCCTCCATTTTTGTTCCTGGATTCCCCCCCCCCCTTCCTTTCAAGGGAACAGCATCGGATTGAATTTCTGTCCTGCGCTTCTGTGCATCTGAGCATAAACAGGAAGGTTATAACTCTCAATGCACTGTGGTCCAAAATGGAAGAATTCTCCATTCATAGATGAGGGGCAGCAAATGTATTTAAAAGGCTATAATCCAGTGGCAGAGCATCTGCTATGCATGCAAGTTCAGTCCCATGGCATCTCCGGGTAGGACTGGGAGAGAAACTTCCCTAAGGCTGCTGCCAGTCCGTGCAGGCATCACCAAGCTAGGTGGGCCCACGGTTCTGACTCAGTAGAAGACTGCTTCCTATATTCCTGTGAAGCTTACAGAATAGCATGGACACAACCATACACACTTAACACTGTTTTGTTTTTTTCCAAAAGACTGACACAAAAGGCAAGGTCGTCATCCAAAGAAAGCTGATGACCTGGGATTGGGGCCAGAAGATTGGAGACTGCTCCTTGGTAACTAGGGACCAGTTTGCCTGAAGAAGGAAAACTCTTTCCGGAGGGAAGAATCCTCAGTAATTATTGTGGGTTATTTAAAATGCAGTAAAACCATTCATGTTTTGCTAGATAGGCACATGATAAGGAGCCGAAGCTTGACAGTGCTTTTATGTAAGTTTGCTGGAGAGAACTCTGCGAGAGACACTTCCACAGTGCCCTGACAGGGGGTGGGCATTTCTATATATTCGATGTGGGTGGTGCTGTGGTCTAAACCACAGAGCCTAGTGCTTGCTGATCAGAAGGTTGGCGGTTTGAATCCCGGCGACGGAGTGAGCTCCTGTTGCTCGGTCCCAGCTCCTGCCAACCTAGCAGTTCGAAAGCACATCAAAGTACAAGTAGATAAATAGGTACCACTCCGGCGGGAAGGTAAACGGCATTTCCGTGCGCTGCTCTGGTTTTGCCAGAAGTGGCTTAGTCATGCTGGCCACATGACCCGGAAACTGTCTGCAGACAAACGCCGGCTCCCTTGGCCTATAGAGCGAGATGAGTGCCGCAACCCCAGAGTCATCCACGACTGGACCAAATGGTCAGGGGTACATTTACCTTTACCTGCCGGGGTATGTCCTCTTTTCCATTTCTTTCCATCTCTTTCCATCTTTTCCCACCATGCCAGCAATGTGAGAGCAATGTGAGAGCATCACATTTTGAGCTCGACTTAAGTATGCCTTTTAACCAAATTACCATTTTAAGCCTCCTGAATCTGTTACTCTTCTGAGTGAGTAAATGTTATATTTTACATTTTACGAGACTGTGTGATTATTGTTTGAGGGATGTGGGGAGGGGGAAATACCAGGAGAGTCCACTCTGCCTTAAAGCACTCTGGATTACTTAAACTGAAAAGCTAAATCTAGACTATCTAAGCTTCCATTCAAGCTACAAAGGGGCGGCACTCTGCTGAAATTGCACATGTGAAGGAAGGAAGGATAATACCTAATAAATATATCCTCTCCTAGCATCTATTCCTATCTCAACAATAATAGCAACTTGGGTGGGTGGGGGTGCAGGGATGTCAACAAAACAGGCATGAAGAAGACCAGATGCAGCAGAAGGGGAATAACAACAACTCCGTGGAAAAGGGGTGGGAAGCTCACAAGAAAAACAGAAAATATGAAATTGTGTTTTGACTGCATATGTTAAAAATGTTGAAACTGAATAAAATATATATTTTTAAAAAGCAGGCATGTGGGTATTATGTGCTGGGGGGGTGTCATTTAGGGAATCACAGAAATAGAGTTGGAAGGGACCCGCAATGGATTAAATGTTGCCACCTGCCCACCTATTAGACTACATGTGTTTATTTCTCAGGAGAAGCAAGCATATTTCTTGGATTATAGGTTCTGTGTATCTACGTGTATATTTCTACACATCAAAATGCTCTTGAAATTGACTCTTTTTACAGCTGAATATTGAATCTATCTTCCCCCACCCTATATTCTTGTATTCTGCAAACTGTGAATTCCCTCCTCCCCACTGAAAAGGTCGGCCCCTGCCTCAAATCCCCACACCTAGGCACAGCGGCGTAGCGTGGGTTGTCAGCACCCGGGGCAAGGCAAGTAATTTGCGCCCCTAACCCCTAACCTGCCGCCGCTGCCAGCTTCTTCTTGCTGCTGCCTGGGCTGGGGTATTTACGGTAAGGTAGCCACGGCGGCAGCGGCAGGTCCGTGTCAGGTGATCTGAGGCGAGTTGCTGCTGGCGCTGCCACCCAAATGATACCGCTTGCCCGGAGGAAGAGGAGGGCAGAGAGGCGAGGAAAATGCAACATGGCCCAGCAGCTGCAGCAGCAGTGGCGGTGGCGGGGCTGTGAGGAGGGGCTGCCTGGTGCGCCCTCCGCGGCCCTGACACGCTGGGACCGCGGCGAGCGCTGAGAGCCGCTGCCTGCCGGACGCCTTCAGCCCGGACGCGCGCACAGCTCGTCGGTTCCACGAGACATGGGGCTCTGCTAGCGCCTGCGCCCAAGGCTCTTCGGCGACTCCGGAGGCGGCGAGCGCCCCCCCCCAGATGTTGCGCCCGGTGCGGCCGGCCCCCCCTGCACCCCCACGCTATGCCACTGCTTAGGCATATGTTCACAAAAACAACAGCAACAAAACAACAATAACAACAAAAACCCTCTGGGAAAATATGTCCATGGCCTTGATGGCAAAAGAGTCCAGCCCTGAGTCAAAGGTGTGTGTGTGTGTGTGTGTTTTACATATCCCCAAGGGACCCCTCTGACATGCAGGGCACAATCTATGTCACATTAGTTTGACCTTAGATCTAAAATGGCCCCTCTCCCCCTCCTCGCTCCTTGCCCCAAATTGGACAGGTGACAACTGGTGACCACTGGGGTTGGTAGGGCGGAAGGCAGGGAGCCCAACAGTAGGGGGCACCAGAGCCAGTGACAGACAGAGCCAACTCAGGCTAGTTTCCTCCCCCCCCCTTTCTGCCTGCTGAGTTCTACAAAGGCAACAGGAAGGACTAAGGAGCTGACAGGAGGTGCTGGCACTCCTTGGACTGGATGGCACTAAGAAGGCAGGCAGGTGAGAAGGCAGGCTGAGCTTTGTGGGTCAGTGCCAGTGGCGTAGCATGGGTTGTCAGCACCCGGGGCAAGGCAAGTAATTTGCACCCCCTAACCTGAGGATTTGCGCCCCCTAACCCGTGGATTTGCGCCCCCTAACCCTAACCCCCAGATGTTGCGCCCGGTGCGGCCGGGCCCCCCTGCACCCCCCACGCTACACCACTGGTCAGTGCCCCCCCCTTTGCCTTAATAAACTGGTGAGCAGTGCTCCCTTTTTAAACAGGGGCGGGGAGAGGTGCTGGAGCTCAGAGCTGCCTCGAGTTTATGCCTTCCTTCCCCCAGAAACCCCTGACTTTGACCCCAGTGCACAAAGGGGTGTCAGCTCTTCAAGCTGACAGGACAGGAGCGGAACTCTGCACATGCTCCGATGCACTGCTTTTGCCACACCTCCCAGAAAACGGGGGCTTGTTTTGGATCACAATTTCAGGGCGGTGGACAGAAACGTCTCTGCTGGTGGTGGAAGTCAGTGGCAGAGATGGGCGTTTTGGGTAACCAACTGTGAGTATGGGAGGAGAAAGGAAAGCAAGCGGCTAAGAAGACTGATGTTGAAATTAGACACAAGTGAAGTCACACAGGAAGCCTTAGACAGAGTCAGACCATCGGTCCATCTGCTTCAGTATTCCATACACTGGTTGGCAGCAGCCCTCCAAAGTTTCAGGTAGATTCTCCCCCATCTTGACCTGGGAATTGAACCTGCAACCATCTGCATGCAAATCTGGGGCACCACCACGGAGCTCTGGCCCAGTGTTATTTTCCCCATTGAAAACAACACACACACACCCATCCAATTTGAACCACAAGATTCCCCCTTTCCATTTTTTTGCCCTTGGGACAAAATACCTGTCTCTGTCCCCCAAACAGGAGGAGGCCGCCTCGGCTCAGCACTTGCCCCACCCTGGACAGCTCCCCGCTCTACCGAAGGCAGAGCAGCGCCTGGTTTAGTGGAAACACCTGTGCGGATGCAAAAGGCACCCGGGACAGCTGCTCGCGGTTAGACACCCTGAGGTAGGTGCTGGAGGTTAGGCTCCCGGAGGCGGACGCGGGCCGATGGCGCTGCCCTGCGGGAGCCTCCGCCCAGTCCCGGGCCCTACTGCTGCCTCTGCTCCTCCTTACCTGCCAGGCGGGCGGATGCAGGCGCACCTGGCGCCGGCCGGGCAGCAGGTGGGACCCTTCCCAATGGGGATCGCCCTGCAGAGCCGTCCCGGGTCGTCGTCCACCCCCCGGTTGCTGCTCACCTGCTCCGCTCGCTGCACCCGGCGAAGGCCTTTCCTGCTCGGCGGCAGCGGCGCCGCTGCGTCACGGCCTTATTTGTTCTCCAGGAGAGGAGGGAGGGAGTTGCTTTTAATCCGCCCCCCCTCCCGCCGCCACCGGCACCAGCTGCCCAGGCGAGCCCGGATGGGACTCAAAAGGAAGGAGGTGTGTGGGGGGGGGAGATGCTCTGAAGCAGCCCAGGTATTGGGGAAGGGGGGTGCTCTGCAAAGGGGGGGGGGGAGAGATCCTTCAGGGCGGGGCTCTCTGCAAAGGGTGCCCATCCCACTCCAGCCCCCAAACCAAGGACAAACTCCCTACCTGCGGTTGCCACTTTGCCCGCGGATTCTTGTTTGCAGAGAAAGTGGCAGAAATCCAACCGGTCAGCTTTCTCTCGCCCGCTCCCCTGGGTAATGGCGTGGGAGGGGAGATGGGGGAACCAGACGCTGTGTTTTTGAAACAGCCTTCTTGGTTATAATCCTGATCTCACTGCCTGGGGAGTAAGTCCCATTGAATTCACCTCTGATTAAGGTTACCAGATTTTTTCAATAATTCCTGGGACACTTTCCAACATCAATGGATTTTGTATGGGGACTGTTGTAAATCCCGGGACTGTCCCCAGGAAACAGGGGCATCTGGTAACCAAGGGTTAAGACTGTCTATGGGAAGTGTGTGAGGTGCACGGATTTCTTTAAACATGCTCTGGCAAAATGGACTCTGGCATGGCTACTCAGGAGTAAGCCCTGCTGTGTTCAGGTAAGCCCAGAGCCTCAGCCTTCCTTTTTCCCAAAGTCATCCCCACCAATGTTTGGGAGATGGGATGGTGGATTGCCTCCCCCCCCCCCAGGTGGCAAAATGGCTTTTAAAGCAGCTTTTAGGGTAGCCTTTGACAACCAACCTGGTCTCCTTGATGTTTGGGTGACTGCAACTGCCATCACAAGGGAGTTGTAGTCCAAAATGTCTGGAGGGCACCAGGCTGGCAAAGGTTTGCTTGGCAAACTGATGCTTTTTAGCTGATCAGTGCTACCTGGTTTGCTCTGTTGTGAATTTTGTGTTTGGAAACAAATGTACAACTTGATGAATTTGTATACTGGATTAAGACCTATTTGGAGATAGTATGAGGACTTGCTGAATAAACTTTGCATTGGTGTGGTCTCTACAATTTGATGTTTATTTTTAAAACATTTATATATGCCTATTGATTGTTGGCTAGGGAATATTTTCCTTTTGTCTGTGTAATTCCCTTCCCTCCCCCCCCCCCTTCCTCAAATTAGACAATTTCATGGAAGTGGATCTATCAATGTATATTAGTCATAATGGTGCCCCCACATTCAAAGGCAGTCTATCTCACAATGTAGGCTGCAAACGGGGTGAGATCTTCTTCACATCCCTCCTGTGAGCTCCCCAGAGGAACCCCAAAAAACTGGATGAGACTAAGCTGTTCTGTTACCTACCCTGGCACAAAGGAAACAATTCTTCTATTTATCGATTTGCTAAGCCAAATAATTCTCTTAAGTGGTACAGAACCAAAACTGTAGATAAAGCACGGATAAGATTTACCAAACATTCCCTGGCACTAAACCAGGCAGAGGGCCTTCTTAGCAGTGGCGCCTGCCCTGTGGAACACCCTCCCATCAGAGGTCAAGGAAATAAACAACTATCTGACTTTTAGAAGATATCTGAAGGCAGCCCTCTTTAGGGAAGTTTTTAATGTTTGATGTTTTATTGTTTTTTTAATATTCTGTTGGGAGCTGCCCAGAGTGGCTGGGGAAACCCAGCCAGATGGGCAGGATATAAAAAATAAATTATTATTATTATTACTACCATCCTGAGCTTTGGCTAAAAAAATGTTTACTACGGAAATCTTTATAACATCTAGAATTCTCAACAGAGGTCCTGAAAACTCCCAAACTAATAGCAGAATGGACTTGGCTGAGCTGATTTCTCCATTTAAGATACAACACTCCTCCAGTCAAAGACAAAAAGCATTTCCCTCAATATCAGCCATCTCTGGTTGATGACCAGCAGGGGAGGCCCAGCTGTTGGTGCTTCCTGGCTGGTACTGACAGGGCCTTCTCAGTGGTGGTTCCCAATTTGTAGAATGTCTTCCCTGGCGAGATGGTCAAAGAAACCCTGCTCCAGCGGTGCCCAATCAAACATTGAGAAATTATCCTGCAAAGCTGATCTTGATTGGCAGCATAGACAGCCCCCTTCAGGGTGGACACACCAACCCATTGTCTTCAAGAATCTCAAAAATAAAAATCCACTGTTGCAATAAAGAGACGTAGCCTTGCTGAGAGAGTGGACACTTGACGGCCTTCCCAGAGCCAGACTATTAACCCCTTGGTAAGCACTCTGAACCACAGGTCCAGTATCCCCACCGCGGAATCACTCCCAAATCCCTAAACTAATGCTGCTTACTGCCTTCTTTCGAGCTCAGAATTCCTTGGTCACCACTGCAAAACATCAACCTTGAGATAAATGGAAAATCCACAACAGCTATATGTGTGTGCCATGTGTGCACATATATATATATATATATTTTAAAAAACCAAGATATATAATAAATAAACAAACAAATGAACACAGAGTCAAACCGAACTTTGGGGCTTCCTTGGCTGTTAAGGCAGCAGCAACCCTGCTTCCACCCACACTGAAAATAGGGGGCAACTCCTCCCCCACCCCACTGAGCCTCTTTTCTTCTGAGGTCTGACAAGGGAACTGGCTGTGCCAGTCTTTATGTATCTATATAAAAACACTGAGTAATCTCGTTCAGCACCACTCCCACAGAGGATCGTGGCTAGAAAAGAGGGAGGGGGGAGAAGAGCAGTTATTGTGCCCTTCTGTCCTTTGCTCAGGAGAAAGACTTTCGAGATTGCGATTCCTTTTGCTGCAGTTTTCGGATCAGCTCCAGCAGATTCATCTGGAGAGTCAGCTCCTGTAAACAGAAAGCAATTGGTTGGTTTTTTTACACCACAAAGAGTCCTTTTCTTCCACCCACCCCCAAATGGTCAATATTAGGGTGCAATATGAAGTTATCTGTTGGGTTGGGAAGCAGCCAAAATGCACCAAGCCTTAATGCAGCCTCCCTCCTACGTAGCTGCTTGGCTATTCGCTTGTGGAATCATCTCTAGACAACCAGGAAGGTGTCCCACCCCCTACTTTGAGGGTTCAAATAACTAACATAAACATGTAGGCCATGGATTTATTTGCAAGGCAGCTATATCCTTGGATTACACAGGTATGGGGCAGAATCTGTGGAAAAACCCACCCCGTTCTACACACAGACCTGCGGGTTTGTCGTGATATAAAAGCCAGAGACGCCAGCTTTCTCCAGCGTGTTCTGCTGGTCAACAACTTTCTGATCCAGTTCCAGGACAATCTTCTCATCCATCATCTGCTGCTCATCATGAATCCGCTGCTCCAGGGCCTGAGTTAAAGGTGGATGGAAATGGGGGTGGGGTATAAAGCACAGAAATCCCGGCTGAGAAAAAGTGAAATCTCGGAATCAAATGAGAGGGGGAAACACCAGCCAGTTCAACACAGCTCGCAGTGAAGGACTGCCCCCCCATCGTGGTCACAATGGGCTTCCATTGCCAACGAGCCAAGCTGTGTACTACAGAGGGAGGGAAATGCCCCAAAGCGGCTGCTAGCTAATCACTGCACAAGCACGAGAGGCAACGTTCAAATAGGAAGACTGCTCTCTCTCAAGAACATGAAGGCCTTACCTCCAGCTCCCTCTGCTGAGCTGCTTTGAGAAGAGGCAAGTTGTGAGGCTTGCAGCCTTGCTGGGCTTCTTTGTGCTTATACAGCATCTCCTGCTTGAGAACTGCGGAAGGAACAAGCAGCAAAACATTATGTTTTTGTATTGTGGGGGATGCAGAAAGGCTCTGCTCCAAGCTCCTAAAGACCAGCCCGCTTCCCCCCGCCCCGGGAGCTCTGCCAAATATGAACAACATCCCCAACTGCTCCATTTTTCTCTTCTGCAATGTGTGTCATGTGGGAGCACATATGTGCCTCTCTGGTCGTGCACAATAATTTGGAACAGCCACTTCCTGACCCTGTACTCATCAGCTGGAAGACAGCCCTTGTCTCACTCATTCAGAGGATGAGGAGAAAATCGCTTTCTGTATTTTAACCACCCCTGACTGGCGATTGAGAGAGGCTGTTTGATGAAGGCCTGGCCAATTCCTACAAGGGATTGAGCCCGTCTTACCTCGGTGCTCGTTGTGGAGCTTGAGCCGCTGGTTGTAGAGGTTTCTTTCCATCAGGTGCTGGATGTCGAGCAGGCCCTGGACGATCTCAAAGACCGTCCCATCAATAAGCGCCATGGCCAGGTCATTGAGGATGGTATATGACAGCCTCTGCTGGGAAGAACTGCCAAGAAAGCACAGCACAGAGTCAAGGGAACATCGGGCACCCCTGTGCCACTCAGAAGTTGGTGTCACGATGGGAAATTTGTGGTCCTCCAGAGGTTGCTGAGCTCCAACTCCCATCACGTCTGTTGACTCTAGTTTAGGAGTAAAGATGCCTCAATATAAGGGTGGCTTGTGTCCACTGGGGACTGGTAGGGCCAAAAGCAGGGAGCCCAACAGTAGGTGGCGCCAGAGCCAATGAAAGGCAGAGTCAACAGTTCATAAAGGAGGCAGGGCTGGTTGTTAAGTAAGAAGGCTGGCCGATTATGGCTGGCTGACGGCAGACCAAGGTTGGTGGGGGCACTGGGGCAAAGCCCCCCATTTTTCCAGATGGTAAAGGTTAAAGGACCCCTGGATGGTTAAGTCCAATCAAACTTGACTATGGGGTTGTGCCGCTCATCTTGCTTTCAGGCCGAGGGAGCTGGCATTTGTCCACAGACAGCTTTCCGGGTCTGATGGCCAGCATGACTAAACCGCTTCTGACACAACAGGACACTGTGATGGAAGCCAGAGCACACGGAAAATCCGTTTACCTTCCCGCCGCAGTGGTACCTATTTATCTACTTGCACTGGCGTGCTTTCAAACTGCTAGGTTGGCAGGAGCTGGGACAGAGCGACAGGAGCTCACCCCGTCATGGGGATTCGAACCGCCGACCTTCTGATGTGCAAGCCCAAGAGGCTCAGTGGTTTAGACCACAGCACCACCCGTCCCTAATGTCCAGATGGACCGGCCTGCCTCAACAATAGTTCATAACTATTTTCATAGCCAGCATGCTCTTTTAGGTAGTCCCTGAGATTATGATGAAAATATGCTAAAGAGGAAGTAAAGGGTTATTGTCTCTCTTCAATTTAGAAACTGAAAGTAACTTGCCTTTTTAGCAGCATAAGCAGCTCCAGCAGAAACATCAGAATTGTTTTTGCTCCCCTATGCAATATTTGAGGCTTTTGAGTTTTTAGGTTCTCTAGTGGCATGAGAAAAGGAGAAAAAAATTATTTCTCCACCCCATGCATAAATTTATCCACCTTCGCCTATCCTTCACCTTATTTGCTTCCCCTGCCTAAACAAAAGCATCAAATATCACCACCTTTCCCCATAGGGGTGTTGCTGCAGCAGCCACAATCTTTTTAACAACAAATCTGCCACAATAAGTATTTTTATAATATATGAAAATGTGAAACTAGAATCTGTGTGGATAAATAATTAAGGATAAAATTTGAGGTTATGAATTTGCTGAATTAATTTTTAACTGGAATACAAAAAAGGGAGGTGCGAGGAAGTCAGGAAAATAAGTAAATGAAGATAAGATATCATAAAAGAGGCTTTTTTTTAGTTTTGTATTTGTATTTTTTCTTTTCTATGTTAATTTTTTTGGCTTTGTATGTTTGTATTTGTGTGTGTGTGTGTGTGTGTTATGATTCTGTAACTCTTTTGTTAAAAATTCAATAAATATTAATTAAAAAAAATATAATATAGAAATAAATGATAAACCTGTTAAATCCTGAATGCCTCCTCTGATGGCCTTATTTTGATTTTGCTCGGCCTTTTTCTGCAGAACTGACTTCAGTTATAAGTTGCTTCAAGGCGTTTTTACGTAGCCAGCAGCTAATAACTGTAATAGCAGTACTAATAATAACAATTAACAGTTTTGTGGTTTTATGTTAGAATTGTGAGCTGCCTTGAGTATCATTTCTGCAGAAGGGTGGAGACACAAAACACTGCAACAAAATTATTATTTGATTATTTAAATATGTGTAATAAATGCATATTAAGCATTTACACCACATCTTTTCCCTAAGTAGCTCAAGATGGCTTCCTCCCTAGTTAATCCCCACAACAACCCTGTGAGGTTTGTCAGGCTGACAGGCAGCAACTGGTCCTACGTCACGACCCCAGTGAATTTGATGGTTGTGCAGGGATTTGGTCTCCCATGTCCTATTTTGATACTCTAACCACTACACCACACTAATAATAACAATTTGCTGGTTTTGTATTAAAGCAGTGAACTGCCTTGCACACGGTTTCTGCAGCAAGGTGGAAACACCACTACCAACAACTTGCCACTTTGTGGTTTTAAAATGAAAACGGTGAGCTGCCTCGAGGGGGGTTTCTGCAGAAAGGCGAGACACCAACCATTGCAATTAATTATTATTACTACTGTTACTACCACTGTCTGCTGCTTTGTGGTTTTTCAGATTAAAATTGTGAGCTGCCTCGAGTGCCATTTCTGAAGGCAGAAACACAATACACTGCCATCATCATTATTATTATCACCTGCAGTTTTGCATTAAAATTGCGAGATGCCTCCAGCAGTTTCTGCGGAAGGGCGGAGCCGCATACCAGAGCAGCGAAATAAGTAATAATAAACTAGGACCGGAATGTAATTGAAATTAGTAAGATTTTGGAACGCAGAATTAAAGAAAACCATCACACCATCCATTCTAGCACGCAGTGGCCCACCTTATCAGCATTATACAATTCGCTATTTGATCGATTGGTATTAGTAACGGTATTATAAATATTGAAATTGTGGGCTGCCTCCAGTCCCGTTTCTGCAGAAAGGTAGACGAAGATAACATAATAATAGTAATAATAATAATAATAATAATAATAATAATAGGATGCAATATCCTCCAGCAGCATCCTGCCCCCCTCTCTCTTCCCCCTTTTTTATTAGGGGGCTTTTCCTTCCTCAAGCCCCTCAGGTGTGGGGATCCAAGGAAGGAAAGCCGTCCCCTTGTCCGGCCCGGGCCCTTCCCTGCGCGCTGCCCAGCCGGCGGGGGTCCGAGGCGAGGCGGCCTCCGCTGCTTCTCCCCGCACCTGGGCAGGTCCTTGACGAGGGCCTGCAGCTCGGAGAGGAGCTGGTAGTGGCGCTCCTGCTGACGGGCCAGCCGGTCGCCCCCGCCGAAGCCTCCCAGTCCCCCGGCTCCGGCTCCTGCTGCTCCAGCTCCGGCGGCCAGGCTTTCCCCGTCGTCGTCGTAGGCGAAGCCCGCGCCGAAGCGCGCCATGGCTGAGGGAGGCGGCTAGGCCCAAGCGCCAGACTCCGCCTCCCCGAGCGCCTGCCCCTCGCGCGCGCTCCCTCCGAGAGGGGCCTGCCCTTAAAAGCCAGGCGCTTCTTGCCGTGCCCGCCCACGGTGCCTCTGGGCGTGGGCAGAGGGCTGTTCCTCCGCCGAAGTAGAACCTGCCCTGAAGTGCTTCGCTTTTAGGTGTGCAGAATGAAGGCTGGGTGGCTCTGAGCATGGGCAGAGCGCCCTTCTAACTCCAACCCCCCAAAAGCAGAACCTCAAGTGTTTTCTCTGGCTTTTGGGTGTGCAGAATGAGGGCTGGGTGCTTCTGAGCATAGACAAAGCGCCCTTCTAACCCCTCTTCCCTCAAGCAGACCCTGAAGGGTTTTCTCTGGCTTTTAGAAGTGCAGAATGAGGGGTGGGTGTTTTTGAGCATGGGCAGAGCGTCCTTCTACCCCCCCCCCCGCCAAAGCAGAACCTTTAAGCGTTTTCTCAAGCTTTTAGGTGTGCAGAATGAGGGCTAGGTGCCTCTGAGCATGGGCAGAAAGCCCTTCTACCCCCCCCCCCAGCAGAACCTTAAGTGTTTTCTTTGGCTTTTGGGTGTGCA
Source organism: Podarcis gaigeae (assembly GCF_964106915.1). Taxonomy (NCBI): domain Eukaryota; kingdom Metazoa; phylum Chordata; class Lepidosauria; order Squamata; family Lacertidae; genus Podarcis; species Podarcis gaigeae. Next base: position 25,862,467 of record NC_139693.1, on the reverse strand, counting down.
GAATGAGGGTTGGGTGCTTCTGAGCATAGACAAAGCGCCCTTCTAACCCCCCTCACAGCAGACCCTGAAGGGTTTTCTCTAGCTATTAGAATGAGGGGTAAGTGCTTTTGAGCATGGACACAGCACCCTTCTACTTCCTACCCCCGCCCCCCAGCACAACCCGATGTGTTTTTTCTCCCTTTTGCCTGGGCAGAATAAGGACTGGATGCTTCTGAGCATGGCCTGAATGCCTTGACACCGCCCCACCCCAAAAGCAAAATAAGCACGATGTACTTTTGAGCATGGGCAGAATGCTGTCGCCCCTAAAACCAAAACTGAACAATTTCTCTTCCTTTTGCGTATGCAGAATAAGTACATAATGGCTAAGTGTCTCTGGACACGAGCAGAGTGTTCTCACCCCTTAGCAGAATAGCAGGGTTTTGTGACATGAGGATGCAGGAATGAATTATTTCTGAGCATGTACTCATAAGAAGTAGAAGTAAAAAATAATAATCACGGCAAGCAGAGTGTGTATTTGAGCAGAGTTCTGCTCAGAAGTAAGTCCCATTGAATTCCGTGGGGTCTACTCTCGGGTAAAAGTGGTTAGGACTGCATCCTATTGTGTTCAGGTTTGAGGCCTACCGGCCTATATTTATCACTCAGGCCACTGAGTGTTGAGCAACCTTTGTCCATGTGTCTACTTTGGCATCCCCTGTGCCACTGCTGGCAGCCACAGGCTGTGCCTTTTTAACGCTCTCCTGCTGCCCTGGTGCTCATCAAAGTCTCCTTCCTCCAACTTGTGTTGCCTCTTGGAGTCATCCTGACTCCAGGGAAAAGCCTCTCCCATTCCTTATCCACCAAAGGATATTGTAAGGTTGGAAAGGTTTAACAAAGTGCAACCCATATTATCAAGGGGATGAAGAAAGGTTGTGGCGTTTGGAACTTTTGAGAAGGTAAGAGCTGACATGGTAGAAGTTTATAAAATGATGCATGCTATCATTTCTTTCCCTCTAGAGGTGGTGGACATCCAATGAATGTTGGAAGATTCAGGACAGATTAAAAAAAAAAGTTCTTCATGCAACACATAGTTAACCAAGGAACTCTCTCCATGGATGGCTTTAAAATTGGATTTGCACATTCGTGGAGAGGGCTTTCAGTGGCTACTAGCCACAATGACTGTGGTACAATCTACACACATTTTTAAAAATACTGTGAAAAAAAAAACATATTTTTTTGGGGGGGGGAAATACATTGAATTTGCCATAGCTCACTGTTGCCATCTAGTGTCACATTTGTATATTGCACTTTAAAACACACTTAAAATGCCTTATTTGCGGCTGTATAGCTGAGTCCTGTCTCTGTGGTCAGAAGCAGCAATGCTTCTGAATACCAGCTGATGGAAATCGCAGGAGGGGAGAGCACTCTTGCGCTTGAATCTTGCTTGGGGGTTTTCCACAGGCATGTGGTTGTCCACTGTGAAAACAGGATGCTGGACTAAATGGGCCACTGGCTCGATCCAGCAGCCTCTTCTTATGTTCTTAAAGCTCTCAGATCACCCTTCTGACTCCTTTTGCACTTTGTAGACCACTCTTCCCTAATCCAGTGCCCCCTCAGGCTGATGCCCCCAAGCAACCAAAGGGCACCAGGTTGGGGAAATCTGCTGTCGGCTGTATCGAGTCTCCCACAATTCCTTGCACTCCTCTCCCCCCCAACCCCACTCAATAGCTACCAGATGTAGGTCCCAGGCGTCTTCCTAATTCGTCTGGCAAGAGCCTCCGTGCAGTTCTCGGCTGCCTGCCTGTCTCTGGGAAGGGCTGGGCTCCTTGTGGGAACCGCAGCGATGCCCAGAGATGTTTCATTTGGCAAGGAGCTTGCGGGGTACCGCTAGAGTAACACTGATGCCTCTCGCAGGCCTTGTTGAGGTGCTCTTGGCAGGCCTGGGCAGTGGGGGAAATTGGGTGGTGGAGGTTGCATCAAAGGGCCCGTCAAAACATTTGCAGCCAGTCCAGAGATCCCCTTCCATTTCCTATTGCATTGTGATGAGCAGGCACCAGGAGGCGCACAATTGGGATATGCTGGGGTGAGAGCTGCTCAGGGGCAGGATTAGTTCTGTAAACTGGGGGCCCAATCCATTGAGAAGTTTATCCCTTTGCAGTTTGCCTCAATCCTTTTCTGTTACATCACTTCTCCAGGAGTGTTCAATCCTTTGGCTGCAGGGTTCCCTGTAGGATATATGCTTGCTTATATTGTCTGGGGAAATGGCCTCCTCCAGCAGTTGTCAGAGTCTTTTATTTCTAGTGCAAATCTGAACTTGTGGTTTCCTCATAGGGTAGAGAAGAACGGGGATGGGAGGTGGTGGCAAGACAGTTTGGCCTAGCAAAATGGGGGAAGTGTTTTAGAAAATATGCTCAGTGCTGCGTCTTATTTAAATTTAAACATGAAGATCCCCAAAGTCAGAGGCAGTAATGCTTTTGAATACCAGTTGCTGCAAACCACAAGGGGATTGGGAGAGTGCTCTTGTGCTGCTTGTAGTCTTTCCCCCCTGCAGGGCCAGTGCTCCAGCAATGCGGTGCCGCTCTGCTCCTCAAAGGTTGAACGGAGGCTTGTGCTAGCATCTACCCAGGCCCACTTACTCTGCACCTTTCAAATCTTGGAATGGATAGTTCCTTCTGGCTATGCTCTGTCTCCACGACTGAAGGCAGCAATGCTCCTTAATACCTTGCTGGAAACCACAGGAGGAGAGAATTCTTGAGCTTGGGTCTTGCCAGTTTCCCACAGGCATTTGGTTTGCCGCTGTGACAACAGGATTCCGGACTCGATGGGTCATCGGCCTGATCCAACAGAGCTCTTGTGGGTTAAACCACAGAGCCTGGACTTGCCGATCAGAAGGTTGGTGGTTCGAATCCCCACGACGGGGTGAGCTCCCATTGCTTGGTCCCTGCTCCTGCCAACCTAGCAGTTCGAAAGCACGTCAAAGTGCAAGTAGATAAATAGGTAGCGGTCTGGCGGGAAGGTAAACGGCATTTCCGTGTGCTGCTCTGGTTCTCCAGAAGCGGCTTAGTCCTGCTGGCCACATGACCCGGAAGCTGTACGCCGGTTCCCTCGGCCAGTAAAGTGAGATGAGCGCTGCAACCTCAGAGTCGGTCATGACTGGACCTAATGTCAGGGGTCCCTTTACCTTTACTTAGTGGCTGGCTATGTTGCAGGGGCAATGCTCCACCAGGAACCAAGCAGACGTTGCTCGCTTGCTCTCGGGGCTCCTGCAGACAACCGGTTTGTACAACATTCACCTTGATTTGCTTGCAGAAAGCAGAGAATGGAAAGGTGTCGCTGCGCTCCTGCGTCCTCCACAGCACATATTTTGGGTAAGGAGGCCAAGGCATCAGCTGAGGCAGCTCACGTGGGCCCTAATGAAAGCCAGACCCTGCCATAGTGATGACATTGGGCTGTGATTTGTGCTCTCCTGCACAGACTAAACAGGCAAAAAAAGAAAAAAGAAAAAAAGAGGGAACTTTGGCACAAGCCACATCTCAGCTCCAAATATAAACCAGGAAGCAGCTGACGGCTGCCCAGTCTCCAGCAAGAGGGTCTGTCCATCTTTTTCCGGTTTCAAATACTCATTGCCTCAGCTGGATTTTGATGGCTACAGAAAAGGGTGTGATCATTGCTCCGAATATTGCTTATAAACCCAGGAAGGGACGTGGAGAGCCCATGAAGGAAGATGGCAATGTTTGGGATTTTTTTTTTTTAGAGAAAAGGCAAGCCAGAGGCGACTGGATGGAAGTTTATTTAATTATGCCTGGCATAGATAAAGTGGATAGAGAAGAGTTTTTCTCTTATAATGCTGGAGCTCGTGGACCTCCAAGGAAGCTGAATGTTGGAAGATTCAGGACAGGCAGAAGAAAGTAGTACTTCATGCAGAGCATAGCTGACCTATGGAACTCCCTTCCACAGGAGGCAGTGATGGCCACCAACTTGGATGGCTTTAAAGAGGTCTGGGCAAATTCATGAGGTAGAAGCCTGTCAGCAGTCACCAGCTAGCTATGATGGCTATGCTCTGCCTCCACAGCCAAAGGCAGAAACACTTCTGAATGCTAGTTGCTTGGTGTGTTTGAGAACAGGTTGCTTGGAGTATTCTGTAGCATGTCAGGGGTGTATATGTATATGGGTGTCATGGGAAAGGCCATTTCTTAGGAGTTGGTGATATACAGTGGTGTAGTGGTTTGGGGTTTTGAGGAGTTGAAGCCATTACTATTTCCGCAGCAGGGTTCCATGCCCCCTAGGGCCACTCCGGTGGAAGACATGCAGGAAGAACACTGAGGAGGAGTTCTATACGCTCCAAAGCGAAGCATCTAGGAACTCTGAAAATGCACGGTGCTTCAGTTGCAAGAGAACAGCGAGTGCAAGTTCTGCTCCACACAGTAGAGCTTCACGTTAAACACTACTTGGGTCTCTCTGGGAGAAGATAAAAAGGTAAAGGTAAAGGTACCCCTGCCCGTACAGGCCAGTCTTGACAGACTCTGGGGTTGTGCGCCCATCTCACTTAAGAGGCCAGGGGCCAGCGCTGTCCGGAGACACTTCCGGGTCACGTGGCCAGCGTGACATCGCTGCTCTGGCGAGCCAGAGCCGCACACGGAAACGCCGTTTACCTTCCCGCTGGTAAGCGGTCCCTATTTATCTACTTGCACCCGGAGGTGCTTTCGAACTGCTAGGTTGGCAGGCGCTGGGACCGAGCAGCGGGAGCGCACCCCGCCGCAGGGATTTGAACCGCCGACCTTTCGATCGGCAAGTCCTAGGCGCTGAGGCTTTAACCCACAGCGCCACCTGCGTCTCTGCGCCACCTGCGTCCCTGGAAGATACTGGAGCACTAAAAATTATTTGCCTGTGCGTGTGCACAGAAAATAGCAAATCTATCTGAAAGGCAACCCATGGAGATCTGCAATGCATCCCTAATTATTGGAAGGGTAGCAGATAATCTTGCATGGGTGTGACTGTCATGAATGTACCCTGCACACCTTAACCTGCAGCTACTGGCAATATAGCCCTGCAGGGCTTTTATAGTTTTGTGAAGCTGAGGATGTGTATATTTGGCCACATACCTGTATTTAGGATCACAGGAAGTCAGAGCATGGGTCCATTTAACCCAGTATCGACATCAGGAGTCGCCAATAGGGCCCTCCAGGTTTCTGCAGAATACAATTCCCCATTTTCCCTGGCCATTGGGCTATGCTGACTAGGGCTGATAGGGCTTGTAGCCCGACACTCATGGCGGTTGTCACTGGCTGTGGCTCTTCAGGATTTCAAAAAGGAGCCTAGCCCCAACATACCTGGAGATACCATTTGGTTGATGACCATAGCCTTCTAATAAAGGGCAGCTCTTCTTCTCTAGATGTGGCTCCTGAGTCGAAAAAAGTCGACCTGGACATGCTTATGCACTCATCCTTGCAGCAGCAGTGGGCTGCTGTAAGACGCCATTTGGAATGGCCAAACCAACATGGCAGTTGCCCCAGGGCACTGTGGGAGATTCAGCACAGCGGCTCTCGCCACCCACCTGCCATGGTTCCTTGAGGGTGCTGATCTCAGGTGTGCTGGAGGGCCAGCCGACTCTTACCAGATTGCAGGGAAGGGCCCAAACAGTTGGCAGAAGAGTAGACAGCTGCTAGGAGAAGAGGTCAGGAAAGGCCAAAGCACAGGCACCGAAACCACACACGGAGCTAGAAATACACCGTTTCTTTTTAATGGAGGAAGCTTTCAATGGAGACGCTAGACATGTACCAAACTGCCCTTGTCGTAGCCAGGACAGGAGGCCTCTTATGGTGGCCAGAACCACTGATGCAAAAAAGGGGGGGGCAGGGCGTCCATCGAAGCCAGCTCGAGGCAGCACGGCTGCAAGGGAGGACGGTGCCCATATTGGCACCACAGGATGAAAAAGCTCCAGCAGAAGGCATGCCCAGTCGGGTCTGGGATGCTATCCCAAGACTGGGTGTGCTGAAGCTCCAGGCCAGTGCGAGGCCTGCACACATGACCGGCTTGAAAAGAAAGTTGCCTCCCGCCTCTATGCCCACAGAGCAGCCTCCTTTGCCAACCTGATGCCCCCTTGCACGCCTCTGACCTGTATCTCCCATCAACTGCTAATGCAATTCTAGGCTGTGGCAAGAGAAGACCAGGGTTGAGATCAAGGGAAGTCATAGCACCACACTATTCTGCCTAGGTCAGACCCCACCTGGAGTCCTGTGTCCACCACAGTTTAAGAGGGATAGTGGCAAGCTGGAATGTGTGCAGAGGTGGGCGGCCAAGATGATTGAGGGTCTGGAAACCAAGCCTTATGAGGAATAGTTAAGGGCATGTTTAGCCTGGAGGAGACTGGGAGGTGACATGAGGGCCATCTTCAAATATCTGAAGAGTTGTCACACGGAAGATGGGAGCAAGCTTGTATTCTTCTGCTCAAGAGAGAAGGATCTGAACCAACGGATTCAAATGACCAGAAAGGAGATTCCGATTCAGCATTAAGACGGTGAGATCTGTTTGACAATGGAATGCACTCCCTTGGAAGGTGGTGGGCTCTCGTCATTGGAGGTTTTGAAAACACAGGTTGGATGCCCATCTGTCAGGGATTCTTTAGCTATGATTCCCACAGGGCGTTGAATTGAATGACCCCCTTTGGTCCTTTCCAGCTCACCAATTCTATGATTCTACAACCAGCCCTGGTCAGCATGGCCCCATCATAGCCCCAGCGTCAGGCGGATGTTTAGCTTGGGGCTTTATGTGAGCGATAGCCCAGGACGTCAGGAAGCAGGGCAGCAGATTGGCAAAGGTCTCTGTCCCGTGGAGCTTATGCCATGGCCTTTTGTGACCACCATGCTCAGAACCTGAAAGCCAGCGACTCCATTGATGCAGGTTATAGCAACTTGGAAATCCCTATGGGAGAGAAGCATGGCATACGCAATTATAATACTGGTACAAATAAAAGCCCCCCAACCCACCCTGCTAAGCCCTCCCCCTCCCCGAGCCCCAGGCGCCCAGCGCTTGGTCCACAAAATCCCTTTCCCGCTCCACAAAGGGGGGAGCAAAATCAGAAGTGCTTTGGTTCTGCTGTCGGTGGGGGGTGAGGGAGAAGGCCTCTGTTGTCAATAGGGTCCACGTCTCACTGGTGGGGGGCACCCTCAAAAGAGTCTTTGCCAGTCTCCTGGCTTCCCCCGAGACAAGTTCTGTGCTTCCCCCGCAACCCCCAATCCTCACTTCCTTTGTTTTTGTGTGTGTGTGCAGTCCTCTCTTAGTAACGTGGCCACCTTCTACTGCACGGTCTGAGGTGACGTAGTGGCCGCTTTGGGCTGCTGCTCCATGGCGGCTTCTCTGCTCTTCTTCCTGGGGGGCTTTTTGATGGGCGTTTTCTTGACCACCTGGTCCCCGGCCACAGGCATTGTTGGCTCTTGGCTGCCACCGGAGCTGGGCTTTTCCGCCTTTCTGGGCTCGCCGGCTGGCGCCTCCGCCACGGGGCTGATCAGTTTCTGCAAGTTCGGGGAGGTCGGCAGCACGGGCTTGCTGGACTTCTGGCTGCCGGCGGCCACGGAGCGCTTGGCCTTCTGCGGTGGGGTGGGCTTCTCCCTCTGGGCTGGCAGGGGGCTTACCCCGTTCTGCCGTGTGCTCCCATCACCCCGGTTTAGGCTCTGAGTCTTTTCCTTCAGTTGTGCCGCCAGCAGCGTGGCCGCCTCTGAAGACAGGTGGGGGTGAATGACTTCGGAGCGTAGTTTGCTGTGGCTGGGGCTTTTGGGGGCATCGCTCCCTTTCCGGTCCGGAGCGTAACTGCCCATCTTCTTGATCACGTTCTGGACAGCCCCGTTGATGTTCTCCATGTGCTCCGCGCTGGCCTTGTGTCTCTGCTTGAGCTTGGACGGGGACAGCTGCTCCCCGGACAGGGAGAGGGCCTTGCCTTCGGGGGAGCTCAGCTCCCTCGGGTGCTTCGGGGCTTTCTCTTTGCCCCTGGCGGCAGGCACCTTGCCATGGACCCCGGCTGACGTCTCGCTGGGGCTCCTCTTTCTCTTTGCCAAGCCCTGTTTGTGCTCCGTCAGGTCAGCCATCCCGATGGCGGGCAGGGAGTTGGACTGGTTGGAGCTGTACTTGCTGTGGATCCAGGAGACTTTGGGCTTCGTCGAGGGGTCCGGCGGAGGGGGCTTGGCTCTCTCCGGCGACGGGGGCTTGGCGGCACCTGCGTTGTCATCCTCGTCTCTGGACTGCTTGGAGAGGCGAGCGATCCGGGCATAGAGGGCCCCGCTGACCGAGCCAGACCCGGAAGAGGAGCGCTCGCTGTCAGAGGATTTGAGCAAGGGCGTCTCGCTGCTGTCCGCTGGGATGGAGGGGCTCTCTTTCAAGACGGTGTACTCTCCGGCTTCCTCCTCACTGATGGGTGGTGCCACCTTCTCCACTGGGTTGCAGGGAGCGGAAACTCTGTCCTTGCTGTCGCTCACACTCTCTGCAGAGGGAAAGCAGGCGGGGGTCATTAGGGGTCAGTGTGGAGCCATGTTTTAAATATCCCACAAGGATGGAGGACTCTTGTGGCCCTCCAGGTGTTGTTGGGATGCCAGGGACTGACAAGTGTGCATTGAGGAAAGGGGGTCTGGAGTCTGTCTCAGGAGAGAGGGGGCAGTGATTTGTGGGGATCTGTATCAGCCAGCGGGCAAGAATCAGAGACAAGGGCAGATTCAGAGCTGGAGGAAGAGGAGGAAGTTGCAGGGCTGGCAAGTGAAGAGCCAGGTGCTTCCTCACCCTGTCCTGCACCCCTGTCTCCCAGAACCAGGAGGGGATTGAAGAGGGAAGAGCAGAGGCAGTTTCCACGCAGGCATAGTCTCCAGCTGCATGCATGCAGTCCATCAGGAGGTGGTAGTTAACTATCTGCTGTGTCTGAGGTGCACCTGTGACATGGGACTACAGATGGGATTGCTGCAATGTGCTTTAGGTGGGGCTGCTCACAAAGACGATTTCAGCTGGTTGAAAACATAGTAGCCGAGTTCCTGGCTGGGTTTCTGTTTAGATCTCATATAACCCCTGTTTCTAAACAGCTGCACTGGTTGCCAAGTTTGTTTCCAGGTCCAATTCATGCTGGTGTTTAAAACCCGGAACAAACTTAGGCCCCAAATATATGAAAGGCAAACTCCTTCCTGACAGAGCCTCTCGGTCGTTAAGTTCAGCAGAGGGGGCCCTCTTGGTAGTTCCAGTAATCTCAGAAGCTTGCAGCTATCTGCAGTTTGGGAAAGGTTTTTCTCTGGGGCAGCCCCTAAGTTGTGAAACTCTCATCCCACATAGGTGCAGCTACCACGTTCACTGTACAGTTTTTGTTGAGTCCTGAAGATGCACCTCTTTATCCTGACCTTTGGCACTTGAGACGTATATTTTCAGGACTCAACTTATTCTGGTGATTTAAAACTATTATTAATCTTTTATTTTAAATAGCTGTGGCTCATCTTGGGCCCTCGGGGTAAGGGCACAAAATAAATGATACATCATACCCCTGACTATGCTGATTGGGGATAATGGGAACTGGAGTTCAACCACATCTGGAGGTCATGGGTTTCCCATCCCTGGCATAAATGAAGCTATGAATGAATTAGGGAGAGTGCAAGCTCCTCCCCACCTTCTGCTTGAAGGGGGGGCACTTGATCCATCCCCCCCATTTTGTAAGATATGTCAAGGCAGCCTCTCTCAAACCTGTGGCCCTTCTGCTGTTTTGGACTACAACTCCCATCAGCCATAGAGCTGAGGTTCTGCTTTTGGGCTTTCTAGAAGAGGCATCTGGTCGGGCACAGTGAGAACAGAATGCTGGACTAAATATGAGCCTTTGGCCTAATTCAGTAGTTCTTTGGCTGGGGCTGGTGGGAGTCCAATGGGGGAGTTGGGTGCCTCATTGACTTTTTCTACCTGTGGAAATAAAGGACTGGGATCCCAGGAGTTAATTTCCACTGGTGGGAAACTCTCTGCCTGGCAATTATGGTTTTCTGTTTTCTTTTTTCTCCCTCTCTTTTGGAGTCACGCATGTGTGGCCTTAGAATTCTTTAGTCATTACAGGGCTATTTCACGAAGGCCTGCTATTTGCTGCAGAAGGGTTGCGGTGGAGCTGGGCTCAGGCCAAATTCCTTTGCTCTGTAACGATTGCCAAAATTAAAGGAAGAGGGAAAAGAAAGGAGCTCAGCGGCTGGTATAGCAATTTAACCTCCTGGCTATGGTTAGGCTGCAAGATGGGAATGTGGACTTCAAGCATTGGAAGCACCGATGCACCCATCCCAGTTCCAGACAACCCCAGCTCTCTTTTTTAAGGGTTCTAGTCCTCAGTGCCGCAGATGAAAGCTTAGAGATGACATCAGGGGCTGCTGACGTCATCTTCAGAAAATATTCATTGCAATGAATGGGATAACTCCTTAGGTACAGTATGAAGGGTTGTGGGTTTGAGACCCATTTTGGGCAAATAATTCCTGAATTGTAGGGGGTTGGGCTGGATGGTCTTCGTGGCCCCTTGCAACTTTACAATTTTATGAGTCTCTGACTTAAGGTAGGAATGTAGGAAGCAGACAATTGGGCCCAGCAAGTTCAGTATTGTCTACACTGACTCGCAGCTTCTTTGCAAGATTTCAGGTGGGGTCTCCTCCAGCCCTACCTGGAGATGTCATCAGGGATTTAACCAGAGACCCCGTGCGAGCAAAGCAGAAGCTCTACAAGTGAACCACAGCCCTTCCCAATACTGAGTCTTATACTGAATCAGACCATTGACCCATCTAGTCCAGCATTGTTCGCACTGACTGGCAGCAGCTGCCCAGGGTTTCAGGCAGGGTTCTCTCCCAGCACTACCTCAATAAGCTACTGAGGACTGAACCTAGGCCTTTCTGCATGCAAAGCAGATGCTGTACCACTGAGTTCATCCCTTCTCCATAAAGCAGCCATATTCATTAATTTAAATGGGTCAGCTCTGAATATGACATTATTAGCTACAGCTCAAAATGTTTTTTCTATATTACAATTGTTCAATGTGTCACTTGACTCATATCACCTCAACACACAGAAGGAAAACCAGATATAGTTATGCTCCGGTTATCTCCCGCTTAGACTACTGCAATGCGCTCTATGTGGGGCTGCCTTTGAAGGTGACTTGGAAACTACGACTAATCCAGAATGCGGCAGCTAGACTGGTGACTGGGAGTGGCCGCCGAGACCATATAACACTGGTCCTGAAAGACCTACATTGGCTCTCAGTACGTTTCCAAGCACAATTCAAAGTGTTGGTGCTGACCTTTAAAGTCCTAAATGGCTTCGGCCCAGTATACCTGAAGGAGCGTCTCCACCCCAATCGTTCAGCCCAGAACCCGGGGTCCAGCTTCTGGTGGTTCCCTCACTGCGAGAAGTGAGGTTACAGGGAACCAAGCAGAGGGCCTTCTTGCTAGTAGTGCCCTCTTTGCGGAACACCCTTCCATCAAATATCAAGGAGGTAAATAACTTTTAGAAGACATCTGAAGGCAGCCCTGTATCAGGAAGTATTTAATGTCTAATGTTTTACATTTTTTATGTGTTGTAAGCTGCCCAGGGTGGCTAGGGAATAATAATAATAATAATAATAATAATAATAATAATAATAATAATAGTCCTGGCCTAAAGATCTAGGGTGATGTAGTGGTTTGAGTGTCAGACTAGGATCTGGGAGACCAGAGTTCAAATTCCCACTGGGTGTGACTTTGGACCAGTCCCCACCTCTCAGCCTAACCTACCTCACAGGGTTGTTGTGGGGCTTAAATGAGAAGGGGGAAAAGTACAGTGTGTGGCACCTTCAACTCCTTGGAGAGGAAAGGTGGGATATAAATGCAATAAATTAATTTCAACTGAGGTTTTCACTTTGGAAGAAGCCATGGCAGCAGGGGATGCTGTAAGAAGGTGGCAGATGCGCCCGTTGAGGCTCAAAAGTCTGGACTGCCATTGTACTGGGGTTCCCTTTCTGCCCTGCTCACCTTCGTGTGGCACGCAGTAGACGGGGCCCTCATCCGTAGTGTCGAAGGACGAGAAGGAGCCCCGGGAGGACCACGAAGGCGATGGCTGCTCCACCACAGATGGGGGCTCAATGAAGCTGCAGTTCATGGTGTTTTCCAGGTCATGATGAGCCACTACAACACAGAGAAAAGGTTGAGAAAGAGGCTCTTGGTTGAGAAAGAGGTTCTAAAAAAGCAGGGCCGGATTTAGGTTTGATGAGGCCCTAAGCTACTGGCAGTAATGGGGCCCTTTATATGTCCAGCTGTCCTTTGTCAACAACAAATTGTTGCTTTTTTTGTGTTGAACATATGGTAATTTATGGACTTAATAGGTATCTAAAGCCATTTGCATATAACAAATAGGAGCCTACACAACACCAAACACCTTTGCTGTACGTAGGTTTTATTTTATTTGTTTTTTAATCTTATATTTTGGAAATGTACATCCAGTTTTATTTCCTTTAATTTTTTTTTGGGGGGGGGGCAAGAGAGTAGCGCCCTAAGCTATAGCTTGTTTAGCTTATACATAAATCCAGCACTGGAAAAAAGCAATGAAAAGAAGAAACCTGGGGGTCTGGGTAGCCGTGTTGGCTCAGAAGGAAACGAAATCCACACCCGAGAGACCAGATTCCCTTGATTATTAGGCCAACTGAAATCTCACCAAAAATTAGTGTGCAAGCTTTTCAGTTTTTCAGAATTCTTCATCAGGCTAGAACAGGGGTCGGGAACCCATAGCCCTTAGTGTATGTGTGTGTGTGTGTGTATTACTGATTTTCTTTTTGCTCTTTAATTGCTTTGAGATTTTGTTTTTTGTTTTCGTTTTACAATCAAGCGGTGTACACACACACACACACACACACACACACACAATGTATACACCAGGAATTGGGCTAACCTCCACAAAAGCTTCGTGCGACCAAATCAGGTTGAATGCTTGAATAAGCAGGCTGGCTTCAAGGAGGAACCGCCATCCTAAACTCAAGAGGATTAAGAGAGACCCAGAAGTCATCAGAAAGAAAAGAGAAACTTTTAATTTATTCTAACAGCAGAGGGTGCCCTCTCCCTTTCTGGCTAAGGACTGCCTCAGGAGGGTTTATGCTGCCTGCTGAATTTGGCTGTCCTAGGAAATGAGAAGGTGTGCACAAGGCACTGAAGCTTAACCACAAGAGATAAGAAAATTGGGCTTGGGCTGACAGGGGATGTGAGGTCAGGGGCAGCAATGCTTCTGAATCCCAGTTGCTGGAAACTATAGAGCAGGGCATATTGCGCTCCAGAATCTCAACATCAAAAAAATTAAGACCATGGCCACTGGGCAAATCACCTCCTGGCAAATAGAAGGGGAAGGAATGGAGGCAGTGAGAGATTTTACCTTCTTGGGCTCCATGATCACTGCTGATGGTGACAACAGTCACGAAATTAGAAGACGCCTGCTTCTTGGGAGAAAAGCAATGACAAACCTAGACAGCATCTTAAAAAGCAGAGACATCACCTTGCCAACCAAGGTCCGTATAGTTAAAGCTATGGTTTTCCCAGTAGTGATGTATGGAAGTGAGAGCTGGACCATAAAGAAGGCTGATCGCTGAATAATTGATGCTTTTGAATTATGGTGCTGGAGGAGACTCTTGAGAGTCCCATGGGCTGCAAGAAGATCAAACATATCCATTCTTAAGGAAATCAGCCCTGAGCGCTCACTGGAAGGACAGATCCTGAAGCTGAGATTCCAATACTTTGGCCACCTCATGAGAAGAGAAGACTCCCTGGAAAAGACCCTGATGCTGGGAAAGATGGAGGGCACAAGGAGAAGTGGACGGTAGAGGACGAGATGGCTGGACAGTGTTCTTGAAGCTACCAGCATGAGTTTGACCAGACTGCAGCAGGCAGTGGAAGACAGGAGTGCCTGGCGTGCTCTGGTCCATGAGGTCACGAAGAGTCGGACACGACTAAACAACAACAACATATTGCACTCCAGTCCTGATTTTGGGTTTCCCATTGAGGCATCTGGTTGGCCACTGTGAGAACAGGATGCTGGGCTAGATAGGCCATTGGCCTGATCCAGCAGACTCCTTATGTTCTTAACTGATATTCAGAGGCACACTGCCTGCAACAGTGTAGACAGAGCACAGCCGTCGTGGATAGGCTTCTCCTCTGAATTTTTCTAGCCCTCTTCTAAAGCCATCTAAACTGCTGGCCATCCCTGCCTCTTGTGGGAGCAAATGTCATAGTTTAACTCTGTGCTGTGTGATGAAAAATAACAACACTCTTTTTTTTCATCTGTCCTGAATCTTCCAGTGTTTAGCTTCCTTGGATGGGTCCTGTATGGTTCTGGCATTATAAGAGAGAAAGGAAAACTCTTGGCGGCTGGCATAATGATGGATTCTGCTGAAATGGCTAAAATGACCGGAAGAACCAGAAATCAGGAAGATCAAAACTTTAATAAGGAATGGGGAAAATTTATAACTTATTTTAAAGACCATCGTAAGCAGTTGAAATCGTTAGTAGGATTGGGATATCACTTGTAGTTTAAGGCTGGATTCTGGACACAATGGTGATGTAAAAGACTTGGATCATCATAAAAGATGCAGGAGGAAATGATTAATAATAGGGGAGGATGGAAGTTCAGGAGATTCCTTGGAATCTTGTTTTTATGATTTAGGTTTGATTATATCTCTCTGGAATTTTAATTTGGAAAAAAAACCAAATAAATAAATTTAATGGAAAACTCTCAGCAGCCACTTTAGAGAATGAAGATGCTGGGAGAACGAATTGCAGCGCACTTGCACAATAACATGGCCGTTGAGCCTTCCCCTGCCGCATAACGCTTTGTAAACCAGACTGGGACCTGCCTGCCTGAACAGCCCCTGGGCCAAGGAGACCCCAAACAGGGCGGCTTCTGTGCAGAGTAAGCCCCCCGAGGGATGCAGAGTTTCCTGTAGCTGCTCGGCACTCAGACATCTGGTTCTGGGTGACTCGTTGCCAAATAAATCATGCCAAGAGCGGCTGCAAAAGCGCCGCGCTGCTTCCTGCGGGCCTCTCGCTTCCAACCAGCGCCACCCCCCCTCAGCCACAGCGTTTCTCCCCACAGATCCCCGTTTTCACTGGCCTGCCTCCTGGGCCAACGCTAGTCAGAGGAGGTCTCAGCCCTTGTTTCCTAAAGTTAGAGAAGAAGGGCAAGGGTGGGAGGGGGCAGGATAGCAGTACATCCGCTTTGCATGCAGAAGGTCCCGGGTTCAAACCCTGGCATCTCCAGGTAAGGCTGGGAGAGACACCTGAAACTCTGGAAAGCTGCTGCCAACCAGTGTCAACAATACTTAGCTAGATAGACCAATGGCGTGACTCAATGTAAGGGAGCTTCCTGCCTCCTTATCGACATAGATACCTCCAGACTTGCCATATGTTCACAAAAATTCTATGGATAAGATACTTAAGTTTCCTGTAAATATATATAATTTCCATCAGGCTGATGTTTTTAGTTTCCTCCGAAATATTTATTTCTGTTGTCTATGGCTCTGGTAACCTTTTTTTGGTTAGATTACTGCAATGCACTATATGTGGGGCTGTGCTTGAAGATAGTTCGGAAACTGGTGCAGAATTCGGCAGCCAGGTTGGTCACTGGGGCAAGATGGACTGAGCACATCACACCAATTCTGGCCCAATTGCTCTAGTTGCCAATTGGCTTCCAGGTCGAATTCAAACTGCTGATTTTGACCTATAAAACCTTACGTGGCTCAGGACCCCAATAGATCAATGACTACCTCCCCCCATATGAACTGGCCTGGACATTGTGTTCATCATTTGGGGCCATTCTCCGTCTGCCTCCTCTATGGGAGTTCTGGTGGGCGGCAACACAAGGAAGGGCCTTTGGAGTGGTGGCTCCTCACTTGTGGGATGGTTCTCCACAGGGAGGCTTGCCTGGTGCCATCATTACGGGTGCCAGGTGAAAACATTCCCTTTCTGCCAGAGCTTTGGTTTTTAATTTTTCTGCAGCCTTCTTCAGTGGGTGGAATGTTTGAATCCTGTCTTTAAAAAATAAGAATGTCTTTTTAGATTTTTCTATGCTTTGTTCTATATCGGTTTTAATGTATGTGCTCGTTTCTATATGTACAGTGGTGCCTCGCAAGACGAAATTAATCCGTTCCCCGAGTCTCTTGTCTTGCGGTTTTTTCGTCTTGCGAAGCACGGCTATTAGCGGCTTAGCGGCGATTAACGGCTTAGCGGCTATTAACGGCTTAGCGGCTTTAAGAAAAAGGAAACAAACTCGCAAGACGTTTCGTCTTGCAAAGCAAGCCCATAGGGAAATTCATCTTGCGGAACAACTCAAAAAATGGAAAACTCTTTCGTCTAGCGAGTTTTTCGTCTTACGAGGCATTCGTCTTGCGGGGCACCACTGTATTGTAAGTTCCTTTTGTAAAAAAAGGGGGGGGAGCAACTAATAAATTTAATAAATAATAAATAATGTAAATCTATTAATTTCCTTAATATTAAATTTCCATTGTTTTTAATATTTATACAGCAGTAGCCATCCACAATCCTTTTAACTCTTTCGGTTTTGTGCCTTAACTTCCAATGAAGAACAGTTTCAGCATTTGGGACTTTTAAATTTAGAGAAAAGCCAAGTACGAGGAGACATGATAGAAGTTTAGAAAACGATGGAGAAAGTGGAGAGGGAAAATTTTCCTCAATGCTAGAACTGGTAAAAGGTAAAGGACCCCTGGATGGTTAAGTCCAGTCAAAGGTGACTATGGGGTTGCAGCGCTCATCTCACTTTCAGGCCGAGGGAGCCGGCGTTTGTCCATAGACAGCTTTTCAGGTCATGTGGCCAGCAGGACTAAACCACTTCTGGTGCAACGGAACACAGTGATGGAAACCAGAGCGCACAGAAATGCTGTCTACCTTCCTGCTGCAGTGGTACCTATTTATCTACTTGCATTGGCATGCTTTCGGGCTGCAAGGTTGGCAGGAGCAACGGGAGCTCACCCATCGCAGGGATTCGAACCGCCGACCTTCCGATCGGCAAGCCCAAGAGGCTCAGTGGTTTAGACCACAGCGCCACCTGCTCCTCCCCGCTAGAACTGGTAGATATCCAGTGAAGCTGAATGTCGGAAGATTCAGGACAGACAAGAAGGACCAGCTTCTTCACACCTAGCATAGTGAAAACTCTCTCCCACTGTAAGCAGTGATGGCTACCAACTTGTCTGGCTTTAAAAGAGGATTGGATAAATTCATGGAGAATGAGGCTACCAACGCCTACTGGACAAGATGGCTATGGCTCTGTTCTTCACAGCTGGAGGAAGTAATGTTTCTGAAGATCAGTTGCCAGGATCTGCAGGAAGGGAGAGAGCTCTTGTGCTTACAGGTTTCCCAAAAGAGGCATCTGGTTGGCCACTGTGTGAACAGGATGCTGGACTAGGTGTGACCAGATGCATTGACCAGCAGCCTCTTCTGATGCTTACCCTATGGCATGGTCCATAGGTGCTGCACCAATGTTGCAACCTTCTTGCTGGATATGCTGTTCCAAAGAGAAGGCTGGCACCATCTTCCATTTCCTGCTCAGGGGAGGAGGAGGAGGGGGAGCTATAGGGCAACCCACCACCTCCTCCTATTCACTTCCCTTCCTCCTCCTGGGGAAACCGAAAGGCCTTCATAGTGAAAGCGCCACCAGATCAAAAGCAGCTTTGAAGGCCACAGGAGAGCTGACCTGCTCCGGGCAGAACAAGCAACTTCCTCAGCTACTGCATAAACAGAGACTTCCTTCGCCGTCAAACAGGAAGGTTAGGCCTGTTCAGGAGTCTGCTTCTACCTCACAGAGCCAGGGCAAATGGGCATAAGATCTGGGAAGGGCACTCCAGGGCAGACCCTGTGCGAGCCTGGAGGTGGGTGGTGTTTATGCATCGAGGGGGCATTTTTTTAAGCTCCCAGGTGCTTGCAGCTCATGCTTTTTTTTTTTGCTTGCTTGCTACAAGTGACGAGATAATCGCCTCCCCCAAGTGAAACCTCCATGTGCCAGGGCAGTCTATCTTGGAACACCAGGCGCTGGAGACAAACACTGTTGCTGCACACAGAGGAGGTCATAGTGTGTGAGACGGAGAGGCAGGCAAGTTGCTCTCTCTCGGGATAATCTTGCTTGGGCTGCGCCGCTCAGCTGCATCCCAACAAGGGGATGTGGCAGCCCTTTCTGCCATTTTGAAAGAGCACTTTTGGTCAATGTGTTGAGGTTTTAAAGCAGTATAAGAGCGTGCCTTTCTGGATGCATCCCATGGCAGGAGAAAAGTACAGTGGTACCTCGGGTTACATACGCTTCAGGTTACAGACTCCGCTAACCCAGAAATAGTACCTTGGGTTAAGAACTTTGCTTCAGGATGAGAACAGAAATCATGCTCCAGCGGTATGGCGGCAGCAGGAGGCCCCATTAGCTAAAGTGGTGCTTCAGGTTAAGAACAGTTTCAGGTTAAGAACGGACCTTCAGAACGATTTAAGTACTTAACCCGAGGTACCACTGTAATCTCATTTCAGAAAATGGCCTTGAAGATACCTAATGGTAAAAGACCAGAAACCTAAATCTATTATAAGTAGCTGTATGAACTAATAAAAAATAATTCATGTGCTGGTTGTGGGCACCCAGGAGGCACTGGGCTGCATGCAAGATCCTGCGCTTGCTTGCTCGGAGCACTAACACACAGAAAACCCACAATGTGTTGCTCTATCTAGCTTAATGTTGCCTACACTGACTGGCAGCAGCTCTCCAGTGGTTTCAGGCAGGGAACACTGGAGATGCCACTGGTGACTGAACCTGGAACCTTCTGCATGCAGAGCAGACGCTCAGCTACCAAGCTGCTATGGTCCCTTCTGCAGATCGTGGGCTGGCTTCTTAAAAACTGTGCCAATTTTGCATTAAGAAAGGGAGGGGGGAAGGGAAGAGTGGAAACCTAAAAGGGGTGGGTGGGAGAGATGGTCCGCTTGCCCTGGTCTCCCAGTGGCTCCAGCCTGCAACCCCCCCCCCCCGGCCCTCGACTACAGCTGCGCGGGACCTCAGCCCTCCGCGGTCAGGGATGGATAAAAAGAACATATGGCGAAGCCTGCATGCCAAGGCAAACAAAGGAGCCTGTGACCAAAGCATTTCATTCCAGTGAAATAACAGCCCCTCTGGCAGTCGAGCGAAGCCGCGGGAAGGAAGGCCAGCCTCGGAGAGGGTGTCCGCAGACAGGAGAGTGCGAGCAGATGCAAATCGACTTCTTCATGTCACAAGGGTCTCGGCCGCCAGGGTGGGTTGTCTGGTTTCCAAAGTGGGCGCGTCCCCTGTGGGGTAGTGGGATTCCCTGGGGGTGCGTGTGGGTGTGCTAGGAGGCAAGGAGGGGCAGAAGGATGCCGGAGGTGCAAATGACTATCACAGAACCATAAAGACTAGTGTTGGGACCTCCATGGGCCATCAAGTCCAACTCCTTGACTTTCCGTCTACGCCAGACATATCCAACCAGCCGGGCGTGATCTACAGGTAGATTGCCAGAGTGCTCCAGGTCCATTGCTGAAAAGTTATCGCCTGTTTGCTCCTGATCGATCGTGCCACGCCCCACCCCTGCTCTATGTCCCACTGCCGCTGCTACAGCTGTGAAAGCTTGTCTTCCCAGCGGCGGTGGCATAGTGGGGGAATGAGGGAGGGCGTTGGACTGTTTAGTGATTGATTTAACGCAGTTCCACCCCCCCCCAAAAAAAATAGCTCAACAACAAAAGCTCAACAACTCTCGTCAATCCTTCTGGCTCAGCAACTCTGGGCAATGCTCCCCCCCCCAAAGCTCAACAAATCTGGTCTGCCCCCCTACTAATGACAATGGGTAGATCATTGCCAGTTTTATTATACAGTGGTACCTCAAGTTAAGAACTTAATTCGTTCTGGAGGTCTGTTCTTAACCTGAAACTGTTCTTAACCTGAGGTACCACTTTAGCTAATGGGGCCTCCCGCTGCCACCGCCATGCAATTTCTGTTCTCATCCTGAAGCAAAGTTCTTAACCTGAGGTACTATTTCTGGGTTAGCGGAGTCTGTAACCTGAAGCGTATGTAACCTGAAGCATCTGTAACCCGAGGTACCACTGTACTGGGAGTAGATCGCAGTCTCTAGAGAGTTGGACGTGTCTGCTCTATGCTAAAAACTCCCAAACTCTGCAACCTTTTCTCGGCGGGGAATTGCTCCACCCCCTTGATGGTTTTGGTTGACCTTTCCTGAACTTTTTCCAACTCGACCTCAGCCGGGTAGCCAGGAGGTGAGGTTTCCCACACCTGGTGCTGATGCTGTTTTCCTGCATGCATCTTCATCCTCATGTAGGGGGGTCTCACACACGCTGGGAGAAAGTGTGGCACTATTCCTATTGCTTTTAGTTTAGGTAAAGGTAAAGGGACCCCTGACCATTAGGTCCAGTCGCGGACGACTCTGGGGTTGCGGCACTCATCTCACTTTACTGGCCGAGGGAGCCGGCGTACAGCTTCCGGGTCATGTGGCCAGCATGACTAAGCCGCTACTGGCGAACCAGAGCAGCGCACGGAAACACCGTTTACCTTCCCGCCGGAGCGTTACCTATTTATCTACTTGCGCTTTGATGTGCTTTCTAACTGCTAGGTTGGCAGGAGCAGGGACCGAGCAACGGGAGCTCACCCCGTCGTGGGGATTCGAACCCCCGACCTTCTGATCGGCAAGCCCTAGGTTCTGTGGTTTAACCCACAGTGCCACCCGCGTCCCTTTTAGTTTAGTTTAGTTTAGTTTAGCAGACAGCAAAAAGCAATGCAGAGAGAGAGGAGGGCGGGGAGGAGCAGACCTGCTCTGAGCTGGGCTATACACTCTTGTACAAATGGTCTTTCATCCCCTTTGGGAATAATAATAATAATAATAATAATATAAAAAAATAAAAAAAATTATAAGCTACCCATCTAACTCATTGCCCCAGCCACTCTGGGCAGCTTCCAAGAAATTAAAACACAGTAAGACATCGAACATTTAAAGCTTCCCTATACAGGGCTGCCTTGGGTGTCTTCCAAACAACTGTATAGCTTTTTTTATTTCCTTGACATCTGATGGGAGGGCATTCCACAGGGTGCGTGCCACTACCGAGAAGGCCCTCTGTCTGGTTCCCTGTAGCTTCGCTTCTCGCAATGAGGGAACTGCCAGAAGGCCCTTTGAGCTGGACCTCAGTGTCCAGGCTGAACGATGGGGGTGGAGACACTTCTTCAGGTCTACTGGGCCAAGGCCATTTAGGGCTTTAAAGCTCAGCACCAGCACTTTGAGCTGTGCTTGGAAACGTACTGGGAGCCAATGTAGGTCCTTTAGGACTGGTGTTATATGGTTCCAGTGGCTGCTCCCAGTCACTGGTCTAGCTGCCACATTCTGGATTAGTTGTAGTTTCCAAGCTGCTTTCAAAGGTAGCCCCATGTAGAGTGCATTGCAGTAGTCCAAGTGGGAGATAACCCGAGCATGTACCACTCTGGCAAGACTGTGGAGGCATGTAGGGTCCTCCATATCAGATGGAGCTGGTAGACAGCTGCCTTGGATACAGAATTGACCCAGAAGTGCCTCTGTCCAAACCCAGGGTCCTCTTTGCTGATTCCGGCAGAGGCAGCAGTCAGCAGCTCCAGCCTCCAAAGACAGCAGAGGCCAAGAGGGGAGCCTCTCACTGCCCCGTTTATACAAAAGCCCCAAGCAGCAGGGAAGTGCCAGGAAATGGGGAAACACAGGCCCATTCAGCCTGGGCCTTTGCTTCACAGAAGGAGCCTCTATTCAGAGAAGAGGGGGGGAAACTTAGCCCAGCGGCGCTTCTGTAAACACAGCGCTTGTTATCGTTTCAGTGGGGAAATGGTTGCTGCTGCTCTGAGCCGCAGGCTTTTCAGCGCCAGGGATGTACCACTGTGCTCCCCTGACCGAGATGGGGGGTGGATGGGGAGGCAGCTCTCAGAAAAGCTGAGTGCAAAAGAATCCTGACCAGCTTGAAATTGCTTAAAAGACGGGACAGGATCATGTTTCCACCAGAGCTTAGCCAAAGGCTTCATCAAGTTTAATATTTGGAGCAAAGACTGCGGCAGAAAGGTCCATGACCTCCCCTCTTTTTTGCACATTTCCCATGCCTGTTTGCAAGCCATGGTTCCCCTGGTCTGCTGCTGCTTTGTAGACATTAACCCCTCCCCAATAAAATTTGAAAGGGCTTCCTCACTGCTAAAATCCCAGCTAATCAGGGATCACATAGTGATCATGTTGACATCACAGTGCCAAGCAGCCTGTTCTATGGTTGTATTCTCACCCATATTTAAAACACGGCTGCCTCAACTGTGGTTTGTTCAAGCCAACAAACCATGAATCGTCTTGCAGACCAGCCATAGTTTCTGTCACCAAACCCTCTTGCCTTGTGCCCCTGTAGCTTAATTGAGTATCTTGGTGGAGCAAAAAAAAACCCCAAAACAAAAAACAAAAAAAACCCTCCACAGTCAGGCAAGGCTGATGATTAGTTCTGATATAACACAAAACCGTAGCTAGGAACAAGCCATGGTTTGTGAGCTAACAGCAAACCATGGCTTCACACTGTGGTTTGTTGCAAGAAAACACCTGATTAATTCTACCAGGCTGGGCTTAGCCATTCAAAGACATGACACAGGGGCGCCGACGGAACTGTCAGAATGGATCCTGACACATTTTCAAACCTAGTTTACGCCTCTGTGTCACCATGACAAGAATTCTGAATCTCACACGCTTGTTCATCATACGTTTGTCTACACCGGGATCGTGATGCCACGCAGTCAGACATGCAAACCATGGTTAGTTATGGGGCCCTTAACAGGATGTGGGGAACACAAAATAATGGAGCTTGTGGAGGGGGGGGGAGACAACTGAGGCTGGTCCTTACCTACAACCTTTGGCAGCTTCTGGCGGCGAAGAGGGATGCGTGGAAGTTTCATGCTGATGCGGCTGAACCTCCCACAAAGACGTCTCGGGGATTTCTTATGGGGAGGGTCCTGGTTTGAGCTGCAAGGGAAGATGTGCATTTGGGGTTAGACTCCTGGCAGAAGTTAACAGCGTGGATGCAGATGGACTAGGACCAGAGTGGTCCTGGTGGGTAGCGTGACAAAGGCCCCCATCACTTTGCTTTACTGTCTGTCTACTCTGTTAGGGTTGCCCCCTCTTTCTGCATTGCAGAGGGTTGGAGAAGATGCTCCTCCAACTCTACAGTTCTATGATTCTTCTGGCACTGTGTCTGGTCAACATGGGCAAGCACAATGAGGAAGTAGTAGAGTCTTGAGGTGGCAGAAGGGCCTATACTATTTTCAGCCTTCTCACATGTGAATTCTTCCTATCCTCTTTGAAACCCATCCAATTTGTCGGACATCACTGCCCCCTGTGGCAGGGAGTACCATATCTTTGTAAATTTATTTATTTGGTTTTTCAAATTAAAAATTTTCAATCACATATCAACATATAATATAAAACAAACAAGATTCCACAGAATCTCCTGGACTTTCCTCTTCCCCTTTGTGGGTCCTGTTGTGAGTTTTTTCCTCCTGCATCTTTTATAATAAACCAAATCTTTTTGCATCTCCGTTATACCCCAAATTCACCATTAAACTACAAGTGGCAGGGAGTACCATAATTTAAGAAGCTACGCGAAGGACTCAAATTTTATCTGTCCTGAATCTTCCAACATGCAGCTTTGTTGGGCGTCCACAAATTCTAGGGTTTTTTTAAGCCTTTAAAGCCCTATATAGCCTAGGACCCTCGTACCTACGGGACCGCTTCTCCTGGTATGTCCCACAGAGGAACTTACGGTCTTCAAACAAAAACATCCTGAAGGTCCCAGGCCACAGAGAGGTTAGGCTGGCCTCAACCAGACAGTGGCATAGCGTGGGGGGTGCAGGGGGGCGGGCCGCACCGGGCGCAACATCTGGGGGTTAGGGTTAGGGGGCGCAAATCCATGGGTTAGGGGGCGCAAATTACTTGCCTTGCTCTGGGTGCTGACAACCCACGCTACGCCACTGCAACCAGAGCCAGGGCTTTTTCGGCTGTGGCTCCAATCTGGTGGAACACTCTGTCACAAGAGACTAGGGCCCTGCGGGACTTGACATCTTTCCGCCGGGCCTGCAAGACAGAGCTGTTCCACCAGGCCTTTGGCCAGGGCACAGCCTGACTCCCTCCTTTGGCAATCTTCACAGAACTCTAGCCCAATGGTTGCCATCAATTTGATTTGAATTACTTTTATAATGAAAAGATTTTATTTTATTGTTGTTAGCCGCCCTGAGCCTGGCTTCGGCTGGGGAGGGCGGGATATAAATAAAATTTATTATTATTATTAGGGTGATGAGAGAGGGAGGAAAACATTTCTCCCCCTGCCGTGTACAATTTTATTCATTATCATGTGGCCTCTAGCTCACCTTTTCTATAAACTGAAAAGTCTCAAATGCAGACACCTTAGGCAGAAGCAGACCAGACCCCCTCAATCACCCTCCCTCCTGCCCACCAAGGAGCCTTGGTAGCCCCCCGCCAATGGGCTCAGGGTTCCCAGCATTGATGCTTACTCCCGGGAGTGGTCTTTCTTGCGGCAAACGCAGCAGCAACACAGGAGGGAGAGGAGGAGGAGGAGGAGGAAGGCCAAGAGGGCACCGGCTCCAATGACACCCATTCGCTGGTTAGCCTCTGAAATGGAATCGGGAGAGAAACAACACCCCCCTCTTGTTTTGTTTTATTTTATTTATTTAATGGAATTTGTACATTGCTCCATTGTAAAAAAAACAACAACTCTCAGCAGTTCCCAGAAATAAAGCATGCATTGAAATCATTGATCAAAGTCAGAGTTACAAATTAAATTAAGAAACAACAGCCCCCCATGAAAAAAATATTATAAAATAAAATTAACCTATTAAAATGTATGTCAACTTTACACATCCAGGTAGGCTTGCTGAAATAAGTCAAATAGTTTTTTGGCAGGTGTTGAAAAACAACAATACAGTGATGGCAGCTACCTGATTGTAAAGGGGCAGGGAGTTCCAAAGTCTAGGTGCTGCCACACCAAAGGATTAACTCCTTGAACGTGCAGAACAGACACTGCAGTTCTAAGTGGTTTGGCAGGCATATAATTCCAATTGCTTTCAGTTTCTCAATCTTAAATTCAGTTCTCCACATTTCTGCATCAGTTTGCATTTTTTTTAAAATAAAAAATAAGAAAGTCCTCATACAACAGCATTTTAGCATGTCTTTCTACTTAAACTACGTTTTTGGACGCAAAATTGCCTAATTGTCAAAACAGTCCCCCTAATATGATGCATTTTCCTATGTCACCTTCACGACCTTATGCATTTATCTGACTTGACTGCAGAACTGCATGGCAAAATTCAGAGAAGGGCAAAAATGTGTAGTGTTTCGACTCACCTATTATTATTATTTTTAAAATAAAGGGTGAATTTAGTTAAGTTTGCCTTTGGACGCAGATGGAATCAATTCTATCTCTCATCCCTAGTTAGGTAGGATGGAAACTAGTCCTGTTAGCCTGCAGAGGGAGGCTTGCCATAGAACCCTGCAGACTCCAAACTCCCCAATGGGAACAGTTCAGAACTAGCATCCCAGGACTCGACTCAGCTGATGGATGCTGGTGATGTCTGTTCCCCCAAGCCACTTACCCATGTGGCAAGATCCGGTCAGTGGGTCGCAAGAATCTTCATGGCACTTGCAGGATTCTGAACAGTTCACCCCGTAGTGACCAGTTTGGCACGTCACGTTACACCTGTGGGATGTGATACATAAGTAGCAGTCAAGTACAACATTCCTTGTTTGCCTAGAGTGGACATGCAAAGGGGATGTTTCTTCCAGCCAGTCGAAAACTTCCTGTTTCCTCCTGGGCTGGAACATACTTCCTTTTGCATATGACTAGAGGTGGGCGTGACCTTACCTGTGCAGGTAACAAAAGCACAAGGCATGCAGCACACACACTCTCTTTGACTTCCTCTCTTTATTGGAGCAGCTTTTTTCAGAGGACAAAGAGACTATCTCCGTATGGGATAGACTCATATGTATATATCTGTAACTAAATCTGCCTGCAGGGATCCAACTGTGAACTGATGATGTGAGTAAACTTATTTTATATACCTTAAATAAGATTGTGGCGTGTTTATCCTTTTAATAGGGAAATAAGGGATCTTACCAGGAATCAGTATTGAGAAGCTTAAACAAGCTTGCAACCAGCTACCTGCTGTGTGTTTAAAGGGGAATGTTAAAACTCTGCTAAGTTATAGAAGGACTCAAGTTAGGAAGGATATTAATAAACAATACATCCTCTCCTGCCTCCCTGAACATTCCCACAACACCTGAGGAAGGAATTATCAGGTGAGGGGGGGGGGAAAGAGAGAGAGAAGGCAGGCAAGTCACCCTTTGCTCTCCCCTCCAGAAGCAGGGGTGGCTATTAAATCACCCAAGGGTGTCCTAACAGAAAGCATACCAGAATGTTGTTGTTTCCAGCTGGTGCCAAAAGATAAAAATAAGGGTTAGGAGAGACAGAGGGAAATGGAATGATAAAACCATGTCTGGCCATGAGGATTAGAAACATGCTGAATTTCAGAACAGAAAACTGATAAGGCCACAACCCAGCCTTCAAGGTCTATGACCACCTGTCTAAAACTGACCGGAGGTAGCATTATTCTCAATTTACAATGGGGTGGAAGGTTCGCAGGCTAGGAAGGACTTGCTCACAAATTTATTGATAGCTGCCCGAATTATGATAGTGGAAGGGGCAAGCAGACCATAAAATGGAAGAATGGTATGTAGAGGTGTAGGATATAGCTATTGATGATAAATCAATAAGGTAAGACGGGGGGGGGGGCGGAATGCAGGAGAAATGATTTTGAGGAGACATGGAGGGTGTCTGTAGAATTTTTACTGTAAAACGGAAAGGGGTCAAACCATCGCAAGGGGTGTTGAGATTTTGGGAGGTTGGATGGCTACAATGGAATGGTCTCGGTGGTGGTGGGGCATTTTTATTCTTATTTATGTATGATTATTAGTTTGTCAAATAATAATAATAATAATAATAATAATAATAATAGTCTATGATCACCTGTCTCTGTGTTGGAATGGGTTACATCCCAATTAAATGTGTGTCAATTCAACACTAGGCTACGGGTTGCTCCCTTTCTCTACTGTAAAATGAAAAGGCATTCTGGAGAGCTGCTGTCTGTCAGTGCAGACAGTATTGAGCAAATCACATCTGAAGGCCAGCTGCTGGGAATCAGCAGTGGGGAAGGGGCTGCCCTCGTGTTCAGGTCCTGATTTTAGGCTTCCCATAATGGGTGTCTGGTTGGCCACTATGAGCAGAGGATACTAGGCTAGTTGGGTCGCTGGTGTGATCCTGCTGGGCTCTTCCAATGTTCTTATGGACCGAGGTTCTGACTCAGTATAAAGCAGCTTCCCATATCGCTACGATCCCTTTATTGTTTCTGACTGGCACAACATCTGGCAAAAGGTTGGGTGGTCACCTGCCAGAGTGCGATCGCCGCATTGTGTGGGGTTGGGCTGCGTGGCCCTTGGGTTTCCTTTCAGTTCTACATTTCTGTATTTCAGCTAAAGGAAGGTCCAAGCTGCAAAGCTGCTGGCTGCATGTCAGATGAGAACAGCTGCTGCCATTCCACAGCCATCAGATTCTGTCAGGGATTTTCATGCCTCTTGAACATCCAAAGCTCTCCTGCTGGCTAGGGTTCTTGCCTCCCCGGTGCCACGTGCCTCTTGGCAGAGAAAAGGGTCGGGGCCACTCACAGCCCACAGAGCAGCTGCAAGCAGGCCTGCTCTAAAGGACTTATTCGCACAACGTGGAATTTATTTGCAAAACCTGCTGCCGCAAGAGGTGTGACGGTCAGGAGTCCATGTGGTTTTCAAAGCAGGATTTGCTGTGGGCTAAAAGGATGCTTTTAGGGACGCGGGTGGCGCTGTGGGTTAAAGCCTCAGCACCTAGGGCTTGCCGATCGAAAGGTCGGCGGTTGGAATCCCCGCGGCGGGGTGCGCTCCCGCTGCTCGGTCCCAGCGCCTGCCAACCTAGCAGTTTGAAAGCACCCTCGGGTGCAAGTAGATAAATAGGGACCGCTTTCTAGCGGGAAGGTAAACGGCGTTTCCGTGTGCAGCTCTGGCTCGCCAGAGCAGCGATGTCACGCTGGCCACGTGATCCGGAAGTGTCTTCGGACAGCGCTGGCCCCTGGCCTCTTGAGTGAGATGGGCGCACAACCCCAGAGTCTGTCAAGACTGGCCCTTACGGGCAGGGGTACCTTTACCTTTACCTAAAAGGATGCTTTTAGTCCAGGGGTGGAAAGAAGACCCTACCAGAGAGGAATGGCAAACTAAATTGCTGGAATATGCAGAAATGCCAAAAACAACTGGAAGAATCAGAAATCAAGCGGATGAGAGCTTTCAAAAAGAACGGGGGGAAATACACATTTTATCTGAGAGACCGCTGTAAACAAATGAAAACATCAGCAGGTTTTTAACAACACTTGCAACGTTAACAAAAACTCTGGATAATAAATTTAAAATATAGAGATAATATGCAGTTGAAAAGGATAACATAAAGATCCATGGAGGGAATGGGGGGGGGGGGGGAGTCTGAGAGTCAAGAGAATCTTGCATTTTGAGTGTAATTGTGATATTGTTGGAATTTTGTATTTGTAAAATCACATAAAATGTTAATATATATAAAAAACAAAGCAATCTTTGCTCACCTGGCGCCCACCGGATATTTTGCACTTTGTCTCCCATCAGCTCCAGCCAGTATGGCTATATGGTGCTGGGTTGGTGGGAACTATAGTTCAAAACATGGTGCTGAATGGAGAGCTGCTGCCAGTCAGTGTGGTCAAAACTGAACTGGGTGGACCAATGGTCAGACTTGGCAGAAGGCACATTCTTACGTTCCCATTTAAACCAGGTTTTTATTCTGAACCATGAGGACTAGAATCTTGGGGAGGCATCCAGTTAAACAGAGCTACTAGTGCAGTATTTCCCAAACTTGGGTTTCCAGCTGTTTTTCGACTACAACTCCCATTATCCCCAGCTAGCAAGACCAGCGGTCAGGGATGATGGGAATTGTAGTCCAAAAAACAGCTGGAAACCAAAGTTTGGGAAACACTGTACTAGTGCAAAGATTTTTGCTTGCACAATAGTTCCTCTCCCTCTCCTCCCTCTTTGCCACCCCAAATCTGCTCCAGAGGGTTGAAGGAACACCCAAAACAAATTTGGAGGGTCATCGGAAGAAGGAAGCTCAGCTAAAACGCAAGCAGGTCTATTTAGATGGATATTGCCCTTGCTTTATTTTAAGAGGAAAGCGAAGAAGCCCCAGGGTCTTGTGTTATTGTTGTTGTTTGTTCTAGAAAGGGGATATACATATATATATATATATATATATATATATATATATATATATATATCCAAAGACCAAGGGACCCCTGACAATTAGGTCCAATTGTGACCGACTCTGGGGTTGCGGTGCTCATTTCGCTTTATTGACCGAGGGAGCCGGCGTACAGCTTCCGGGTCATGTGGCCAGCATGACTAAGCCGCTTCTGGTGAACCAGAGCGGCGCACGGAAACGCCGTTTACATTCCCGCTGGTGCGGTACCTATTTATCTACTTGCACTTTGCTGTGCTTTTGAACTGCCAGGTTGGCAGGAGCAGGGACCGAGCAATGGGAGCTCACCCCGTCACGAGGATTCGAACCGCCGACCTTCTGATCGGCAAGTCCTAGGCTCTGGGGTTTAACCCACAGCACCACCCGCGTCCCATATATATATATATATATACTGATCAATAAATAAACAAAACAGCACCTTGGCACAAATTCTGTTCAGTGCAACGGCTGCATGGCGGGAGGCAATGAAACCATCCGTAGGAGCTCTATGAACTATCCTTTAGCTTTTTTGTGATGGAAAAACAACAACAAAAAGCCCAAATCGAAACAAAGAGCCCTCTTCAGACAAACGGGACACTTTGCTCTGTGTTCCTTTCCAAGGAAGCTGTGCACAAATCCCTGCTTCCAACTTTTGTGGTGGAGAGGAAAGAACCGCAAAAGGAAGAGAGGAAGAGCTTTCGCTTGCAAAACAATCACACCATGGAGCCCGTTTGAACACACAGTCATTCTCGGTAGCCAGCAAGCAAGCTGATGAGTAACTCCTGACCAAATCTTATTTTTAGCCTGCTCTGGGCTTTCCATCTGCTGACACAGCTCTGAAGCCGCGCAGGTTCCTCCGGTTGCCAGGGCTGCTGTGGGCAACAAATATCATCTAGCCTAGTGGTGTCAGCACTGACTGGCAGCAGCTCTCTAGGTAGGGATTCTCGCCCAGCCATACCCGGAGATGCCAGGGACTTAACCTGGGACCTTCTTTATATAAATCTTCCCCATCACTGTATAAGGCAGCCTTATACTGATTCACATCATTGGTCCCTCTACCTCAGTACTACCAACTCTGACTGGCAGAGGCTCTCCAGGGTTTCAAGCAGCGGGTGCTCCCAGCCCTGCCTGGAGGTGCCATTGGGGATTGAACCCTGGGACCTGCTGCATGCGAAGCGGATGCTCTAACCACTGAGCAATGCTCCTACCGAACGCTAGAATTGCACGTGCTGGGTACGAGGACTCTTAACATCGCACAACAACAAATGGAACAGCTCTCATCCAGTGACAGACAGATGACTTTTGGCACATATACCAAGATCTGAGAAAGTGGGGGAGAAGTTCCCATATACTGTATACTTCCAGAGAGAAGTGCTTGCTGCGCTGAAAATATACCAAGTATTTGTCAAGAAATGTAAAAAATGCAAGCAAGGCCCCGCTGCAGATTGGAGCTGACAGAGGAAGTGATGAGTAATGGTCTGAAGGCAAAACTTGCAGAGTGGGCTGTGCTAACAGAGTTAAGGAAGAAGACAGCGAGACGCCCTGGTGGAACTACCCCCAAAAAAACCCCCTGGTATGGTTCACTGAGCCCAAATTGAGCCTTGGAAACAGACTAAGCAGCCAAATGTAATCAGGCCAGCTCTCGGTAGAACAGCAGCAGCAATAAAAAGCTGGTTTCTCCCTTAATTCCCAGGAGACGAGAAATCCAGATCCGGAGGCAGAGAGGAAGAACATGATGCAGTTTTTGAAAATGTCTTTTAAAAAGATTTATATCATTGGGAAATGACTTGGGATTCAGTGGGCAAACTTGCAATTTGCTCTTTTTTTTGCAACTTTGCAGTGTTTCCAGCGCATAGTTAAACTGTGGAACTCACTGCTACAGGAGGCAGTGACGCTCACTAACTTGAATGGCTTTGAAAGAGGATCGCAGGATAGGGCTATCAGTGGCTACTAACCATGATGTCCATGCTCTGCTTCTGCAGAAATGCTTCCGAACTTAAAAATGGTAAGCATAATGCTGGTGGTCAGCAAAAGAGGTTCAAAGGCAAATCTTAATAAATGTAGTATAAACACTGACAACTGGGAAACACTGGCCTGCGAGTGCTCCAATTGGAAAACAGCCTTTACCAAAGGTGTCACAGATTGTGAAGACACTCAAACTCAAGACGAAAGGGAGAAACGCGCTAAGAGGAAGGCACGCTTGGCAAACCCTCACTGTGCTCAACTCTTGCCCGGAAACCTATGTCCCCACTGTGGAAGGACGTGTGGATCCAGAATTGGCCTCCACAGTCACTTAGGGACTCACTTTTAAAACTGTGTTTATGGAAGACAATCTTATTCGGCTATGAGTGATCGCCAAAGAAGGAGGATGCTGGACTAGATGGGCATTGGCTTGATCCAGCACAGCTTTTCTTATCCTCTAAAAAGGTAAAGGGACCCCTGACCATTAGGTCCAGTCACGGATGACTCTGGGGTTGCGGTGCTCGTCTCGCTTTATTGGCTGAGGGAGCCGGCATACAGTTTCCGGGTCATGTGGCCAGCATGACTAAGCCACTTCTGGCGAACCAGAGCAGCGCACGGAAACACCGTTTACCTTCCTGCCTGAGTGGTACCTATTTATCTACTTGCACTTTGACATGCTTTCAAACTGCTAGGTTGGCAGGAGCAGGGACTGAGCAACGGGAGCTCACCCCGTCGTGGGGATTCGAACCGCCGACCTTGTGATCAGCAAGCCCTAGGCTCCGTGGTTTAACCCACAGCGCCACCCGCATCCCTCTAACCTCTTATCCTCTAGAAACTAAGAAAATGACATGGGTGATTTTCTGGGGGACACTTTGCTCTTCCGAGTCATCTTTAAATGAGTGCAAAAGAAAGCAAAGTGCAGAGGGTCAGCTGTGAAAACACTTTCATTTCTTTCCCTGGGTTGGTGTTGTTGTTGGGGGGGGGGTGAAATCAGGAGATTTTTTTTAAAAAAACACAACACCCCCCCCAAACACAAACACACTATTATGGCCTGGGAGGAAAAAGCCCAATGGCAGCACAACTATAGGACTCTTTTTGTTTAGCTTTTCACTTTTCTCTAGTTACACCTGACCCACACCAAAACCTGGCAGAACAGACTTACAGTGAGGGGGGGGGGGGAGTATTTGATCCCCTGCTAAATTTGCCTGGTGGCCACCTACAAGAAACGTCTGACCTCTGTAATTGCCAACAAGGGTTTTGCCACCAAGTACTAAGTCATCTTTTGCAAAGGGATCAAATACTTATTTCACTCATTATAATGCACATCAATCTCTGACTATTGTCTTCTGGGTTTCTGGGGGTTTTCCTGTTGTTATTTTGTCTCTCACAGCCACGATAAACCTACCATTAAAATTATGGACTGGTCATTTCTTTGTCAGAGGGCAAACGGGCAAATTTAGCAGGGGATCAAATACTTTCCCCCTCACTGTAAGAACATAAGGGCATCATAAGAGCCTGCAGGATCAGACCAGTGGCCCATTTAGTCCAGCATCCTTCTCTCACAGCGGCCAATGTTCTCATACACTGAACAGCTTTCAACTGCTTCCCTTGCAAAATTGCTTCGACGTACATTATGGGAAGCGATTTATAAACTGTGTCAAGTAAGTGATAACTGTTTTGTGGCATATCAGCCGCACAATTGTAGAAAGGTGTTTTTTTATACTTCATTTAGTTGAATATTTAGCATTTTAAACTTATCGTACACAGATTCATAGGTTTGGAAGGGACCCTGAGGATCATCTAGTCCAACCCCCTGCTATGCAGGAATACGCAGCTGTCCCAATATGGGGGTCATCCTAAAATCTTATTATTATCAGCACTGCGCTGCAACCAGCTGAGCTATCCAGGCTTCTTCTTTGTGAAGCAGGTGGCAGGTCTGTACAGGAATAATGAAAAGAGCAGAATGGAGACCCTGCATTGGGGTGCTGAGTCACTTACCAAATTCCTTGGAAGCCTGGCCGGCAGAGGCAGCGCCCGGACTCGAAGTCGCAGGTGCCATTGAAACAGTCGTTGCAGACAAAGGCGCAGTTCTCGCCGTAGGTCCCATTGCGACACTTCGTCTCACACCTGGAGGAAGTTCAAGATGGTGAGCGGCAACAAGAAGGAACAGCCGCTCTCAGAACAGCTTTCAGCACAATAGCTGTTGTACGTTTCCGAGCACAATTCAAAGTGTTGGTACTGACTTTTAAAGCCCTAAACGGCCTCGGCCCAGTATACCTGAAGGAGCGTCTCCACCCCCATCATTCAGCCCTGACACTGAGGTCCAGCTCTGAGGGCCTTCTGGTGGTTCCCTCCCTGCGAGAAGTGAGGTTACAGGGAACCAGGCAGAGGGCCTTGTCGGTAGTGGCGCCCACCCTGTGGAACGCCCTCCCATCAGATGTCAAGGAAATAAACAACTATCTGATTTTTAGAAAACATCTGAAGGCAGCCCTGTTTAGGGAAGCTTTTAATGTTGGATGTTTTGTCACTTTATTATTATTATTATTATTATTATTATTATTATTATTATTATTTGATTGGGAGCCGCCCAGAGTGGCTGGGGAAACCCAGCCAGATGGTCGGGCTATAAATAATAAATTGTTGTTGTTGTTACCCATCCCTCCCCCAACAGGATACAGATCAATATGGCTGACAAAACAACACCTCCCCCCTCACATACAAACAAACAAACAAAACCAAGCAAACCCTGGACCCTCCAATCTCTCACAGCACCAATAAAAAGATAACTATATAAATAAAGGACCTACCCATGAGATGCTGACATAAAAACCCTGCTATAGAATGAACAGATAATCATTCCCCAACCCCTCCCTGCCTCTCCTCTTTCCCCCCAAAATCGATGACAAGAGTGCCCCATTCCAAATGTAAACAGACAGTAAAAAAAAAAAGACCCTAGGAGCTGAAAGTGGAGGTGCTATATTGTATCTATTTTTCCTTGTTTATTTGGTTTTTTTGTATCACAAAAATCTTTAATAATTTTTTTTAAAAAAACAACAGCAGCTTTTTGCTTCTGCTTCTTAGCTTACTGACACAACTTTTTCACATCACCATCTCCAGCAGTTCATTGCCTTGACCACAAGTGGGTGGAGAACAGATCAGGATCTGCCGTTAGATCTCTGCCTGATTTGCAGTAGATTAATAAGCATTTCCGGCTCTTGATAACAGCAGCAGCACCGTTTATATATTTCTAAATCGGGCTGCTGAAATTGAGAACCGAACGCTGGAAGATTCAGGGTGGATTTTTATTTATGTACTTAAAAAGCACTTCTCCCCACACAGCACGTAGTTAAACTGTGGAACTCGCTCCCACGGGAAGCAGTGACGTTGGGTGGCTTTGAAAGAAGAATGGGCAGATTCATGGTGAATTTGGATAGCTATTAGCCATGACGGTTATGCTCCAACCATGAAGGCAGCAAGACGTCTGAAGACCAGTTGCTGAAAACTGCATGCAGGAAGGGAGACTGTTCTTGTGCCCGGATCCTGCCTGCCTTCTTGGCTACTGTGCAAACAGGATGATGGACTAGATGGGCCATTGGCCTGACCCAACACACTCTTTTTATGTTCTTAACTCTAACTAGGAGTGGACATTTGTACAGTGGTGCCTCGCAAGATGAAAATAATCCGTTCCGCGAGTCTCTTCGTCTAGCGGTTTTTTCATCTTGCGAAGCAACCCTATTAGCGGCTTAGCGCTATTAGCGGCTATTAAAGGCTTAGCGGCTTAGCGGCTAAAAGGCTATTAGCGGCTTAGAAAAAGGGGGGGAAGCGAAAAAAATCACAAGACGTTTCCGGGAAATTCGTCTTGCGAAGTGCATCGAAAAACGGAAAACCCTTTCGTCTAGCGGGTTTTTCATCTTGCGAGGCATTCGTCTTGCGGGGCACCACTGTATCTCCACTTCAGTTTTGGTACTGAAAACTAATTGTTGGGCTCAGAGCCACTCTGCACTTGAATCCTCTCTGTCTTTTAAGGTTATGCTGAATCAGACCACCTAGTCCAGTTTCCTGTTCTTACAGTGGCCAACCAGATGCTTCAAAAGGAAGTCCCAAAATTACCCCCCCCCAGTTGGCATTCAGAACCATCCTGCCTCTGACAATATGCATTTTGCACCAGGTGTTTCAGAGGTTGGAAATCTAATATAAAACAAAGTAGATCTGACAAGCCTGAAATCTGCCTGCCCTGTAACCATCAGGCAAGCAAGTATAGAGTGTTGGCATGCAGAGGGCCGGGAGGCCAGCCCCGGCTGGGCCATTCCTTTCCAGCCGTCCCACTGCGAAGACCATCACCTCTGCTCCAACGTAAATCAGCAACCTGGGCTTACTCAGCCAGGGCACACTATCAGCAGATCGAACTGTGCACACAGAATAGGTGTGAGGCTTGTGGAAGCATACAACTACAGATTTATTCATCATAAATCAAGACAAATAAACATGTCGTCTCTCTCTCTCATGTCGTCTCAGAAATAACAGCTAAAAGCAACAGCTATACACACAAGAGAAGTTCCCAGCATACTGTGCTGGAATGTAAACAGACACGTAACAATTCCATGTCTGTTCCTTAAGGTGGAATGGAAATGTCAACACAGAGATCATTATTATCACTGTCGTTATTGTTATTGCTCTACCACTGCACTGTGGTAATAAAGATGGAGGTAGGGCAAGTCACAGCCTGGTGCTCTAAGGGCCCTTGACAAGCCCACGCCAAACTCCCTTGCTAGACTCACCTGTCCCCGATCCAGCCAGGATTGCAGTGGGAACACTTGCCGTTGATGTGGTTGCAGGTGTGGCCGTCCTTGCAGGGAGGGCAGGTCTGGTCACAGCCCTCCCCGTAGAAGCCTGCCGAGCAGATTTGGTCACACTTGGTGCCGTTCCAGCCAGCTTCGCATGCCAGGCAGCGCCCGTCCGCAATGGTGCAGGGCTGAAGCTCCTTGCATTGCCCACACCTGGAAAAGCCACAGAGAGGCAGGTCAGTCAGGAAGGAGATCAACAAAGCTCTGCAAAGCACCTGGTCCTCCCCAAGTGTAGTGGGCTGGGGTCACAGGGGGTGCAAGGCCTGTTACTATTTCTGCAGCAGGGTCCCACCCTCTAGCATCCTAGAACTGTCCAATGAACATGAAAGGAAAGGACTACAGAGAAGACGCCTCCCTTTTAGTACTGATGGGAGCCAATCAGAATTTAAGGCGGTGAGTCAGCTACTGAAGATGAGCTCCTAGGCCAGTGGTGGCCAAACTTGGCCCGCCAGCTGTTTTGGAACTACAACTCCCATCATCCCTAGCTAACAGGATCAATGGTCAGGGATGATGGGAATTGTAGTCCCCAAACAGCTGGAGGACCAAGTTTGGCCACCACTGGCCTAGGGTGACTCTGGAGAAGATGAATGGGGTAAGGCAAGGAGGACTTGTTCTGTGCACTCCAAAAAGCTAAGCATTTAGGAACATGGAAACCCACAGTTTCCAGAGATTGGGCTAGATAGGTACCTTTTATCACATGTGGTGGCTGTGTAAGGTAATAAAAGCATTCTGGGAAATGATATATAATGAACTGAAAAAAATGTCTAAAATAACTTTTGTAAAACAAAACAAAACAAAACCCAGAAGCTTTTATATTAGGAATTGTAGGTACCAAGATTGCAAAAAAGCAAAAAATACTTTTTATGTATGAGACAACAGCAGCATGGATGCTACTAGCCTAGAGATGGAAGTCCCTACCAGAGAGGAATGGCAAATTAAGCTGTTGGGGTACCCCAAAATGGCAAAACTGACTGGAAAACTCAGGAACCAAGAAGACAAAAACTTTAAGAAAGAGTGGGGGAAATTTGCAACTTATTTAGGAAGCCTCTGTAAGCAGATAAAAACATTAGCAGGATTTTAATAACACTTGTAATGTAACAAATCCTGGGGACAAATATGGAGAGATATTAATATATGGATTGCGAAACAATATGTAACTGAAGATGGACCCACGGAGGGGAGGGGGGAAAGTCAGGAGATTGAGAGAAATCTCAATGTATGGTTATCTACTTGGTATTGTTATAACTTTGTGTTTGTAAAATCAAATGAAAATTATTTCAAAAAGAAAAGAGAAAAAAAGATGGGACCTTTTTGGCCTGAACCAGGTACAAAGCTCTTCTCACATTCTAGTTTGCAGGAAAGCTAAATAGTAGTAGTAGTAGAAGAAGAAGAAGAAGAAGAAGAAGAAGAAGAAGAAGAAGAAGGGGAGGAGTTTGGACTTGATATCTCGCCTTTCACTCCCCTTAAGGAGTCTCAAAGCGGCTAACATTCTCCTTTCCCTTCCTCCCCCACAACAAACACTCTGTGAGGTGAGTGAGTCTGAGAGACTTCAGAGAAGTGTGACTAGCCCAAGGTCACCCAGCAGCTGCATGTGGAGGAGCAGAGACGCGAACCCGGTTCACCAGATTACGAGACTACCGCTCTTAACCACTACACCATGCTGGCTCCCTTGGTGGGAAGCTGAGGAGGCGTGACTAAGTGGGAGGAATCAGGGGCGGGGCTTGGGGATATTATTCTGGGCCATCCCACGTTTTCCCAAAACCAGAGCACTGATCCACCTTTCGGCGCATGAGTTTCCGCTAGGCATGATTTGCAATTTCGCCACACATGTTTCTCAGGGGACTCTTGGCTGGGGGATTGGACCAGATGATCTTTAGGGGTCTCCTAAAGTTCTATGAGGCATGCGGGTGGCGCTGTGGGTTAAACCACAGAGCCTAGGACTTGCCGATCAGAAGGTCGGCAGTTCGAATCCCTGCAACGGGGTGAGCTCCCGTTGCTCAGTCCCTGCTCCTGCCAACCTAACAGTTCGAAAGCACGTCAAAGTGCAAGTAGATAAATAGGTATCACTCCGGTGGGAAGGTAAACGGCGTTTCTGTGCGCTGCTCTGGTTTGCCAGAAACGGCTTAGTCATGCTGGCCACAAGACCCGGAAGCTGTACGCCGGCTCCCTCGGCCAGTAAAGCGAGATGAGCACCGCAACCCCAAAGTCGGCCACGACTGGACCTAATGGTCAGGGGTCCCTTTACCTTTACTAAGGTTCTATGATTCTATGACTGCTGCCCCCCTGCCTTACCTCCTCCGGCAGCCTTGCCCGTAGAATCCGGCCGGGCAGGGCTCCCTGCAGAACTTCCCCCGATATCCCGGC
Organism: Podarcis gaigeae; assembly: GCF_964106915.1. Taxonomy (NCBI): domain Eukaryota; kingdom Metazoa; phylum Chordata; class Lepidosauria; order Squamata; family Lacertidae; genus Podarcis; species Podarcis gaigeae. The sequence continues at coordinate 25,823,940 of NC_139693.1, read as the reverse complement.
TCGCAGGTGCAGGTCCCGTCCAGCTGGTTGCACTTGCCCATGTGGCACTGGCAGTAGCGGTCGCAGCGAGGGCCGAAGGTGCGCCCCCGGCACTGGCACCGGCCCGTGAACTGCTCGCAGGGCGAGTTGTTGCAGGAGCATTGGTTGTTGCAGCTGCGGCCCCACCAGCCCGGCTGGCAGATGCAGGTGCCCACCTGCTGGTCGCACTGGGAGTTAAGGCTGCAGTAGCAGGCGCTGGAGCACTGGGGGCCCCACCAGTTGGGCTCGCAGGTGCATTTGCCGGTCTTCTGGTCGCACTTGCCGTGCTTGCACAGGCAGGCGTTCTCGCACTTGGGCCCCCAGCGGTTGGCGTTGCAGGTGCACTGGCCCGTCACGTCCTCACATTGCCCGTTGGGGTGGCACTGGCACATCTCCTTGCAGTCGGGGCCCCAGAACTGGCGGGGACACTCTGGGGGGGGGGAGGGATGGGGGAGGATGACGACAACAAGGTTAGCGCAGGGGCTGGAGGAGCGGGAACCTTTTTAAAAAAAAAAACCGAGACCGAGGTCCGCATTCGCTCCTTCTGAGGGCCACATGATGTGGTGGGCAGGGCCACAGGCCAAAGTAGGCGGAGCAACAGGTGTAAATCTAGAGGTGTGTACAGTGCGTTGTATACTGGGCATGACTAAGCAAGGCCTATGAATTTCAATGGTCTACTCTGCGTAAAACGTGGATGACTACCACCCAGTAGGAGAGTCTTGTTTAAAATATATTTGATGCAGTTGTGTTTTATGAACAGTATAATAATAATAATAATACCCACCCATCTGGCTGAGTTGCATAAATCATCTTATTTAGAAGGCAATTAATAAATCAATGATAATGATAATAATAATAATAATAATAATAATAATAATAATAAACATTCAATACAGCCCTTAACATAGAGGTTTTGTTGTATATATATTATGGAATACGGCTTCATATATAGTGGTACCTCTAGTTGCAGACACGATCCGTTCTGGAGCGCTTCTTCGCCTGCGCAAAGCGTGCAGAACGCTTTTGCGTATGCGGCGAAACCCAGAGGTATACACTTCCGGGTTTGCCGCAACCCGAAAATCCACAACATGAAGCGAACGCAACAAGAGGTATGACTGTATGTGTCATTTCAATTTTTAAATGTTCAGTATATGCATATTCAACCTTGAAGAATTGAAATGTCACAGGTCAACTCTGAATAGCCCTTTTATTTTATATTTAACAAAAATGAGATACCATGTACCAGAACAGAAGCCCTCTAAGCCGTTTACAGTGGACCGCTTAGTAAAACCATCAAGGTGCTAAAAATGCTGTCAATTTAAACACACACACACACAGCTTCCCATCCTCATTTAATTCCCACCAACCACCCTGTGAGGCAGCTCAGGCTGAGAGGCAGTGACTGGCCCTCAAGCTTCTCCTGGGTCCTAGTATGGCGCTGTAACCACTACACGGCCCTGTCCTCTGTACTCACTGGTTTCACAGTTGGCACCAAAGTATCCATGGCGGCAGCGGCATTCGTTGGGCCTCACGCAGACCTCATTGTCCTTGCAGGTGAAGTTTCCCTCACACACGGCTATGAGGGGGAAAGAAAGAGAGGGGATAATTGAGAAAACGGGGACATATGGAACTGACGGCTGGCGGCACACCCGTGCAAAGAGGGTGGGAGCCTCTACCCTACCCTTGCGCACCCAACAGAGGTGCCACTAAGCCAGAGACCCCCTAGTGGGCGTCGGCAGGTGACTAACTTGGCTGAAGCGTCAGTTCAGAGAGGGGTACAAGGTGTCTAATTGAAAACACACACCAAACAAACCTTGAAGGAATGCCTACAGAAAAGGATGCCGGTTTGCCAGCTATGACCGTTCCTACACTGGCATAGCCTGGCCTCAGCTGCCCATGCGCTAGTGACCTTCTGCTTGACTACTGCAATGTGTTGAATGTGGGGCTGCCCTTGAAGATGGCCTGCAGGCTGCAGCTAGGGCAGAATGGGGCGGATAATGGTGCATATTCTTGAAGGGAACATGCATCGCTGGTCCTGAAAAGGCTGCACTGGCTGCTGCTGAACTACTAGGCCCAATTTAAGGCCTAGTACGAGCGTATCAAGTCCTATCTGAATTGGGGCCTGAGTACCTAAACGGCGCTTTCCCCAATATCAACCATCTTGGGCCCTACGATTGGTAGGTGAGGACTCGTTGGTGCTACCCAGTTGGCACTGACCCCCTGGCAAGACCTTTTCAGTGGTGGCTCCCTGTGTGTGGAACGGCCTCCCTTGTGAGGTGCGCCTATCTCCCTCAGGACTGGCATTCAGGAGATGTTTTCAAACATTCCTGCTCACTCAGGCATTGGGTATCTGCAAGACACTGTTCTTGACAAACCTTGAGAGAATGGCTTTAAACCTTTCATAATAGCGCTTTAAACTGTGTTTATAATGCTATTAGCAGTGCTTAGGTTTTCAAGAACGTATTAGCAGGGCTGGGTCTGGGTCACTCTGGGCTCCTGAGAGAATTAATTACCAGAAACAAGTTTGCTTGGGAGTATGTCACATTGTGTTAATTGAGGTTTGCTCCCGAATAAGTGTGCACAGTACTGTCTTCCTGACGCTGGAGTCTCTGTGGAGAAACTCCAGCAGATAATAGCAAAGATGGACTGCAATGAATAAATGCAGGGGCCAGACTAGATGGCCCCTGGGGTCCCTCCTTCCGACTCTTGGTTAAAAGAAGGTAGCTTACTTTGGGCAGACAATACAGAGTTTTAAAATGGAAACTAAAAGAGTGACAGGGACAGTTTTGGAGGAAGGTTTCTAATTTGATTCGGTATTCTAACTTTTGTCAGTTTTAAAATAGGGTTGTAATTTTTTCTTGATATGACTGTTTTATAAACCGCTTTGAGGCATTATTTCTTTTTCTTTTTTTACTATCAAGCAGTGAATCAATTTTATGAAGCAAGCAAGCAAGCAAACAAAAAACCCGAGCTAAAATAAAATAGGCTTTGGGTCCAAGTAAAACCAGGTGGGGTGTGTCAGAAGCTAGAGAGTTTTTAGCTTCTCTGGGCTACTTTGAAAACCAAACACAAGACTTTTTTTTTTTTACCTCAACAGGTTAATAATAGTGGGGTAGGCAAACAAACACCACCCTATTTGTAGGAATCAGATGGTTTTTTGGGATGTGTTTTGTTTACAGAAGAAAAACCGAAAATGGAAAGTGGTTGAAATTTGAGGGGGCGCTGTTTACTATCGCCCAGCCAGGTGACTAAAAAAGCTGTGTTGTAGGTCTAGTTCACTTATAGCATCATCAACCTTCCTTCATGAGGGCATGGGTCTTTAGCAGGCTGCACACTGAAGATTTCCAGACTAGGTCACTCGTGGGACGGGAGACTGCAGGCAGAGGCAACCCCCCCTGCCCCAATACAAATGGAAGAGGCCACTGAGAACACCATCCTTCCTTCAGGTTTCCAATTCAAGCCTTTGCTTCTTAAGAACCAGACTAATCCCTGAGAAAAGTGCCTCATTTTCCTGCCTAGGAACCACCACTGAAAGGACATTGACAGGTACACAGTCCCCATGGGAAGGAGACAGAAGGTTCCAGAAAGCCCAAAGACGGACACCAGAAAGAAATCTAGAAAAGCACAGAGACATTATTAGGCGGCAGCAGGCTAAGAGTTTAGCATGCACACAGGAAGATTTTTAAAAATAAAAAACCCCCACAGAAACCCAGAGAACACCCAGTTTCCATCACCTGTGAGATGGCAGACAAAGTACTTACTTACCCCATGGACAGTGGAGACACTACTTTGGCCCCAGCAGAAGTGCTTTGGGTAGGATCCGGCCAAGGTGCTACAGACATGCAAAGGAGGAGTTGAGGGAGGGGGGAGTTAGTCAGAAGAACTCTGAGGTATTAGTTGGTTATTCAGCCTTTTAAATACACAGGCAAAAGGCAGAGGAGCATCGCTAGCTTTCCCGTGTGGCAACCATTTCCAGAGGGGGCGGCAAAAAAGAAGAGTCCTGTGGCACATTAAGGACTAAGGAATTTGTGACGGCACAAGCATCCGGGGACCGCCGCCCCTTTCATTTGTGAAAGCTTAAGCCTTTTTTTTTTTTACACCAGCCTTCAGCTGTTTTGGACAAGAACTCCCATCTGCCCCATCAGAAGAACCTGCTGGATTGGGCCAATGGCCCACCAAGCCACAGCAGCGAGACTGGTGACTGGGAGTGGCCACCGAGACCATATAACACTGGTCCTGAAAGACCTACATTGGCTCCCAGTACGTTTCCGAGCACAATTCAAACTGACATTTAAAGCCCTAAACGGCCTCAGCCCTGTATACCTGAAGGAGTGTTCTCCACCCCCATCGTTCAGCCCGGATAATGAGGTCCAGCTCCAAGGGCCTTCTGGCGGTTCCCTCCCTGTGAGAAGTGAGGTTACAGGGAACCAGGCAGAGGTAGTGGCGCCTGCCCTGTGGAACGCCTCAAGGAAACTACAGTGGATGCATGGGTTGCAAACGTGATCCATGCAGGGTGCACGTTCGCAACCCGCAGTGTCCGCAACCTGCAGTGGCACATCTGCGCATGCGCAGGTTGTGATTTGGTGCTTCTGTTTCTGCGCAAAGCGCAATTTAGCGCTTCTGCGCATGCGTGGCTGCCTAAACCTGGAAGTAACCCGTTCTGGTACGTCCGGGTTTCAGCGGTCCGTAACCTGAAAAAACGCAACTTGAAGTGTCTGTAACCCAAGGTATGACTGTATCTGACTTTTAGAAGACATCTGAAGGCAGCCCTGTTTAGGGAAGTTTTTTATGTTTGATATTTTCTCATGTTTTTAATATTCTGTTGGAAGCTGCCCAGAGTGGCTGGGAAACCCAGCCAGATGGGCTGGGTATGTATGTATGTATGTATGTATGCATGCATGCATGCATGTATGTATGAATGAATGAATGAATGAATGAATAAATAAATAAATAAATAAATAAATAAAGGAATCGTAGAATTGTAGAGTTGGAAGGGATCCTGAGAATTATCTAATCCAACCCCCCGCAATGCAGCTGTCCTTACGGGGATCGAACCTGCGACTTTGGCATTGTCAGCACCAAGCTCTAACCACCTGAGCTATCCACTTAGTCCAGCATCCTGTTCTCACAGGGGCTGCCCATAGGTCTGTGGGAAACCCGCAAGCAGGACCTGAGTGCAACAGAAACTCTTTCCTCCTGCGGTTTCCAGGAGCTGGTATTCAGAAGCATTGCTGCCTCTAACTGGGGAGGCAGAGCACGGCCCTTGTGGCTGGTACCCATCAATAGCCTTTCCCTCCATTAATTGGTCAGATCCTCTTTTAAAGCCATCTAGGGTGGTGCCCATCTCTGCCTCCTTCAGGAGGGAGTGCCATAGTTTCGCTCTGCCCTGAGTGAAGGCCTTTCTTTTTTCTGCCCCGAACAAACATCACCAGAGGAGGCAGAAGCCCCTCGGCTTACAGCAGGTCTGCTGCCGACCTGGAGATTTGAACACTGGGCTGGACAATTGCACAGATGCACGTGCGCGCACACACACATATATGCACACACACACACACAGAGGCTGGCTGCTGCCGAGGCCAGGAGGCGGCCGCTGTTGATCAGCACCGAGAAATATTACTCCACAGGAAAGGAAGGGGGGCCTCAGCCAACTGGAACGGCGGCGGATTTACTAGGCCTCCAAAAATAGCTCCTCCAAGTTTCCCAGCAGCACCTTGGGACTCCAAGTCCCGAGAACTTGTGCAGCCTCCCTCTCCCCGCTCAGCCAAGTTCTACAAAGGATTCCAGCCGGAACCTGGGGATGCCAAGTTCCAGCGCCGAGAGGGGACCTTCTGGCTACGGACAACGGAGAACAGTGAAGAAACGGTGGAGAAACTGCTGCTTCCTTTCTTCCAGTTTTTTGCCTGGGCAAGCGACAACTCTGCTAAGAGCGAACAGTGGAAAAAAACCCTGCTCCCCCGTACCCGGGCTGTTCAGGGGGCATTTGTTTATTTATTGTACTTCCACCCACCCCTTTTGTCCAAGTGGCTCAAAGTGGCGTACCTGCTCCCCTTCCTCATTTAATCCCCAAAATGACCCCGAGAGGCAGCGACTAGACCCCAAGATCACAGCCGGTGAGCTTCATAGCCAAGTGGGAGGATTCGAACCCTGGTCTCCCAGGTCTTAGTCCAACAATCAGACCCCTACACCACCACTGGCCTTGCCTCGGAGGAGCCTGATTTAAAATAAGCTGTATTGGGGCATTTGTTTACAGTGGTACCTCGAGTTAAGTAACTGTTCTTAATCTGAAGCACCACTTTAGCTAATGGGGCCTCCCGCTGCTGCCATGCCGCCGGAGCACGGTTTCTGTTCTCATCCTGAAGCAAAGTTCTTAACCTGAGGTAATATTTCTGGGTTAGTGGAGTCTGTAACCTGAAATGTATGTAGCCTGAGGTACCACTGTATTTACTGCATGAATAAATTGCATACATGGAATTGTATCTCACCTTCTTTTCTCCCAGGAGCTCAACGTGGTATGCCTGGCTCCCCCACCCACTCCTCATTTAGCCCCCACAATAACCCTGTGAGGTAGGTTAGGCCGAGAGGCAGAGACTGGAGCAAAGTCGCCCAGTGAGCTTCATGGCCAAGTGGGGATATGAACTCCCAGGTCCTGGTCTGACACTCTAACCACTACACCACCGCTGCCTCTCACATATGGTGCGTCCTCGCTTGTTCCCTCAGGTGGCCAGGAGCCAGGGCTGCACACCACACACTGGCAAAATTCAAATTCTGCCGCATGAAAAGCTAATTCTGCAAACTGCACCAATCGTGTGAAATTCATCCAGTTTCTACCAGCAATCAGGGTAAGAGCAAGGAGCTAGAAAATACAGGGCAGTGAAGCTTCCCCCCCCCCCATGTAAACCACCGAAAAGCTTCCTCTGCAACCTATCTCTCTCCTGAAACTTCTCCCAGATGATGCCCTCAAATTTCCAGGTGACTCTGGGCAGTCATGAGGACTACTAACTTGATTAAACATGGCATGGAGAAAGCAGATAGAGCAGTTTTGTGTGGTTAGTGGACCGGGGGACTAGGCTATTCCCCTAAATGTCTCCAGTAAGTATTAAAGGATAGCACCTTCTTTCCCAAACCCCGGGAAGCTTCAGCCCACATAGGGAGGGAGGTGCGATGCTCATGCGAGCGCCATCCCCTCACAAGCTGCTGCCTCTGGCCCTCACTGATCCTCTGTGAAAATTTTCACTGCATACCAGTGAGACAGAGAAAAGTTTTCCTCTCTGTCTTGCAACACTGGAGCTCATAGGCAGCTAGTAAAGCTGGGCGTTCTACCAAAAAACCATATCAGAACCTTGCCATTTTTAGATGATGGCAAAAAGCAGAACGTGGGTTAGGAGAGAAAGAGGGAAATGGAGCAATAAAGCCATGTCTGGCCATGAGGACTGCAAACATGCTGAGTTTTAGAAATGAAAGCTGACACACCCAGATTTTTAGTCAAGTTGCTGGAGTCTGCATTTCAAAGCCCGACCCAGCCTTCGAGGCATGGCTACTATCCAGGGCTTCCCCCCTCCCAGCCAGAACTTGCTGGAACTGAGTTCCAGCACCTCTCAGGTGGGTACCATTGCAAATATAACAAGGGAGGTGTTAATGGTGAGTTCTGGCACCTCTTTTTTCTAGAAAAGGAACACTGATGATCACCGGCCTGTGTGTAGGAAGGCATTAAAGGTAAAGGGACCCCTGACCATTAGGTCCAGTCGTGACTGACTCCGGGGTTGCGGCGCTCATCTTGCTTTATTGGCTGAGGGAGCCGGCATACAGCTTCAGGGTCATGTGGCCAACATGACTAAGCCGCCTCTGGCGAACCAGAGCAGCACATGGAAACGCCGTTTACCTTCCCGCCAGAGCGGTACCTATTTATCTACTTGCACTTTGACGGGCTTTCTGAACTGTTAGGTTGGCAGGAGCAGGGACAGAGCAACAGGAGCTCACCCAGTTGCTGGGATTCGAACTGCCAGCCTTCTGATCGGTAAGCCCTAGGCTCTGGGGTTTAACCCACAGTGCCACCCGTGTCCCAATGTAGGAAGGCATTACATCCCAATTAAACAGTATGACAATCCAACACAAGGCTACAGGCTGCTCCCCTTCTCTATAGCAAAACTGTGCAAAGACAGAGCTATCAGAAAATTTACAAAGGCATTCTGAAACTCAGGAGAGCTGCTGCCAGTCTGTGCAGACGATACTGAGCAGTAGTAAGAGTTGTCATGAGAGAAGAGTGTTAAATTTTGCATGGCATGGAGAGCGCCACCAGAGAAAAGCTTTTCTTCTTCTCTCCTGACTCTAGAAGTCATGGGCAGCCAGTGAAGTTGAATGTTGGGAGATTCAGGACAGACCAAAGCAAGGAGTTCTTCACACAGGCTCTTCTTTGGTCCATAGTTCCCATCAGCCCTGGCAAGCACGGTCCAGTAGCCAAGGATGATGGGAGTTGTAGTCCTACCTGGAGGGGCAATAGTTCCCCACACTTGATATGAACTACAGTATTTTTTTGCTCTATAAGACGCACCCGGCCATAAGACTCACCTAGTTTTTAGAGGAGGAAAACAAGAAAAAAAATATTCTGAATCTGAGGCCCTTCCCCTCCTTGTGCTATGTATTTGAGTGCTCCTGAGCCTTGCCAGGGGCTGCCGCCACCGCCGCTGCTTCCAGCACGTCAAGGGGCTTGTGAGGAATAGAGCCAGGCAGCCGGGCTCTCGGGAAGGCTCGAGAGAAGCCCGAGGCAGGTGGGGAAAAGAAGAGGAAGAGGAAGGAGGAGGAGGGAGGATCAGGCTAAGGAGTCGCTGGTCCGCCCGCCCGTAATGCTCCCTTTCGTCCCTCATCCTGCTTCGCTGGGAAGGCAGCACAACAAGAGGAGCTGCTCAGCTCTCCCTCTTGCTCTGCTGCCTTCAGCGATAGCTGCGCAGCCTGCATTCCCTCCATAAGACGCACACACATTTCCCCTTGCTTTTTAGAAGGAAAAAAGTGTGTCTTATAGAGCGAAAAATAAGGTGCATGAAAATGAAACAGGCAAAGTAGATGAAGAGAGACAGAGAGAGAGAGAGAGAGAGAGAGAGAGAGAGAGAGAGAGAGAAAGAAAGAAAGAAAGAGAGATCGGTGGAGAGACAGGCGAACGGCATCTCTGTTTCACTCTGATTCGGGACAAGGCAGCTTCCGGCGGACCCTCAAGAAGGAGGGCATCAAACTGAAGGCAACTGTACATGCCAAGGAACCATCACCCTAGAGGCTCTTGGGAGATGGAAGGGAAAGGACTCCCTTCCTCAAGCTGAAAAGGGAAGGGGTTATTTATTCGGGCAGCCTTGATCCTGCTTAGAGACAGAGGAGAAAAGCAGGGGAAGGCTCGCTCTTACCTATCAAACATTCCTCGCCCTGTTGCCTCCATCCTGAGCAGCAGACGAATCCGACAGAGCTGTAGGCAGAGAAAGAGAGGGGGTTAGAAAAGGCTCGGCGTGGGAGGAAAAAGGTAACCTCCCCCCCCCCCAGTCCAAGGGCCGCACTCCCCCAAGGGTGACTTTATGGGGGCCGCATGTCAGCGGTGAGAAGGGTCAAACGCACATGAGCCAGGGGCAGTGTAGTGCTTAACAATGTCAAACTAGGACCTGGGAGAAGCCAAGGGTTCAGATCCTCCCACCTGGAGATATAAATGTTGTAAGCAAATAAAATAGCAGGGGCAGAGGAGCAGATGTGGTTCTTTATGCTGCATTTGGGGGCTGGAACCCTCGTCTCCCAGGCTATAAAAGGTAAAGGGACCCCTGACCATTAGGTCCAGTCGTGGCCGACTCTGGGGTTGTGGCGCTCATCTCGCTTTATTGGCCGAAGGAGCCGGCGTACAGCTTCCGGGTCATGTGGCCAGCATGACTGAGCCGCTTCTGGCGAACCAGAGCAGCGCACAGAAACGCCGTTTACCTTCCCGCCAGAGCGGTACCTATTTATCTACCTGCACTTTGACGTGCTTTCGAACTGCTAAGTTGGCAGGAGCAGGGACCGAGCAATGGGAGCTCACCCCATCGCGGGGATTCGAACCGCCAAACTTCTGATCGGCAAGTCCTAGGCTCTGTGGTTTAACCCACAGCGCCACCTGCATCCCTTCTCCCAGGCTATAGTCCTCATTGAATCTCCATAACCACCCCCTTCCTTAAATGTGCATAAGGGAAATTCACCTTTAATTGGGAATGAAACTGAATTTTTGCTGCATCCCGAGTCAGTCCCAGGGGCTGTTTCCAGATCTCAAAAAAGGTCATGTGAAACCCCCTCCCAGATTCTGTCTGGGTGCACACCCCAATAAAGCTCTTACAATGCTGATATAAAGAACTGCTCATTTCACATAGCTGGCATCAAGCTGGTTAAGCGACAAGATTCCCGCCAGCTAATGCCCACAATGATGTCATTGGCTCCCTCTTGAATTACGCAGGCTGCATTTTCCCACCCAACATCGAACGTATATATTAAAATCACATGGTGAGCCCCACAGCCTGGCCCCATGATGTTTTGCTATCCCAGAAAAAATATTCTTAGGGGAACCAGAACAGAAGTGGATGACCCAAAGCAAGAGGTGTGGGAATTTGGGGGCGGGGGAGGGATTTCCATTCAAATTAAGATACAGTAATTTTTGAATTTGCATTGGAAGATTTCCTGACACCCTAGAAAAAGATCTCATGCAGCATAATGAATTTAGTAAACAGCTGAAAGGTTGACTAATATGCCATTATTTGAAACCCTTAGTGTTCACAGCTCTCTCTAACACCGAGGAGGTGAAAACTCTTGAGGATTTAAAAAAAATTAAAATGAAAGGAGGCTGGTGCTGTGTTTGAAACTGCCATTTGTTCATTGCTACTAATGAACTTCCCATGGGACATGGGTGGCACTGTAGTTTATAGCACTGAGCCTTGGGCTTGCTGATCAGAAGGTCGGGGGTTCAAATCCCCGCGATGGGGTGAGCTCCCGTTGTTCGGTCCCTGCTCCTGCCCACCTAGCAGTTCGAAAGCACGTCAAAGTGCAAGTAGATAAATAGGTACCGCTCCGGCGCGAAGGTAAACAGCGTTTCCGTGCGCTGCTCTGGTTCATCAGAAGCGGCTTAGTCATGCTGGCCACATGACCCGGAAGTTGTACGCTGGCTCCCTCGGCCAATAAAGCGAGATGAGCACTGCAACCCCAGAGTCAGCCATCACTGGACCTAATGGTCATGGGTCCCTTTACCCTTTTACTAATGAACTGACAAAATGGATTTTCCCCAAATTTTGGAAAATGATTTTCCTATCCAAAAGGAGCACTCCTGGCCTTCCAGAATTCCTGAGGGGCACATCTAGGAGGATATGAAACAGCAGGACTGACCGCACAACACAGACTGGCAGCAAGCACATCAGTGGTGGCTTGGTATGTACCATATTAAATACTGTACAAGCAAAACACAACTTATTTATTTATCTGTTGTATTTATAGCCCACCTCTGTCTCCACGGACCTCAAGGTGGTCACATGGCTATTTCCCTCTGCAAAACCCCCAGATAATAGCTTAATTGGTTACAGCATGGTGTTGATAATGCCACGGCTGCAGGTTTGATCCCCACATGGGACAGCCGCATTGCAGGGGGTTGGACTAGCTGATCCTCAGGGTGCCTTCCAACACTATGATTAACACCCTGCAACAACTCTGTGAGGTAAGCCAGGCTGAGAGGCAGTGGCTGGCCCCCAAGGTCACACCCCGTGAGCCTGGTGGCTGAGTGGGAAGTCAAACCCTGGTCTTGCAGGTCCTGGGAAGACACTCTAACCACTACGCCACATGAAAATAACTCGTCTAGGAAAGAGATTGCGGGGTGCTCCCAAATGACCCGTTTATTGAGCATTCATCCTGATTTTCTTGTACAACGTTTGCGAGGAGTATAGGTGCCATTGGCTCTTTCCTGAGTGATCATTCCGATTTGTTTGCAGGGAGGTAACAACAACAACAACATCATCATATTATTTATACCCCACCCATCTGGCTGGGTTTCCCCAGCCACTCTGGGCTGCTTCCAACAGAATATTAAAATACAACAGTCTATTAAATATTAAAAGCTTCCCTAAACAGGGCTGCCTTCAGATGTCTTCTAAAAGTCTGGTAGTTGTTCTTCTCTTTGACATCTGGTGGGAGGGCATTCCACAGGGCGGGTGCCACTACCGAGAAGGCCCTCTGCCTGGTTCCCTGTAACCTGGCTTCTCGCAGTGAGGGAACTGCCAGAAGGTTAGAGGATGTTGCATCAAAAGTGTTATCCCACAACTTTTTTTAGGGGGAGAGGGCAGAGTTGTTGAGCTTTTGTGGGGGGCAGACCAGAGTTGCTGAGCTTTTTTCTTTTTGGGGGGGTCAATTGCTGAAGATCACACGATCGACTAGGGGCAGCCCACAACCAACTGGTTGGACCGCCCTGAGACCTTCAGGTATAGGGCGGTTTGGAAATAATAATAATAATAATAATAATAATAATAATAATAATGTCTATAACACTCTTTTCCAGGAAGGTTACTGAACCAGCTTCCACAAGACCTCCCTGGCTGCATAGTGCCATCTCATCAAACATGTGCTGTAATGTGGGTAGGGGTGTGTAGCCCAGAGCTCTTTCTCTGAATGGAGCCATTATCCAAAGACCTGCGCGCACACACAAACACACACACACACACACACACACACACACACACACACATACGGATGGATGACTCTTGTCAATTTTTGGTCTTTTCTCTTTCTCAAATCTTAACTTCAACTCTCCACATTTCTTTAGCCATTTGCAATTTTAAAAAATATATCATGGAAATCCATCAACTTTTCAGTCCAAAATTCTCCTTAATAATACACACTGATTGCCAGCCATTTCTCCCTGAACATAATGCAATTATATGGAAGTGAACTTCACAAACACGGGCATACTTTGACCTGAATATAACACATTTCGGGCTGTAGAACTGTACAGTGGTACCTCAGGTTAAGTACTTAACTCCTTCCGGAGGTCTGTACTTTACCTCAAACTCTTCTTAACCTGAAGCACCACTTTAGCTAATGGGGCCTCCTGCTGCTGCCACACCGCCGGAGCACGATTTCTGTTCTTATCCTGCAGCAAAGTTCTTAACCTGAAGCACTATTTCTGGGTTAGCGGAGTCTGTAACCTGAAGCATACGTAACCCGAGGTGCCACTGTACTGCAAAGTGCACTACAATGTGACTTTTCAAAGGGTGGTTTGTGTAGTCTTTTGGAAGAGTTCAGGAAGATTGCCTTTAAATGGGACCCAAACTGGCACTGTTACAGGCACCAAATAATACCCATATCACGACTCTTAGTGTTTTAGCACCCAGACATTGGAACTCTCTGCCTCTTGATATCAGGCAAGGAGATTTTGCTGTCCTTTTTTTCACCGCCTGCTTAAAGCATTTTTGTTCAGGAACACCTACCCAGGCTGCCCTCCAGATGTTCTGGACTACAATTCCCATCAACCCCAGAATCGCACCGCCATGCTGGCTGGGGCTGATGGGAGTTGTAGTCCATAAAACATCTGCTAGGCAACAGGTTTTGGGATAGCTGCTCTAAGCACATGAATCTGGAGCACCAGAATGGAAAGCTTCCAGTTTTCCTTACAAAAACCCACTCCCCAAATATTCTGCATTTTGACAGCCTAACGAGGGGGAGAGCTCAGTTGCCGTTACAGTGGTACCTCAGGTTACATACGCTTCAGGTTACAGACTCCGCTAACCCAGAAATAGTGCTTCAGGTTAAGAACTTTGCTTCAGGATAAGAACAGAAATCGTGCTCTGCCGGCGTGGCGGCAGCAGGAGGCTCCGTTAGCTAAAGTGGTGCTTCAGGTTCAGAACAGTTTCAGGTTAAGAACAGACCTCCGGAACGAATTAAGTACTTAACCCGAGGTACCACTGTACTGCTAAACAACTGGAAGTCCGAACGTTTGGGAAACACGGAACTCTACTAACAGGTTTCAAGCGAGGCAGTGTGGTGCAGCAGTTAGAGCATCAGACCTGCGAAACCAGGGTTCAAATCCTCACTCAGCCACCAAACTCGCTGGGTGTGAGGCCAGTCACTGCCTCTCAGCCTACCCTACCTCGCAGAGTTGTTATGGGGATTAAATAGGGGCAGGGAGAGCCATGTACACCGCCTTGAGCTCCTTGAAGAAATAGGCAAGAATTAAACACGATAAATGAAATAAGCTCCTTTCTGATCTCCCCTAGAGTTGGAGGCAAATTCTGATACTGGGTTTTGAGGTTTGGGCTGCCATACATTTAAAACAGCCATCTCGCAAGAATCCCAGGAACTGTAGTTTGTTAAACGCGCTGGGAACTGTAGCTCTGTGAGGGGTAAAGGTAAAGGTCCAGTCGTGGCCAACTCTGGGATTGCGGTGCTCATCTCACTTTATTGGCCGAAGGAGCCGGCGTACAGCTTCCGGGTCATGTGGCCAGCATGACTAAGCCGCTTCTTTCGAACCAGAGCAGCGCATGGAAACGCCGTTTACCTTCCCGCCGGAGTGGTACCTATTTATCTACTTGCACTTTGACGTGCTTTCGAACTGCTAGGTTGGCAGGAGCAGGGACCGAGCAACGGGAGCTCACCCCATTGCGGGGATTTGAACCGCCAACCTTCTGATCAGCAAGTCCTAGGCTCTGTGCTTTAACCCACAGTGCCACCGACATCTCTCTGTGAGGGGTAAACGATGGTTATTTTGGGTCTGTCTGCTTTAACTGTAGGGAGAATCTTTTGGGGCCCTTCAGCCTGTGAGCAACTACAGTTAATCTGGCTTTGTGGATCCCGCTGTTTGATGAAGCCCCCCTCGGAGGGCGCCCACCCAAATACCCTAAAAGAAGAAGAAGAAGCAGCAGCAGCTAAACCACATTTCTGCCCCGCTCCCCTCGAATTTTGGCCAGCTTTCCCCTTCATCACAAAACAGACTTTGTCTCGGTCAGGAAAAACAAGGACCAGAGAGCGTTTCTGGGGTGTGTGTTTGTCTGTGTTTTGGGGGGGGGGGTTATGGTATAAGCGCGCGAGAGAAAGCTCATCCAGAAATTCCACAGCAGAGCCTGCAAAGCCCTCTCGCCTAAGCGAGCTTGTTTGCAAGAGTTTAAATCGAAAACAGATGTACCGTCTCTTTCCATCGGGTTTTAAGTTACACTTGGAAGGGGGTTGGCGGGTGGGTTTCTCCCCCCCTTTTTTTGGCGTGCCGTTATGTTCTTTGATGGAAAAAATGGGGGGTACCTGTCAAGAAGGGGAGGGGATCCCCTGAAATGTCAGAAATGGTTTCTTGCTTCTATCGCCATAATTTTTATTTGGGGGAGCAGCTCTGGCACGATTTGGCTCTCAGTGGGCAATGTGCCCTGTGTGTGTGTGTGTGTGTGTGTGTGTGTGTAAAGCGGTTACCTTGGCAAGATGGGGGAGGAAGGGGGAACCGAAACCCCCACATCTTGAGACCGTTAAGTATAGGATAGGGTTAATCCTCTGGAAAGCGGTTTTTGCTGGAGGGTTAGGGGAAAGCAGAGGCTTCCAATGAGAGCCTGTTGCTGCTGCTGGCATCATCCACAGCCTAAATACAGGGTTCCAATAGACTGTCTCAATTAACACCCACCACCCCAGGGCCCCCTTTAATCCCAGTGAGGTGGGGGTGGGCTTCAAGTTAACCCCCCTCCCCGCCCATCCTTGCAAGCAAGCCTAAAAGTGACCATCGCATACCTAAAAGACGGGATTCTCTCAACTCTCGAGTGATGCCCCCTCCCGAGAAGAAATTGGTTCAAGCAGGCACGAGAGGTCTCCAAGCCGACGAGGGAAGGGGTTGGGGAGGAAGCTGTCGAAAATGCCTGAAGGGAATCCACGCGGAACGACAGTGGGAGTGGGGAGAAATCCTGTCCAGCCAGCAGGAGGGTGGGAGAGGATATGGACCCCTTGTTTGCACACAAACCCTCCTTTGGAAAGGAGCACACAATCCAGCTGACATGATGGGGAAGGGGTGTGTGTGTCACCCACCTGTCCCAAAAGCCACCAGCACTGCCTCGTAGCCCAGCAAGGAGAACTCACCAACCTTTTTTTTTTTTTTTTTTTTTTTTTTAAAAAAGGGGGACATAATGGCAGTCGGGAGGCCCTCCATCAATCTCCACATCTGGTTCAAGAAGGGACATCTTCTCTGCCTCGTCTCTCCTCCTACACACGTCCCATGCCAAGAGAGACTGGTTTCTGGGGGTGGGGGAGAGAAGCTTGCGGGACGGGTGGAAGGAAGAGACCCCCCCCTCTTCCAGGAAGTTTTGGGGGAGCGGGCATCATGTACGGAAAGGATTAGAAGGCATATCCTATCTCCTTAGAAAGGCCGGGGGCCAGATGTGGTGCTGCATCACACTGGTGGACCAGGATTCTATCCACCCAGTCCCAGTAATAAAGGAAAAAGCAGTAACCCTGAGCCCTACTGAAGACACCCGCGCCCCAAATGAATGTCTAACATAACACAATAGCGCCCCTGCTCCTCTTCCAAGGGCGCGGACGCACGAGACGAAACGAAATCCAAGCCTTTGGCTGCTTCAAACGAGGCGGGTAGGGAGAAAGTGGCTTCCCAGAAGCGCCCCAGCGCGCCCCATGGAGCAGAGCCCTCTCCGCGCGTCTCCATTCCCCGCGCGTAAAAACTTGGCAAGTGGGTCTCGCTGGCGCGCCCCGGACCTCTCTCTCCCCCGACGGTTCGCTCTTGCTTACCCCGGCGCCGGGCACACGTTCCTCCCGCGGGGATTCAGCTCCTGGGCGGCCGCCGCCGCCGCCGCCCCACAACCCAGGAGGAGAAGGAGAAGGAGCAGTAGCGAGAGGAGGAGCGCGCTGCAGCCGACGGCGGCATCTCCATCTCCGGCGCGCCGGGCCCTCCGCGGCGGCTTCTCCATGCGCTCTGGGGCCCTTCTCGGGCAGCCTGGCTCCCCAGCGGCGGCTCCGGCTCCTCCTGGCTGCTGCCTGCTGCAAGAGCCCGGCCGGAAGCTGCAGTGCGAGCGCCGCCGCTGCCTCCTGCTCGCCCCTCGCGGCGGCGGCAGGAGGGGCGGCCGGCCAGCCAGGAAATGCCGCATTGGTTCTCCCTCCTCCCGGGTCAGGCGCTCCGGCGGCGGCGGAGAGAGAGGGAAGGAGAGCGGCTGTTGCTGGTCCTGGCTGGAGGGGGCTGCAGCTCCAAAGGAGGTGGCTGCGGTGGGGGTCCTTATTTGGGGGCCTTCAGTGGGGTGCATAGGAGCCAACTCCTAGCCCCCCCAAAACTAATAGGCATTGCTATTCAAATTGTGTGCGCGCGCCACGTCTTGTGATCGATTATACAGGGTGGGGCTTAGTCTCCCCCCCAATCTTTTATTCAAGTTGATTCCCCTGGTGTGGTGGCATCCTGATGTGGGGGGGGGGGAGGGGAGGCCCAAGCGCAGTCTTAAACTCCCAATTTTAGGATTGCACGGTTTGTTTCACCGCCAGTGGTTCCGGCCACCTCCCCATTCGATTCCCTAAACTCATCCCCAGTGCCCGCTACCCTATAAAAAGCATTATTCAGGATAGCAGTTTGCACGAAGGAAGAGAATAGCGCAATGAAAGTTCAAACAGTAGCAACTGGCTGCGTGGAATGAAAATCCAATTAAAACTGTTCAGTTTAATTGATTCAGCAAAACTGATGAACTTGATACAGTGATGCCAGCTTTTCACAGTCATTTGCACCTGTGGCATCCTCTTGCATGCAAGAAGTGGTAGGATGCTTCTGTTCAGAAAGCAGGATTCTTCAGCCACTAAATGCACCTGGGTAGAGATGAATACTTTCATACTCCTCCTAGAGCTGGAAGGGATGCCGAGGGTCATCTAGTCCAGCCCCCCGCAATACAGGAATCACAGCTAAATAACCCCTGATAGATGGCCATCCAATGTCTGTTTAAAAACCTCCAGCGAAGGAGAATCCACTCCCTTCCTTTCCGTAGTCAAACAGCTCTTACCCTCAGAAAGTGTCAGTCTCATTTCCTGTCATTTGAATCCCTTGGTTCGGGTCCTCCCTGCTGGAGCAGGAGAAAACAAGCTTGCTCCATCTTCCATGGGACAACCATTTAGATATTTGAAGATGGCTTTCATATCACCCCTTAGTTCCCTCCAAGCTAAATATATTCAGCTTCCTCAACCATTCCTCATAAGGCTTGATTTCCAGACACTTTTATGGTCTTGGTCACCTTTCTCTACACACATTCTAGGTTGTCAATTTCCTTCTTAAACGAAGGTGATAGGAAACTGAAAAGCGAATACAGTGGTACCTTGGGTTACAGACGCTTTGGGTTACAAACTCCACTAACCAGGAAGTGGTTGCTGCAGGTTAAGAACTTTGCCCCAGGATAAGAATGAAAATCACACGCCAGCAGCGCAGCAACAGGAGGCCCCATTAACGAAAGTGCGCCTCAGGTTAAGAATGGACCTCTGGAAAGAATTAAGTTCTTAACCCAAGCTACCACTGCAGTGATGGAGACAGGAGCAGCTCACTAGGGAGGGCATTCCACAACTAGGGAACCACCACCCAAACGGCCCTGCCACAAGGCAGCGCTCACTGGCGGGACCACCAAGCCTCGTGTCCCAATCGTACGATGAACTTTGAACTGGCTCACTGTTGAGTATTGTCTGGTTCCTCTTTCAACATCAGCCAGCTTGCGTGCTTCTTTCAGCTGTTCTGGTGCCAATGGACTCAAGCTTGCCGCAGCCAGCATGACCAGTGGTTAGTGTCAGGTGGCAGTGGATCCAACCCCCACGGCAGGTCGCCAGGAATGGATAAGACAAGCAAAAGTTCTTACCAGCTGCTTTTTATTCAATATTCACAGAGAGGGGCTTAGAAATGCAGCTTCTTGGAAATAATAGCATTGCCCTGAGTGAGTCTCCACTCCCTCCCTCTATCTCTTCATGCGTCATCACTACAGGTGCTGAGAAATGCCCTTTGCCTCTCCTACTTTGCTCTCCTACTTTCAATGCTTGCCGGGTTGGTGGGAGGGGAGGGGCGGGGAGGGGCGGTCTGGAATGCTTTCTAAAGACACTGTCAGCTTTTCCCATCTGGTGCTTCTTTTCCCTTCTCTCCCATTATTTCCCAGCTTTCCCCCTTATCTCCCTCTGAGCTGTGATCTCTCTCAAACCCCTGTTTTAATTCTGAACTGTCTTCTTCTCTGAAAGGGTCAGGCTGGACAAGCAGTCTCTAGCATTCCTCCTCTGCCCAATCCCTGCCAGTTAGGGATGCGGGAAAGTTGAGTCCAGCAGCACGTATAGTGCCACAGCTTCCCCATTGCTCATGTAATGGCAGAAGGATGTGTGTGTGTATGTATAACAATCATGTTGCAGGGAGTTGTGCTATACTGCATATAGCTCGGTGGTACGGCATCTGGTCCTAGGTTCGATCCCTGGTGTCTCTGGGTGGGGCTGGGAGAGACCACCTGAAACCCTGGAGAGCTGCTGCCAGTCAGTGTAGACAATACTGAGCAAAATGGACCAAGGGTCTGCAGCAGCTCTCCACTGGTCCATATAGCTGCTATTAAGATGAATGTATTGCCAAAGATGTTGTTTTTGTTTCAAACATTGCAGATTGTGGACAAGACGGAGTGCTTCCGGAAGTGGCAGAGAGATATTTCTAAATTTGTCTGGCAGGGCAAAAAGCCCAGAATTAAGTTTAAGATATTAACTGATGCGAAAGAAAGAGGGGGCTTTGCCCTGCCAGACTTAAAGCTGTACTATGAAGCCGCAGCTTTCTGCTGGCTAAAAGATTGGCTACTTCTCGAAGACACTGATGTATTGGATCTGGAAGGTTTTAACAATGCTTTTGGTTGGCATGCATACTTATGGTATGACAAGGTTAAGATCAATAAGGCCTTTAAGAACCATATTGTCAGGAAAGCAGTATTTAATGTCTGGATAAAATACAAAGACTTATTGGAAAACAAAACTCCGAGGTGGCTTTCTCCTCTGGAAGCTAAGGCCCGAAAAAGACCCAATATGGAGGCCAAATGGCCAAAATATTGGGAAATATTAGAAAAAGATGGAGACAATTGGAAATTGCAGAGTTTGGAGAAAATGAAGGATAAAGTGCGAGACTGGTTACATTATGCTCAGATTAAAGAAGTTTTTAAAAATGACAAAAAGTTAGGGTTCCAGGTGGAAAAATCGAAGTTAGAAACAGAATTGTTAGAGCCAAAGACTAAGGTATTATCAAGAATGCATAACTTGCTGTTAAAATGGAATACACAAGATGAAATGGTTAAATCGGCTATGATAAAGTGGGCACAGGACATTGGGCATAACATTATGTTTGAGGACTGGGAAAGGTTGTGGACCAATGGGCTGAACTTCACTGCATGTAATGCTCTGAAGGAAAATGTAATGAAAATGATATACAGATGGTACATGACCCCAGTTAAACTTGCCAAAATATACCATTTGTCTGATAATAAATGTTGGAAATGTAAAGAAAATGAAGGAACATTCTTTCATCTCTGGTGGACTTGCCCTAAAGTGAAGGCCTACTGGGAAATGATATATAATGAGTTGAAAAAGGTATTTAAATATACCTTCACTAAGAAACCAGAGGCCTTCCTCCTGGGTATTGTCGGCCAGAAGGTGTTAAAGAAGGACCGAACATTTTTTATGTATGCAACAACGGCAGCAAGGATACTCATTGCTAAGAGCTGGAAAACTCAAGATCTACCCACACTGGAAGAATGGCAGATGCAGCTGATGGACTATATGCAATTGGCCGAGATGACTGGCAGAATCCGAGACCTGGGAGAAGAGAGGGTTGAGGAAGACTGGAAGAAATTTAAGATTTACTTACAAAAATATTGTAACTTGGTTGAATGTTAAGAAGGATGCTAGATCATAAATAATTGTCCACCACTGAATTAGATTTGAATTCGACGATAAGTGAGATTAAGGAAAATATAAATTTTTGGAGAACTGCTAGATTTTACTTAAAGGAGCGGATATAAGACTGTAAACAAAATGATAATTTGCTTGAAAAGATTTTATAACGATGTAAGTGGAAGCGGGAGATGTGAGGGAGCCCAAAGAAGTGATGAAACTATGTTATGATATAAGTAATGTTGTTTGTTATTTATGTATTATATTAAAAAAACCTTAATAAATATTTATTTAAAAAAAAACCACATATAGCTAAGTAATGTCTGTGATGGATAGTCAACATAGCATCCTCCAAATGTTGTGGAATGCATCTTTCACCAGCCAATAACCAGGTATGATGGGAGTTGTAGTCCAAAACATCTGGAAGGCTCTACGTTGGCTGCGTCTGGTACACGCACAGGACTCTCATTGGCACTGTGAACGGTGCAGGGCTTTTTCAAGTCTTGCTGATGTCACGCAAACCATTTATGATCGCTGTACAAGAAAATTGGAACACGCTTGATCTCCTCTGCCCTCTAGTGGACAGGATTTGTAACTTTAAAAAAATGAAATGCTTTGAGAGATTTCGCTTTCCTGTTAAGTTAGGCTGCTTTAAATAGGGATCTTCGTTGCATGCCACTTTCATTTGTAATGTTTCAGTTCCGATACTTTGCAATACTCTGGCTGTTTTAAGATCATGGTGCGGGAGAGGCCATACCAGCCCTCATCCAATAACCAAGGAGCAGTATCTGCTCCAACATTCACTTTCCTCTTCCCTTCACATCCCCTTTTCCTCTTGTATTATGTCTCTTCCATAGTGAGCTTGCAGGCAGGGATTGCTGTCTTCTACGTGCACAACACTGTAGAAAATTTTGGACACTTTATGTTAAAAGTGCCAAACAAAAACGCTGAGCCATAGCAAACATTCTCTGTCTGCTAGTGCAAGAGTCCTGGCGTTAGGGGATGGCAGGGTTGAATAGCTGTAGAAGAAAGGAATCCAACACAACAGCTGCAAGAACAGAAGCTTCTTCTGCATCCATCTTTGGTTATGCCTTTTGGTTTCCCCTTGTGCAACGGCATTCCATCAGCACAGCACATATACCATTAATTAGGGCTGGATCAAATGGAATCCCAAATCCCTGCACTCCTGTTTCCCCTTCCATCCTACCCTCCCTCTCCCCAATCTGTTCCCCCACCTCTCAAGTCAGCCGTCATTCCATGCTGTTGAGATCTTAGGAAGCTCTTAGCATGGGTTCCTCCATTTTTCTGTACATTTTTGGTATTTTCCCTTGTGCATAATGCCACTGTCGCCAGTACCTCTCTAGAGGTTGGGTACTTTTGGTTGCATAAGCAGAAGTTCACATTAATATGCAAACAAATATGCAAATCATTTTAATATGCAAACACATTAATATGCAAACAAATAGTTTGAAACAAAAGCGTTGCAGCATGGAGTGGTTTCCAGTCACACTATTCCATCCCATCTTCCCATTCATTCATTCATTCATTCATTCATATCCTACCTTTTCCTGCAAGGAACTCGAAGATGGTATAGACAGGCTTCCACCTCCCCATTTTATATGGGATGCAGGTGGCGCTGTGGTCTAAACCACTGAGCCTCTTGGGCTTGCTGATCAGAAGGTTGGTGGTTTGAATCGCCGCAATGGTGTGAGCTCCCATTGCTCTGCCCCAGCTCCTGCCAACCTAGCAGTTTGACAGCACACCAGTGCAAGTAGATAACTAGGTGCCGCTGCGGCGGGAAGGCAAATAGCATTTCCGTGCACTCTGGAACTCATCACGGTGTCCCGTTGTGCCCGAAGCGGCTTAGTCCTGCTGGCCACATAACCCGGAAAGCTGTCTGTCGACAAACGCTGACTCCCTCAGCCTGAAAGTAAGATGAGTGCTGCAACCCCATAATCGCCTTTTACAGGGGTCCTTTACATTTAACGTCATTTTATGCTCACACCAATCCTGTGAGGTAGGACAAGTTGAGAGTGAGTGATTGGCCCAAAGTCACCCATTGAGCTTCATGGCCAAGTGGGATTCAAACTCTGGTATCCCAGCTTCTAGCCTGAGAATTAACCACTCTGGCTCCTCAATTTCTCACATTTCTGCTTGTCCTTTGAGTACTTCTCTCCCTCGTTCAGGTGTTTTGTGTGTGTACAAATGCTGGCAAATTCCAGCACATTAGACCATTGCATACCAAGAAGTCGGGAGCATTCAAGGAAGCTCAACAGGGGAACAGGCAAAACAAAGTACTTCTTCACATACCACCTAGTGGAACTATGGAACTCACTTCCACAGGATGCAGCCATGGCACACAAGCTGGATACAAGGCACAAGAGTTATTTTGCAGAGGAAATGACTGGCAGAATCCGAGACCAGGGAGAAAAGTTGGTGGAAGAAGATTGGAGGAAATTTAAAATCTATTTACAGAAACATTGTAAAATTTTTGAATGTTAATGACATTGAAATGAACTGAAGGGGTTCTAGCAACAAGGTAAAAAATAAGATTGGATTGATAATAGATAAATTAATTGGATATGAATTTGCTGAACTAATTTCCAAAAGGGATACAAAAAAGGGAGATGTGAGGAAGTCAGGAAAATAAGTGAATCAAAGATGAGAAATTAAAAAGAGGGATTTTTGTGTGTGTTTTTAGTGTGTTTTTTCTTTTCTTTTTTGTTTTTCTTTTTCTTTAAGATAAATGTTTGTATTTTTTGTATTTTATAACTTTGTATTTTTGTGTATGTGTTTTTTATTTTTTCCGTTTGTTGTTATTCCTAAAACTTAATATTATTTAAAAAAAGGAGTTATTTTGCAGCTTCCCCACAATGGCAGCAAAGTGCAAACTGATATTTCAGCATGCCCCCCCCCCATTCACATTTATCCCATTTCTGCCAGGTGAAACCACAACTGTTGCCAATAACTTGTTTGCAATATTAAGCCAACCTCACCCTGCTTGCAAATCTGGAAGCTGGCTCAGTGTGCCAGAGGTCTCAGAGAGGCAATGGGTGGGAGAGAGACCTGCTGGCAGGAGTAAGAGGCCCATGCTGCACCCGTCCCCATAAGCGTATCAGAAAAGCCTTGCTGGATTAGGGCAAATTCAGCATCCTGTTCTCAGAGTAGCCAGCCAGAAGCCTATTATAGAACTCCTGCAAGCAAAACAGGTGCGAGGCAGCAATCCTCTGTGTCCCAGTTGCTGGAAACTGCAGGAGCAGGGAAGAGACACAGTTGTGCTCAAGACTTGCTTGTGGGCTTCCCACAGGGATCTGCTTGATCACCGTGAGAACAGGATGCTGGGCTAGATGAGCCCATTGGCCTGATCCAGCAGTCTCTTCTTATGTCCATAAGTATAAAAGTGCGTTCTTCACTTGAGATTCCCAGCCAGCCTTTACTGCACACTGACAGTACAGGCAGAATATAGTGACTGTGACTAGTAGCCACTGATTGCCGTAGTTCTCCTGGGATAAACCTGTTGAGGTTTGTGAGTTTTATGGATGCAAAATTTTCAAAATATGCTTGCAGCTATTGTTTATCTGCTTAGTCTGTGAGACTCAAGGTCAATGCACAGAGGCAAGGTAATCTACCACTGAGCAGTTCTGTATTCTTTTCTATGTCTATCGTGTTTTGCTTTTGTAGCAGGGTGTACTCTTTTGAGTTGAGGCTTTGTACCTTACTGGGGAGATCCAGTAAGACCTTTTATGCTTATAGTAATAAGACTATTACTATAGGGATGCGGGTGGTGCTGTGGTCTAAATCACTGAGCCTCTTGGGCTTGCTGGTCAGAAGGTCAGGGGTTTGAACCCCCACAATGGGGTGAGCTCCTGTTGCTCTGTCCCAGCTCCTGCCAACCTAGCAGTTTGAAAGCACACCAGTGTAAGTAGATAAATAGGCACCACTGCGGCAGGAACGTAAATGGTGTTTCCATGTGCTCTGGTTTCCATCACAGTGTCCCATTGCGCCAGAAGTGGTTTAGTCCTGTTGGCCACATGACTTAGAAAGCTGTCTGTGGATGTGGCGTTTGCCTCCTAGGTGGGTCATAAGGAAAGGATTAAATGAGTGTGATGTGATTGGCCAGTGGGAATGCAAGGGTGGAGTAAAAATTAAAGTGGGAGGTTTTGAAAGTCAGTTGAGGTTTCGGAGTTGAAGGAAGAGGGAGGATTAGGTGTGGGTTGGTAGAGTTGCATTGTGACAGAGTGTGAGAGGAATTGTCAGGTGGAGTCAGATAGATAGTTGGGAATAATCAGTTTGAAGTTGTTAGGAACTAAGATTTAAGAAACTGACAAGAAAAATTAACTGAAACCATAAGCTTGTACCTGCATTTAAAAATAAACTTGATTATTTGTTTATGTTAACTGTCTGGACTCTGTGTGTCCCCGGGAGAAATGGGGTGGTGGCAGGAAAGAAAGTAATCACAGTGGTGGCACAGGGTCAATAGACCGTCAAACGTCCGGGGGCCCTGTGTGATTGCCACAGTGGACAAACGCCAGCTCCCTTGGCCTGAAAGTGAGATGAGCGCTGTAACCCCATAGTCGCTTTTGACTGGACTTAACCATCCAGGGGTCCTTTACCTTTTACCTAAACTATTACTGATGAATTCTGCTGCCTTCGTGTGTCTCTTTGAACTCAGCACAGGAATTGCAGTCCATGCATCCAGCTATTCTGCTGCTTTCTGTCCATGCTCTGGAACTGCTGTACAGTGGTACCTTGCAAGACGAATGCCTCGCAAGACGAAAGGGTTTTCTGTTTTTTGAGTTGCTTCGCAAGACGATAAACATCTTGCGAGTTTGCTTCCTTTTTCTTAAAGCCGTTAATACCCAGGGAATCTGCGCTCCGCAAGACGAAAGAATCGCAATACGAAACAACTCGTGGAACGAATTAATTTCGTCTTGCGAGGCACCACTGTACAGAGGCATGGAGACAGATGTGTGTGAGACTGGATTTGCACACCAGCCCTGTCAAAGCCTGGGCTCACATTCAAGAGGGCTGGGAGTCCTTTCCACACCAACGCCCACAATGTTAACATTGCAACAGACCGAAGAAACTTTAGTCAAGTTAATTTTATTGAGCGACAGCCATCTCCATCTTAGGTGCTACAGAGCCTAGGGTTAACCCAGAAGTGGCAAGTGGTGCTCAGAGGTGATCCTTTCTATCTCCCTACATTCCCACATACACGTAAACACTCAAAATCCATCAAATGGCAAAAGGCAGGGCACCTTGGTGCCGGAACAGAAACTTCAATTCTTGCATGGCAAGGGGGAACTACAAGGTTCATCCGCTCCTCTCTTATGTACAATCCCAGCATACAACACACCCGGACTGCTGTAATGTCCACTGCCAACTGGGACAGCACAGTCACTTTGTTTTTTTAAAGAACGGCAAAATGGCATTGGGTGCTTTCAAGCCTTCTTTGCCCCGCCGGCGCACCTTTGCACCAACGGTTCTACCCTAACCCACCTCCCCAAGGAAGTGGGGCCTGGAAGGCAAGTCTACAGCAAAGCTGGGGCCGAGAGAAGGGTTCCCGCAAACAGCCGCCTCTTCAGCTCCATCCAGAGCAGGTCCTGCTCCTCCTTGGCTCGTGCCATGAAGCCTTGATTCTCCTGGGCTCTCCGGGAAAGGTAAGGGAGGACTTCGTTGACCGGCCCGTAAGGAACGTACTTGTACACAGGGTACCCCGCCTGACCTGAAGAACAAAAGAATGGGAGTTGGTGCAGGCCCACCCACAGTGCTGGATGAGAGCAGATTCGAGGGCAAATAGAGCTTCAGGAATGCTGCATTCTATGCTTAAGGCAAGGGTGTGGAACTGGCGTCCTGCGAACCTCATCAGGCCGGCCAGACTTTTGGCCCACAAGCTGGGTATCGGGGGTTTGCAAAGTTATGTGTGTAAACTCTATTTTTTCAATATATATTTTTTTAAGTTGGTAGTTTGCTCATTCCCTCCATTTCTTGGAGAAAAAAAATACAGTGGTACCTCAGGTTAAGTACTTAATTCGTTCTGGAGGTCCTTTCTTAACCTGAAACTTTTCTTACCCTGAGGTACCACTTTAGCTAATGGGGCCTCCCACTGCTGCTGTGCCGCCGCTGTGCGATTTCTGTTTTCATCCTGAAGCAAAGTTCTTAACACAAGGTACTATTTCTGGGTTAGTGGAGTCTGTAACCTGAAGCGTATGTAACCCGCTTGTGAAATGAAAACATCTGAATCTCTACATCATGTTATGTTTATCTGCCCTTTGTACAGTTCAGTCCGTGCTAGTATACTAAACCCCATAATCCAGCCTATGGCCGACAAACCAGTAGACCTACAGCTCGCCTGGGTTCTTCAAGATGTGGATCCTTATATTACCCTACAGCTTGCTAAATTCCTAACAGCCATCCTCTCGTACAAGAGACGGAACGGAATGTTAGCTGATTATTGATAGTTATAAGAATTTTCTATAATGACATCAGATACTGATTTTAGTGTAGTGCCAAAAAATTTTAATCTTAAACTTTTTTATGAATGGCTAATATCTGTCCTTGTGAGTTGTGAACTGTGTTATACTACTTGTGGTTTGTACGAGTCCGCTGTTTTATTTGATTTGTTTTGTTGTGTTGTGTTTCATGATGGGCGTAAAGCCGAATAAACATTTGTTGTTGTATGTAACCCGAGATACCACTGTATTGAGGTTTTCACAGTACAATTCAAAGAAGAAGCTGATCTACCAGAAATGATATACAAGAAATACAGTTGCACCTTGGCTCCCGACTGCTTTGGCAGTCGAACATTCCAGCTCCTGAACTATCGAAACCTGGAAGTGAGCGTCCCAGTTTTCGAACGTTCTTTTGGAAGCCGAACGTCTGACGGGGCTTCCGATTGGCTGCAGAATCTTTCTGCAGCCAATCAGAAGCTGTGCTTTCGTTTTCGAACATCTTGGAAGTCGAACAAACAGATTCTGTTCGACTTCCGAGGTATGGCTGTAATGTAGAAATAACGGCAGTGGCATCCATCTGAAAGGTGCCGGAACTCGGCTCTGGCGAGTTCTGGCTGAAAAAAAGCTCTGGTTTAGGGGAACCCTTGGTTCACAGTGACAGTTCTCTAACTTGGGGGTCCGTGAATACACACATGCTCACTTACCAAGAGGGAAGGTGATTTGGTCACACATGCCCAGCAGCTGCCCAAAGTAGATCTTGTTCTCTGAAGGGTGGATTCCGAGATCTGCCATCCTGCATAAGGGAAGGGAAGAGGGGCAATTAAGGTCTATGCAAAATGCTGCCCCTTCAAGAGGCTTTGCTGGCCTAGAAGGCACCCAGCTGCCAAGAGGCACAGGGGCTACAATGTGTGTGTGTCCCCCCCCCCCCATCCCCAGTACCTGCGAAGTGTGAACTTGACTGTGTCTTTGTTGTGGGAAGCCACCATCACGTTGGCCTTACGGCTGTGCCGGATCTCCTCGAGGATGTAATCCAGGCATCTGCAAGGAATCACAGTATTGTGGAGTTGGAAGGGAACCCCAGGGGTCATCTAGTCCAACCCCCCTGCAAGAGGGGATGGGTAATCATGCCATTGCTACTGAGCCTGCCTTTTGAGAGCCAGTGTGGTGTAGTGGTTAAGAGCGGTAGTCTCGTAATCTGGGGAACCTGGTTCACTTCCCCGCTCCTCCACATGCAGCTGCTGGGTGACCTTGGGCCAGTCACACTTCTTTGAAGTCTCTCAGCCCCACTCACCTCACAGAGTGTTTGTTGTGGGGGGGGGGAGGGAAAGGAGAATGTTAGCCGCTCTGAGACTCCTTAAAGGGAGTGAAAGGCGGGATATCAAATCCAAACTCCTCCTCCTCCTCTTCTTCTTCCCTCCAGTGGCTCTCAAAAATCTGAAGATGCACGCCACAAGAACACCAGAAGCTGCATTTCCACTGATTCCCCACTGACCGTTGGGGTTACATCTAGTTCAGTGCTGCCTGCACTGGCTGGCAGTGGCTCTCCAGAGCTACAGGGTGGAGACATTTCCAGCCCGACCCGGAGGTGCCATTTGAGATTGAACCTAGGGCTGCCTGCATGCTGAGTCTCAGCCCTTTCCCTAAAAATAAGATTCTAGTCCATATGGTTCAAAAAAGAGCTGAATCAAATAGGAAACTGCCTTATACTGACTCAGATCCATCTAGCCCCGTACTGTCTACACTGACTGCCAGCAGCTCTCTGGGGTTTCAGGCAGATGATATGCCCAGCTTCAGCTAGAGACCCCAGTGGGGAATGAACAAAATAATAAGCAAAGCATAAAAGGAAAAAGGATTGTGGAGGGAAGAGGAAAGCGAGCATTGGAACAGCAAAATCCTCTGCCACTGAGCAACAGGCCCACCTGTGGTACATCTCGCTGGTCGCTTGGTAAGTCGGATTGATTGGATCCTCGTAGCCCACTTCGGTTGCCCGGCTGCGCTCCTGCTCCATGTAGGCACCTCTCACCAGCTTGGCACCAAAGTGCCAGCCTTCCCGGCGTGAGAGCTCCACGTCCACCGTCACCGTGTCGTAAGCATCCTGCTCACAGGGAGGCAACACAGAGAAGATGCCTGATGTTGAGTCAGACCAACCACTTTGCCTACAATCAGTACACTCAGTATTGCCCACACTGACTGGCAGCAGCTCTCCCAAGGCTGGGGATTGAACCCAGGACCATCTGCATGCAAAGCAGGTGCTCAACCACTGAGCTAAGATTCTGGTCCTCATGGTTTCCAATCAAAGAAGAAAGCTCCTTTAAACTGAGTCAGGCCATTGGGTCCCTCTACCCTAGTGTCGCCTACACAGACTGGCAGCGGCTCTCCAGAGTTCCAGGGTCTGCTGCACAGAATCTCCTGCATCAGCCGCAACCTCGCACGGATCCTGAGGATGCCACCCCCACCTCTCGAACCCACTCCCGGCCTGGTGCCTCACCTTCAAGTAGCACTGGTAGGTGTTGAAGACGGAGGCTCTCTCCCGGTTGAACTTCCGCTGCATCTCCAGGGTGAGGCGGCTGATGGCTGGCTGGAAGTAGGTCTGCTCAGCATCCACCATCAGCCTTACGCCCGTCTCTACAGCTTTCTGGAAGCAAGCAAGGCGGTGGAGTGAGTCACAGCAGCACAGAGGACATCGCCAGAGGTCGGTTTTCTGCTAACTAACCAAAGCCACTGTCAGAGATGGTGGAACCTTTCTGGACCGGGGCTGCATTCCCCTTCTGAGTGAACTTCTGGGGCCACATGCTATTAGATAAATACAGTGGTACCTCAGGTTAAGAACTTAATTCATTCTGGAGGTCTGTTCTTAACCTGAAGCACCACTTTAGCTAATGGGGCCTCCTGCTGCCGCTGCACGATTTCTGTTCTCATCCTGAAGCAAAGTTCTTAACCCAAGGTAATATTTCTGGGTTAGCCGAGTCTGTAACCTGAAGCGTATGTAACCTGAAGCGTATGTAACCCGAGGTACCACTGTAGATTGATAGATGTGTGTGTGTATATATTTATAATTAAATTTCCAAAAACTTCACACAGACATCATATTTTTTTCTTTCGTTTTGTCGACTCCCTATAATATTTTCCACTGTGTTTTTTTAATTCCTCCTGCTTACTGCACCC
Source organism: Podarcis gaigeae (assembly GCF_964106915.1). NCBI lineage: Eukaryota > Metazoa > Chordata > Lepidosauria > Squamata > Lacertidae > Podarcis > Podarcis gaigeae. The sequence continues at coordinate 25,793,440 of NC_139693.1, read as the reverse complement.
TATCTCTCCTCTTTTATATCATAACAATAATACAACAATCTCTCATTCCTTCTGTCGCCCCTAGTTCAAATCCTGCTCGTGAATTCATCATCCTGTAGTATTTAAACAGTCTGAAAAAGGCTTCCATTCTTCCATAAAGCAATCGCCGTTAAGTTCTCTTATTTTAGAAGAGTTTGGATTTGATATCCTGCTTTATCACTACCCAAAGGAGTCTCAAAGTGGCTAACATTCTCCTTTTCCTTCCTCCCCCACAACAAACACTCTGAGGTGAGTGGGGCTGAGAGACTTCAGAGAAGTGTGACTGGCCCAAGGTCACCCAACAGCTGCATGTGGAGGAGCAGGGATGCGAACCCGGTTCACCAGATTACGAGTCTACCGCTCTTAACCACTACACCATACTAGCTGTTAACTTGGCTGATTGGCTGATTTCAGCAAAGTCCTTTACCTATCCATTCTTCTTTGGCGGGAACTACTTCGTCTTTCCATTTTTGTGGGCCGTGTGCTATTTTTAATGGGCGCCAGCTTCTCCACCTCACCCAAACAGCCCATATCTCTCTCTCTCTCTCTCTCTCTCTCTCTCTCTCTCTCTCTGACCCAGGAAGAAGAGAAGAAAGCGATGAAAAACCCTCCCCAAATTCTTACCTTGGCGAGAACGTCCATCCTTTGCAGCATTCGCTTCATTTGGCGCTCTTCCTCCTCAGTGAAGCGAGAGAGAAGTGGCTCCAGCTGCCCTGTCTGGAAGAAAGGAAGACACTGAGGATGTGGGGCAGATTTTTTTTTTGGGGGGGGGGAGGGCAGGGGATACTCATTGTCCCCACAGAAAGAGGATTCTACATGGCAGCAAATCACTCTGCCACTGTGTCAAGGTTCTGAATAAAGCGATTTTTTTAAAAAGGTATCAGGATTCATAGAATTGTAGCACTGGAAGTGAAAACACGTATACTCAAACCATTGGAAAACCCAAAAAGCTTTTAAGTGCTCCACCTTGCATGGGATTAATCTGTGCAATTTCAACCGTGCAAGGCTGAAATTGCTCAGGTTAAATGAGTGTAAGATGCAATCATATAGCACAATTTTTTGGAACCAGGATACACTAAGGAACCCTTGTATATCCCAGCATGAACACGGACATGATCTGGAGCAACATAGCTAATTGCTCTTTGTGTTACAGAGGCCTGGCTGGTCTTTGCCACAAGTTGGGTATCTGGTTTTGCCAGTCCAGTGTTGTTGAACACTCTTTTAGCAAAGGCACGCTCCTCACTTGCATCTCTTGAAGATTTTTTAATGCAGTTGTCTAAAATCTCCTCTGAGCAGCCAATTTAATTTTGGGACTGCTTTGCATTGCTTTTAAATATCTTTACGACCCTGTACACCACCCTGAAGTATTGTGAGACAGCAGTATGTATGCATTATTATTAATAAAAAAATATTAAGCACAGTTGTACCTTGGATCCCAAACTCCCTGGAACTCAGATGTTTTGGCTCCTGAATGCCACAAACCTGGAAGTGATTGTTGCAGTTTGTGAACATTGGGACATTGGAACCTGAATGTCTGACGGGGCTTCTAATTGGCTGCAGGAGCTTCCTGCAGCCAATCAGAAGCCGTGATTTAGTTTTTGAACGTTTTGGAAGTTTGCTTTCCAAGGTACGACTGTAGTAGTACTAAATAAAAGAGAAAAGTGGTTTTGTAATTTGCTGGAGGCCACAGAGTGGCTGGGGCTACCCAGTCAGATGGGTGGCATATAAATATAAATAATACATACATACATACATACATTTATTTTTATTACTATTATTATTATTAACAACATCCCGTAGGTAATTGGAAAACTAGCTGCACTTTCCAGAAGCAACTGAAGACTTGATGCAACAGGATTTCCCAGCTGAATAAACGGGCCTATAAGCGTTCAACTTGTTAGGGTTTTTGTCTTGCTTTCAAACTATGTGCCATTTTTGTCTTTTAAAAGTTATCAGAAGGCGATTAATATATCAAAGACAATAGCAATAATAAAGAGCAACTCAGCAACTGATTAGGGATGCAGGTGGCACTGTGGTCCAAACCACAGAGCCTAGGGCTTGCTGATCAGAAGGTTGGCAGTTCAAATCCCTGCGACGGGGTGAGCTCCCCTTGCTCGGTCCCTGCTCCTGCCAACCTAGCACTTTGAAAGCACAAAGTGCAAGTAGATAAATAGGTACCGCTTCGGCAGGAAGGTAAATGGTGTTTCCGTGCGCTGCTCTGGTTTGCCAGAAGCGGTTTAGTCATGCTGGCCACATGACCCAGAAGCTGTACACCGGCTCCCTCAGCCAACAAAGCGAGATGAGCGCCATAACCCCAGAGTCGGCCATGACTGGACCTAAGGGTCAGGGATCCCTTTACCTTTAAGGAACTGATTAATGTGCTTTGCAGCCAAAAGAGGGCGCCAGCCAGGCACCACCTCTGGGATCAGCCCTGCTGCAGATAGCTGCTACCCAGCCTGGTTTCTCCCTCGGCTGGAGAGGAGAGATTAAGGCACAGCTGGTGATATAGAAACTGGATGACTGTTAACATGCATAGGCAGATCTAGTGCAGCCTTGACCAACCAACTGGTCCTCAGCTACTTTGGATGAAGCCTCAGCCACTTATGGCATATGATGATAAGGACTGACAGAAGCTGGAGTCCAAAGTAATAATTTATATACCGCCCATCTGACTGGGTTACCCCAGCCACTCTGGGTGGCTTCCTGCAAATTAAAACAGAGAAAAACCTTTTCTCTATCCACTTCCTCTGTGCCATACATTATATGTTTGCCTCTATCACGTTGCCTCTTCCTAGTCTTTTCTCTAAACAAGCTATTCCCAAACTTGGGTCTCCAGCTGTTTTTGGACTACAACTCCCAGCATCCCTAGCTAGCAGGACCAGCTGTCAGGGATGATGGGAACTGTAGTCCAAAAACAGCTGAAGACCCAAGTTTGGGAGAATTCCCTAAACACCGCAACCTTTCCTCAGAGCGGGAGATGCTCCAACTCTGTCAATCATTTCATGTGCCCCAAGGATCTTGCTGCTTCATTTTTGATAGTGGGGAAGATGACAGGAAGGGTTACTTTTTCCAGCACCCTAAGGGACCATGGGACGCAGGTGGCGCTGTGAGTTCAACCACAGAGCCTAGGACTTGCTGATCAGAAGGTTGGTGGTTCGAATCCCCACGGCGGGGTGAGCTCCCGTTGCTCGGTCCCTGCTCCTGCCAACCTAGCAGTTGGAAAGCACATCAAAGCGCAAGTAGATAAATAGGTACCACTCTGGCAGGAAGGTAAACAGTGTTTCTGTGCGCTGCTCTGGTTTCTCCAGAAGCGGCTTAGTCATGCTGGCCACATGACCCGGAAGCTGTACGCTGGCTCCCTTGGCCAATAAAGCGAGATGAGTGTCACAACCCCAGAGTTGGCCACGACTGGACCTAATGGTCAGGGGTCCCTTTACCTTTACCTTAAGGGACCTATGTATGTCCCCCCGCTGCCCCTCCTTGCAAGCCATTTACCTTAATGTTTGGAGCAAGCAAGAGTTTGGAGATCTGCGTCCGGGAATCAATGAGGCTGTTCCAGTCGAGCAGGTCCACTGTTCTGGGGGTGAAGGGAAGAAAGAGAAGGGAACTGTTGCAGGTACAGGCTTTGGCAGGCAGGTAACTTAACAATAATTTTATTATTTACATGCAGTCCATCTGACTGGGTAGCTTCAGCCACTCTGGGCAGCTTCCAGCGAAATATTAAAATACAGTGGTACCTCGGGTTACATACGCTTCAGGTTACAGACTCCGCTAACCCAGAAATAGTACCTCGGGTTAAGAACTTTGCTTCAAGATGAGAACAGAAATCGTGTTCCGGCGGTGCAGCAGCAGCAGGAGGCCCCATTAGCTAAAGTGGTGCTTCAGGTTAAGAACAGTTTCAGGTTAAGAACAGACCTCCAGAATGAATGAAGTACTTAACCCGAGGTACCACTGTACAACAATTCATCAACATTAAAACTTCCCTAAACAGAGCTGCCTTCAGATGTCTTCTAAAAGTCAGATAGTTGTTTATTTGATGGGAGGGCATTCCACAGAGTGGGAGCCACTACTGAGAAGGCCCTCTGCCTTGTTCCCTGTAACTTCGCTTTTCGCAGTGAGGGAGCCACCAGAAGGCCCTCAGAGCTGGACCTCAGTGCCAGACTATTGGTCCATCTAGATTAGTGTCGCCCACACTGACTGGCAGAAGCTCTCCAGATTTTCACACAAGGAGTCTTTGCTAGACCTTCTACACACAAAACCGATGCTCTACCTCCAAGTTATGGTCCTCCTCTGAAGACATAGGAAGCTGGACCTTAAGTGTCAGTCCATTGGGGCCACCTAGTTCAGTACTGTCCACTCTGACAGGCAGCAGTGTCTGTGCAGAGATTTTTTCAGGCAGGAAAAAATCTTCCAGCCCTACCTGGGGATAGAACCTGGGACCTTCTGCATGCAAGGCAAGTTCGTGCAAGGATGTGTCCTTCCCAGACACCAAGATGCCTCCACCCTCAAGGAAGGAGGGCTCTGGATTTTTGCAGCTGGAATTCATCATATGTGATAGGGCTTTATTTTCACTAGAAAAGCAAGGCCTAAAATTCAAGGGTAGGGAATTACAGGGACCCTGACATGTTGATGGACTTCAGCTCCTATCAGCACTGATAGCACACAGTCAGGGAAGATGCGAGTTGGCGTCTGATAGCACCTGGAAGTCCACATGGGGACCATGGCTCAGTGGCAGAGCTTTGCATGCTGAAGGTCGCAGGTTCAATTCCTGGAATCTCTCGGTAGGGCTGGACGAGACTCCCTGGAGAGCTGCTGCCAGTCAGTGTTGACAATATTGAGCTGGATGGGACCACATGATAGAAAGAAACTCTGCATGTTCTATATTACCATATTTTTTGTTCTATAAGACTCACTTTTTCCCTCCTAAAAAGTACAGTGGTACCTCGGGTTAAGTACTTAATTCGTTCCGGAGGTCCATTCTTAACCTGAAACTGTTCTTAACCTGAAGCACCACTTTAGCTAATGGGGCCTCCTGCTGCTGCCGCACCACCGGAGCATGATTTCTGTTCTTATCCTGAAGCAAAGTTCTTAACCTGAAGCACTATTTCTGGGTTAGCAGAGTCTGTAACCTGAAGCGTATGTAACCAGAGGTACCAATGTAAGGGGAAATGTGTGTTCGTCTTATGGAGCGAATGCAGGCTGCGCAGCTATCCCAGAAGCTGTTTTCGCTGCGCAGCGATCCCTCTTGTTGTTCTGGCTTCTGAGATTCAGAATATTTTTTTTCTTGTTTTCCTCCTCCAAAAACTAGGTGCATCTTATGGTCTGGTGCGTCTTACAGAACGAAAAATACAGTAGGTCCCTACCCTTGTGCTGACATTTTCAAGATTCGTTCTAACCCCTTTGTGTTAATGTCCCCAGACGTGCCAGCCATTCCCCACTGCCCCAGAAACAGCCCAGCCGATTCCCCAACATGTGTGTTGTCCTCCCCACTGCTCTAAAAAGCCACCACCATAGTCTTGTTCCTTGGACTCAGAAGCGAGGGGGCTTACCCTGACACGCCCAGCTTCTCGCCTGTGAACCAGTGCTGACTCTCCGCTTTAGTGGCAACCCCCAGCTTGGCCAGTGCTTCCTGCCAAGAAACCAAAACGAACCCATTTTAATGGTTAATTATGAATATTTAAGACATTGTTATGCTGTTTATCGCTCCCCAAAAGGGATTCCACAATAGCTTGACAAGATCCATGATCAGGCTTGCAATCATTTAAAAAAAGAGGAACACGGGGGGAAGACACAACACAAAAGGAAAAAGGATTGAGGAGGGAGGAGGAAAAACAAAAACAAGACACCACTTCTGAAACTTACAAGGTTCTATCTGATGTCAGCCTTACTCAGATACCCACTGAAGATAATTTCAGTGGGTTGACTGAGCAACCCAGCTGGGGTGGAAATAATTCAAGCATCTCCCAAGTCCTGTGTCATAAATTTATCTCCCCTCACCGTCCCCTCAAACCTTCTCCCTCGCACATGGTGCTAAGAGCGGCTTTGCAGGTGTGGACTTTTGAGCAGGGAACAGACACAGCTTCTCAAAACCAAGTTGGCTTTGAACAAAGAAGAGAGCCGGAAGGGTTTTGCTGCAGATCTCCTGAGCTCCAGAAGAGCTCCCTCTTTCATCAGAGACTCACCACAGCTTTGCGCACCAAGACAGGAATGTGAAAGCCAGGGGTGAATTCCAGAAATAGTCTCTCCTGCCTCCCCCCTCCGCTCCTTTTACAGAAGAGGAATGAACCCCCTGCCAAATCTCACCCAAAGGTTTACTATAGTTCAGGCTCTTGTTTCTATCTAACAGGCGCCTCAAGGAAAATACTACAGATGATGCATGGCAGCTGAAAACTCCTCACACCCTCCCATAATAAAGTTTTCAGCGATATGCTGCTTCTACGCACGGAGGTATGATTTTGCTACTGGAACTAATAAGGCATCAATAATCCATCTACTCTAGGTAATGGGACCTCAGCTTGTTTCAGGTTCAAGTTTGTTCTTTGTCTGAAGCCAAAGAGAGCATGCTTTATCCCAGCAAAGGAAGAATGGATACAAAAACGTATAGAATATGCAGAAATGGCGAAGCTTACCGGAAGAATAAGAAATCAAGGTGCCAAACTTTTTATAAAAGAATGGAAATGGTTTATTGAATATTTACGGATAAATTGTAAACAGATAAGAACATTGGCAGGATTATTGTAATAACCTGCAGTTTCTTAAGAGTATATATTTAAAGATGTATAAATGAGCAAATCAAGTTAATTTGGATATGCAGAAGATATTAAAAATAAATTTAAGGAGCCCCAGAAAGGAAGGAAGTCAAGTTTTGAACTGTCAAATTGATTGTATAATCAGTGAAGTGTACAAACCTGGAAAGTGTGTGTGTACGTACGTGCATGCTTTTTCTTAGTGTTTTTAACATTTTGGTTTTAAATGTTTTGGCTTTAAAAAAAATGAATAATGTTTATTGTATTTTGCTTGGTGCCCAGTTATTTGCCATGTGGCACTTGCATGCTCCGCCCTGGGATCCTCCAGTGACGGGCTGCCTGATCAACCCAGCCAATAGAATCACAGAATTGTAGAGATGGAGGGAACCCTGAGGATCATCTAGTCCAACCCCCTGCAATGCAGGAATACGCAGCCGCCCCGTACGGGGATCGAACCTGAAACCTTGGCGTTACCATCACCACACTCTAACCAACTGAGCTAATAAATGAACGAATCAGAGGTTCAAACGTGAAGAGTCCTTTTCTGCAACCTGAGGCCCTCTAGATGTCTTGGACTACAATTCCCACCAGCCCCAGCTTCACATGGCTGCATGATGCCAGGGCTGATGGAAGCAGCACAGTATCGGCTGGGGGCTGATGGGAGCTGTAGTCCAAAATGGCTGTGCTGCCTGGGGGCTGATGGGAGTTGTAGTCCAACAACATCTGCAGGGTACCAAGGCTGGGGGAAGCCTGGCCTAGTACCTTTCCGGAGGAGCAGCAAAGGCTGGATTTCGGAGCCCAAATGCTGCCCCTGATCTCAGCCCCCTTTTTAACCGCAGAGAAATGAGGCAGGGTCCTCTGGAAGAAACTCCATCAGCCCCCGCTGCCCCCCCCAACCATCCCACCAGAGCACGAAGACTCACCTGCAGCTTCTCCACCTCCAGCTTGGTCTCCAGGGCAGCCAGACCCACTTTGCCCTGGTCGGCGGCCAGCTGGTGGAAAAATCGCCTCCATTTCACCAGCACCTCTGAGAACTGAAGCTGGAAAAAGGAGCAGAAGAGGGAGAGAGAGAGAGGAGCGTGTCACTTATGTGCCGGCATCTTCAACGTGGCCCTTCCAGGGAAAAAATCGGAACTGCAAAATTTCACATGCACATTTTGTTGGTTCTGCTTACCAGGAACTGAGGCCTCCCCAGTGCTGTCAGCTTAATGGCAGAAAAGCCGTCTTCCGAACTGCCACCTGCCAAAAAAAGGCAAAACATGGTCACCCTCTTTGCCCCTTCCTCCATGAAGACGCGGGCAGCCCCCTGTGGGGGTAGCCTGCGTTTCATCCTCAAAACAACCCTAAGAGGTAGGCCAGGCCAGGCCGAGATTAAAATCCAGAGTCCGGTAGTCCATATCGGCTGCTTTTAGCCACGACATCACATTGGGCTCCTTTGTGTATCACAATTACTAAGGTGCTGTGTTTATTGCAGAGGCGGCTAGCCGTTTTGTGGAGAGCGAGCCACATTCAACGTTAGCCAGCTCTCTGGGGGCTCCAAGGCAGCCGCAGCTGGAGCGACCACAGGCAACCCTATCTCAGCTGTTTGCATGCCTCCTATGTGGCGTTCCCAAAGCAAAGGAAGGATTGGACTCTGATTAACAGAATACACACAAGGCTTGATCAGCAAGACTCTGGGAGGGGTGCCAGTAATAATCCCTCTCTCCACCCCCTGGCCCAGATCGTTTTATTCATAGAATCATAGAGTTGGAAGAGACCACAAGGGCCATCGAGTCCAACCCCCTGCCAAGCAGGAAACACCATCAGAGCACTCCTGACATATGGTTGTCAAGCCTCTGCTTAAAGACCTCCAAAGAAGGAGACTCCACCACACTCCTTGGCAGCAAATTCCACTGTCGAACAGCTCTTGCTGTCAGGAAGTTCTTCCTAATGTTTAGGTGGAATCTTCTTTCTTGTAGTTTGGATCCATTGCTCCGTGTCCGCTTCTCTGGAGCAGCAGAAAACAACCTTTCTCCCTCCTCTATGTGACATCCTTTTATATATTTGAACATGGCTATTCACAAAAGAACTTTTTACACAGCGTTCATAAGAACCAATCAGATTTCCTCTGAGCATTTCAAAACCCCACGTGGGACAAAATCAGATCAGAAGAAATTCTTCTAACTACAAAGAAACTTATTTCCTACTTGAGCATGCATATGTAGTTCAGAGTAAATAAAAGAGGAAGCAAGGAGGAAAGCTTTTAGGAAATTCTGGAGGTCATAAACAGCAATAAACAGGAGAGAAAGGATGGTAGGGAAAGATTAGGCATCTTTATCACCTCCATGTGAAACTATTTCCTGGCCCTAAGATTAACAAACTACATCAAAGTAACCTACTACCTTTATGCACTGAGGATGCCTGATGAAGCAACTGGCCTGTGTTTCAGAATGCTTATACGTGCCTGTCAGGTGTAGAGAAATCAGAGATGCAGAAGCTTGTGGGATTTGATCAGAAACTATTGTCAATGAATCGAACCCAGTCAACGCCATGCTTTCATCGTGGACACAATGGCTCGATGCATATTTTATAATTCCTCATAGTAATCCCATCTGATCACTACATCCTAAACCAGGGCTTGTTTGGTGCTTCTGGTGCAAGGTAGGTGTGAATCAGCTATGTGTGCTTACACACTGCTCGTTCACTGGGAAGAGCAAACCACGGTTTACTGTGACGTGAAAAAAATCAACTCCTTGGCTCTCATACAGGTACTCAAGCATGGCTGATATGAAGTGGAGTTTACACCATAATACAGTGGTGCCTCGCAAGACGAAAATAATCCGTTCTGCGAGTCTCTTCGTCTAGCGGTTTTTTCGTCTTGCAAAGCATCCCTATTAGCGGATTAGCGGCTATCAGCGGCTTAGCGGCTTAGAAAAAGGGGGTAAAAAGGGAAAAAACTCGCAAGACTCGCAAGACGTTTTCGTCTTGTGAAGCAAGCCCATAGGGAAATTCATCTTGCGAAGCGCCTCGAAAAACGGAAAACCCTTTCGTCTAGCGGGTTTTTCGTCTTGCAAGGCATTCGTCTTGCGGGGCACCACTGTATAGCAAATTTGATTTCTGGCTCATTTCCCCAAGCAACCCGTTGGCTGTCCAACTAGGCTGCTGCAAGAGTCGGTGCAGGATTTATTATGTTACTGTTTCCCAGAGGGGCTTATCCTGCCTACCAGAAGCCTCGATGCATCGCAGGAAGGTGTCCATGTGCCGGTCACATTTGGCTTCATCCGCATAGAAGTAGGTGCGGGCGCTGATGACCCCGTCCCGCCGGTCGCCAAACTTGCGGTGCACACTATAGCGCTTCTCTCTTTGTTCTGGGGTGGGGGGAAGAGAGAGAGACAGGACAGGAAGTGAGAGCAAGTAGACTACTGCAATGAGCTCTACGTGGGGCTGCACTTGAAGACAACTTGGAAACTTCAGCTGGTCCAAAATGCAGCCACTGGATTACAGACTGGGGTTCCATTTGGATTTCATATATCTCCCTGTTTGAAAATAGCTGCACCAGTTCCTTTCTAGGCCTCTTTGACACTTGAGGCATACATTCCTAGCACCCCCCCTCTTAGTCTTAGGGTTGTTAGTTGTTTTAAATTGATGTATAGCTGTGTTTTCTGCTGCAATCTACACTGGGACCTTAGGACAATTTCTGGAATGAAGCAGCTGCCAAGAAATCACTTTGATGCTGTTGGACTAGGCTGAAATGGCAAAACTGACCAGAAAGGCTCAGGAACCAAGAAGACCAAAATTTCAAGAAAGAATGGGGAAATTTTATAATTTATCAAGGAGACCACTGTGAGCAGATGAAAACATTAGCAGGATTGCAATAACACTTGTAATGCATCAGGCACGATGGCGTTAGAGTTACCGTACTTAAAACATGGACTATTGAAAAAGATGCAGTAGAACAACAACAAGGCCTGGGAAGAAACTCCCTGCTTGAACCCTGGACAGATGCTACCAGTCAGAGGAGACGATGCTGAGCCCGAGAGACCAATGGGGCAACTCAATATAGTGAAAGGCCTTCGTTTGGTGGCGGCATAGCTGCTCCACTTGCCAAAAAGTCCTGGGCTGCCTCTGCCAATCAGTGCAGATACTACCTAGCTAGATAGACCTTTATTTTAGTAAATAAAATGGCTGTGTGGTTTTTGTTGGCCTTTGGGTCGCCCAGTTAAAAGGAGATTCCTCTACACCAGGCATAGGCAAACCCGGCCCTCCAGATGTTTTGAGACTACAATCCCCATCATCCCTGACCACTGGTCATGTTAGCTAGGGATGATGGGAGTTGTAGCCCCAAAACATCTGGAGGGCCGAGTTTGCCTATGCCTGCTCTACTCCAAAGGAAATACAAAAGCGAGGTTGTTCCATTTTTCGGCCATGGGAAAAATTCACATTAATGAAGACCCCGGGGTGGGGGGGTGGGGAGAGGGGGGGAGCGATCTGGAGAATCAAGACACTTGGCACGGGGAGGAAGAGAAGGCAAACACTAAGGACTAGAAACATGAAAGCTGCTTTACTTACTGCCAGTCTCCTTCTCAAATGCAGAGGTACAGGAGCTGAAACGAGAAGATGAACACAAGCCTTATTTCAGCAACCAGAGGCAGGGAAATGGTAGGTCTCTGTGTGGCTTGCAGCACATTTCTGACACCCAGTTGTTTAAACGCAGCCTCCCTCCCCCCAGCTAATCTGCTGCCTCTTCCAGATGTTGGACTCCAGTTCCCATCAGCCCCAGCCAGCACGGCTGATGGTCAGGGATGATGGGAACTGTAGTCTGACAGCATCCAGAGGGAGCTAGGCTGGCGAAAGCCTATTGAACATTAGTAAGAAGAAGGCTTCCTTCACCCCTTTTCTAAATTAGCCTGCTGAGATTAATAAAGCTTGGTGGGAAATCCAGGAGTGGATTTTTGCACGATGGGGCTGGGTGCACAGCTCTGGTGTGGATCACTTCTCATCCACTTGTGCTTGGAGGTCCTTGTGGTTCTAATGAAACAATAACGTAATGAATCCTGCAAGCCTGAAGTGTGCTCGCCTCTGTTCTTTGCAGATTCGCCCCAGGCGACTGATGAGTCACTGCAAATAGCAAGTCCAGCCAAGCCATGTATGGGAGGGCGCAGGCAGGCTTTACACACTCCAGGCTTGGTGTGGGAGCAGCCAGCATGCTGCTGTCAGTGAAAGCCACAAGTGCCTAACCAAGGTCATCAGCAACGTTGCAATCGTATAGCCCAGGCTATAGGATTGCACAATAAGAATCAGCTGTTGCACAGTTTGTGCACTGAACTCCTCTGCTGTGCAGTTTCTAAACGCTGCTGCCCCATGGTGCAATTTGTGGACAGAGAATGCTAGATACAGCCCACTAAAATCAAGCATGGTCACTCATCTAGGCTTTGCAAACAAAATTACAACTCTTCCCCATCCCCATTTAACTTTTCTCCTGCTTGCTCAAGCACAAAAGTTCCCAAGTGGCCGGGATTCCATGTGCTCGCAGCCAGCTTTTCCACTCTGCAGAACGAATTCCAGAACGACAGGAAGTGTGGGAGGGGGGCTGCAGTTATGAAACAGCAGGAAAGAGTTAAAGGAACCAGCGAACTCAAGTTCACTGGATGGAAGCCTGCCTTACAGGGAGTTTGCAACCCAAGCTCTCGGCAGAAACCTGACCTGTTCCATTATTGTAAGGTTGCCCCTGTGACAAGGATTAGCGAGGCTGGCTGTGCTCATAAGCTTGTATCTAAGCAGAAGGGAATTTCGGAGGGTGGGAGAAGAGGAAGGAAGGCAGATTTTAGAGCAAACTTTAGTAAGGCAACATGGAGTAGTTTAGTGAAAGAGCACAAACTCTGAACACAAAACGTCTTGGGTTCATTCCCCAGCAGCTGACACTAAGCAGCCTTATACTGTGAGTCTGTGACAAACCGCTAGCCCGTCTCAGTATTGCCTAGACCAGTTTTTCCCTAACTTGGGCCCGCAGCTGGTTTTGGACTACAATTCCCATCATCCCTGACCACTGGTCTTGCTAGCTGGGGATGATGGGAGCTGTAGTAAAAAAACAACAACAGCTGGAGCCCAAAGTTTGGGGAACACTGGTCTATACTGACCAGCAGGAAGGATTTTAGGTGGAGATGAATGGGAAGGACAGAGGGAGAAAAACGTATCCCTATGTGCTCTCCATGCCATGCCCCATTTTAAAAACTGTGCAGCAGCACACAGTAGCCATCAATTGCCTCAGCTTCCCTGAATTTGTCCAATCCTCTTAAAACCAACAAGCTGGTGGCCGTCACTGCCTCCTGTGGCAGGGAGTTCCGCAGTTCAACTATGCAGCGCATTAAGAAGTCCTTACTTTAATTTGTCCTGAATCTGGGATAGCTCAGCTGGTAGAGCATGACACTCAAAATCTTAGGGTTGTGGGTTCGAGGCCCACACTGGGTGAAAGATTCCTGCACTGCAGGGGGTTGGACTAGATGAACCCACAGGGTCCCTTCCAATTCTACAATTCCAGGATTCACCTTCCTTATGGGTGTCCAGGTTCTAGAGAGGGAGAAAAAGCTTTTCTCTATCCACTTCCTCCATGGCATGCATGATTTTATAAACTCCTCTCCTGCTGCCTCTTACTTGCCTTTCCCATAAACCAAAATGTCCCAAAAGCTGCAACCTTTCCCCTCCCCACAGGCTCCCCAGCAGGGGCTCTCACACAGCCTCTGCACGTTACAGGCAGCTGCTCTGTTTGCGTAAGGGACCCGCCTTCCCATCAGCAGACCAAAGGAAAGGGGAGGCTTGCCCCCATCCAATCACGCTGCCCGAGTGTTTGGATTTCCTCCCCTCCTTTTGGCAAGCCCCAAGTTGCACATTGCGTACCAAGCAGAGAGAGAACAATCCACCTTGTGACGCAAAGGCAGCTTTGGTTTCACCATGGCCTCCTGCCAAACAGCTATGGGAACTGGGTTCATAGCCTCATAGAGCTGGTAGGGACCCCAAGCCCAAGCCCTTGCAAGGTGGGACCCACAGCTGAAGAATCCCTGACAGGTGGCCACCCGACCTCTCTGTTTATAGGAGAGTCTAAGGTAGTACTTTCCACTGCCACACAGCTCTGAGTGCCAGAAAAATATCCCGAACGACAGCCTCCTATCTTGCCATTTGAATCTACTGGTTTATGCCCTCCCCTCTGGGAGCATCAGAAAACATCTTCTGTGGGACAGCCCAGAGCTTTCCAAACTATGCGTTGGCTGCAGCATGTAGCCATGTCTGGCAAACACTCCCTGCACTCCTCTCGGGGCTGGAAAGGGGTACGTTTAAGCTCTGGTTTGCTAGGAAAACCGAATTGCTGTGTCGCAAAATGATGCACATCTGAAAAGTATGGAAAGCTGTGCTCTAGTTTCAGGCACTGAGCAAACATACCTGAGAATGGCAAGGATTGAACTTGCACACTAAGTGCTCTTACCACCCCCCCCCCCGCTGTACAGTGGTACCTTGGTTCTCGAACGGCTTAGCTGTTGAACAAATCAGCTCCCGAACACCGCAAACCCAGAAGTGTTTGCGAACGTTTTTCGGAAGCCATGCCTTGGTTTTCGAATGGTTTCAGGAGTCAAACGGACTCCCGGAATGGATTAAGTTTGAGAACCAAGGTACCACCATACAGACTACTCATCCATTGAGCTCAGCACTGCCTACACTGACCGGCAGCCCCTCTCTCAAGGTTTCAGGCAGGAGACATGTCTAGCCTTGTAACCTGGAGATGCCGGGGACTGAACGGGAGACTTTCTATGCACAGAGCAGATGTATCACCGAGCTACGGCACACCCCTGTTTTAAGCTCTCCTGTCAATCATCCCTTTGGCATGGCTTGTGTTTCCAAAAACAATCCACGCAAAGCGTATTCATTTCCCTCTCCACCCTGCCTGAAGCCTCGAGATATGTTTGCAAGGAAGATAAGTTTGCCGAGAGACAACGCACAGGAAAGGGAGCAGGAAGAAAGGGGTAGGTATGAACTTGGCCGTTGCACATTGCTGAAATAGTTGACTTGTGGATCTCTCTTCCGGCACTGTCCCCTGGGCAGCCCCAAACATGCACACCACCGGGATTCCATCATCACTCAGCCTGTCTTTGGCTAAACATCCCCCCAAACCGGTCCTCCTCCTTGCTGTGGGGCAGTTTCAACCCGTTGCAGCTGCCGGCAGCTGGGGAAACCACCCGCCAAAACCACTCCTATCTTTCAGCAAAGGTGACAGAGCAAAGCAGCTGACCTATCCTTTGCAAGCAAGTCAACACTTGGAAATTACATAAGCCACTTCTTCCCCCCAACCAAGGACACACACACCTCTCTCATGCAAAGCCAAGACCTCTTTACTTTCCTGCCCTCTGCTTCCTCCCTCTCACATTTCCTTCTCATGCAATGCAACACGCCCAAGGAAGGAAGCTCCCCTTGTGACATAGTAAGTGGCTTGAACCCAGCCACACACAAACACTCCTCCAGCTGAGCTGCCACAAAACAGCCTCTCACTCACTCCAGTTCCTTCTTCTCAGCCTCCTCGGTGGTCAGGTCCTCTTCCACGCTGTAGTCCAGCACGGAGCCCACGCCGCAGGCGCTGTAGCGCCGGATGAGAGGCTTGATGGCCTCTTGGTCCTCGCCGGCCACAAACTGCCCGTAGAAGGTCAGTTTCATCAGCTTCTCAAAGAGCCACTGGCCCAACAGCTTCCGGCTGAAGCTCATCAGCTGTAGGACGCAGAGTCAGGGGGTTAAAATGGAGGAGGAAGCAGAAAGGCAACTTTGCTCTAAAAAGGGCCCTGCTAAGCTTTCGAAGGCGTACTAGGAGTCATTGGGGCTGCAGCCACAGCAGGGCTGGCGGCTTCCACGAGCATTTATTTTCACAAAAACTGACATGCAAGCCATCTAGCTTTTTCGCTTGCACATAGGTCAGGGGAAGAGCAGATAGCATTACTTCACAACTGCTCAGGAAGAAAAAGAAATACATTTTCAGGACTTTTTCCCCCCCAAATAACATTGCGAAATCAAGGAATTTGCTGCCCCTGTCTGCATGTGCTCCTCTGTCCTCCTCTTCCACTTTTCTTTTTGTGTCATGACTGTTTAGATCATAAACCCTAGGGAAAGGAGCTGCACAGCTGTTATGCATTTGTAAGCCACTCAGTGGGGTTGGGTGGGGGCAGTGACGGAAAGGAAAGGTGCA
Organism: Podarcis gaigeae; assembly: GCF_964106915.1. Classification (NCBI taxonomy): domain Eukaryota; kingdom Metazoa; phylum Chordata; class Lepidosauria; order Squamata; family Lacertidae; genus Podarcis; species Podarcis gaigeae. Next base: position 25,777,477 of record NC_139693.1, on the reverse strand, counting down.
AATGCTTTGAACAAACACATGTATTTTAATATAAACCTACAACATTCAGGGTTTTTATTGTTCCCCATTACCCACTTCTAACAAGGCAACTTGGGACACGTCTTATTGCATTTGTATCCTACCTTTTTCTCCAAGGAGCTCAAGGTGGCAAACATGGTTCTCCCCCGGCTCATTTTATCCTCACAACAACCCTGTGAAGTAGGTTATGCTGACAGGGGAAGGCTGATACCCTAAGCTTCATGGCCAAGTGGGGAATTGAACCCTGGTCTCCCACTATACCACACTTGCCACTGGAGGCTGCTCTGGTAGGGCAAATGCAGGTGCTGTCCCACCAGTCTCAGCTGCCACCACCCCACCTTCCTTTTAACTTACAAGGAGCCCGAGAGGGGCTCTACCTGCCATTGGCTCTGGCGCCACCTCCTGTCGGTCTCCCTGCCCTCTACCCTATCATTCCTTATGGAGCATCAAAGGGCAAGCAGGTTCTCATGGCAACAGCCTTTGTGTGAGAGGCATCACACACAAGGAGAGTGGCCGGCAATGGGAAGGAGAGAAAGGGAACGAAAGATGGAGAAGGAAGCAGGGGTGACAACTTGAATAAAATATGGGGGGCGGGGAGCCCCGTATAATCGATCACAAGATGTGGCACATGTACACTAGCTAAATGGCAATGCCCACCAACTTTGGGGTTGCACAAATATTTAATGGGGGGGGGGGCTGAAGGGACCTCGGTCCCTAGAAGTTGGCTACTACGGAAAGAAAGATGGAAGGAAGGAAAGAAAGAAAGAAAGAAAGAAAGAAAGAAAGGAGAAACAGAAATGGAAGGAAAGGGTGGGAGAAAAAGAAAGAGAGAGAAAAAGAAAGGAATTGACGAAAAGAGAGCGGAGAAAGAAATGAATAATACTGTAAAGAGATGAAAGGAAAGCGAAAGCAACGGAGCGCGTATCCTGCGCGCTCGACCGCCTCCTCACCTTGTCGCCGTGCTCCACCAGCGGCTCGAGCGAGCAGAGGCCGAGCACCAGGAGTCCCCGGGCCAGCTCGCCGCTGCTCTTGCTCCGGAAAGCCTCTTGCGCGTCCGCGAAGTCCACCGCGGGGGGCGGAGGCAGCGGAGTCGGCGGCTGCTGGAGGCGCGCACCGGAGGATGAGGCTGGGGGCGGCTGGGCAGGGTCAGCCAAAGGCTGCTCCGCAGGTGCCGGCGCCGGAGCAGCGGCCGTGGCAGAACGCGGACAGCTCCGCGAGGTGAAGGACTGGGCTGCGCGCAGCGCCAACAACGCGCCTTTGGAGGTGCGACAACGCCCGGCCATGGCTGCTGTAAAAGACGGCGCCGGCGCCCCGGCGAGTTTAAATAGGCTCCGTCGTCCTCTGGCCACGCCCACCGCGCCCTTCCATTGGCTGAAGCGCACGCTGGGGGGGGGACACCGCCCTCCGATGCCGCGCCCACTCGCTTCTGGTTGCCCACCGGGCAGCTTCCTTATTGGTTAAAGGAGACTCGCCCCTCCGCGAGACCACGCCCACCGCGAGCCTTCTGTAGCGCAACAGACCCGCTTGACGTTTGCTGAGCTTCACGTGAATCTGGATTAGAATGCGTAGCTTTAGGACCGGAACCCAAGCAGACTCGCCTCTGGCATCTGCCACGACGTCGTCACCCACCTGGGAAACTGCATCCCTGCCTCATAGGAAAGGATTGGCAACACTTTGCTCTATCTATGGACCAGGGAAGGAGCTGCTGCTCTGATGTTTGCTTTCCTCTTGCCTCCGCGGTCCCTTTTCCTTTTGTAACATGTCTACTGAATCGAGAGCCTGTGGGTAGGGAGTTCTAATAATAAATGTACTCTCTGTGTGTGTCCCACTCTCTCCTCCTGTCTCCCAGCACCTGTTATTAAGAACTATGTCTGCCTTCAGCTGTGGAGACTGAGCATAGCCATGGTGGCTGGTAGCCATCGATAGCCCTCCCCTCCATGAATTTGTCTAATCCTCATGTAAGCTCTTTTTATATGCAATAACAGCAGCAAGAATATTATTGGCCCAAAAATGGAAGCAAGAAGAGTTACCGACGATTGAAGAATGATGGATGAAGTTAATGGACTATGCAGAATTAGATAAACTAACAGGAAGGATTCGAAACCGGCGGGACCAGAAATTCACGGAAGACTGGAGTAAATTTACGGACTATTTGAAAACTAATTGTGAAGAACAGATGACGTTTGTAGGGTTGCAAGCAGTTTTGTGAGGAGTATTATTAGAAGTATTGTAAAAATGGACAAGGGGGAGGATGTAAAGGCAATATAAAGTTAAGAAATGCATAAGAAGTGGTTAAAACGGTGGATCATCAGAGGTGCTGATGGAAGTCTAAAAAGATTGTATAAGTGATAAGTTTTGTGGTACATTTTATAATTTATATGTTAAAATTAATAAAAAATATTATATATAAAAAAAGAATTTGTCTAATCCTCTTTTAAAGGCATCCAGGTTGTCGGCCATCACTGCCTCCTGTGGGAGGGAGTTCCACAGGTTAACTCTCCTCTTAGCTTCTCCCCCCACTGCCATTGCTACCTTCCCCGCCTGCCCCAGTGTCAGAGCCGCCAAAAGGAAATGCAGGCATATTTCAGCAGGAGGTTATCTGTGCTCCTGGCTCTGGTATCGCAACACCCTGGGGAGGTGGAGAGGAGATAAGGGGGGAAATCTCTTTGCATTGGCATAATCTGAAGGTCATTCTGTGAAGCAACTCGGTTAGGTCATCTCAACAGAGAATCAATATAGAGCATTTTGAAGTCTGGTCTGGAAAAAGTGTCATGTCCAGCCTTGACCCTATTAAGCAGACAAAAGCACTTCAGACTGGCTGGTTCCAGAGAATGGAGTATACAATCATGCCAGACGGGAGATAAAAAAGGGTGTTAGTCAACTCTGGTTCATGAGGGCAAATAGAAGCACCGCCCCACCAATTTCAGCCTTGATTCTGCCAAGTCCACCTGCTGCATATTGGCACATCAATATGTGTCTTTTCTTCTTCTTCTTCTTCTTCTTCATCATCATCACCATCATCATCATTAGATTTATATACAGCCCTTCATCAAAATATCTCAGGGCAGTTCACAAGATAAAATCGCAAGATGAAAGCACAAATAAATACAGTGGTACCTCGGGTTAAGAACTTAATTTGTTCTGGAGGTCTGTTCTTAACCTGAAACTGTTTTTTAACCTGAGGTACCACTTTAACTAATGGGGCCGCCGCGCCGCTGGTGCGCGATTTCTGTTCTCATCCTGAAGCAAAGTTTTTAACCCGAGGTACTATTTCTGGGTTAACTGAGTCTGTAACCTGAAGCTTCTGTAACCTGAAGCGTCTGTAACCCGAGGTACCACTGTAGTCAAAACAGAAGCAACAAAACACTAACCCCTCCCCCCCATTTAGAATACTGTAGAATATTAATCAGCCAAAGGCCTGGTTGAAGAATAACGTTTTTGCCTGGTGCCTAAAGACATGTAATGAAGGTGTCTAGAAGGTGTCTGATCTCAGGGTCCGGGTAGGTTCATATGGGGAGAGGTGGTCCTTGAGGTATTGCTGTCCTGAGCTGTTTAAGGCTTTATAGGTCAAAATCTATATAATTATAATCAGTGCTTTTTTCTGGGGGGACGCAGGGGTATGCATACCCCTAAACATGTAGTGAATCTAAGTTTGACCTCATTGAGGGGCAGTATTTCAATATGAGTAGGAAAATGAGAGTACCCCTAAACATGTTTTTAGAAAATAAGCACTGATTATAATTAGGGGCGCACTGCAAGGATTCATGGTGGGTTTCCATCACCACCACCACCATTAATTTATTAAAATTGTATACCACCCTTCATCCATAGATCTCAGGGTGGTTCACAACATAAAAATACAATATAAAACACCCAATATGACCAGGAGTGCACATGGAGGCTCCTGATTGTTGATTTGCAAAGCATGATTTGGTACTCAAACGGCTTGGCTCCTGAACAAATCAGCTCCCGAACTCTGCAAACCTGGAAGTAAGTGTTCCGGTTTGCAAACGTTTTTTGGAAACTGAACGTCCTTTGTGGCTTCTGATTAAGTGCAGGAAGGTCCTGCAGCCAATTGGAAGCCACACCTTGGTTTTTGAATGGTTTCGGGAATCAAAAGGAGTCCCGGAACGGATTAAGTTTGAGAACCAAGGTACTTACCTTTTCCTGCTCACCTCATGCTGCATATGACAGGTGTACAGTCACACCTTGTGTTGCGTTTGCTTCAGGTTGCGTCCCTTGGCGACCTGGAAGTACTGGAAAGGGTTACTTCCGAGTTTCGCTGCTCGCGCATGCGCAGAATCTCAAAATGACATCATGCGCATGCTCAGAAGCGGCAAATCGCGGCACGCGCAGATGCGCAGACGTGGTTTGCGTTTTGCTCATGTTGTGAACGGGGCTCTGGAACGGATCCCGTTTGCAACCAGAGGTACCACTGTCTGTTGTTTTAGACTGTGACCTAAACAGAGCATGCTGAAGGCCAGACAGAGGGGTCTGGACGATTTTGACTCCTAAGCCTGAGGTTTCCCCACCCCAGTATAAAGGGCCGTGCAGATAATGTGATGCAAAGCATATTGAACTTTCAGCAGTGGCGTAGCGTGGGTTGTCAGCACCCGGGGCAAGGCAAGTAATTTGTGCCCCCTAACCCGTGGATTTGCGCCCCCTAACCCGTGGATTTGCACCCCTAACCCCTAGGTGTTGCGCCCGGTGCGGCCGGCCCCCCTGCATCCCCCACACTACGCCACTGACTTTCAGCGAAACACCATGATTCATTAACCAACCCTGGTGCTTCAGAAATGCAGTGTTAAATTTCTAAATGTGCATTCCTGTGACGAGAAGAAGCGTGACATCTCCCTCTGCTAGGCTGGCTTCCTGAATCCCCTTGACCCTTACCCTTGCATTTCTAACCTCCTCACCTTTGCTGTGATAAACGTCACGGGCTAAGCTCCTTAATGCCTGCCGTGGAACCCAGCACATACTTGCACATGGCTCCCCAAATCAACACAGACTGTGGAAACTTCACACTGGACTTCAAGCATCTGGCATTGTGTGCCTCCCCATTCTTCCTCCAGACTCTGGGTCCTTGGTTTCCAAATGAGATGCAAAAGCTGCTCTCATCAGAAAAGAGATTTGGGGAGCCATGTCTTCAGCTGGTGTTGGTCCACTGTGCTTCATTAAGTCCAGGGTCAACCAGGAGATTTTGGAGCACTTAATGCTTCCTTCTGCAGACGAGCTTTATGGGGATGCTGACTTCATTTTCCAGCAGGTCTTTGGCACCTGCCCACACTGCCAAAAGTACCAAAACCTGGTTCAGTGCCCATGGGATTACTGTGCTTGATTGACAAGCAAACTCGCCTGACCTGAACCCCATGGAGAATCTATGGAGCATTGCGAAGAGACAGATGAGAGACATGAGACCGAGCAATGCAGAAGAGCTGAAGGCTGCTATTGAAGCTTCCTGGTCTTCCATAACACCTCAGCAGTGCCACAAGCTGATAGCATCCATGCCACGCCGCATTGAGGCAGTAATTGATGCAAAAGGGGCCCAAACCAAGTACTGAGTACATATGCATGCTTCTCAGAGGTCCAATATTGCTCTATTTGCAGTCCTTGTTTTGCTGATTTCATTTAATATTCTAATTTTCTGAAATTTAATATTCTAATTAATATTATAATTTTCTGAAATTGATTTCATTTAATATTCTAATTTTCTGAAATTGTTATTTTGGGGTTTTCATCAGCTGTACACCATGATCATCACAATTATAACAGATAAAGGCTTGACATATCTCACTTTGCATGTCATAAGTCTATCTCATATATTAATTTCACCTTTTAAGTTGAATTACTGAAATAAACGAACTTTTCCACAATATTCTAATTTTCCAAGTTTCACTTGTAAAATGATGATGATGATGACTTTGCCCTTTCCTTTTTACCAATCTTCTGCTCATCCCTGACAAAAGCAGGACTTGCTGTCTGTCTGTACAGACAGCAAGCCCTACTTGCCAAGGAACAACCAGCAATGGACTTTAAGGCTCCATTTTGTTGCTTTGCAGTTACATTTTTACCTTTACCGGCCCACATGATATCACATAGGACAGGTGGGTGTGGTTTTGGAAAAATAGTCTTGTGGGCCAAATTAGAACCTCTGCTGGGCCTAATTTGGCTTGCAGGCCAGAAGTTCCCCACCCCCGCCTTAGAGTAGTTTTTACCAACCGGTTGCCTTCTGGCTGGTTTGGACCACAACTCTCATCACTCCTGGCCAGCATGGCTGTGCTGTCACCAGCCCTAGGGAAATACAGCTGGGGAGCCGTGGTTCAAAACATCTGGAGGGCAGAAGGTTGGGGAAGGCTGGCACAACCCTTTCAAATGGGACCTTCTGCTTCCTAGGAACGGAATCTAGAATCCTAAGCCACAGTCTAGAGAAGAGCTTTCCAAACTTTCCATGCTGGTGACACACTTTTTAGACATGCATCATTTTGCGGGTGGTGCTGTGGGTTAAACCACAGAGCCTAGGGCTTGCCGATCAGAAGGTCGGCAGTTCGAATCCCCACGTTGGGGTGAGCTCCCGTTGCTCGGTCCCTGCTCCTGCCAACCTAGCAGTTCAAAAGCACGCCAAAAAGTGCAAGTAGATAAATAGGTACTGCTCTGGCGGGAAAGTAGACGGCGTTTCCGTGCGCTGCTCTGGTTTGCCAGAAGTGGCTTAGTCATGCTGGCCACATGACCCAGAAGCTGTACGCCAGCTCCATCGGCCAATAAAGCGAGATGAGTGCCGCAACCCCAGAGTCGGTCACGACTGGACCTAATGGTCAGAGGTCCCTTTACCTTTTAATGTAGTTTTACTAGCAAACCGGAGGTTAAACTAACCCCTTTCCTGTCCCGGATGGAGCGCAGGAAGCGTTGGCACAACACGAATACACACCGCCACCAATACACTAATGTGTCAGGAGTGGACACACAGTTTGGAAAGCTCTGCTCTAGTGTCAAGAATCAGCCAAGGTAAGATTAATTTGATTTGGGTGACTTCTAGTGGTCAGAATGTGAACATCAGCAAATTGGGGGGGGGGGGGGATTTTCACAAATGGGTAGAGAGGGAGTGATATCTTTGCAACTCTTTCCACCTGAGAGAGGAAGAACTGGAACAGCTATCTCCAATTGAGATATTTACTCTTGATTAGGAATGTCACCTTCGGATAAAAGGCTATTAAGACCAGGGGTACATGGGGCTGCCCTTGAAGGCGACGTGGATAACAATAACAACAACAACTTATTATTTATACCTGAAATATACTCGGAGTCCTGCAGTGATTTCATGCTCTTTATTGCAGTTTGTAAAACAGTGATTGAATTTCCCCCCAAACCTCAGGCCTTTATATACATTATTTACACGATGAGTCCCATCTGATTGGCTCGTTCTGCTTCCCTCCTGAAGCCTGATTGGTCTTCTCCTGCAAGCCAATCAGTTGTTGCATTCTAGGATCCTACCTGCCTATTGTTCTAGGATCCAAGCTTAGTACATAACAATACCCCACCCATCTGGCTGGGTTTCCCAAGCCACTCTGGGCAGGTTACAGCACATAAAAAATGGTAAAAGATCAGACATTGAAAACTTCCCGATACAGGGCTGCTTTCAGATGGCTTCTAAAAGTCAGATAGTTGTTTATTTCCTTGACATCTGATGGGAGGGTGTTCCACAGGGCAGGCGCCACTACCGAGAAGGCCCTCTACCTGGTTCCCTGCAACCTCACTTCTCGCAGTGAGGGAACCACCAGAAGGCCCTTGGAGCTGGACCTCAGTGTCAGGGCTGAATGATGGGTGGTGGAGACGCTCCTCCAGGTATACTGGGCTCAGGCAGAAACGTCATTTGGTCCAAAATGCACCAGCCAGATTACTGGCTGGGGTTCCATTTAGACCTCGTGTTTTAAAACTGCTGGTCTGGTTGCCAGTTCATTTCTGGACCCAGTTCAAGGTGCTCAACATTGGTGTTTGAAGCCCTAAATGACCCAGGTCTCAAATATCTGAAAGGCCACCTGCTTTCCTACAGACCCTCTTGGGTGCTGAGATCAGTAGACTGAGACCTCTTGGTTGTCCCTCCATGCACAGATAATCTGGGTGGGTGAGGGTAGCAGCCTGAGACAGGACCTTCTCTGTGGTGGCCCCTAAGCTGTGGAACCCCCCTCCCCACAGAGCTGAATCTAATACCTTCTGGTGAATACCTTTTACCCTGCATTTTGACACTTGAGGCATATATTTTCAGGATCCACCTTTTTATGATTGTAAGCTGTTTTAATATTTCTTGTGTTTTATTGTTGTAACCCACCCTGGTACCTTTGGGGAAGGACGGGTAATTAAATAAGAATAAGAGTAAATTTTTTTTTTTTGGGGGGGTAATTTCATATTATAACTATATACTGCACGAAGAAGTCCTTTCTTTTGTCTTTCCTGAATTTTCCAACATTCAGCCTTATTGGCTGACCGTGAGTTCTGGTGAGAAAAGTTTTCCTTTCTGTATTTGCTTTATCCATGACCATTCATTGCAATTTTTGCTTACTTACAGCAGCTTTTCCTCCTCCCTGGTGTGGAGACCAAGTTGATTCCTGAGGAAGGGATTTTGCAATATTGGGTGGGGGTTTTTTGGGGGCAACATTTAGCCATTTTAAGCAGGGCCGGATTTAGGTTTGATGAGGCCCTTAGCTACTGAAGGTAATAGGGGCCTTTATATGTCCAGCTGTCCTTTGTCAACAACAAATTGTCACTGTTTTTCATGTTGAAAATATGCTATATGGTAATTTATGGACCTAATAGGTATCTAAAGCCCTTTGCACATGTTGGCATGCAACCAGTCCATGCAGAATGTAGGCACCCTATATATAGAAATGAGCAAAACAGTGATATATTAGGGAGCAGGCTAGCAGGTGGGTCCCATTACTTACCGTATTTTTTGCTCTATAAGACTCACTTTTTCCTTCCTAAAAAGTAAGGGGAAATGTGTGTGCGTCTTATGGAGCAAATGCAGGCTGCGCAGCTATCACAGAAGCCAGAACAGCAAGAGGGATCGCTGCTTTCGCTGTGCAGCGATCCCTCTTGCTGTTCTGGCTTCTGAGATTCAGAATTTTTTTTTCTTGTTTTCCTCCTCCAAAAACTAGGTGCGTCTTGTGGTCTGGTGCGTCTTATAGAACGAAAAATATGGTACATCATAGGAGCCTACACAACACAAAACACTGTTGCTGTTATGTAGGTTTTGTTTTATTTATTTATTATCGTATATTTTGGAAATATACATCCAGTTTCTTTTCCTTTATTTTTTGGGGGGCCCCCAAGAGAGTGGGGCCCTAAGCTATAGCTTGTTTAGCTTATACGTAAACCCGGCACTGATCTTAAGCCAGGGATGGTTGGGCAGAAGGCGGATGATTTTGTGCTGTGATAAAACCCGATTCCTCTTTCTGCATCCACAGCACCTTTCCCAGAAAACCCCCAGCTAAGTTTCAGACAACTATATTATGGATATCTTGGGAATCAATCACAGTTTCTCCTTCTCTTAAAAAAATAAAAAGAAGAATTTTGATTCTAGACTGATCTGCTGCTGCAAGAGGCTTCAAGACTTGAGTAGGAGAAGGTTTGGGAAGGGAGGAGAGGCATCCTTACCATACATATTTCATAGGCTGTTTGCTCTCAGCCTGACGCGGCAGAAACCTAGCCCCCTCCCCCCCCCAAAAACAAGCAATGTCTGGCAGATGGTGAGAAGTTCCAGGAATCCCACCTGGGAGAAGGAGATGGATGAGGCAGAAATGCCTCCCTTTGCATTTCAGCAGAAATGTCAAGCATGCCTGGCAGTGGTTAGCGTGGGTTGTCAGCACCCGGGGCAAGGCAAGTAATTTGCACCCCCTAACCCATGGATTTGCGCCCCCTAACCCTAACTCCCAGATGTTGCGCCTGGTGCGGCCGGCCCCCCTGCACCCCCCACGCTACGCCACTGATGCCTGGAAAGTACAGTGGTACCTTGGTTCTCAAACGCCTTGGTACTCAATCACCTTGGTTTCCAAACACTGAAAACCCGGAAGTAAGTGTTCCAGTTTCCGAACGTTTTTCGGAAGCCGAATGTGGCTGTCAGCTATTGTTTCCGGGGCACCTGCACCAATCAGAACCCGCCTTTGTTTTTGAACATTTGGAATGGATTAAGTTTGGTGTTTTTGTTTTTTTGCTATTTATTTTGTGTGAACCCAGTTCAGCTACTGATGGATTGATTGTGTGACTGTGGAGATGGATAAAAGCCCCCCATCCAAACAATGACTATCATCAGCGCAGGTAAGAAATTTTTTTACTTTTAATTTTTACCATCTACAATACAGTGGTGCCTCGCTAGACGAAATTAATCCGTTCCGCGATTCTCTTCGTCTAGCGGTTTTTTCGTCTTGCGAAGCAAGCCCATTGACAGCTTAGCGGATTAGTGCTAGAGCTGTCAAGCGGCTTCCAGCGATCAGCTGTTAAGCGGCTTATCAGCGGAACAGCTGATAAGCGGCTTAGCGGCTTAGCGGCTTAGGAAAAGGGCAAAAAAGCAAAAAAAACCCGCTGGGGGACGCAAGATTTTTTCGTCTTGTGAAGCAACCCCATAGGGAAATTCGTTTTGCGAAGCGCCTCCAAAACAGAAAAACCCTTTCGTCTAGCGGGTTTTTCGTCTTGCGAGGCGTTCGTCTTGCGGGGCACCACTGTACTGTCTTATTTATTTTATAGTACAGTACATCGATTATTGCTTTCATTTTATGGGTCAACAATCTCGTTAGATAGTAAAACTCACATTAAATTGATGTTATTATTATTACAGTGGTACCTCGGGTTACATATGTTTCAGGTTACATATGCTTCAGGTTACAGACTCCGCTAACCAAAAAATAGTGCTTCAGGTTAAGAACTTTGCTTCAGGATGAGAACAGAAATCATGCTCTGGTGGCACAGCAGCAGCAGGAGGCCCCATTACCTAAAGTGGTGCTTCAGGTTAAGAACAGTTTCAGGTTAAGAACGGACCTCTGGAATGAATTAAGTACTTAACCTGAGGTACTACTGTATTATTAAAGCACTATCATGCCACTTTAAACAGTCACAGCTTTCCCCAAAGGATCCTTTTTTGATCCCCAAAGTGTGCTGAAAGTTGTTAGCGGACCCCCTCTTTCCTTCCTAGAGCTACAATTCCCCGGGATCCCTGGGAAGAGGGGTCGATTGTTTAAACCACTGTGGGGGAGAGACAAATGCCATTTAAGAAGGATGCTAAAGATTGGTAATGTCATTCAGGAATATCACCAGCAGGTGGCAGCATTGGAACAACTATAAAAATTCCATTTTATTTTAAAAAATGTGGGTGGGTGGCTGGGGTGGGGGGCGTCGTAAAATGTATTTTTTCCATTAAAAAAAACCCCTATCTTTGTACTTGTCTTGCTCCCTGCCTCTCATGCCTCCGCTTCCAGCTTTACACTGGTCTTTCTGTACATTGCATATACGGTACTATAGCATGTTCTCTTCTGATACCCCCAATTTCTAACCACCTCCCCCACCCGCTGCTACTTGTTAGGATACCCCCTAGTCCCCCCCCCAAGAGCTACAATTCTCATAGTTACCTGTGAAGAGGTAACCACTATAACCACTATACCATAAAGGTAAAGCCATTAGGTCCAGTTGTGGACGACTCTGGTGTTGCGGCACTCATCTTGCTTTATTGGCTGAGGGAGCCGGCATACAGCTTCCGGGTCATGTGGCCAACATGACTAAGCCGCTTCTGGCAAACCAGAGCAGCGCACGGAAACGCCGTTTACCTTCCCGCTGAAATGGTACCTATTTATCTACTTGCACTTTGATGTGCTTTCGAACTGCTAGGTTGGCAGGAGCAGGGACCGAGCAATGGGAGCTCACCCCGTCGCGGGGATTCGAACCACTGACCTTCTGATCGGCAAGTCCTAGGCTCTGTGGTTTAACCCACAGCGCCACCCGCATCCCTTCCAGGGAGGGAACAGGTCCCTTAACATACTACAGCTCCCAGTATTTTTTGAATCATACTCCTTTAAAAGTATGGTGTGAATGTGGCCTCTCTTATAGGAATTCTAAGGTCATATATATATATATATATATATATAATAAATGGTCATAAATGTACAAGGCAAACACATACATAAGTATATAAACCATGTGTTTGAAATAGTACAGGAGAGCAACCCTGAAGCCATTTTGACTCTCCCAAATTGACCTCAACTATTTCTCAGCAAGGGGGAAGGAAATAGGAAAAGCTTTCCAATTGTCTTTGGACTGGAGGGGCTTACACCTCCCTGCAATTACAGTCTGGCAAGTATTTGTTAAACTACTATCGATATGTGTAAGAGATTCAGGAATTAAAGTGTTTATCATCCGAAAGGAATGGCCAGGCTACCCAGAAAATGCAGTCAAGCAAGGCATTATCCTGGCAGACAGGAGAGAAGCAACACACTCAAATTTCTGCTGGGGAGCGCCTGCTTCTGTGATATATGTATGATGTTTTGGGGAGTGGTCTTTAGCTACTGGCAATGTCAAACGTTTATATAAAAGCATGGACACCACTGTTCTGGGTTCCTCCTCCCTCCTGCATGTGGTGAGTGGGGACCCTGTGGCAACAGTTTAATAAAGAACAGGCTTACTAGCTGCTTTGCTTCTCAATATTTTCTGGTTGGCCTCTGTTATTTTCTCCTATAGAAAACCTACATAAGGATGCTATACGGGCTCTTGGGTAACCCATAAGGGATAAAGGAACTGTTTCCCCCCCTTATAACAACCTCAGTCTGATATTTCAACATTACCACAACAAGCAAACCTTTACCAGGGAGAATGGCTAATCGCTGCACTCCCATCCCTGTTAATCGTAGAATCGTAGAACTAGGAGGGTACCCCAAGGGTCATCTAGTCCAGCCCCCTGCAATGCAGGAATCACAGCAAAAGAATCCCGGACAGGTGTCCAACCAACCTCTGCTTAAAAACTTCCAAGGAACGAAAAGCCATTACCTTCATAAAATGGAACATACTCCCTTGGAAGCTCTCTTTCCTTGGGTAGACTTCCAACAGAGGTCTGATGGCCACCTGCCAGGGATTCTTCAGCTGTAATAATAATAATAATAATAATAATAATAATAATAATAATAATAATAATTCATTATATATACCCTGCCCATTTGGCTGGGGTTCCCCAGCCACTCTGGGCGGCTCCCAACAGAATATTAAAATACAATAGTCTATTAAACATTAAAAGCTTCCCTAAACAGGGCTGCCTTCAGATGTCTTCTAAAAGTCTGGCAGTTGTTTTTCTCTTTGACAACTGGTGGGAGGGCGTTCCAGAGGGCAGGTGCCACTACCGAGAAGGCCCTCTGCCTAGTTCCTTGTAACCTCACTTCTTATAGGGAGGGAATTGCCAGAAGGCGCTCGGCACTGGAACTCAGTATGTGGGCTGAACTATGGGGGTGGAGATGCTCCTTCAGGTATACTGGGCTGAGGCCGTTTAGGGCTTTAAAGGTCAGCACCAACACTTTGAATTGTGCTCAGAAATGTACTGGGAGCCAATGTAGGTCTTTCAAGACCAGTGTTATGTGGTCTCGGTGGTGCTACCAGGCTAGCTCATTAGGAGGGGTTGGAGTAGATGACCCCTGGGATCCCTTCCAACTCAATGATTCTGTGATTACCAGGAATCTGTGTGCAGACCACAGGCCTCACCCCCCAGCTCCAAAACTCTTGACATTCTCTTTCCGTGTCTCCCCTCATGTAGCAGGTGGGCCTGGAGTCTGGGCAGACAACCTGTCTTGCTGCAGCCCAGCCGTCGAGGCTTCCCCCTGCCCGCCAAAGGAGATGCCTGCAGATCTATAAATAAGCAATTAGCGCTTCTTCTCCCATCAAGAGGGGCATGCGGTGGGAATGCGGGCGCTCCCCCCCCCGCTAAAGATCCTCGCTGGCAGAACAGACAGCTGCATCTGTGCAGCGTTTCGCAGCCGCTTAATATTCCCCAACAAAAGTCCTTCCACAACGAAAACTTTAATTGCATTAATCTTCCAATGGCTGCACATTTCCAACCTCCCTCCCAACCCAAATCCACATCTCTGCTTCCCTTCCCCTGACAACCCGTTAAACTGAATCTCCCTGCTAATCGCAGCTGCCAAAGCACAATAACGTTCTCGCGCCGGACGTGCGTTTGCTAATTAGACAAGCGTGGAAAAATAGCTGCTGGCCGATGATCGTGAGGGCCTTTCATCTTGGAAGAGGGCCAGCTGTCACCCTGCCACTACGTGACGTTGTCGTGCTTCAGGAAAGCCGCCTTGTATGCAGTCAGATCAATGGTCTCTCTAGACTCAGGGCTCATCCACACTCAGCTTCCTGCAATTTCTTGGCACAGATCCACACTTTAAAGCTCTGCGTCTGAGGGCTTCTCCCTCACTGCTTTCTGCAGGAAAAGCTGCTCTTTAAAGCTGATTTGGAGCCAACGGCTGTTTGGGTTTTCTGCAGAATGCTGTTCTAATAAACGGAAATCTGCCCTTTTCCCTTATGGGGTATCCAAGAGCCCATATAGAGTCCTTACATAGGTTCCCTATTGGTAGGAGAAAATAACAGAGGCCAACCAGAGAATATTGAGAAGCAAAGCAGCTAGCAAGCCTAATCTTTATTGATCTGTTGTAACAGGGTGCTCCCCTCACACGCAGGAAAGGAGGAGGACCCAGAACCCAGGTGTGTCTGCCCTTATATAGACATTTTAAAATCCCCACCCTGGAGTTCAAGACCACCCCGAGACCCATCATACCTACATCACAGAAGGGGCGGTCTACAGCAAAAATCTGAGTGCGTTGTTTATCTCCTGTTGTTGTTTATCTCCTGTCTGGCAGGTTACCTGTTAATGCTTACTTGATTGGACACCCTGGGGAGCCTGGCCAGTCTTTTGTCATGATAAATACTTAGTTCCTGAGCCAGGTCACAGGCTCACACCCTATTCATATCTTAAATGTGCCCTTAAGACAGGATTTGTGAAGGAAAAGACAATGGGGAGGCTTTTCCATTTTCCTTTGACCTTGCAGAGCAAACATTTGGCCAGTTTGGGAATCAAAAATGGCTTCAGGTCAGACTTCCTGTACTGATCTAGGTACTTGTTTGGTTGGTACATTTATGAACATTTATTATTCATCTAAGACCTTAAAATTCTTATCACACTGTTTGCTCCGATTCAGCTGCAAAGAGTGGCATTTGCAGAAAGTAGCGGGGGGGGGGGAAGCCCTTGGATACAGTGCTTCAAAGGGCAAACCTGTGCTTAGAAATGTGGCACAAGGTGGTGGACATGTACACTAGTAAAAGCTTTCTGGGAAATGATCTACAATGAATGAAAGAAAATGTTTAAAAATACATATGTTAAGAAACCGGAAGCGTTTTTGTTAGGTATAATAGGTGAAGAGGTTCCAAGAGAAGATAAAAGACTTTTTATGTCTGCAACGACGGCAGTGAGAATGCTACTAGCCCAGAGATGGATGGAAGGAAGAAGTACCAGCAAAAGAAGAAACAAACTGACGGAGTGTGCAGAGATGGTGAAAATGATGGGGAAGAACAGAAACCAGGAAGATCAAGTACTGTCATACCTCATGTTACGTTTGCTTCATGTTACACTTTTTCAGGTTGTGTCCCGCAGTGACCTAGAAGTATTGGAAAGGGTTACTTCTGGGTTTCACCGCTTGCGCATGTGCACAAGTGCGAAATCTCACTTCGCGCATGTGCACAAGTGCCAAATTGTGCTGCACACCTGCACAGATATGGTGCTTCAGGTTGTGGGCTTTTCATGTTGCGAACAGGCCTCCGGGACGGATCCCGTTCGCAACCAGAGGTACCACTGTATTGTTAAAAGACTGGAGTCAATTTTTAATTTATTTAAAAGACCACTGTAAACAGTTAACATCATTGGCAGGGATGTAATGACACTTGTAATGTGAAATAACTATGGTAATTATGGATATATATATATATTAGATGGATAACGGTAAAAGATGCAGAGAATTTAATCATAAATATGGAACCCATGGGGGGGGGAAGGAGGTCCCCCTTCAAAAGAACCTTTTATTTTACTATTTGAAATAGTTAAAGTTAAAATGTATAAAATTGTGTAAAACCAATAATTTTTTATTTTATTTTATTTTAAATAGAAACGTGGCACAAAGAGGAAGTCTGGATGAGCCCTCAGTATTGCCTACAATGACTGGCAGTGGGTCACATGAGAACAGAAGAGTAGTGTTATGTACTGAAGTTCTCACCCTGGGCCAGCAGGGGGATACTGTACATAGTTCAGGTCCACATATGCAAATAAGGGATCAAAAGTGACGTTCAGTGATTGGATAGTTACAGAAAGTTGTTACAGTTACGTTGTACTGGAGCTCTATATAAGCAGGCTGGCTGAACCCTTCAGTTCAGTTCTGTTCTGGCCTGTGAATAAACAAGAGCTGTTTGGAGAATCGCTGTGTCGTCTGATATGTTCACCCACAACTTAACAAGGAGCCTGCAGGATCAAGCCAGTGGTCTGTCTAGTCCAGCATCCTGTTCTCACAGGGGCCAATCAGATGCCCCGATGGGAAACCTGCAAGCAGGATTCAAGCACAAGAGCCCTCTCTCCTCCTCCAGCTTCCAGCAACTGGGATTTGAGAGCATGGCTGCCTCTGATGGTCCTTACAAATCCCTTGAATCTGCTTCAAGTCACCACACTTCCACGTTCTCCGTCAGATAATCAGCTAACAGAAAAACCAGCCAACCCCCAGCTGCTACTACACCATTTATTCCTTTTGATATGCATTTACAATGCGAATGCAATACAAATACTAACAACGTCCACCAACCTGGATGGCTTCCAAGGAAGATTAGAGAAATTCACGGAGGAGAAAGCTAACAACAACGATGTTTCTGAATACCAGTTGCTGGAAAACATGGAAGGGGAGAGCTGCTCTCGCACTCAGGACCTGTTTTCTTTTTGGGACATCTGAGTGGCCACTGTGCAAACAGGATGCTGGACTAGATGGGTCATTGGCCTGATCCTGCGGGCGCTTGTTATCCTCTTACGTTCTTAGTTGGCAGGCACCGTGTGTACGTTTCGGGAAATGACTGCAGGGTAACCGGGCGAGGATTAAATTTGTACGATACGTTGCGAGAGGCGTAATTATTAACTTCATTCAAAGGGTGCAATTATGCTGATAAATCTCACCGGGCTGCACTGATCAGGAAAACAGATGAGCATATTTGCGTGTCCCTGTCTCCTCCGTCCCTCCCTCCTTTCTTCCCATCTGAAATGGGTTGAATTAGTTAAGTCTTGGGAAGAAAATGATTTGCCTCCTCCCTTAATGGTAATAAATTTTGTCTCTCTCTAATATAATCGCTGTTGTGTTGTTACTGCCTGTGAGAAACCATTTATCGCTTGCAGTTTTCTCCCCTGAAAGAGACAGGTTGTGACCTTCGTGAAGGTTAAAACTAATTAGAGAAGCAATTCAGGTCTGGTCCTGGAAATAAATTCTAACAGGTTGCTGGGTGGTTGTTACAGCAATGATTCAATGGCAGGCTCTGTTTCATTGCATCTGAAGCAGTTTTAAAGCGGGAGGGGAGTTGGAGGGAGGGAGGCAAGGGACCTTGCATTGGGAGGGAGCTCTGGAAGAAAAGGGTTCAACTCCACCTCTGACCTGAGACAGGGGTGGCCGAATCTGTCAATTTTACTTTCTCACAATTTCCCATTTCCCCAGTCTTAAGCTCTCCACATTCCCTCATTATTTTGTGTTTCTTCTTCAAAAGCATGTAATGAATATTTGTCAGATTTTTATTATTGCTATTATTGCTATTATTGCTATTATTATTAGGTAAAGGTAATGGGACCCCTGACCATTAGGTCCAGTCGTGACCAACTCTGGGCTTGCGACGCTCATCTCGCTTTATTGGCCGAGGGAGCTGGCGTACAGCTTCTGGGTCATGTGGCCAGCATGACTAAGCCACTTCTGGCGAACCACAGCAGCACACGGAAACGCCATTTACCTTCCCGCCATGCTTTCGAACTGCTAGGTTGGCAGGAGCAGGGACTGAGAAACGGGAGCTCACTCCGTCACGGGGATTTGAACCGCCGACCTTCTGATCAGCAAGTCCTAGGCTCTGTGGTTTAACCCACAGCGCCACCCGCGTCCCATTATTATTATTAGTGTTCATTTATTACCTGCCCTTCATCCTAAGGTCTCAGGGTGTGCTGTTGTGTGTTCAAATGTTTCCCAAGGGAAGCTCAATTCCAGCTCCCCGACCACCAACATTAACCCCGTGATCTCAGGAGACAACAGAAGAGTGTGCCTTCACAGGTAAAGTCAAACCATTGTAGAGTTACAGTGCTTGTTGTGGCTGCTGTAGAGACTGATAGTGGGGGAAAAGACATGTTTTGTTGCAGCTGGGGCAGATGAAGGCATCCGGTTTTGCTGCTGCAGATGCACTCTGGGCTTTCTTCTCTCTGCACTCCTCCCAGTGATCATTCCTCCTCTGGTCACTGTTGTCTCCAGGCACTGCGGTCGTCTGCAAGGGATTGCCTAACCTTCTTGCCAAGTTTGCAGACATCTTTGTAACACAGAGTTGGTCTGCCAATTGGCCTGGTGCCAGAAGCCAGAAGCTCCCCGAGAGCATGTCCTCAGAGATTCTGCCACCTTCCATTCTGTAGACATGACCAAGCCAGCGTAGACGTCACTAAGACAGAAGTGTGATCATCTGCAACTAATCCAGAATGCGGCAGCTAGACTGGTGACTGGGAGTGACCACCGAGACCATATAACACTGGTCCTGAAAGACCTACATTGGCTCCAGGTACGTTTCTGAGCACAATTCAAAGTGTTGGTGCTGACCTTTAAAGCCCTAAACAGCCTCAGCCCAGTGTAATTGAAGGAGCGTCTCCACCCCCATCGTTCAGCCTGGACACTGAGGTCCAGCTCCAAGGGCCTTCTGGCGGTTCCCCCACTGCCAGAGGTGAAGTTACAGGGAACCAGGCAGAGGGCCTTCTCGGTAGCGGCATCTGCTCTGTGGAACGCCTTCCCATCAGATGTCAAGGAGAATAAAGAACTATCTGACTTTCAGAAGACATCTGAAGGCAGCCCTGTTTAGGGAAGTTTTTAATGTTTGATGTTTTATCGTATTTTTAATATTCTGTTGGGAGCTGCCCAGAGTGGCTGGGGAAACCCAGCCAGATGGGCAGGTTACAGTGGTACCTCGGGTTAAGAACTTAATTCGTTCCAGAGGTCCGTTCTTAACCTGAAACTGTTCTTAACCTGAGGTACCCCTTTAGCTAATGGGGCCTCCTGCTGCCACTGAGCCGCTGGAGTACAATTTCTGTTCTCATCCTGAAGCAAAGTTCTTAACCTGAGGTACTATTTCTGAGTTAGCGGAGTCAGTAAACTGAAGCGTCTGTAACCTGAAGCGTCTGTAACCCGAGGTACCACTGCATAAGTAATAAATAATAATAATAATAATAATAATAATAATAATAATAATAATAATTATTATTATTATTATTATTATTTCTGATGCAGCACATGTGGAAAGACATTCAGGTGTTGCTCCTGGGGGTATAAGTTCCCCCTGACTCATTTCCACAAAACAGCGTGCTTCACATGCAACTCTAGTAGACCTTCATCTTGATATTGGCTGTTAACATTCTCCCTTTTGGAGAGGCGAGCCACTGCCGCAGCTGCCTTGCTAATACACATGTCCAGCTCAGCGACGATGGAAAGGTTGCTGGTTATGGTGTAGCCCAGGAGGACAAAATTGCCTATCACCTCAAGCCTGAGTTCACAAGTGCTGATGACTGGAGTGCTGGTGACGTCCTGACAGGGGTGGAGTTGGGTCTTTCAAATTTCAGTGGCACCCTGTGCGGGGCCAACCTTTGCCTCTCGCCTTCTTTTCTGCTCAATTCACCAAATCATAGTTGCAATTCCCTGTGGTGCTCTCCACGGCTTGGAGCCCAATGTAACAGAACTGACCGCACTGCCCTAACTCCGCCTCTGGTCTTGACCCAGGATATTGGTATTCATCAGGATGATGGTGAGGCCGAACTCCATGCAGGCTTGGGCAAAAGCGGCTGGTGCGTCTCTGTAGAGCTTCGTCAGAGTGTTCTGTCGAGGCTGCGTCATCTGCAAACAACATCTCAGGCCCCAGAGAGGGTTACAACATTAACACATTTACTACACGTTTCTCTCAATGCACTCCTTTTTACAAGCAATTTTCTCTAATATAGTTTATTTTTGTATGTTATCTGCACTGATAGATGCATTCTTATACACATTTCTACCTACACGCACACATTCTGTGTGCTGTTTGCCTTAATATAGTGTATTTTTTGCATGTAACGCCAATGACTGGGAGAGTGCTGCTGCTGTTATCAGGTTCTGCTTTTGGGCTTCCTAGAAGAGGCATCTTGGTAGCCACAGTGAGAACAAGGTGCTGGACTAGATCATGGAGTCATAGAATCGCAGAGTTGGAAGGGACCCTGAGGATCATCTAGTCCAACCCCCTGCAATTCAGGAATATGCAGTCATAGCGATCCATAGTTAGAATTTGGCAAATGTGTCCTCTTTTTTGCTCTTGAAACTATGGGAACTTTACTGTTATAAGACAAAAACCGCTCCTTTCCCCTTATAGGGTATCCAAGAGCCCGTATAGAGTCGTTATATAGGTTCTCTATTGGTAGGAGAAAATAACAGAGGCCAACCAGAGAATATTGAGAAGCAAAACAGCTAGTAAGCATGATCTTTATTAAACTGCTGCATCAGGGTGCTCAACCCCACCCCCACGCAGAGAGGGAGGAGAGGAACCGTGAACAATGTTGTGCAAGCTCTTATATAGACTTTTGAAATTGCCACCCTGTAGCTCAAGACGCGGGTGGCGCTGTGGATTAAACCACAGAGCATAGAACTTGCCGATCAGAAGGTTGGCGGTTCGAATCCCCGTGACGGGGTGAGCTCCCGTTGCTCGGTCCCTGCTCCTGCCAACCTAGCAGTTCGAAAGCACGTCAAAGTGCAAGTAGATAAATAGGTACCGCTCCCACGGGAAGGTAAACGACGTTTCCGTGCACTGCTCTGGTTTGCCAGAAGCGGCTTAGTCATGCTGGCCACATGACCCGGAAGCTGTACGCCAGCTCCCTCAGCCAATAAAATGAGATGAGCACCGCAACCCCAGAGTCGGCCACGACTGGACCTAATGGTCAGGGGTCGTTTTACCTTTACCTTTACCTAGCTCAAGACCCCTCCCCCCAATACATCATACATACATCACAGAAGGGGCAGTCTACAGCAGAATCTTGTCTGGCAGGAAACCTGTTAATGGGTTTACCTGGACAGCCTGGCCATTCTTTTGTGATGGTAAATACCTTTAGTTCCTGAATCCAGGTCACAGGCTCACCCTATTCATACACAAATGTGCCCTTAAGGCAGGATTTGTGAGCGCAGAGGCAATGGGGAGGCTTTTCCCATTTCCATCCAAACTGCAGAGGAATACTTGAGGTCACTGAAAGAGTCAAAATGGCTTTAGGACTGTTTTCCTGTACTGTTTTCAGACATGTGGTTTATATATTTATGTATGTGTTTGCCTGGTAAATTTATGAACATTTATTTTATGTTTTAGACCTTATAATTCTCATAACACCCACCATAAGAAGCGCCTGCCAGACTGGGCTGATGGCATCTTCCTCTCTTAGATTCAAACCCTCAAGAACTGGAAGGGACCCAAACTCACCTCACCGTGTTCAACAAACAGTGGTGTTAACTGACTGACGATTGGATGGACTGCCCCAGATCCTCTCGGCAGAAGCACCCCAAGGCATCCCATGGGCAGCACCCCACTCCTGCCCACCTGGGGGAAGAGCCAGCTGCTGTTCCCCGGCACGGCACACATGGTTCTCCAGACCGGATCAGCTCCTCCAAGTGGATGTTTAAGCAGGCCTGTCTGTTTGCTTGAGGGATTGGAGCCTGACATGATAGGAAGTGATTTAATAATAGCAATATTTTCTTCAAATATTTGCACTGTGCTTTATTTCTCCCCGAGCAGAGCAGGCAAGGAAAAGAAGTTGTCCTTCAGTTTGCGGGGACTTTCCATTGTGGGTTGCATTGAGGCGTGGCCAGCCAGACTTGGATTGTCGGCACAGTTTGCCTCCATGTCTGTACCCCCCCCCCGACCCTCTCACTTACCTGGAGTGGGACATCACAGAATATAGCATAGTGGGGAATGTGGCTGTTGCACTCAGTTCCTGTTTGTTGGCTTCCTTAAGTGGCATCTCAGTGGCCGTTGTGAGGACAGACTGAAGGAATAGAAGGCATATCCTCCCACATTTCTCCAATGAAAATAGGAACGTCCTACTCTATAATAGGGACGCGGGTGGTGCTGTGGGTTAAACCACAGAGCCTAGGATTTGCTGATCAGAAGGTTGGCGGTTCGAATCCCCGTGACGGGGTGAGTACCTGTTGCTCGGTCCTTGCTCCTGCCAACCTAGCAGTTTGAAAGCACGTCAAAGTGCAAGTAGATAAATAGGTACTGCTCCAGCAGGAAGGTAAACGGCGTTTCCGTATGCTGCTCTGGTTCGCCAGAAGCGGCTTAGTCCTGCTGGCTACATGACCCAGAAGCTGTACGCCAGCTCCCTCGGCCAATAAAGCGAGATGAGCGCCGCAACCCCAGATTCGGCCACGACTGGACCTAATGGTCAGGGGTCCCTTTACCTTTATTCCATAATAACAATAGTAATTTTATTATTTGTACCCCACCCATCTGACTGGGTTGCCCCGGCCTCTCTGGGAGGCTTCCAACATACAAGGTGTGACCGGAAAGTTCGGTAAATGGTCACAGAAATCAGACAGTGAGAAATATTCAACTCACTAACTTCAGTAACGATTTCATGCGGAAATTTCATCATTCTGTCACTCTGTTGACATTTGCTGCCATTCTGCTCATCGACAGTCTGCCAGACGGAGGGTCATCTTCGATGGTTTGCCACCCTTCACAAAAACACTTAAACCACTATACACTGTCTTTCAAGTTACAGCTTCATCACCATACACAATTATGGGCATTTCATGGGTTTCTGATGCCAATTGTATATTCGAATATTTGTCGCTGGCTGGTTTTTGTGACCATTCACCAAACTTTCTGGTCACACCTTGTATATAAAAACATTAAACCTAAAAAACTTCCCTATACAAGGCTGCCTTCAGATGTCTTCTAATGGTTGTGTAGTTACTTATCTACTTGGCTTGGGGGAGTCACATAACTTCATACCCTCCAACATTCTTCTGATGGAAATAGGGAAGACCTGAGGAAAAGCGAGACATTCTGGGATCAAATCAGAAACTGGGACAGCTTCTGTAAATCTGGGACTGTCCCTGGAAAATAGGGACACTTGGAGGGTCTGAGATGGGCCCCCTTTTGCCTGATCCAAAAAGACTCTTCTTACGTTTTTATGGAAGAAGAGAAGAAGAATAAGAATTTGGATTTGATATCTCGCTTTATCACTACCTGAAGGAGTCTCAAAGCGGCTAACATTCTCCTTTCCCTTCCTCCCCCACAAAAAACATTCTGTGAGGTGCGTGGGGCTGAGAGACTTCAGAGAAGTTTGACTAGCCCAAGGTCACCCAGCAGCTGTATGTGGAGGAGCGGAGACGCGAACCCGGTTCCTCAGATTACGAGACTACCACTCTTAACCACTACACCACACTGGCTCTCAGTGGAAGCTCAAAGTCCACAGGCAGTCCATCTAGATGCCTAGTTTCTTAGGGGCATTTAGCCACTGTGAGAACAGGATACTGGACTAGATGCTCCCTGCTCCTGGTTGGCTCAGCCAGTGGGGAGTCTTCTTATGCTCTTAAGTCCATGGCAGCCATATTATGATACCCTCCATGGGTTGTACTCAGCATTCTCTGTCCTTCAGCACAAGAGCCCTTGCACTACTAGGTGGTGGAGTTTAAAGGTTATGCAACAAAGGAATCCACAAAGTTCTGCTAAAGAAGTCTGTTGGTCAGCAGCAGATTCTCGTGGTGCTACATCTAATTCTTATTCTGCAACAGCTGGTTATTGTGGCGCAACAGCCAGCTCTTATGCAATCCATTGCACAGTCCCTCCCTACTTATAATTATGCAGGGACGCGGGTGGCGCTGTGGTCTAAACCGCTGAGCCTCTTGGGCTTGCTGATCGGAAGGTTGGTGGTTCAAATCCCTGTGACAGAGTGAGCTCCCGTTGCTCTGTCCCAGCTCCTGCCAAGCTAGCAGTTCGAAAGCATTCCAGTGCAAGTAGATAAATAGATACCACTCTGGTGGGAAGGAAAATAGCATTTCTTTGTGCTCTGATTTCCATCACGGTGTCCCGTTGTGCCAGAAGTGGTTTAATCATGCTGGCCACATGACCTGGAAAGCTGTCTGTGGACAAACACCGGCTCCCTTGGCCTGAAAGCGAGATGCGCGCTGCATCCCATAGTTGCCTTTGACTGGACTTAACCATCCAGGAGTCCTTTACCTTTTTTTTAACCTTTTACTTATAATTATAGGCGACCAAATTATGGCCGACTCTACCTGACGAGATGTTGTTGGGCTCCGCTTCTCCCCCCACCCCCAGACAATTGTGGTTGTAGTTGGAGTTCATCCTCCTATCTGTTCATAAATCTGGGGTTGGAATTCTGAACATGAAGTCAGCTCCATGTCATTCTCGCTTTGCTTCAGCCGCCACGTAATTGTTGGCAGCACTTTTAAAAAAACCACCAGGGAGCTCTTTGGAAACCACATGCAAAAGGAAATCAAGTTTCCACTCTGGAGTAGGAAATTGAAAAGGAGGTGGTGGGGAGGGGGGGGGAAGGGGAGATGTTTATGGAACATTTTCTCCAGCTCTCCTTGGATGGTGCAAAAGTGTGGCTGTCACTCACAAACTATTAATTTTAACTTGTTACTTTGTTTTGTGTGTGTGCGTGCGTGTGCATTTCCTCTGCTTGCAAACACCAGAAGACAAGGGAGGATTGACTGCTAACAGCAGCGAGTGCTGCTTTATCCAATCAAGGAATTCATCCAATCAAGGAAGATTCAGGAGAGATTTTTTAAAAATCCTTCTTTACGCAGCACATAGACAAACTGCGGAACTCACTCCCACAGGATGCAGTGATGGCCACTGACTTGGATGGCTTTAAAGACGGGTTGGGGGTGGGAAATTCACAGAGGATAAGGGGATCCATGGCTACTAGCTACAGTGGCTATGCTCTGGCTCCATATTGAGAGACAGTGTTGCTTCTGAATGCCAGGTGCTGGAAACCACTGGAAGGGAGAATAGGGAAGGATGTTCTTGTGATCAGGTCCTACTCACAGGCTTACCTTTGAGGTGTCTTGTTGGCCACTGTGAGAACAAGATGCTGGTGTCAGTCTTCAGGGAATCCGATACCTCTCCCGGGGGCAGCCAAAACGCAGAGAAACAAGAAGAGTCCTCACCACATAATTTATTCAGTATTCACAGAGAGAGAGAGAGACGAAAGAATGCAGTCTCTATCAAATAATGGTGTTGCTTCGAGTAAAGTTCCACCCCCTCTGTCTCTCCTATTATACGTCATCCCTACGTTGGCTGATCTTTGTTTTTTGCCTCTGAGCTTTCTGTTCTACTACAGTGCAACCTCTACTTACGGACGTAATCAGTTCTGGAGGTCCGTCTGTAAGTCGATCCAGGTCGCTGGTAGAAGTGCCGTTGTGCACAGGTGCATTCGGCGGCAGCGCACTTCTGCGCACGCGCAAACTGCAGAAGCCACTTCTGCACGTGCGCGAATCAGGGTAAACCCAGTATTTACTTCCGGGTTTGCCGCGGTTGCAACTTGGATCAGGCCCAAGTAGAGGTGGTCTTAAGTAGAGGTTCTACTGTACTCTCAATGCACACTGGGTCCTGGGAGAAGAGGGGTCAGGAATGCTTTCCAAAGATACTGAGTCTGTCAGCTGTCTCTCCCCTGGTTCTTCTTCTTCCTTCCTTCCCAATATTTCCCAGCTTCTCCCCTCTGCAGCCTCTGAACTATGTCCTTCTGCAAAGCACTGTTCTAAATCTATACTGTCCTCCTGTTCTCAGGAAGGTTCAGGAGGAGGAGGGGTGGCCCCCACCATTCCTCCTCAGTCGAGCCCCTGACAGCTGGACTAGATGCGCCCCTTTGGCCTGATTCAGCCAGGTCCTTAATTCAGCCCAGGGGCTGAACACAGTTCACAACCCTTGCTTCATAGCCTAGGGTATTTATTCATTTATTCTCATTTACACCCCACTTTTTTTCTCTCCAAGGAGCTCTAGGTGGAGCATATCATTCTCCTCCTTTAGTCTCCACGACAATCCTGCAGGGTAGGTTAGGCTGAGAGGCAGTGACTGGCTCTCCAGGACACACCCAGTGAGCTTCATGGCCAAGTTTGGATTAGAACCCTTTCTTAGTCACACTCTAACCACTACACCACACTGTCTCTGGGCTTTCCCTCCCCTGACTTCAAAGGCTGTTCACCATTCCTGCGATATTGCCATGCAGACGCTAGGTGTCCCGCTTGCCATTTCCTCGCGCAAACAGACGTGGCCGAAACCACCGGTGGAATGCTAAGATGGGTTTGTTCCAGAGAAAAGAAGAAATGGACATTGAAAAATGGGTGTCAGATGTTCAGGACATAGAGAAATATTGTCTCCTGATAGGGAACACCCCCCCTTACAATCTGAGAACCCATCCATCACCAAATAAATAAAAATTATAATCAAAGAACAGAGTGACTCGGAAACCTGGAAGGCAGGTGATAAACTCACTTTCCGTGAGAGGCGATAAATCAATGAGCTAAACTTTTTTATTTGCTGTTAACGCCCAGGAACTGAGGCCCCGGGTAAGCGGAATAGACAAAACTGTGTTGCAAGAATGGGGTGCCAAATGGTTTCCCCTGCCTCCTTCCTATAATTGGAGGCGGCATCCCTGAACAGGCAGCGTCGCTCAATGGACACCATCCAAGTGCTGGAAGGTTTGTGGTGTCACTGCTGAGCCTAATGGGGAATTGCAGGGAAGGTGTTGGTTTTTTTTTTTTTTTGCAAAGTAATAGCATTGTTGAAAGCAGTTAGGATCAAGGGTGGCTTGTCAGCGGTGTGGCTTTCAAGGCAGGCTGCAGAGCGCAGAGGTTTCCTTCTCTGGACTGGATATTGTTCACTGGCCCAGGTGCTGCTCTCCCAGGAAACAGATTTAAAAGTTAGCAAAATAGGAAACAGAGAATCAGGCTTTCTGGGAGGTTGATTTAACAGGTTGACTTAAAAAGTTGGGATATAAATGCAATAAACAAACATATAAAATTCAGCAAGTGTTGGTCTATATTCCTTCAGACCAGACCCTGAGAATGACATTGAGGTCCAGCTCTGAGGACCTTCTGGCGGTTCCCTCCCTGTGAGAAGTGACGTTACAGGGAACCAGGCAGAGGGCCTTCTCGGTGGTGGCGCCCGCCATCAGATGTCAAGGAAATAAACAACTCTCTGACTTTTAGATGACATCTGAAGGCTGTCCTGTTTAGAGAAGTTTTAATGCTTGATGCCTTACTGTGTTTTAATGTGTTGGAAGCCACACAATCAGATGGGCAGCAATAACAACAATGATAAATAAACAGAAAAGGGGGTTATTTTGTCCACAGAAGCAAGAAGACCAAGGAAGAGGGGAGGTGGAGAGAAGGTGGAACTTCTCAACTCATATTTCTGCTTTGGTCTTCTCCAATGAAGGGAATTGTGTTTGGTCTGGGGAAAGTACAGTAACAACCATATCCCCCTGATTCATCGATCAGTATTCACAATCTGGGAAAGCATGGTGGTAGTGTAGACTTCTGCCCCCTACAAGAAAAATTGTAGATATAGTTGCTCGACATGCCGAAGATAGAGCAGGCTTTTTCTCTGCTGCTGTGCACACAACAGGGCTAGAACCCTGGGTGGACAATGTGAGGAAGGAGATTTCCGTTTGATGGCAGGAGAAGCTTCCTAGCAGTTAGAGCTTTTCTGACAGTGGAGCAGTCCACCTCAGCAGGCAACAGCCTCTTCTTCCCTGGAGGTATCTAAGCAGAGGTTGAATAGCTACCTTGCCACCTGTTCTGTCAATGCACCCTACATGGCAGAATCTGCAGTGAGCTGGGGGTTGCTATAGATGTCCTCTGGGGTCCCACCCAGCCCTATAATCCTGCAATCCCTTCTCTGCAGCTGGCAGTGCATCCGATGGAGACAGAAACTCTCCTTTCTCTCTGTGTTGCACATTTCCCGACTTATTAATAGGAGGAGGAAGCAGCTGATCCGTTGACCTCAGATTCTCCATCCACTGGCTAATTGAGGCTCCGGCAGCAGTCCGTGGCCCTGGGGCGTTGCCACGAAGGGAGTAAATGATGGAGAAGAAGCTGCAATTTCCAGGGATTGGGGAAGTGTTCTTCGCCTCCTATTATAATGTGCGAACAATGGTCAAGTGCCTGAGTCCCCCGTCAGCAGACGCAGCTCCGCTCCTCACCCTCCAGAATGAAACGGATTACAAGTGTATCATTAATACACCGGGCCCCTGACAGTGCTCGACAGATTTAATTTTGGTGCCGAGATGAGTGGCACTGGGATTCTCCCTCACCTCCACGCTGGAAATGAAAAACAGATTCCGCTCGCAACCAGTAAATATTGGGGGCTTAAGCAAATAGAAAGTCAAGAAGGAAAAAAGCAATTTTCCTCCAGCTTCAGTCTCAATATGTCTAATGTGAAAGGTTGTGTGCTGCCTGATGGATTCATCTTCAATTATATCATGCCTTTGAATTTATGTGGCCTTGGCTCTTTAAAAGCAGATAGAGAGGGAGAGAGAGGCAGAGTGCTGAGATCGAGCAAGGTTTTCAGGTAACCTAGGGATAGACTCCACATGGAGCTGCCCTCAAATGACTCAGAAACTTCCCTTGGCCCAAAATGCAGCTTGGCTTCTGTTTAGTTCTCAGCTAATTGCTGTTGTGCTCAAGTCCTGCTCCCATTGGAGAATGTGGCTGGCCACTATGGGGCAGGATGCTGTACTGATCCATCAGCTAGACTCGTCTGAAGTTCTCCTCTATACTTTTTACCTGGATGTAGCTTTTCAAGCGTGGCATATTATTTGCTACAAGGAAAACATCAGCAAAACAATTACACGGGAGGGATGAACAGGTTGGGATAAGGGAAAAATTCTAGCTGCTTTTCTCTCCATCTCATCACCCCCCCCCCCTTGCTGCATCTCTTCTATCTCTATATCTCTGCCTCCTTCATTTGGGGGGGGGGCTTATTTTTTCCAAAGGGAAGACACACTACGAAAAAGAGAGGATGGCTGGGCACAGGTGGGAGGGGGGTAGAGGTGAGCCTTGAACGCTCGACATCACCCCCAGTTACAGGAAATGATAATGATAAAACTCAGCCTGATCCTTTCAGAAAAAAAGGTTGATGGGGCCATAAACAACTCAATCCCATTAGTTAGGAGATCTTTACAGCTCCGCCTGGTCAAAACTTCAGGAGCGAGAGCCACGGTTCAGAGACCCAATGGCTGACCTCAATATGCGCAACCACGTCTCGGTTTTATGGCTTGGGATTACAGCTTGCGGACGGCTGAATTGGAAAGCCTGAAAAAAAGCAGAGTGCTCAGCAGAGAGGAGGAGGAGGAAGAAGAAGAAGAGGGGAGGATGCACCAGGTGGTGGTGGTGGGATGACCTCTTAACTACTGCCCCCCACTGCCTACAACCACTAGAATGGGGGGGGGCAGTGGCTGGGTCAAGAGGTCTATCTTCATTCTCAGCTTCAGCTTCATCTCCACCCCTCAACCACATGGTGGATATAATGCAAGCTGAGATCACCCTTCTGCCACTCGTATAGTTTAAGGGGAAGGGGAGGCTGTCGAGTTAATAAGAGACCACCCGTCTTCTCTGTCTGGTGTGATTGTGCAGGGGTGAGGCCACCCCTCTACATCTCTGTGGCCGCAGGGCAGGGGTAAGAGGGTGACCCAACACCACTAGGGCAGGGGGAGGCAGCTAGGTCAAGAGGCTGCCGCAGCATCATCTCATAGAATCATAGAATCATAGAGTTGGAAGAGACCACAAGGGCCATCGAGTCCAACCCCCTGCCAAGCAGGAAACACCATCAGAGCACTCCTGACATATGGTTGTCAAGCCTCTGCTTAAAGACCTCCAAAGAAGGAGACTCCACCACACTCCTTGGCAGCAAATTCCACTGTCGAACAGTTCTTACTGTCAGGAAGTTCTTCCTAATGTTTAGGTGGAATCTTCTTTCTTGTAGTTTGGATCCATTGCTCCGTGTCCACTTCTCTGGAGCAGCAGAAAACAACCTTTCTCCCTCCTCTATGTGACATCCTTTTATATATGGCTCTGGTCTGCCTCCACAGTGGCTTCCGAATACCAGTTGCTGGGGAGCCTGAATCCTGGGGGTTTCTCTTTGGGTCATCTATTTGCCTACCACAAGAACAGGATGAAGGACTAAATGGGCCACTGGTCCGATCCATCAGGGCTCTTCTTGGTGCTATAGGGGGCTGATAGCCCCCACACCTATCTACTTTGCCCTGATCCCCTACGACATTTGCCAGCCGCATTCAAAAGTGCTTTTAAAGAGACGAGAGGGGAAAGGAGCTGTGCTATGGAAGGTTTAGGGTGGCTGAGACTTGCAATCCTGGTTCATGATGATTACTGCTGATAGTGGCAATAGGCCAGTTATACGTAGTTCTGCTTTCAATTTTGGGGCTGGCTGGAGCTGATGGGAGTTGCAGTTCAAAGCGTCAGGAGGGTACCAGGTGGCAGAAAGCTGTGCTACCATCCTGGCTCTTCCTAGCCGCATTATTTCGCTGCTCCAAATTCCTTTCCTTGGACCCTCCTCCTCCTCCCTCCATTAATAATCAAACTCTCCCAAGCCTTAAATCATTGTTAAAACCACCTGGTTAGAACTCCCCACCCCCCTTTCCCAGCCTGAAACTTCGAATAAAGAATCCCTGTTATAAATAATTGGGTACAAGCATGAATACTAAGTGGCTTGGCATATTTCACAGGAAAGGGATAATGGGGGATCTGTCTGCTCCTTGTCTTGCTTAAAGCACAGAGAAATCCCGGGCCTCGTAGATCAGCTAGGTCCAACAATCCCCTCTCGTGTTCTTCTGTTTCACAGCATGGGAAAGGGGAAGGAAGGAAACTGCTCGGGGGTTTCCCACAGGTTGGTGACTGTAAGAAGGCGATGCTGGACTAGGTGGGCCATTGACCTGATCCAGCAGGCTCTTCTTAGTTCTTATATGTTGTGGTCAGTGCTCCCCTCCCTCCAAAATAGGTGCCATAACTCACCATGAAGTTGTTACAGTAAATTGCTGGGCGACTCGGGGCAGCCCTGATGCCGGTTTGACAATGTTCACTGTCTACGGAGGTGCTAAAAACTATGGCAAGCTGTCTCCCTAGCTGGTTTGGGAGTCAACCTTGGTTCTGGCACAGGTCAAATAATTGCACCCCTGCCTCCCTTATTCTCTTGGATTCAGGCAGATGACTAGGACAGCTTGGAAGGGTCCTGGCGCAAATGCATGTGCGGGCCATGGTAGAGGCCTGGCTGGAAGGTTTAAAGCCTCCTGTCACTACACAGCAGACGGGTTGAAAGAAAAGAAATAGAAATTGGCCCTGCCCCGTAGCTTGACCAATTGTAGCTAGGAGCTAGATCTAAAGGCAAAAATCGGGTTGGGGGGAGCATTGGCTTGCAATGGTTCCCTTCTGAGTGGTGCTAGACCTACGCTCCAGCATGCTCCAGCTGGAAAACAAAGTACTGGTTGTGGTTTTATGGTTTGCTATTCTACATTTTGTAGAATTGTGTTTTAGTTTACATAACCCACCGTTTGAGGGCTACTTGCCCTCCTGCCCAGCCACTATGATCTCTAGAAGGGGACCTCCTGGTGGGTCTCTGGGTCCACCGTAGCAGGGCCTTCATTGTTGTGGCCCCTTTGGCATACAATTTGTAACAGCTGGAGATAGGGCGTGCTCAATTGTCTCAGGCTGAAGAAGGCCTCAGCATCTGCTACCTAGTACTTAAACAAAATGGAGAAGTATTGGTGAACGTGTGCACTGTGCACTAAAGGAAACCTAAGTTCTGTGCTAAGGTAATCTAAATTCTGTACTTTAAAAAGAAGAGAGAGTTCAGTTCTGCAATTTATTTGGCCATGGGGAGAGATAAGGCGCTATGCAAGCTTCTGAAAGCACTCCACCCATTTTGCGTTTTATACAAAAACTCCACCGGCTTTAAGGACCCTCTCCCCTCTCCAATCATCATTTGCATACCTTCAAACATAGCTTCACAACATTAAGGACTAGAAACTTGCTCTATTTTTTTTTTAAGGGGGAAGATTCTCATGAAGCTGAACTCCCAGCTGTGAGCTTTCTGTGCTGCTGGAGATCTGAGGTTCACACACAACCTTGCCGCTGGGTATTTAAATCCAGGAGGCTTTCAAGTGGATTTCCATATGAATGAAGCATTACCACAGCTAGGAGGGCGCTGCGGAAATGATTGCCCGGATGCTGGCGCGATAAAACGCTGCTCATGCATTTTCATCCTAAGGTCACCTGCCACCAAAGACAGGCTTTCCATTGCTTCCCACCACATGCCTGATATCCATCTCTGGAATATATCGCCGCCTCGATAAGGCACCGGTCGGGAGGTGTGGGTCCGTGTCTTGAAGCTGCAGAGATACTGCCTCTCATGCCCCAATTAGGCAGTGTCAGACGAGGGGTTATTTATACCCTGGAGTGCAGGGCGTAAATCTCCTCTACCATTGCTTCTCTGTGGGCTCCTTTGTACTGCCACAGAACACACAGGACTGGACACCATTCCTTCCGATCTCTCCCCTTCCCCTCCTCATTAATTGTTGTCCACTCTGAGACACCCCACCCCAACCCCCCACCTGCAAACACTGCTAATTTCCCCACAAACTTCCTCTCCAAGTTTTGCATTATTAATTATTAGTTACTGATTGCATTTATATCCCGACTTGTTTTTAGTTCAAGGTGGCATACGTGGTTCTCACCGCCTCATTAAATCGCTGGCCGTGGTCCTGAAACGCGCACCTAGACCCCTGTCCAAGGTGCTGATCTCACATCACCTTCCTTGATTTCTGCTGCTCCAGAGGGTAGGGCCCAAACCAATGGATTCAAATGGCAAGAAAGGAGATTCTGACTAAACGTTATGACAGACTTTCCGGTGGTAAGAGCTGCTCGATGGTGAAACAGACTGCCTTGGAAGGTGGTGGATTCCCCTTTGTTGGAGGTTTTTAAACAGAGGTTGGATGTCCCTCTGCCAGGGATCTTTCAGCTGTGATTCCTACATTGGCTGGGGGTTGTACTGCTACTACTACTACTACTACTACTGCTACTACTACTACTAGCACCACTACTACTACTATATTATTTATACCCCTCCCATTTGGCTGGGCTTCCCCAGCCACTCTGGGCGGTTTCCAACAAAATATTAAAATACAGTAATGCATCAAACATTAAAAGTTTCCCTAAACAGGGCTGCCTTCAGATGTCTTCTAAAAGTCTGGTAGATATTTTTCTCTTTGACATCTGGTGGGAGGGCGTTCCACAGGGCAGGTGCCACTACTGAGAAGGCCCTCTGAATGGTTCTGTGTAACTTGGCTTCTCACAGTGAGGGAACCTCCAGAAGGCCCTCAGAGCTGGACCTCAGTGTCCAGGCAGAACGATGGGGGTGGAGAATGTGTCCTTTTATTTAAAATGCATCTCTGGGTTATTTGTGGGGCATAGGAATTCGTTTATTCCGCCCTCCCCCAAATATAGTCCAGCCCCCATAAGGTCTGAAGGGCAGTGGATCGGCCCCCTGCTGAAAAAGTTTGCTGACCCCTGGAATGATCCTCTTGACCCCTTCCAACCCTACAGTTTTATGATTCTACGATCCTGTATGTAGTCCCATATGAGGTGAGACGACAGAGGGATACAAAATTAGGCATGGCACAGAGAAAGCAGGTAGAGGAAAAAGGTTTTCTCCCTCTCTCATAACCCTAGAATCCAATGGGCACCCAATGAAGTTGAATGAAGCTGGAAGATTCAGGACTGACAAAACTCTTTCATGCCATACATTGTTAAACTGTGGAACTCACTTCCACAGGAGGGAGTGATGGCTACCAGAAGTGCTCTTGTGCTTGCATCCTGCTTGTGAGCTTCTTATTGGGGCATCTGGGTGGCCACTGTGGGAACGGGAGATTGGCCACTGGCCTGATCCAGCTGTCTCTTCTGATGCTCTCAATAGGCAGAGCAATCAGTACCCTTGCTGCTCACTGTATTCCTTTAAGTTCTCCAGTTCCCCATATCACTCATCTGTAACAAGAAGCAGATATTTATTGACACGTCTTCCAAGGATCCTCTGGATTTATTGAGCTGAGAGGCAAATATTGACAGCTCTATGTCCCATTGAGACATGGAGTCAATTTGCATATTATTTCTCCCCTCATTTGTTTTCGTTCGAGATCAGTGAAAACCAATCTTGCCCCGAGCTTTTCGGCAGACTCGCCTCCCACCCCCCTTGAAGCTGAGAGAGAAGAAGAGGCCAATTTTATGACCTTTGCAGATTTAGGAAAAGGAACTTGTGCTAAGCGGGTTTATTTAGAGATGTTTGTCAGGCTCAGCAGGGCCCATTGTTATTGCTATCCTCATTATTTTACTAATCTGCCCCAATTTGCAATGAAAAGTGTTTTATTCTTCATATCTCCAAAAAGCTCTCTGTAGGAGTTATGATTCTGTCCGAGGGGCACACAATCCCCTACTGAGGACCGAGTGTATTCAAAACACACACACACAAAAACACAAATGGAAATTATGAACCTCCTTTTTTGCTTTTACATGG
Source organism: Podarcis gaigeae (assembly GCF_964106915.1). NCBI lineage: Eukaryota > Metazoa > Chordata > Lepidosauria > Squamata > Lacertidae > Podarcis > Podarcis gaigeae. The sequence continues at coordinate 25,742,566 of NC_139693.1, read as the reverse complement.
ATGTATTTTAATATGAGATGCTTAGAGAATGTAGTTATTAGGAGGCATCATATAAATACCCCTGAGAAATGCATGATAAATAAACCTGCGTAGTCCAATGTCTTTGTTATTCTGCATAATTTAGGCAGGTTTTGCTATGCACAGGAGGTCAAGAACAGCAAAGCCCCCTCCCCAACTAATGGAAATGCAATTCTATCATCTCTGCCTGCACTTTCCCATGCAGATCTCTGCAACCTTAAGGACTGGAAACTTGATTCTTTTTAAATACAAAATGAAATATGAGTTTCCCTGAAAGCTGAATTCCACATCAATTGCATTTTCATAACACTGCTCTGGAATTATTAGGACAACTTCCACAGGCCTGAATATATTGACCATTTGTTCTGAGTTATTCTCCTGCTAGTACACAATTGATGAAAGAGTAGATTTGATCGCACTTAAAAATCCCTCCAAACTAAAATAAAAAAGCACTAACGTATTAACAGAAAAAAGGTACTTAAACAAGATTCAGTCTTATCTACCAGCTTGTGGGCTGGCGTGGAAATGCCTTTTCATTAACCACTATAACCACTATACCATAAAGGTAAAGGTAAAGGTAAAGGTACCCCTGACCATTAGGTCCAGTCATGGACGACTCTGGGGTTGCGGCGCTCATCTCACTCTATAGGCCGAGGGAGCCGGCGTTTGTCCACAGACAGATTCTGGGTCATGTGGCCAGCATGACTAAGCCACTTCTGGCAAACCAGAACAGTGCATGGAAACACTGTTTACCTTCCTGCTGGAGCGGTACCTATTTATCTACTTGCACTTTGATGTGCTTTCGAACTGCTAGGTTGGCAGGAGCTGGAACTGAACAATGGGAGCTCATCCCGTCACGGGGATTCGAACTGCCAACCTTCTGATCAGCAAGCCCTAGGCTCTGTGGTTTAGACCACAGTGCCACCCATGTCCCTATCCACTATATCATACCTTGAGAAGCTGGGTTGAAAAGCAGGTTATGATTTTTAACACTAAACAAACAGGGGAATATGTATAGTTTTTTGGTTTTTTTTACTAAAAGCACAGGGCCAGGTGGGAGGTAAAGGGTTGTGCCCACCATGGGCATAGCCAGGTGCAGCAAAAGTTGTTGAGCTTATTTTGGGAAATCATAGCTAACTATACCCCCCAGAAGGGGACATTATGGGAGGCAGGCTTCTCCTGGGGGTGCAGAACCTCCCCTGCTCCCCCTGGCTATGCCCATGGCGACCACTCCTTCCCCTTAGCAGCATCTCTGCTTGAAACTGCACCCTCCCCCCTGCTCCTTAGCAAAGACCCGGATTCTGGGCTCTGGGTCCCTGCCGAATCCTGCCCAGAGAGTGTAATTGGAAATGTCATAGAAAAGAAGCGAGCCTGGCGAAGGAGTCTCTGTGTAATGCAGATGCACTTCCTTCAAAGAACGCCTCTTTAATGAGATTGAATTCTAAGGAGAGAGATAGGCATGCATGAGAGAGAGGACAGTTACTATAGCAGATATTTCAGCACAAATGCCAGAGAAGAAAGAGAAATGGAGCATTGTGAGAAGCCTTTGTGTTATTGCCAGGCTCTCCAGTTTCATTGAACTGAAAGTGAGGCTGCATTGAAAGAGATGAGAGAGAAGGCGGAGGAGGTGGTGGGAGTGGGGGCGGGGGGAGAATTGACAGCTTCTCATCCCCACCCCCATTTTATTTTATTTTATTATTATTTTGCCCACTAAAATATCACGCTCCTTTTCTTTAAACTTTGTAAGCTAAGTGGGGATGTTGGAAACACAGAAGGTATTCTGCACAACAGCCCAAGCGTGAGAGGCCCTTTCCTCCATAGTACTACAACATCAGGGGAAGAGTTCAGTGGTAGAGCACCTGCTTGGCATGCAGAAGGGCCCAGGTTCAATCCCAGTGGCGTCTCCAGGACTGGGAGAGACCCCATCTGAAATCCTGGAGAGGAACTGCCGGTCAGAGGAGACAATACTGAGCTCGAAGGACCAACAGCTTGACTGAGTGTAGTGAATTGTTGTGGCTCAATGGAAGAGCACCTGCTTGGAATGCAGAAGGAGCCAGGTTCAATCCCCAGTGGCATCTCCAGGTAGGACTGGGGGAGACAAGGTCTGAAATCCTGGATAGCTGCTGCCCATGAGTGTAGAATTTCAACAGGGGGATTTCTGTGGCCTAAGGAGGAAAGGCTGCTGCCCTCCTCCCTTATCCTGAATTCCTGAATGCTCAAGTCTAACTTTCAGGCATCCCATAGAGGTGCCTAGTCAGCTGCTGTGAAACAGGATGCGGAACTAGATGGGCCATTGGCCTGATCCAGCTTTGGGCACCATAGTTTGAGGGGACATTGACAAGCTGGAACGTGTGCAGAAGTGATCAAGGGTCTGGAATCCAAGCCATGTGCGGAACGGTTGCAGGAACTGAGCATGTTTAGCCTGGAGAAGAGAAGACTGAGAGGTGATATGATCTGAAGGGTTGTCATGAGGAAGATGGAGCAAGCTGGTTTTCTCCTGCTCTGGAGGGTAAGACCCGAACCAATGGCTTCAAGTTGCAAGAAAGGAGATCCCAGCTCAACATTAGGAATAGCTTGTCAGTGTTTGAAAAAGAAAAGGGTTCTGACCTCCTTTTTACTCCTTGGCCTGGTCCTCAGACCCTAGTTGGCACAAACTAGTCTTTAAGAAAGAGTGCTTTGCAGAATGCTGCTTTTATTCTTAAAAGGTCTTCTTCTCCAACTACAACTGACAGCTTTTACACACACCAAACGCAACCAGCTTTCTACCATCCAACCAACCCACACCCAACACTAAGATTGACCACTCTATATATACAGGTACAATTTGGTGAAAGGTTGCAGGAGTCATTGTAGGCCGCTGACTCATGCTGCCTCAGTCTTTTAGCATTAAAGAAACAGTGGCCAATTTTTAGCCGTGACATAGCTTTCTGGCAGGAAGAGCTCTTTGACAATGGAATGGACTTCCTCGGAAGGTGGTGGACTCTCCTTCCTTGGAGGCTTTTAAACAGAATCTGGAGGGGCGGCATATCTGTCAGAGATTCTTTTGTTGTGATTCCTCCATTGCAGGGGGTTGGACTAAATGACTCTTCCAACTCTATGATTCTGTGACTCCTGACATCAAATTTGCAGGCATTCTGGGGGGTGCGGTGGGAAATGGAGTTGAGGTTCTGTGTGACAGAGTGTGCTGTAGGGAATGTATCCGAGGGAAAACACAAGACATTAGCTTGCTGGTTTTCTCATTTGGAGGAAATGTACCCAGTGGCCCCAAGAGGCCTTGCGATTCATCTTGGCCAGTCAAGGGAGAGGCTCAGAGGATGGAGGCTCCATTTACCGGTTGGACTAGCAAGCAGCACATGAATATTCATGTCCGAGGTTCTCGCCTGAATAATGATGGCATCCTTAGCCCGATTAAGTGGGGCATGCAGATACATTTGTTAGCCACTTTTGAGGTAACACCAACCCCTGCACAGGGCACATTAAGTATTCCAGGGATCATGGAAGGAAGGTTGTAATTAAGACATGATATGCAACGGGATCTGCTGGAGAGCAAACACAGGGGAGAGGCAATTCTGGGCTTCTGAGCAAGAATTTCTCATTTTGCTGCTCAGTGCTCTAAGTTCGGGAGACATCTTTTTTATATATAAAAGGACATAGGGGCAGGCAAGGGGAACATGATGAGATATGGGCAGACATGGACTGGGGCAGAGGACAGCAAGCAAAGCTTGATGGGGGCTTTCCTGGAGATGAAGGTGCCCATTACTAGACAGGATAGATAGATAGACAGATAGACAGACAGACAGACAGACAGACAGACAGACAGACAGATGATACATAGTGCATAGCCCCCCCCCCCATTGTGAAGATTGCAAAACTTTTCTATTGTGCAGGGAACATATAAAAATATACACATTGAGATTAAGATAAAATATCCAAAATATTGGCTAGGTACCTCTTAATACCCCTTTATGGATCACTGCCTTGTCGTGGCGAAGGGGCTTGAATAACTCAGAGAAGCTATGAGCAGGGCCACCCAAGACGGACAGGTCATAGCCGAGAGTTTAGACTACATGTGATCCACCTGGAGAAGGAAACTGGCAAACCACTCCAGTATTTTGCCAAGAAAGCTCCATGGACACAAAAAAGGAGAAGCTTTGAGAAGAAAGTGAGAGTTTCCAAGGCATGCTCTGGTTCATGGGGTCACAGAGAGTCAAAGACGACTAAGACGACTAAACAACAACCTCTTAATGCAGTTATTTTGCATGGTTAAAATGTGGAACCCGCTGCTGCAGGAGGCATCCAACTTGGATGGTTTTGAAGAGGGTTGGACAAATTTTTTAGGGAAGAAGGCTTCTGAGGGTTACTACTTGCAATCGCTATGCTCTGCCTCCATGGTCAGAGGCAGCAATGCTTCTGAATACCAGTTGCTGGAAACCGCAGGAGTGGAGAGATGCTGTTGTGCTGGGGTCCCGCTTGCAGGTTTTCCCACAGGCATTCAGTTGACCACTGTGAAAACAGGATGCTGGACTAGACAGGCTATGGCCTGATCCTCCCTGCAGACTATTCTCACGTTCTCCAGATGTGGTTGGTCTATTTTTTTTTTAAATTAAATTTTTAACAAGTTTTTCTTTTACAAATTATTCAAACATAATCATATTTTCCAATTTACAATTTTTTGACTTCCCCCCGCTCCTCCCACAACCCTCATATTTTTTATATTAAATACGCATTTCCTTTATCATATATTGCAAGTAAATACTATCCTTTCATCTCTTTTTCTTTTACAATACCCTCAAACATCACAAAGCCTCTTTAAATCCAACTAGCTTTGTCTGTTCATCACAAATATTTTCCAGATAACTCGTGAACTTTCTCCAGTCCTCAGTGAACTTGTGGTCTTTCTGGTATCTAATTTTCCCAGTCATTTTGTCCAGTTCTGCGAAGTCCATAAGTTTCATTCTCCATTCCTCTATTGTCGGTAATTCCTCTTGTTTCCATTTTTGGACCATTAAAATTCTTGCCGCAGTCACTGCATATTGAAAAAGTTTGTAATCACTTCTATTGATCTCTCTTCCTACAATTCCTAACAAAAAGGCTTCTGGTTTTTTTTACAAATGTATATTTAAACATCTTTTTCAATTCGTTATATATCATTTCCCAGAAACCCTTAACTTTCTTACACTCCCACCACATATGGAAAAAAGATCCTTCCTTTTCTTTACATTTTGATGTGGTTGGTCTAAAGGTCCAGTGATGTGTGTGAACTGTTCATTGAGTCTGCCAAAGTTCACCCCTTCACCAATTGCCATTTCATGGAGGATGAAACTATCAACGGCTGCTGGCTGCAATGGCTGTGCTTTGCCACCACTGTCAGAGGCAATATGTCTCTGAAGGCCAGTTGCTGGGATCGTAAGTGGGCAGGGTGCTATGGCGCTCAGGTCCAGCTTGCAGGGTTCTCCTTGGGGCATCTAGATGGCCACAGGTGGCTGGACTAGATTGGCCCTTGGACTGATCCAGCTCCTTATGTTGGTGGGCTTGAACCCACAACCCTGAGATTGTCATGGACTGGCTGGATGCAGAGGAGAGGTGGGAGACACCAGCCCAGGAACCCCATGGGGAACTCCCAGGGGAAGAAGGCTCTGAATCAAGGGATTGGTTGTGGGATGGCACAGTAGTGAGTGGCTAAAAGGAGAAGAGGGAGCAGAGTGGGAGGAGGAGGTGACGGCAGAAGAGGTGACAGGGTTTAGGGAACAGGAAGAGGCTGTGGCAGAGAGCAGTTCAGACTTTGAGGCTGAAGCAGAGGCTGGATAGGAGGGTGGCCAAGAGCGCAGAATGGAGACAGGGAGTCTCCCCCTCCTGCTGTGACCAGCTCCCCTCCCCGCTGGACTCCTAGAACTTGCAGAGAAATAAAACAGGCAGAGCACAGGGCGGGACCTTCAATCCTCACAGCTGCTTCATTGGGGCAAGACCCAATTGAGACTACTAGCCTTGAGTTGTGGTTGTCTCCTTAAATTCACAGTGAGTGAACTTCATTGGCCTCGAGTGAGTTATCACTTTGCTGATGACCTAGGCCTGACTCCAGCCCTAACACTCTACCAGCTGAGTTATCCGAAGAGTGTGCCATTTGGGAATGTTATGTTTGTGGCTGTAAGTGGTTTTAAACTGTTGTTGTGCTTTGAAAGTTGGAACCTGCCTTGGAACCTTAAAGGTAAAGGGACCCCTGACCATCAGGTCCAGTCGTGGCCAACTCTGGGGTTGCGGCGCTCATCTTGCTTTATTGGCCGAGGGAGTCGGCATACAGCTTCTGGGATGTGTGGCCAGCATGACTAAGCCGCTTCTGGCGAACCAGAGCAGCACACGGAAACACTGTTTACATTCCCACCAGAGCAGTACCTATTTCTCTACTTGCACTTTGACGTGCTTTTGAACTGCTAGGTTGGCAGGAGCAGGGACCGAGCAACGGGAGCTCACCCCGTCGTGGGGATTCGAACTGCCGACCTTCTGATCGGCAAGTCTTAGCTTCTGTGGTTTAACCCACAGCGCCACCCGTGTCCCTCCGTGGAACCTTAGGGTGAAATAAATAAGTAATCTGGAGGTACCCCGTCCCAGATCTAGAAGGTGCTGCATGACTCATTTGCCACAAAAGGTTTTGATGGCTCCATCCCTTAGAATCTGCAATGGTTTTGCAGGGCCACCCCAAGTCATCCATTGCCCAGAAGGTAACACATTGTACTTGAACTGGAAGCTGCATTTTGGTTGCACAGTTGCTGACAGGAGTGAGGCCTTGTCAGTGTAGAACACCAGGTTGCCCATTTGCTACTGGGCCGAGTTCAAGGTCTTACTATCAGTCTATAAAGTCCTTAAGAGCTTGGGACCAGTTTGTCTATGAGGTCACCTCACCCCATATTCGCCCCCTCAACCACTTTGATCATTGGAACTGGCATTGTTACAGGTGCCACAGGATACCAGTTCTGCATCTGCAAGAAATCCATTTCTTAGTGTGGCAACACACAAACTTTGTTTTTTTTTAATAATATTTTTTATTGAATTTGTAAAGTACAGAAAAAAGAATAAAGAACATATTATAAGAGTAAAGTAGAAAGGTTACAAATTTTCTTGTTCTTTTTTCCAAATCTACTGGACTTCCCCACATCCTCCCAACCCTGCATTCTCTGTAATACATAACACCAGCAATTTGTTAACTTATTTCATTACTTGTTGTATCCTTCGTTTTATCATGTTACCCAATTTCAAATGTGTTATAACCCAAATCATGTACATTTTCATTTAAACACAATAAAGTTATTTCATTATTCTATCTCAGACTTCTTGTGCCTTAATTTTCATTTCTTTAGTTTAACCTTACTGAAGCTAGAGTTTCCTAAAAGATGCATTTTTTAACATTCATACAGCTTATAGTGTTTTTCCAGATGGTCCTTAAATTTTTTCCAGTCCTCCTCGATTGTTTCTTCTCCCAGGTCTCGGATTCTGCCAGTCATTTCGGCCAGTTCCATGTAGTCCATCAACTGCGTGTGCCATTCCTCCAGTGTGGGTAAATCTTGTGTCTTCCAATGCTTTGCAATCAGGATCCTTGCTGCTGTAGTAGCATACATAAAAAAAGTTCTGTCCTTCTTAAGCACTCTCTGGTCCACCATGCCCAGAAGGAAGGCCTCTGGTTTCTTAGGTAAGGTAAATCTAAGTACATTTTTAAGTTCATTATGAATCATCTCCCAAAAGGCCTTCACTTTCGGGCAGGTCCACCAGAGGTGAAAGAATGTCCCTTCCGCCTCTTTACATTTCCAACATTTATTATCAGACAGGTGATATATCTTAGCAAGCTTGACTGGGGTCATGTACCACCGGTATATCATTTTCATAATGTTTTCCTTCAAGGCACTACATGCCGTAAATTTCATTCCGGTGTTCCATAACCTTTCCCAGTCTTCAAACATAATGTTATGCCCCAAATCCTGCGCCCACTTTATCATGGCGGATTTGACTGTCTCATCCTGGGTATTCCATTTAAGCAGCAGGTTATACATTCTCGAAAGTAGTTTACTTTTTGGTTCTAACAGTTCTGTCTCTAGTTTTGATTTTTCCACCTGGAATCCAACCTTCTTGTCTACTTTAAAAACTTCTTGAATTTGTGCATAATGCAACCAATCTCGCACCTTGTTTTTTAATTTTTCCAAGCTCTGCAACCTCCAATTGTCTCCAATCTTTTCAATTATTTCCCCATATTTAGGCCAATTGGCCTCCATGTTAGGTCTCTTACGTGCCTTGGCCTCCACCGGTGAGAGCCACTTCGGAGTCTTACTCTCCAATAAGTCTTTATATTTTGTCCAGACCGTTAAAATTGCTCTCCTAACAATGTGGTTTTTAAACAATTTGTGCACTTTAACCTTGTCATACCACAAATATGCATGCCACCCAAAAGCATTGTCAAACCCTTCCAGATCTAGGACATCAGTGTTTTCCAGTAAAATCCAATCTTTCAACCAGCAGAAGGCTGCAGATTCATAATATAACCTCAAGTCTGGCAGGGCAAATCCCCCTCTTTCTTTCGCATCAATTAATATTTTAAACTTTATTCGGGGCTTTTTGCCCTGCCAAACAAACTTAGAAATATCCTTCTGCCACTTTCCAAAACATTCCACCTTGTCCACGATTTGTAGGGTCTGAAACAAAAATAACATTTTTGGCAATACATTCATCTTTATAGCTGCTATTCGGCCCAACAAGGAAAGTTTCAATCTTGACCACGTTTCCAAATCTCTTTTGATTTCTGACCAACATTTCTCGTAGTTGTCTTTAAACAAATTCAAATTTTTGGAGGTCAGATACACCCCTAGGTATTTTACTTTTTTAACCACATTTAATTCTGTTTCAGGAACTCATCTGTTTCTGCAGTTGTCAAATTTTTTGCTAAAACCTTAGTTTTTTGCTTGTTCAACTTGAATCCCGCCACCCGACCAAAGTCAGAAATTAATTCTAGCACTCTTTTAGTACTAGAGACTGGCTCCTGTAATGTTAATACCAGGTCATCTGCAAATGCTTTCAATTTGTATTGTTTCACTCCGACCTCAATTCCCTGTACCAACCGGTCCTTTCTAATCATGTTCAATAGCACCTCCAGAACTGAAATAAACAATAGAGGGGACAGAGGGCACCCCTGTCGTGTCCCTTTTTCAATTTTAAACTCCTCTGTCACCACATTGTTTACTATCAATTTAGCTTTTTGTTCTGAATATATTGCTTCTATTCCATTTTCAAACACACAAACTTTGGAACTCCCTGCCTATTGATATCGAGCAGGAGCCTTCACGGTACTCTTTTTGGCACCTGTGATAAAACGTTTTCGTTCAGGCAAGCCCAGATGTTTAGAAAGCTGATGCAGGCTTCAGCTGAGATGGCTCAGCTGGTAGAGCATGAGACTCTTAATCTCAGGGACATGGGTTTGAGCCTACCTTGGGCAAACAATTCCTGCATTGGAGGGGTTGGACTAGATGACCCTTGTGGTCCCTTCCAACTCTATGGTTCTGTGGAGTTTTAGTTTTTTGTTAATTTAAATTTTTGAAACTTTTAAATTATTGTTGTTAATTTTTCTTGTTCATAATTTTATTGCTTTATCTCTTTTTTTGCAAACCGCTTTGAGGGGGTTCCTTTAAAAAAAACCCCACACTAAACAAGTGGTGTATGAATTTTATGGAATAAATAAATGATAAATAATTGGATGAATGCCCTTTGCATGGTGCCCTAATGACCCTCCTCTTGCTGGGTCATGCTGGTACCTGCAGGCAAGGTATCTTGGGCAACATGGTGCAGCTGTCTCACCTCGGCGTTTGGGCCCAGCCTGATCTGATCTGACAGAAGCCGAGCCCAGATTACATTCCGGACTGGAGGTTAGTGTGATTTATTATCCCCCAAGCCCCTTTAACACGACAGAGCTTGCAAGCCGGTCCCGCTGAAAATGGCCTGCGTTTCCACCGCTCGTATAAATCATTTTACGGCAGGAGGAATGCAGGAATGGAAAACGTTAGCGCAGAATAAAGAATCCCCCAGGTTTCTCGCTAGTAAGCAGCAAGACAAGATAATCAATTTCTATAAGACAAAGCACCGGAGTAAAAAAAAAAAGGGAGGGGCGGTTTGAGAGGGGGAAGGAGAAAGGACAGAAATAAAAACGAAGCAGCAAAACAAATCAAGATACACAGCTCTCTCTCCCCATCCCCCCAAATTTGCTGTAAAAATGCCTTATCTTTGCATTGGCTGTCAGAAATGAGAAGCAGTTAAGAGGGAAAGGGGAAGAAAGAGCTCAGGAGGGAGCGAAGGAGAGATCCATTGGGGCTAGCAGGCAAAAGTACTGTCCATTTTGCCCAAACATGGTTTGAAGCCTGCCAACATTTTTTTAAAAAAACTTTTTCGCAAGCAGGAGTGGAGCAGGGATCAGCCCAGTCCAGTTTCTGCCGTCGGCGGAAGTCAGAACTTCTACTGATTTAGACAACGTTCGCCCATCGAGCCCTGCATCGCTTGCACTGGCTGGAAGGGGTTCTCCAGGGTTTCATGGGATCAGAGAATCATAGAGCTGGATGGGAACCAAAGGGTCACCTAGTTCAATCTGCGGCGCTGCAGGAATCAGAGCTAATTTCAGGCAGGGGACGTCTCTAGCCGTCCCTGGAGATGCCACCCCTCTGGACCCCTCAAGGAGGAGGCACACAAAGGAGGGCCTCAGAAGATGATCTCAGGGTACGGGTGGGTTCATATGCAAAGAGGCGGTCCTCAAGGTATTGCGGTCCTGTGCCGTTTAAGTAAGAATCAGAATCCTGTTCTCATGTTTTGGAACAAAAAGGATGGTTTAAACAGGAACACAGGAAGTTGTCTTATACTGAATCGGACCATTGCAGCAGCTCTCCAAGGTCGTCTTCTTCTTCTTCTTGTTTCCCAACCCCTCCTGCAGATGCCATTGGGGATTGAACCTGTGACCTTCTGCATGCCATGCAGATGCTCTACCACTGAGCTAAGGGCCTTCCCAAAGTAGAGCATAGGAAAACACCTTCAGCTAGCTCAGTATTATCTGCACTGACTTGCAGAAAATCTCTAGGTTGGTTGGCAGGAATATTCCCAACCCTGTCTGCTGGGGTTTGAACTTGGGACATTCGACATGCAAGGCAGCTGCTCTCCCACCTGCATAGATTTCTGTCTCCTCGGCCAACTCACACCACTCACTGCCTCTGGACCAATTTCATTGGGACCTCGCTGTGACGGCTCCACAGCAATTTCTATTTCAAGCCAGTTATTTTGCAGCAGGATACATCCCCACGGAGCCTGCTCAGCAGCTACAAGCACTAACAAGGCAGAGGTAGCCTTCTCAGTAAGCTTTCTGGGCATCCTAGAGGTGGCAAGAAACATCATTTCACCATGGCTAACCCTTTCAAGGACGCAGGTGGTGCTGTGGGTTAAACCACAGAGCCTAGGACTTGCCGATCAGAAGGTCGGAGGTTCGAATCCCCACAACGGGGTGAGCTCCTGTTGCTCGGTTCCTGCTCCTGCCAACCTAGCAGTTCGAAAGCACGTCAAAGTGCAAGTAGATAAATAGGTACCACTCCGGCGGGAAGGTAAACGGCGTTTCCGTGTGCTGCTCTGGTTTGCCAGAAGCAGCTTAGTCATGCTGGCCACATGACCCGGAAGCTGTAAACCGGCTCCCTCGGCCAATAAAACGAGATGAGCGCTGCAACCCCAGAGTCAGTCACGACTGGACCTAATGGTCAGGGGTCCCCTTTACTTTACCTTTAACCCTTTCAAATATTTCAAGCTGGAACCACTCACAAAGCCAAGGACCCCTCTATACTGCACAACTGGTTTAAGCCTTACAGATGCTTTCTAAGCAACCCTGGGAATCTCTCTTTTGTGAGTCCTGGACAATTCCTGGACAATCAGGGAAGGATGTTAATACAATTCAGTTTTTATTAAATGCAGTAAAGTAGATAATACTCCTTGCATTACAACAGGCTGAAAGCAGCACAAGCTGGAGCATTATCATCAAACTTATTATCCCCAAACATTACAAAAATACCCATTTTCCCATAAACCTATTAGGTTGGCTTATATGCATTCTGTTACAATAAGTTCATTTAATCATTCTTACTATAGAGTGGATTTTTTCCAGGCAATTCACATATAATAGGAAATATCCTCCCCCCCCCCTCCTCCCAGTTTTTAGCTATCTTCTCAAATTGAATACCATTTTTTTGGGTCTTTTCTGGGACAACATCCTTCAGATAGCTGTGTGTCCATTTTTTAGGTTCTAAGGGTGTGTGTGACAGCCCAACATGTCAAAATTGTGAGACGAATAATGTGGTTATTGGCAGAAGATGAACTGCAGCAGAACGGGAACAGTTTTGCATGCATTGGATATCGGGCAGAATGGAAAACATGCAGAGCTAGTGTGGCTCTCGTGCTGCAAGCTAGGAACAGTGCATGCTAACATCCCATGTTGCATGGAAAGACTCATGGCCTTCTGAACATATGAGCCTACTGGATCTTTGGTTCATGTAGCCCAACCTCCTGTTTTCCCAGTGGCCAATGAGCCTAGCTGTCAACTTTTCCCTTTTCTTGCGAGGAATCCTATTTGGAGTAAGGGAATTCCCCTTAAAAAGGGGAAAACATTGGCAGCTATGCCAATCAGATGCCCCAATGAGAAGTTCACCAGCAGGACCAGACCACAAGAGCCTTCTCCCCTCCTCTGGTTTCCAGCAACTGGCATTCAGAAGCATTTCTACCTCTGACTCTGGAGGCACAGCATAGTTATCATGGCTAGTAGCCACCTGTAGCCATCTCCTCCATGAATTTGTCAAATCCTCTTCTAAAACCATCTGGTGGCTATCACTGCCTCCTGTGGGAGCCAGTTCCATCATTTATGCCTTATGTGAAGAAGTCCTTTCTTTTATCTTCCCTCAATCTTCCAACATCCAGCTTCATTGGATCTCCACAAGTTCCAGTGAATTCATTCATTCATTCATTCATTCATTCATTCATTCATTCATTCAAGTTCCAGTGTTACGAGTGAGGAGGCAAAAACATTTCTCTGTCCACTCTCTCCATGCTAGGCATACTTTTATAACCTTCTATCATGTGTCTCTCACTCGTTTTTTCTCCAAACTAAAAATTCTCAAACTTTTTAGCTTTTCCTCATAGGGGGGTCACTCCATACCATTTTTCAGGCTTCGGGGAATCGACTTTCTCCCCCCGTAGCAGTATATAAGAAGATCAAAGGAAGGAACGTCTTACCAGTTAATAATCACAGCGAGAGAACAAAGAACACATCTCCTAGAATGGCGGTGCTCCCAATTAAGGATCACACCCTCTTCTGTCCCTATTCATCTATGTCACTCCCAGGTCTTGTAATCTGAGCTTGTACCCTCTGTGCTTTCTGTTCTGAGACTTTTGGAGCTCTTTTTGACCTTGGGCTGAGCGGAGGAGTGCTGTCCAGAGACTGTGAATCTGTTAACCCTCTCTCTTCCAGAGTTTCTTCTCCTAGTTGCTCCCCATCCAGTATTTCCCAGCTTCTGCCTTCTGAACTATGTCCCTCTGCAAACCACTGTTCCAAATCTATACTGTTCTCCTGCTCCTGGGAAGATTCAGGATCAGGTGGAGGGGGTGGCTCCCACCATTCCTTCTCAGTGTAGCCCTCCTCAGCACGGTCCCTGACACCCTCTGTTTCCAACTCTACAGTATCCCTCTTTGTGGGGTGTGAAACACAGAGCAGTCAAATACAACATTCCTAGAGTGGACATGCTTAGACATGAAGAGGGATGTTTATCCAGCCAGTAGATAAACTTCTTGTTTCCTCCTGTGCTGGGACAAACTTCCTCTACATGTGACCAGAGGTGGGCATGACTTTACCTGTGCAGGTAACAAAAGCACAGGGCTGGCTTCTCCATCTTGCTTTCATTGAAGAAGCATCAACCTGAGATGCACTCATGGCTTCCAGCCAAGAGAGGACAAAGGAACTATCTTCCTATGGGATAGATTCCAGGTGTATATATTTTGTAATTTAAGTCTGCCTTCTGGGATCCATCTGTGAACAGAATGAGTGAGTAAACTATTTTATACATTCATACCTCGGGTTACAGATGCTTCAGGTTGTGTTTTTTTGGGTTATGGACCCGCCGAAACCCGGAAGTACTGGAATGGGTTACTTCTGGGTTTCAGTGGTTGAGCATGCGCAGAAGCGCTAAGTTGTGCTTTGTGCATGCGCAGAAGCGCCAAATCGCAACCTGTGTGTGTGCAGATGCGCCACTGTGGGTTGCGAATGCTGTGGGTTGCGAACGTGCATCCTGCATGGATCACGTTTGCCACCTGAGCGTCCACTGTACTTTTATACAAGACTGTATCGTGTCTATTCTTTTTTTTTAGAGGGAATAAAAGGGGAATTACCAGGAAACTTCTTTTAGAGGCTTAAGCAAGCCTGGCAAACCTATCCGCTGTGTAAGTTTAATAGGGGAATGTTACTCTGCTAAATTGTAGAACTTGTTAACACAAGTTGGGAAGAATATAATTAAACAATATCTCCTCTCCTGCCTCCCTGAACGTTCCCACACTTTTGAGGTGAGACGAACAGAGCTGCACACCGTATTCCAAATGCGGCCGCACCACCGATTTGCATAATGCCATCACGATTGTGGCAGTTTTACTTTCTGGTTGCCTACATGCTACGTGGGCACATTTTTGGGCATCACAAGATTGCTGCAGTGTACATGAGCTAGAGAGCAGCCTGGGCACGGAAATAACACAAGGCCAAGAGGCAGCATCCTGCTTCAGAGATGCTTCAGAGCTGGATGAGTGGCGTTTGCAGCTAATTGGATCCAGAGGCCGTCAGTCATCTGGGGGTTCATGTGTTTGAGCTCGCCTCCTTTTCCCAGAATCTTTCTTCCCTCTCTTGGAAGGAGAGATCCCTGAGAAACCACTCTGGGGCCTGTGCTCCCTTTCATTCCATTCAGGCTCTCATCTTTTATTGCTGACTTTGTCCTGCTGCTGTATTTTTAGGCTGGCCAAATGCGGCAGACTCTCCTCTGCCAAATTGGCCCCTTCCTACTGTCCGCTATTAACAAGACTTTCCTCCCCTAATTGGAAGTCTCTCTCGTTCGCCAAGCCAGACTGTTGCTTTGTGATTGTAGGAGATGCTCTGTGTGTGTGTGTGTGTTCGTGTGTGCATAAGACAGAAATTTGTGTCTGAAATGCACCATAAATTCTCCGGCTGTCAACCCTGCTCTAGATAAGCACTTTGAATGCAAAGATACTGAAATCCATTCGACTGCAGACTTTCCCCACTCGCGTCACGCTGAGCCCCCACTTAAGGGGCACTTGCGAGGCAGCTCAGCCTTCAGGGCTGGGTGAAAGCACTGAACAAACCACACTTGGGTCCTCCGGGGATGCACTTTGACATTCCAAGCAGGGGTAACTTCTGGATTGCCACAAGCAGAAGGCGCTTGTGATGGCCTGGGAATCAGATTCAGAGGCTGAACCTGAGGGATCCCAGCCTGCACAGGAGTCCCTGCCTCCAGAACCAGCTGAGCTGGGGCTGGGGCTTGAACCTGAAGGGGCCTCACCTGTGCCGGATCCTCAGGAGCAGACACCAGCTGAATCTGCTCTGGCTCCTGAGGTGATGGAGGACCCATTGCCTGCAGGTGCTCCACTCTCAGCCCTGTCAGAGGAAACTGAGGTTGCCTCTGCGTCTGATAACCCTTCAGCCTCTCCTGAGCTGCAGAGGCTCAGGGCAGAGAGGCGGAGGGAACTAAGTTCCTGCAGGAGGAATGCTCGCCTCCAGGCCAGGAGAGGCGAGTCACCTGTGGACCGGGGCCGCCCTATGCCTCAGGGCAGATAAAAGCCAGCCAGCCCCAGTCCCAGTCCCAGGTTGTGGGAGCAACATTGTTGGTAGCCTGTTCCTGCCTGCACCCTGTCCTGCTCTTCTGCCAGAGTTCCTGACCACACCCGACTCCTTGCCTTGGACCCCGCTTCAGCCTTGACGGACAGCCTCCATATCACACCCTCAACCTTGGACTGGACTTGGACCACGCCACACGGTAACCCCCTGGGACCAGCACAGTGCTCCTCTGTTGACCAAGCAAGGAGAAATGTAACACAAGCACAAAAAGGTGCTGCTTTATCCTGAGCAGACATATAGCTCAGCATTGTCTACACTGACTGGCAGCAGCTCTCAAGGGTTCCATTCTTCCCTAGCCCTACCTGAAGATGCTGGAGATTGAACCCGGGGCCACCTTCAAGCAAAGCAGATGCTCTCCCATTGAGCCACCATGGCTATGCTCTGCCTCCATGGCTGGAGACTGTAGTGCAGGCATCCCCAAACTTGGCCTTCCAGCTGTTTTGGGACTACAATTCCCATCATCCTTGACCGCTGGTCCTGTTAGCTAGGGATGATGGGAGTTGTAGTCCCAAAACAGATGGAGGGCTGAGTTTGGGGATGCCTGCTGTAGTGCTTCTGACGACCAGTTGCTGGAAACAGCAGGAGAAACTGGGAATCTTCAGGGAGACAGGAGAGGATATATTGTTTATTAATATCCTTCCTAACTTGCGTTAGCAAGTTTCTTTACTTAGCCAAGTTTATATTCCCCTTTTAATGCACAGCAGATATCTGGTTGCAGGCTTGTGTAAGCCTTTCACTATTTTATACAATTCAGCATTGAATTGTATATTCATGGTAAGTTCCGTTTTATCCCTCTTAAAAGAATAAACACATGACAATCTTATTTAAAGTCAATAAAAGAAGTTTACTCACATCAGTTCACAGTTGGATCCCTGAAGGCAGACTTAGTTACAAATATGTACATTTGGATCTACCCCATATGGGGGGTTTAATCCCAGTGCTTCTGCTAGCTGAGAAGCTAGCAGAGCATTCCTATCTAAGAAAAAGAGAGAGAAAGTGGCAGCATGCCTTGTCCTTTTGTTACCTGGACAGGTAAGGTCACGCCCATCTCTAGTCACATGCAAAGGAAGGATGCTCCAGCCAGGAGGAAACAAGAAGTTTTTGACTGGCTGGACCAAACATCCCCCTGCATGTCTTCTCTAGCATTACAAGGAATGTTGTACTTGACTGCTCTCAGTGGATTACATCCCACATAAACTGCTACTGTGCTCAAATCCTGCTTGAGGCATCTGGCTGGCTACTGTCCTTTGGTCTCATGCAACAGGCTTTTATGTTCTTTGGGGCACGGGATGGGGACTGCCTCCCTGGTAATATTTATTGACTCAGTGTAAAACTTTTTTTAAAAAAAATCCTTTGCTAAAATAGATTCCAGGGCAGTCTACAGGTTCCTACAAATGACTTCCGAGACACAATTTCTCAGTTCTCGCCTCTTCCAGTTCTCCTCGGTCCAGTTTTGAAGAAGCAGGACTCGCAGCTCAGAATCATAGCTGTCACCTTTTCCCTTTTCTTGCGAGGAATCCTATTCGGAATAAAGGAATTTCCCTTTAAAAAAGGGAAACCTTGACAGCTATGCTCAGAATTCAATTCTTGATTCACATCAACCCAGGCAGCCTTTCAGATTCTCCACATTTTCCAGACGGGGGAGGCTTAGCCTTCCCAAATAAAGCGATTCGCATCGACCTCATCAGCGGATCCTTTGAGAAACCATAGGACACCTCCACAAATATAGGCTAGCTCCAAATGCCATTATGTTCCAATAGGAGCAATTCTCTTCCTAAGCCATAGGTCAGGAGCGGGGGAATCTCTCCACCCCCTCAGCCCGAGGGCCACACATAGAGTTAGGTTTGTGTCTGAAATTTTGCAACTCGGTGGAAGTGTGAGAGAAGTCTCAACCATGGTCATCTGTGAGTGGGGACCACCCCAAGTACCAAGCAACAGCATAATAAATGGATTTGTGAGACTTGTAAGAAATCTCTCTTTCAGTGGGGCAGCGCCAACACTTTGGAACTCCCCGTCTTTTGACATCAGGCAGGCGTCTTCACTGAACTCTTTTTGGTGCCGGTTAAAAACCATTTTGTTTAGGCAAATCCTACCCAGATTTGTAGAAATCCGACATGCGTTTTAATCTGGTCTTGAGGTTGAATTTAATTCTTTATGGATATTGTTTTTAACTTTTTAACAACTGATAATTTCATTGTTTTATTATACTTTTTGTAAACTGCTTTCAGGTTGTTCAGGTGTGTGTTTTTTTACTTATTATTTTTATAGAATAAACAAAGAAATACCGTATTGGCCTGAATATAAGCTGCACCTTTAAAATTGGAGGGGGGAAAAAGAAAAAAAGAAAAAGTACCCGAATATAAGCCGCTCCATTGCTTGCTGCTCCTGGCTGCATATTGGGTGGGTGGGAGGGGAGGAGAGCCGCACAGCGTTGCCAGAAGCCTTTTCCCTTCCTCACTCTCTTCCTTACCTGCTTTGGGGGAGAAGATGGGGGACTACGCATGGGGCAGGCGCCACTTTGCTGTGCTCCTGGCACTGTTTGCCCCACACTCCTGGCTGCACACCATAAAGGTTGTGAATATAAGCTGCAATTTAACTTTTCATGGTCAGAATTTGGGGGGAAAGTGAGACTTATATTCAGGTCAATACAGTAAATATAAAGTTTGGTACAGAGGCACAGGGACGCGGGTGGCGCTGTGGGTTAAACCACAGAGCCTAGGACTTGCCGATCATAAGGTCGGTGGTTCGAATCCCCGCGACGGGGTGAGCTTCCATTGCTCGGTCCCTGCTCCTGCCAACCTAGCAGTTTGAAAGCACGTCAAAGTGCAAGTAGATAAATAGGTACCGCTGCGATGGGAAGGTAAAAGGCGTTTCCGTGCGCTGCTCTGGTTTGCCAGAAGCGGCTTAGTCCTGCTGGCCACATGACCCGGAAGCTGTCTGCGGAGAAATGCTGGCTCCCTTGGCCATTAAAGCGAGATGAGCGCCGCAACCCCAGAATCGGTCACGATTGGAGCTAATGGTCAGGAGTCCCTTTACCTTTACCTTTGCAGAGGTTGCCAACAGGGTGCTCTCCAGCAGACCCAAAAGCCAGAATGGCCCAAAGCCCAGGACCCAGGGATAATGGGAATTGTAGTTCCAACAAGATCTGGCTTAGATGATGGTTCTAAAATGCAAACCAGACTTCCCCAGTCTGGTGCCCTCAGCTAAGAATGGGCGAATCTGTCATCTCCTGTGTCTTTCACTTTCTCATATTTTCCAGTTTTAAGTTCACCTCTCCTCATTTCTGCATCACTTCTGTCCCCTTCGCTCCCTGCTCTGATGACTTTGAGAAGTAATGCATTTCCCCTCTTCCCTCCCTGTCCTCTTTTCCTTTTCTGCTGCATCTTGTAGATTGCAAATCTAGGGGCAGGCAGTGCCTTTCTTTGATTGGTTAAAACATAAGCTGCTCTGGGCACTTTGACTCCCACTCTTGGATGAAAGAGTTAGGCTCTGAGCTTTGGAAAACCCAACTATGACAGCTTTTCTGCAGCCATGGGCGTAGCCACAGGGGTACGGGGGGTGGGGGTGGATCTGCTCCCACACCAAGTAAATAAATAAAAATATTTAACTAACTGACCAATCACATCACAGATAGCTCAGTTCTGTCCCCCCCAAAGTCTTGCCCCCCTCAAGAAAAATCCTGGCTGTGCCTATGATCATGCAGTCCCAGGATGTGAGGTTCAAGGTACAACAGATACATTGTCAGAGCTTCTCCTTTTTTAATTGTAAGTTAGGCTCTCCACACTTCTGCCTAAGTTTTTTTTTAACTGTAATAAAAAGTCCTCATGAAAATTCATTAGTCCTCTTAATGCAATTTTCTCCTAAGAGATGCATACATTGTGTGCAATTTTGCCTAATACACACAGTTTTTGCAAAGCAATTTTCTCTTCTACAAAGCATTTTTCGTATGCTGTTTCCACTCACAACATCTTTTTGTACCCACTGCTCGGCCACGAAAACTGCATTTGAAAATTCAGAAAAGTGCAAATTTCGAAGGATGGAGGATTTCAGCTCATGTATTGTTTCAGAAAGAGCAGATTGGGTAGGCTGGCCAGCAAATGAGAATGAATTCTCCCTCCTCACTCTCCATCTCCTCCGCAGAAATTGCTTGAGGCAAACATCACAGGGAAAGGAGGGAGCTGCACAGAGACAGCTATTTGCATAAATCTGCATGTGAGGGTGAAGGGAACATTTGCAAATAAATAGCCTGATACCTAACAACAGCAGGCTGATTGGAAAACAAATAATTCTCCGGAGAAAGAAACAGAGGAAGAACATCAGAACATAACATAAGGACTTAAGGAGAGCCCCACTGGATCAGGCCCCATCTGGTCCAGCATCCTGTTCTCGCAGGGGCCAACCAGCAGGAGTTGAGCACAAGAGCACTCTTCCCACCTGTGGACTCCAGCAACTGGAATTCAGAAGCTTTGCTGGAAGCAGAGCATAGCCCTCCTTGAATTTGTCCAATCCTCTGCCAATTTGGGATGGATTGAGAGTGCATCGTTCAACTGCGGAACCCACTCCAGCGGGATGCTGGATGCACTCTCAATCCATCCCTCTTGTCTACTAGGGATGTGGGTGGTGCTGTGGTCTAAACCACTGAGCCTCTTGGGCTTGCCGATCAGAAGGTCGGCGGTTTGAATCCACGTGATGGGGTGAGCTCCCGTTGCTCCAGCCCAGCTCCTGCCAACCTAGCAGTTCGAAAGCACACCAGTGGAAGTAGATTAGTAGGTACCGCTGTGATGGGAAGGTAAACAGAATTTCTGTGCACTCTGGTGTCCGTCACGGTGTCCCATTGCTCCAGAAGCGGTTTAGCCATGCTGGCCACATGATCCGCAAAGCTGTCTGTGGACAAACGCTGGCTCCCTCGGCCTGAAAGCAAGATGAGCGCCACAACCCCATAGTCTCCTTTGACTGGACTTAACCATCCAGGGGTCCTTTACCTTTTACCTTTACCTCTCTTGTCTAGTGCTGGTCATCTACTCCTCCAGAAAAGCCCCCATCAAGTCTCACTCACTGCTTTGAGGGCTTTCTGTCCCAATCCATATCTGCCCATATCTTATCACTTCGCTCTTCATAGCTGTCAACTTTTCCCTTTTCTTGCGAGGAATCCTATTCAGAATAAGGGAATTTCCCTTTAAAAAAGGGAAAAGCTGGCAGCTATGTTGCTCTTGCCTTTTCCATGATGATTATGATGATGATGAAGTTTGCTAAACTTAAGAGTAGCAGAAGCATCTGAAGGTATGGTGTGCAGTTGGTATGTCTGGGAGAGCCCACATCAAGGAGATCAGGAAGAACGGCATCAGGTCAGTGGATCAGGCCCATCTAGTTCAGCATCCTGTCCTCACAGTGGCCATCTCACAAGTAGGGTTCCTGCACAACAGCACAACACCCTCCCCCCCGTGGCTTCCATAATCTGGGAATCAGAAGCCCTACTGACTCTGACTGTAGAGGCAGAGTATAGCCATTGTGGCTAGGAGTCATTTGGAGCCTTTCTCCCATGGCTTCCCATGGGAGTGTGTTCCATAGTTTATGTTAGAGAGCTTGCATCTTGGGATTGTGCACTGACTTCTTAAATAAAACCTTTGGGCTCCCCCCGCCCAAGAGTTTGAGTCTTTCATCTGAGAGTGGGAACCAGTCTCTCTGGAGCATATTAGATTACAACCAATTAAGACAAGGCAACCTACAATCGAAAAGACACAGAACAAAAGGGAAATGGGACAGGGAGGGAAGAGGAAAAATGTAAACACGGGCACCAGTTCTTAAAGTGATCATTCTTGCAATGGCCAGGTGAAAGGCAACTGATGGAATGAGAGTACCCAGCCTCTCATCTTATTTTCCCAGTTGCTGGTTGTTTTAAACAGTTTTTAATACTGTGTTTTCATTGTTGTAACCCGCCCTGGGACCTTAGATCAAAGGGTGGGTAATCAGTAAATCATCATCACCATGTCTCTCAGAGTGAGTTCTGCAGTGAGTTCTCCTTCCTGCAGGCTGGAGTCAAAGCTGGATATCAGACTTGGAAAGGTGGAAAACTATTAGAGGTATAAAAAAACACAGGAAGGAATGTGTGTCGAGGTAGCCCAAAACTAAAGGAAAAGGAAAGTTGTAAGGGCCAAGTGGTGCCAGTAGGGGGCAGTATTGCACAACTCTGAGACAGCCTCTTTCTCTCTAAGAGAGACCGCAAAGGGATAGCCGTGTCTGCAGCAGGGGAAGAAGGGACCCTGAGCTCATTAACAAAGGATAGGGAGGGAGTCTTCCCTTTCTATGCAGTCTTCTTCCTCTCCCGCCCCCCCCCCACCCCGCAATCTCATCTGCAGTAGAACAGCAGAACCCACAGCTCCAAGAGCAAGAGATGGCTTTTCCCTTTTCCATTGACAAAGAGGAGGTAGCGAAAGGGCTGCAATGAAGATGTACAGCTTAGGAAAGTTCATCCAAACAGGGAGAGGAATGGCATAGATGCTGAACGAGGATTTACTGATCAAGGGAAGCAATAGTCCTGCTCTCTGCTGCCCTAGTCAGACCCCCAGTCCATCCAGTGTCCAGTTCTGGGCACCGCAGCTTAAGAAGGATATTGACAAGCTGGAATGTGTGCAGAGGAGGGAGACCAAGGGTCTAGAAACCGAGCCTTGTGATGGACTTGGGCATGTTTAGCCTGGAGGAGAGAAGATTGAAAGGTGATATGAAAGCCACCTTCCAGTTTTTGAAGGACTGCCACATGGAAGATCGAGCAAGCTTGTTTTCTGCTTCTCCAGAGGGTAGGCCAGGCACCCCCAAACTCAGCCCTCCAGCTGTTTTGGGACTACAGTTCCCATCATCCTTGACCACTGGTCCTGTTGGCTAGGGATGATGGGATTTGTAGTCCCTAAACAGCTGGAGCGCCAAGTTTGGGGATGCCTGGGGTAGGTCCTGAACCAATGGATTCGAATCAACTTTCTGACAGCAAGAGCCACTTGATAGTAGAACAGACTACAGTGGTACCTTGGGTTACATACGCTTCAGGTTACAGACTCCGCTGACCCAGAAATATTACCTCAGGTTAAGGACTTTGCTTCAGGATGAGAACAGAAGTTGTGCAGCGGCGGCACAGCGGCAGCAGGAGGCCCCATTAGCTAAAGTGTTGCTTCAGGTTAAGAACAGTTTCAGGTTAAGAACAGATCTCCAGAACGAATTAAGTTCTTAACCCGAGATACCACTGTGCTTTGGAAGGTGATGAACTCTTCCTCTTTGGAGGTTTTTAAACAGAGGTTGGATGGCCAGCTGTCTGGGATTCTTCAGCTGTGATTCCTGCACTGCAGGGGCCTGGACTAGGTGACTCTGGTCTTGAGTGCTGCTCAGGAAACTCCAAGGTTCTCCAAACCTTGGACATGCTCAGCAGGGCCAAAATGGCCATACGTCCGGGGTGGGGGGGAGCTGAACAAGTTGGGAGTTTGCCTGAAAAAGCTCAACAACTTTCGGGTTTTCAATCATTTGGTGGTTTCCTTAAAAAACAAAAAAACCTTTCAGGGTGTCCTGGTTTTTACTTTTTGAAACATGGCAACTCTAAGAATGCTGTGCTTGGAGAGAACGGCTGTCTGAGACCCAGTCAGGGAATGCTCCTATTTGAGCACTCCTCTTAGTTGGGAAGCTACACTGCAACATTTCATTGCAGATCTGATGGATTTGTAAAAGGTAAAGGTAAAGGGACCCCTGACCATTAGGTCCAGTCGTGGCCGACTCTGGGGTTGCGGTGCTCATCTCGCTTTACTGGCCGAGGGAGCCAGTGTACAGCTTCTGGGTCATGTGGCCAGCATGACTAAGCCACTTCTGGCGAACCAGAGCAGCGCACGGAAACGCCGTTTACCTTCCCGCCAGAGCGGTACCTATTTATCTACTTGCACTTTGACGTGCTTTTGAACTGCTAGGTTGGCAGGAGCAGGGACCGAGCAACGGGAGCTCACCCCGTCACGGGGATTCGAACCGCCGACCTTCTGATCATCAAGTCCTAGGCTCTGTGGTTTAACCCACAGTGCCACCCGTGTCCTACCTACCAATGGATTTGTACTTACCGATAAAAGACGAGGATTTTTAAAGCTACTCTAGAAGGGAGTTTTAGATCCACCATGCTTGCCTAGGCACTGTAAATGCCCAGAAGCCTGATTTTCGGCAAGCATGGGGGAACCTGCACGCCCTGCTTTGTAAAGCAGTACTTCCCATTGCCTTATTATTTTTGCTTTGCTGGGGGAATCATTTTGGGGCGAGGCAGGCGGGGGATAACTGCTTGCCTGGCAGAGCCTATGGAGGGAAGCTGGTCTCTCCTGAAGGTTAACTGTCCTCTGAGCAGCTGTTGACGGCAGCCGCTGCGGCTGATTCCGGGTTTCTGGATGGCACCTCATTTAGCTTTACATGTGTTGCCACTTTGCTTTAATAATAAAATGAGGCACCAAATGAACGCGGTTGATGCAATTACAGGACGAGCGCCTTGTTTCCCAAGCACTGAGCGCCTGTTTATGGCATGTACAGCTTGGCGATGAGCCACCCATTATGACCGGATTAATGCACTGCTAATTAGACTGAGAGTGAGGCGGCCAGTTTTTTTATTCCTTTAAACAGGTGTCCGGACAGCCGTAAGCACATGATGCTGCTGTCCTGGCATTCAAGGCAATACTGAGCTATGGTTTGGTTCCGTGCAGTGTCAGGCCATAGCTCAGTGACAGAGCAACACACCTGCTTATTATTTTATTTATTAAATTTCTATGCTGCCCTTCGTCTGAGGATCAAAGGGCGATATACAATATAAAAACCCACGCACAAAAGAATAATTTTGTTGTTGTTGTTGTTTAGTAGTTGTTTAGTCATGCCCGACTCTTCATGACCCCATGGACCAGAGCATGCCAGGCACTCCTGTCTTCAAAATAATCATGTTTTTGTTTAGTCGTTTAGTCGTGTCCGACTCTTCATGACCCCATGGACCAGAGCATGCCAGGCACTCCTGTCTTCCACTGCCTCCCGCTATTTAGTCAAACTCATTCTGGTAGCTTCAAGAACACTGTTCAACCATCTCGTCCTCTGTCATCCCCTTCTCCTTGTGCCCTCCATCTTTCCCAACATCAGGGTCTTCTCCAGGGAGTCTTCTCTTCTCATGAGGTGGCCAAAGTATTGGAGCCTCAGCTTCAGGATCTGTCCTTCCAGTGAGCACTCAGGGTTGATTTCCTTAAGAATGGATAGGTTTGATCTTCTTGCAGTCCATGGGACTCTCAAGAGTCTCCTCCAGCACCATAATTTAAAAGCATCAATTCTTTGGTGATCAGCCTTCTTTATGGTCCAGCTCTCACTTCCATACATCACTAGTGGAAAAAAAAATCATAGTAACAAACAAAAGCAATACCCCACAATAGTATAAAAGGCCATAGCTTGTTTAATTTGCAAACGGTCTGGGAGAAGAGGAGTGGTGAATATTCACTGGCCAGTCCCTGAATATTTGACAAGCATTTAGTCTTTGGTGTTGACATCTGAAAAGCCAATATTTTGCAAAGAGCAACTGACACTGGATAGGTGCTGATGGGTGACAGGCATTTTACAAGCACTCAGGGGCTGTGCGTCCAGGGCTGACCATGTCTGACAGCTGGCCTCCAGAAGCAGACAATGTTTGACATCACCTTGATGCCTCGTCATCCTGGTTTGACGTGCTCTGAGCAGGGACTTTGCCCAATGGTGTCGTGTCCATTCTGCTGACTTCGTATAATAATAATAATAATAATAATAATAATAATAATAATAATAATAGACCAGGCAAATTTCATTGGCACAATGAGATCCTATCATTCAAAGGATAGAATCTGGAGCAGAATGTACACACACACACACACACCCCTCAAGCTTGAAATCTGAAACACCAGCAGATTCCAAGCTTCTGATCTAGAACTCTCCCCTCAAATCTAGGTATGTGAAAATAGGATAGCTGGTTTCTCACATCTGTACATGCTATCACACCCAGCTTGTTGCTGCTGCTGCTATTTATTTACACAGAAGACTTAGAAACCCCTTGATCACAAAAGGTCTCCATGCGGGGTACAAATATGGCCATAGTTACCGTATTTTTTGCTCTATAAGACTCACTTTTTCCCTCCTAAAAAGTAAGGGGAAATGTGTGTGCGTCTTATGGAGCAAATGCAGGCTGCGCAGCTATCCCAGAAGCCAGAACAGCAAGAGGGATTACTGCTTTCACTGTGCAGCGATCCCTCTTGCTGTTCTGGCGTCTGAGATTCAGAATATTTTTTTTCTTGTTTTCCTCCTCCAAAAACTAGGTGCGTCTTGTGGTCTGGTGCGTCTTATAGAGTGAAAAATACGGTATTTCTGCTGCCCAAGCCACAGAGAAAGGGGGAAGGAGAACAGGTCAAAGAGAGTAGCAGAAAAACTCCAAGGGCTTTATCTCATTAGCATCTGCTTTGCATGCAGATGGTCCCAGGTCCAATCCTCTGCAGATAGGGCTAGGAAAGATTCCTGCCTGAAACCCTGGAGAGCCATTGCTGCAAGTCAAGGCAGATAATACTGAGCTGGATGGACCATCGGTCTTCCTTTGTTCCTGTCGTTATGGATCTTGGCTGCCCATTCTTTCATCTGGACAATACTGAGCTACATAGACCAGTTTCATGGATCAGTATAAAACATCTACCGAATTTCTACAGGAGAATGGTTAATGTGTTCATAGGATGGAGTAGGAAGCAAGAGGATGTCCTCTGTCCCATCTTCTGGTGAGCTGAAGTTCTTAGGCCTTGGAGCAGGCAACAAGAGGAAATACAATAGCTGAGTTCCTAAAGCTCATTACACACTCTCTATATTCTCATTTCTAAGACATTCATATATCCTAATATAATAGTTAGTGTTCCTGTCTGTGCCTAGTAAAGGGACCCCTGACCATTAGGTCCAGTCGTGGTCGACTCTGGGGTTGCGGCGCTCATCTCGCTTTATTGGTTGAGGGAGCCAGCGTACAGCTTCCGGATCATGTGGCCAGCATGACTAACCAGAGCAGCACACGGAAATGCCGTTTACCTTCCCACTGGAGTGGTACCTATTTATCTACTTGCACTTTGAGGTGCTTTCGAACTGCTAGGTTGGCAGGAGCAGGGACCGAGCAATGGGAGCTCACCCCATCGCGGGGATTTGAACCGCCGACCTTCTGATCGGCAAGCCCTAGGCTCTGTGGTTTAACCCACAGTGCCACCCGCTTCCCTTTCTGTGCCTAGTTTTTGTTGTTTAGTCGTTTCGTCGTGTCCGACTCTTCGTGACCCCATGGACCAGAGCACACCAGGCACTCCTGTCTTCCACTGCCTCTGGCAGTTTAGTCAGACTCATGTTTGTAGCTGCGATAACACTGTCCAACCATCTCATCCTCTGTCGCCCCCTGTCGTCTGTGCCTAGTAGGGATTGGTTCTCCACATTAGGGGGAATTTCCAGGGAAGCATAATAATATAAGAACATAAGAAGAGCCTGCTGGATCAGGCCAAGGACCCATCTAGTCTAGCATCTTGTTCTCACAGAGGCCAATCAGCACGGGCGTTGACTTGGCCCCCCCCCACATTGAGGGGGCTCGGCATCACGTGACCCATCCTGCCCCCACTCGGTGGGCCAGCGCTCACCTGGGGTCAGCGAGGGATGGCTATCTCCTCAGTATTGTGGGGGACGGACTCAGCCCCCTGCCCAGAAATATTGTGGAGGCTGGAGCCCCTTCTGTCCTCTATAGTTGGCACCCCTTTCAACCGGATTCCTGTGGAAAACCTGCAAACAGGAGGAGAGGACAATAGCCATCTCCTCTCCTCTGGTTTCCAGAAATGAGTATTCAGAAACATTGCTTGCCTCCAGATGTGGAGGCAGAACATAGCCATCATGGCTTATAGCCATCAAATAGCTCTCTCCTCTTTGAATCAGTTTAATCCTCTTTTTAAAACTACCTAGGTTGGTGACCATCACTGCTCCTGGGGCAGTGAGTTCCATGGTTTATGTGTTGTGTGAACAGGTCTTTTTGTCACGGTCCAGTTCACGGGTGATCAAAGTCCCAGCAGAGGACGTCAGGACCGGGGGCAAGATGGTGGGGTGGGAGCAGGAACGGGGGTCCAGAAGCCAGGAGTCAGGAAGCCAAGAGTCTGAGGGTCAGGAAGCAGGGAGTCACAAAGTCAGGGGTCCGAGGATCAAGAAGCAAGGAGTCACAAAGTCAGGGGTCCGAGGATCAAGAAGCAAAGAGCCAAGAAGTCAGGGGTCCGAGGATCAAGAAGCAAAAAGTCACAAAGTCAGGGGTCTGAGGATCAAGGATCAAGGAGTCAAGAAGCCAAGGGTCTGAGGATCAAGAAGC
This sequence comes from Podarcis gaigeae, assembly GCF_964106915.1. Classification (NCBI taxonomy): domain Eukaryota; kingdom Metazoa; phylum Chordata; class Lepidosauria; order Squamata; family Lacertidae; genus Podarcis; species Podarcis gaigeae. The sequence goes on along the minus strand of NC_139693.1, from coordinate 25,714,247 downwards.
AGGGAGTCAAAAAGCCAAGGTTCAAGGATCAGGAAGCAAGAAGCCTAAATGCAGCAAGGCAGGAAGCGTGTTGCTATGGCAAAGAGCCAAAGGGAAAAGCTGACCTTATATCCCTTCCCAGCCTTGCCACCAGATGCTGCGAGTTAGTTACCAATTGGCCTCATCTGTGCCTCTTCAGAACAAACTTAGGAAAGCCCCAGTCCTGCAAAGTCCTATTGGTCACAGGGCCTGGCTCCTGCACATACACCTGACACCTTTCTCTTTTATCTGCCCTGAATTTTCCAACCTTATTGGATGTCCACGAGTTCCAGTGATAAGAGAGAGGGGGGAAAACCTTTCCTCTCTCCACTTTCTCCATGCCATGGCTCATTCTGCAAACTTCCACCACCTTTTCTCCAAACCAAAAAGCCCCAAATGCTGCAACCGTTCTTCATACGCGAGTCGCTCCACCCCCTCGCTCATTTGAGCTGCCTTTTTCTGAAGCCAAAGGAGTGTCAATAAGACTAGCATGGTGCTTTGGAGTCGGGGCCCAAACAAGAACTGGCTGTGCTTGTTTTCATCTGGTACCAACCCAATTTATACGCATCCCTAAGTTTTAGCGCTCTGCTCCAACCCTTTCCACTAAATAGGCTGGAAAAAGCAACAACAGAGTGTGGTTGGTACCTAAGTGGGAAAGAGGCTTCCAGTTTAAATTGGAGCATTGTTGTTTGGTGGGTGCTTAAGAATAACAACAGATGTTAGAGTAATCAGGAACGATTTGCACACCGTTCGGGAGGAGAAAGAAGAGCTGCCTTTGCGAGGAAGATGATTTCCAAATAATAGATTGAAAGCAAACAGTTCAAATGCTTTGCTCTTCACACAAAGGAGGTTCCAACGCACTACTTTAACTCCAGCTGTGCTGCACATGGAGGTACGAAAGTTCTGGTGTTTACCTCATTGGGACACCAGACTCAGGTGGCCTGAAAGACCAAACCTTCCGATATAAAACTGTCCAAGATCCTTGTCCCAAGATCCTTGGGAGAACACCTCCTCTCAGTCCCATCAACATTATGGCATGAGAGAAAGCCTTCTCTGTGGCTGTTTCCAGATAATGAAATTCCCTCCCAAGATAGGCTAGACAGGCTCCATCCTTGAAATCCTTCCACCGGCAGGCTAAGACTTTCCTGTTCATAAAGGTATTTAGAAACTAAAATGCAGGCGATGTTGATGACTGGGCTGCTGTCTGGGCAAACTGGATTTTAATTGGTGGTTCTATTTTTTTTTAAAAAATCATTTGTCATTTGATTTTACAAATGTAAATTAGTTACAATACCGAATTTTGTTGTTTAGTCATTTAGTCGTGTCTGACTCTTCGTGACCCCATGGACCAGAGCACGCCAGGCACGCCTGTCTTCCACAGATTGGTCAAACTCATGCTGGTAGCTTCGAGAACACTATCCAACCATCTCGTCCTCTGTCATCCCCTTCTCCTTGTGCCCTCAATATTTCCCAACATCAGGGTCTTTTCCAGGGAGTCTTCTCTTCTCATGAGGTGGCCAAAGTATTGGAGCCTCAGCTTCAGGATCTGTCCTTCCAGTGAGCACTCAGGGCTGATTTCCTTCAGAATGGATAGGTTTGATCTTCTTGCAGTCCATGGGACTCTCAGGAGTCTCCTCCATAATTCAAAAGCATAAATTCTTCAGTGATCAGCCTTCTTTATGGTCCAGCTCTCACTTCCATACATCACCACTGGGAAAACCACAGCTTTAACTATACGGACCTTTGTTGGCAAGGTGATGTCCCTTCTTTATACATATCTGTAAAAAGATATTCCTCTGAATCTTGAAACTTCCCCTCATCCCCTCCATGGGTCCTACTGTCAACTTTTCCGACTGCATATTATTTCGTAATCTATGTTTTGTATCCATCCATATTGTCCATAGTATTTGTTACATTGCAAGTGAGATTAAAATCCTGCTAATGTTTCCATCTGCTTACAGTGGTCTCCTAAATAAATTATAAACTTTCCCCATTCTTCCTTGAATTTCTTGTCTTCTTGGTTTCTGAGTTTCCCAGTCATTTTGCCATTTCAGCATAGTCTAACAGCTTAGTTTACCATTCCTCTCTGGCAGGGACTCTTTCTTCTTTCTATCTTTGGGCTAGTAGCATCCATGCTGCTATTGTCGCATACATAAAGAGTATTTTCTGTTCCTTTGGAATATCGGTACCTATAATTCCTAATAGAAAGGCTTCTGTTTTTTATTTTTTATTTCCAATTCATTATATATCATTTCCCAGAAAGTCTTTTTTACCTGGCAAGACCACCACATATGATAAAAGGTACCTTCTTTTTCTTTACATTTCCAGCAGGTATTTGTACATGTTTTGCACGTTTTTGCTAATTGCTGGTTCTAAATGTGTTGTGATGTGTTGTTAGTCATGGCCAGGAGTCAGCCATGGCTAGACCCTCCCAGGCCAGGAGGAAAAGGCCTGCAAGGCAGGGAGCAGGTCTTCCAGGACTCACAGCCAAGATGGTCTCCATGTAAATATATTAAATAAGCAAACAAACAAATTGACAGGTGGGAGGCCCAGCTGAGCTCGTTGGACCAACACTGAGCTAGCTGGATCGATCATCTGACACTGTAAAAGGCAACTTTGGGCTGGGGTGTTGATTGGATGTTTTTGCTGAAGGAGTTGTTGCTGCAGGTTTTTTGTATCTTTATCATAGATCTCGTTGTGGAAATTGTTCAGCTTGGTTGTATATTTTAAAAATGTTTTATTGTTTATGACTGCATTTGTTATGTTGTAGGCATGTATTTTTTCCATGTTGGAAGCCACATTGAGCATGTTTTGAACTGTGGAAAGGTGGCACCCAAATAAAATTATGTATGTACGTATGTACGTATGTAACTTCCTGTGTTCCTATCTTGATTTCAGTAAGGCTTTTGACAAAGTCCCCTGTGATGTTCTTGCAGAGACACTGGCAAAACATGGGCTGGATGAGGTAACTGTTAGGTGGATTTGTAGCTCTTTGACTGAACGAACCCAAAGAGTGCTCACTAATAGTTCCTCATCATCCTGGGGAAAAGTGGCAAGGGGGATGCCGCAGGGTTCTGTCCAGAGCGGTTGTTGTACATCATCTTTATAAATGACTTGGACAAAGGAATTGATCAAATCTGGGGAAGACACCAAACTGGAAGAGATAGCAAATGCTGCAGAAGACAGAATCGGGATTCAAAACGACAACAGATTGGAGAACTGGTCCCGAACCAACAGAATGAATTTCAATAGGGACAAATGTTAGATTCTACATTTCAATAGGGACAAATGTTATTTCAATTTTATTTCAATTTCAATTACATTTCAATGTTATTTCAATTTGAATTACATTTCAATAGGGACAAATGTTAGGTTCAATAGGGACAAATGTTAGGTGGCCCTGTGGGTTAAACCACAGAGCCTAGGACTTGCTGATCAGAAGGTCAGCGGTTCGAATCCCCACGACGGGGTGAGCTCCCGTTCCTCGGTCCCTGCTCCTGCTAACCTAGCAGTTCGAAAGCACATCAAAGTGCAATTAGATAAATAGGTACCACTCTGGCGGGAAGGTAAACAGCGTTTCCATGCGCTGCCCTGGTTCTCCAGAAGTGGCTTAGTCATGCTGGCCACATGACCCGTAAGCTGTACGCCAGCTCCCTCGGGCAATAAAGAGAGATGAGCGCCGCAACCCCAGAGTCGGCCACGACTGGGCCTAATGGTCAGGGGTCCCTTTACCATTACCTTACACTTAGGTAGGAAGAACCAGCTGCACAAGCACAAGACGGGGACATCTGGCTTGTGAGTAGCACATGTAAAAAGGATCTAGGGGGTCTTAGTGGACCACAAGCTGAACATGAGTCAGCAGTGTGAAGCAGCAGTAGAAGAAAAACCAATGGTGTTTTAGGCTGCGACAATAGAAGTAGAGTGTCCAGATCAAGGGAAGTCATAGAGCCACACTATTCTACCTTGGTCAGACCACACCTGGACATTGAAGATATTAACAGGCTGGAACATGTGCAGAGGAGGATGACCAAGATGATAAAGGGTGTGGAAACTAACCCTTATGAGGAACAGTTGACATGGCATGCAGAAGGTTCCAGGCATCTTCAGGCAGAGTTGGGAGAGGCTCCTTGCCTGAAACCTTGGGAAGCTGCTGCCAGTCAGTGTAGGCAACCCTGAGCTAGATGGATCAATGCCCTGACAGTATGAGGCAGCTTCTGATGGTCCTATGATGCTCTCTATTGCTTCCCGCTGCACATCACCCTTCACTTCTTCTTCCTGGGAAGGAAGTGACAGGGCAGAGTAATGACAGCAGACGCAGTTGACTCTCTTTACTCTAAGGCCTGTCACTTCCTGTGCCAGCCAGACAGTGAAATGGGACAAGGATGCCCCACACGGTGTGTATAAACCTGTCAAGCACATGCCGTTCAACCAGCCCCTAGCTCTGCTCCCGGGGGAAGAAAACAGGATGGATAAAACCAGATTTTGTACTCCGGGAAATGCATGCAGGACAGCTTTTCTCAGGTACAGAATGCCCCCAAGGCCCAGGATCCCATTGGAGCTTGTGGATAGTCTGCCTAATTTATGGATTGCTAGAAGAAAAAAGGGAAATGCATCAGCAGAGCTGAGAGTTGCTAGTCATTCCGATGAGCTGATGGAGCAGCCCTGCTCCGCTCCTCTCCCTCTGATGCAGCCAGAACAATTGTTACTGCCAGCTGATAGGAGGGGCCTGATTAGGCGACTGTACCCACAGAACCCAGGAGTTGCCGATCAGAAGGTCGGTAGTTTGAATCCCCGCAACGGGGTGAGCTCCCGTTGCTTGGTCCCTGCTCCTGCCAACCTAGCAGTTTGAAAGCACGTCAAAGTGCAAATAGATAAATAGGTACCGCTCTGGTGGGAAGGTAAAAGCTGTTTCCGTGCGCTGCTCTGGTTCATCAGAAGCGGCTTAGTCATGCTGGCCACATGACCCAGAAGCTGTATGCTGGCTCCCTCGGCCAGTAAAGCGAGATGAGCGCCGCAACCCCAGAGTCGTCTGTGACTGGACCTAATGGTCAGGGGTCCCTTTACCTTTATCTTTTTACCGCAGTGGAGCAGGACCGCCCCCCTTGTAGATGGTTAGAAACTACAGCTAGTCTGAGATGAGCCTGATGAGGAATGGTTGAAGGACTTAGGTATGCTTAGCCTGGAGAAAAGAAGACTGAGAAGTAAAATGAGAGCCATCTTCAAATATCTAGAGGGTTGTCACATGGAAGATGGAGTGAGCTCATTTTATGCTGCTCCAGAGGGGAGGATCCATGTGAACTGATTCAAGTTACAAGAAAGGAGATTGTGACTCAATGTTAAGATGAACTTTCTGGTGGCAGTACCTGTTTGACAGTGGAATGGACCCCCTTGGAAGATGGCAGATTCTTCTTCACTGAAGGTTTTTAAGCAGAGGTTGGATGGTCATCTGTCAGGGATTCTTTAACTGTGATCCCTGCACTGCAGGGGGTTGGTCAAGATGACCTTTCGGTCCCTTCCAATTCAATAATTTTATGATTTTATAATCCGGCATAGCTGACTAAGTAACAGAACATTTAGCTGGCACTTAGACAACCACACTGGGTCCTGCTCAGTTTCTGGACACAGATCAAACTCCTGGTGTTTATCTTCAAAAGCCCTTTGTGGTTTAGGGTTTGAATATCCAATTACGCACCACCAAAAGAAGAAAGAGGACAAAACAGGGTATAGATTTGCATAAAATCTGCACATCCTAACATAGCATCTTTCCTCTTCCAACAAGCCTTCCGATGGTGGTTTTCTATTCTAGCAGGCATTGACTTTGAAATGGTTTATAAGCAACAGTTGTAATTGTTTCTATCCATGCAATTGTTTAAGATATGTTATTACTGCATCACGAAATTGCATCAAGTTGCTTCCCAGGAAGTGATTCATGAATGAAAATAACCATAAATGATCTGCATCCTTCACACAATGGTTTGGGGCTTGCCCCCCCTCATCTTTGGAGCATAATGCTCACCAGGGGTGCATTCAGACACAGGCAATATTGCATTAGTTTTCTTGATTACATTGCTACCACTTCTGATCTATTTTCTAATGTTTCTTCTATTCTGAAGTACCGGTTGTGTTATGAAACAGTGGCTTTTTGACCAATATACCACCATGTTGCTCTCAATTTCATTCGCATTGTGTTGTAGCACAAAAAACAGACATCACTGGAAAATGTCACTGCTCTTCCACCCTTCCTGCACGTGGAAGCCACAGAATTGTAGAGTTGGAAGGGACTGGGGGTCATCTAGTCCAACCCCCTCCAATGCAGGAATCCTGCCTGTGCTGGGCCCGGGGGTAACCTGAGCAATGCGGTCCGGTCCCAAATCCAAGGGTTCTGTGAGGAGTCAGTCTGAGAGGGCCAAGGTAGGACATGAGGCAGGAAACCAATCAAAGTCAGGCACAGGATCTCAGGCAGGTTCTGGCAAACAGCAATGTTGCTCCCGTAACCTGACAGCCTTTTATCTTTGTCAGTGTAATGGCTGGACCTGATCCCCCGGTGACTCACCTTCCTGTCTCGCCAGAAGGCGAGCCCTCCTCCTGCGAGTACTAAGGTCTCTCTTTCTCTCAGACCTTAGTCTCTGCAGCTCAGGAGATGTCGGTGGGTTACTAGACCCAGGGGCCGCCTCAACCTCTCCTGACCCAACCGGTAGTGGAGCAACTGTAAGTGATTGCCCAGCTGAAGGCAACGAGTTCATCCCCGCATCTGGAGCCAGGGCAGGCTTTTTTTTGGGGGGGGGGCAAGAGAGTGGGGCCCTAAGCTATAGCTTGTTTATCTTATACATAAATCCAGCACTGATCCTGTTCTCACAGTGGCCTATCAGATGCTGCAATGGGAAACCAGGAAGCAGGATCTGAGCACAAGAACAGTCTCTCCTCCTGCAGTTTCTAGCCACTGGCATGCAGAAGCATTACTGCCTCTGACCATGAAAGCAGAGCAGGGCCATTGTGGTTAGCATCCATTGATGGTCTTTTCCTCCATGTATTTGTCAAATCCTCTTTGGCCATCACTGCCTTCTGTAGGAGGGAGTTTCGTAGTTTAACTACGCACTGTGTGTAGAACTCCCCCCACCCCCGCTGTCCTGGATCTCCCAATATTCAGCTTCTTTGGATGTCCCCGAGTTCTAGTGTTATGGGAGAGGAAGGAAAGTTTTCTCCAAGCACTTTCCCTATGCCTTGTGCAACTTAGCTGTGATTCTTGCATTGCAAGGGCTTGGACTAAATGCCCCTTTGGGTCCCTTCCAACTCTACAGTTCTATGACTCTCTGACTGCAACATCTCCATGTGGTTTTGGGCCCAGTATACCTGAAGGAGCATCTCCACCCCCATCATTCAACTTTGGACACTGAGGTCCTCCTCTGAGGGTCTTCTGGTGGTTCCCTCCCTGCGAGAAGTGAGGTTACAGGAAACCAGGCAGAGGGCCTTCTCGGTAGTGGCTCCCTCCATGTGGAACACCCTCCTGTCAGATATCAAGGAAATTAACAACTATCTGACTTTTAGAAGACATCTGAAGGCAGCCCTGTATTGGGAAGTTTTAAATGTTTGATGTTTTCTTATGTGTTATATATGCTGTAAGCCACCCCAGATGGGTGGGGTATAAATAATAAAATTATTATTATTAATTATTATTAGTATTATATATGGGTCCTGCAACCATTTCCTTTCCTCTGTGTGTGTGTGGAAAACAAGTGGCTTGGGGGAGGCATTAAAAGGCGACATTGCCATTTGCACTCCATGCAAAAGTAAAAAGAACCCCCTCTCCCTAGAACTGGGTTTTGTTTTAGTTTGCATTTTTTTTGGCAAAAGAAATATGTGAGGAATGAGGTATGCACATGACCTGTGTTCTCATTTTGTATTTTTATGTTGTGATCTTCGGATGAAGGGTGGTGTACAAAATTAACAAACAAGCAAAATAATAATAATAATATAGCAATAATGACACTGTTGTTTGGCTGTGTCCCTGTGCTAATGCAAAAAGGCCTGGAATGCCCTAGACCAGCACTCCATAGCTTTGGGCAATCCATCACTACCTAGGTGAGTCAGAGGAAAAAACCCAAAAGCCCCATGGAGAGAAATTTCACTTTTCTGTTTGCTTGGTGTGATATTCCGTTATTACCAACACATAAATTTGCAATGGCTGGTATTGCAGGCAGTCAGGAAAGACGGGGAGGCAGGGAGGGAGGAGGGGAGGGAATGGGTTTCTGTGAAAGATGGACTGACAAGTATAATCCCAGGGAGAAAAAGATAGAGAAGATTGTTGTTGTACTAGAGTTAAAGCTGTAAATATATAAACCCTGCGCACAAAAGAGATGAATGGGAACAGGGGCATCTAAACATCTCCAGCACGTTACAGTGTAGGGAAACACAAGGAGACAGATGGAGACTCCTTGGGTGTAAGTATAAACCTGGGAAGGTTAGTTGCTGGCCTGCAGACCAGCTATGGACCACCAGTAAATTTTCTATGCCTTTGCAGCTGCAGCAAAAATATTAAATAACAAGCCCCCTGTCGTGACCATTGCTGATTCTGTCTTCTTGTGCCATGATGGCTTAAACCTCTCTGCTCAGCCCAGCTTCCTGATAGGGATAGAAATCCCCCCTCCTGCTTGATCTGATGAGGGGTGTCAGTAATAACCTCTCTCTCCACCAGATCTCTGTGTGTACAGTGGTACCTCGGGTTAAGAACTTAATTCGTTCCGGAGGTCCGTTCTTAACCTGAAACTGTTCTTAACCTGAAGCACCACTTTAGCTAATGGGGCCTCCTGCTGCCGCCGCGCCACTGGAGCACAATTTCTGTTCTCATCCTGAAGCAAAGTTCTTAACCCGAGGTACTATTTCTGGGTTAGTGGAGTCTGTAACCTGAAGTGTCTGTAACCCGAGGTACCACTGTACTCAGTAGAGGAGGACTGCAGTTCAGGGTGCTGTTCTATACTAGTCCCACACAAGAGCACTCTTCCCTCTAGCAGCTAGCATTTAGAAGCATAGAAGCCTAGAACAGTAGAGTTGGAAGGGACCCCAAGAGTCATCTAGTCCACCCCCCCCAATACCAGAATTCTGCCCATGGCTGTCTCTGGGTGGGCTCAAACCACCAACTGTCTGGTTAACAGCCAGACCCACTGATCCACTGCACCACAGGTAAACCATTACTGCCTCCAATCTTGGTGGGTAGAACAATAGGTGGTAGCTATAGCTGTTGATAGGGACGCGGGTGGCGCTGTGGGTTAAACTACAGAGCCTAGGACTTGCTGATCAGAAGGTCAGTGGTTCAAATCCCCACGACGGGGTGAGCTCCCATTGCTCAGTCCCTGCTCCTGCCAACCTAGCAGTTCGAAAGCATGTCAAAGTGCAAGTAGATAAATAGGTACCACTCTGGTGGGAAGGTAAACAGCGTTTCCGTGCGCTGCTCTGGTTCGCCAGAAGCGGCTTAGTCCTGCTGGCCACATGACCCGGAAGCTGTACGCTGGCTCCCTCGGCCAATAAAGCGAGATGAGCGTCACAACCCCAGAGTTGGCCACGACTGGACCTAAGGGTCAGGGGTCCATTTACCTATAGCTGTTGATAGCTTTGTTTTCCTTTGCCTCATCTTCTTTTAAAGCCTGGGATAGCTCCGTCATTAGAGCATGAGACCCTTAATCTCAGGGTTGTGGATTTGGGCGAATGATTTCTGCATTGCAGGGCATTGGACTAGAGCACTATTGTGACCCCTTCTGTGATTCTATTCTGTGCTTCCCAAGTCTGGTTGGTGGTTGCCACGGCCTCTTGTGGCCATGAGTCCCACATTTTATTTTGATTGATTGATTGATTGCCCTTCGCCTTAAGGTCCCAGGGTGGTTTACAACATTAAAGCACAATATTAACAACAGTAAAATAACTTGCAATCACAAAAATAAGGTGGGTCCTAAAATATACACCTCTAGTGTCAAAAGCCAGGGTAAAGAGGTGGTTCTTCAGCACTTTCTGGAAGCTGGAAAATGAAGGTGTCAGATGCACTTCTGTGGATGCAACCAGGTGCTGTGCAAAGAAGTCCTTTGTTGTCCTCTGCCATTCAGCTGTTTGGGATACCCCCCCAAATCCTAGTGTTATAAGAGAAGGAGAAAAACTTATCCCTATCCTCTTTCTCCATGCCGTGTATCATTTTATAAACTTCTGTTGTGTTGCTTTTTATTTGCCTTTTCTCTGTACTAAAAAGTCCCAAATGTTGCAGCCTCTTCTCATAGGGGAGTCGCTCCAGGGAAGGTCATCCTAATGATATACAAGCCCATCCAATCTTGATTCTTGCAGATCTTCCCAGCCCTGACCCTTGACCTTCCTCCCATGCTGCTTTCAATTGCCCTCCCCTCCCTTGTCAATGGTGGCGATGGTACTTTCCCTGCAAATCTAACCACAGCCAGAGGCTGAGACTGTGAGCCACTCTGAATTTCTTCCTCTGTCAGCAACAAAGATGAAAGAGAATTAGAAAAAAAAAACAAAAGGAGGTTGGGGGAAGGAGGAGAGGAATAAGAACAAAAAAAAAAAAAAAAAAAGATGAAGAGGGGGGAGGAAAGGGAGGGAGGGGAGAGAGAAGTGGGATTTGCAGAGATAGCATTGATCTGTGCCAATGCTGCCAGGAGCATCATCTGCCCTGGAAAACCCAATGGCCCAGGAAGCAAAGTGCTTCCCCAGTTGCTACAAAAGGGCTATTAATGGCTCAATGCTGCTGTTCCTCATGGCTGCATTGTTGGGTTTAGGGTGGGGAGACCTGGGCTCATCTCCCCTCTCAGCCACACACACAGCCATGCTCCAGTCAGGTCGGGAGATCTTGGGATACAATGTTTCAGCAAGACCTGCTGTTCTGTTTTGAGGCAAGGCTTTAACAGTGCCCTGGACAGTTCCACACAGGGCTCAGGCTGAAGACTTCATAAGCACAGAGCTCAAATGTTGTTTCAGCACCAGTCATCCTCAGGCTGTGTCAGGAGCCAGAGTCAAGCGTTGGCCAGCAATGAAAAAACACGGTGTCAGTGAAGTTAACTCTTTATTCAAAGAAGCTAAAACAACGCAGGCCTAGTGATCTCAGTAACACTTCCCAGTAGGTCTTGCTTCAACGAGGCAGTCACCTTCCCTTCGCTCTCTAGGGATCCTCCTCTCCAGGGTCTTTCCCAAAGTATGTCTGCGCACAACCAATCTCTGTTCTGTTCTTTTCATTTCTCTGTGTGTTCTAGTAGACAAGTGGGAAGGGGAGCTGGTTGCAGCAGCAGGAGGAGACTCCCTGGATTCTTCAGCAGTCTGTCTCAACACTACCTCTGGGTCACCGTCTTCTCCAGCCTCCACTTCAGCCTAGAACTGCTCACTAAACCCTGTTACCTCTTCTGCTTCTGACACCTCATCCTCACAGGCTTCCCCCTCTTCTCTCTCTGGCCACTCACAATTGTCCCGCCACCAATCCCCTGGCTCTGATCCTTCTTCCTAAGGGGGTTCCCCAGCTGATGCCTCTCACCACTCCTCTGCATCCAGGCACTGTATGACAGACTGAGCCTTAAATAAGAGCTGTAACTCCATTTCAGCACCCCGGAGAGCTCCCTGTAGGGCACAGTGGGGGAGCCAGCACACAAGCAGAGCTCACATGTTGCTTCAGCACCAGTCATCCTCGGGCTGAGCCTTAAATAGGAGCTGCAGGTCTATCTTGGTAGCTAACGCCTGCTTCTGTGAGAGGAGCCTCTTCCTTTAAAGGGGCACCACCTGCTCTGTTGAAGTCACAGAGGTGGTGGCTCCATTAGTGCTTCTGAGCCAGAGTCCTCAGCGTCTTAAAGCAGGCTCAGACACGACATTCACAGCCTTAGTTTCCCAGTTGTAAACACTGCAATCGGAATGGAATAAAAGGAGCTCGGTCTGTCATCCAGCATGGCTATTCTTACATCCTTTCCAAAATAATAGCAGCAGCGGCTGCCTCCCTACTGCCTTCCGAAAGATCTGGTCATGCAAAGATCACCTAACCTGGTTTCTTTAGAATATTACATGATCTTTGTTTGGGGTGTGTGTGTGTGAAGAAGAGTATGTGGAATCTCCCACTCTTAGCCATCTGGCTGCTTGGCTGGGTGGGCGTCCTTCAGCCCCCTCCATCTGGAGTCTCTCTTGTGGGGTCCCATACAGACCAGCCTTTCTGCCTCCCAATCATGATTGGGGCATGAGTTGGAGGAAAGGTGGCTGAACTGAGCTGTCTGGGAGCACTGGAGGGAGCTGAGCTCTCCTCCACCTCTTCCAGCTTTTGTTCCCTGTCTCCCGCCCCTCTGTTAGGTTCAGGCAGCTGCTGCTTCCAGCTGCACCATCGCACTTTCTCTGAGCGAAGGAGAATGTGGGTAGCTTGATAATGAAGCAATAAAAAGGGTTTTAGCTGAGGAGCTGGGAATAAATCAAATGTTTCTGCTCTGTCTGTGACTTGCTGGTTTGGAATTCATGTCTGCTGCCCGCTCCTGCTCCCCTGCTCTTTATGCTAGGAGGGGTAAACCAACAGATTCTCCAGTATTCTTCTTCTGAAGTACGGATGGGGAGCTGTCACAGGTCCCTTCAGGACTGCATGCTTTATGTGTTAGATTCATAAAATAGTAGACCCCAAGTGGTCATCTAGTCCAACCCCCTGCAGTGCAGGAATCACAGCTAAATAATCCATGAGAGATGGCTATCCCACCTCTGTTTAAACACCTCCAATGAACAACATCGAGTGTGTTGCAACCTGCGCTGCTGATCCTTTGATCAGGGTTGAACTAGAAGACCTCAGAGGATCCTTCTGATTCTACAATCCTATGATTCTGCAGCCGTGTGAATGGCTTTGTTAGTGTTTGTGGCAAAAGTGGGTACCTTATCTGCTTCACGTTAGATTTGTGGTGGCCAGAAATCTTTGCTTTGATATCAGATTGAGAGAAAGTAGGGAGGGATTTCTGGTGTTATATGTGTGTATGTGTATTTTCATGGAGAAGGGGATGGCTTATGGTTGGTGGGAGCTGCCATTCCACACCTCAAGAATTCATCCCATAAATTCTGTTAGCCCAGAAATGGAAAGATGATACAACTCCGCCCAAAGAAGAGTGGCAGACAAAATTGATGAACTATGCCGAGATGGCAAAACTTACTAGAAGAATTCAAAACCAGGAAGAGAAGGTCCTTAATAAAATATGGGGAAAGTTTATGATTTATTTGAAAAGCTCTTGTAAACAATTATGTACATTGGTAGGATTGACAGAAAACCTGTAGTAAAAAATTGAACTGTGGGTTGACAAAGGATTTATAAAAATAGAGTTATGAAAGAGATGCAGAGGGGGAAATCATTTCATTAAGATCCACAATGGGGTGAAGGGAAGTCAAAAGGGATTATATGTTTATGTATTTAATTCATTTGTTTATGTAAAATAGAAAATGCATACTACTACTACTACTACTACTAATTCATCCCAACTCATTCAAGGGCCCTAACCCATACACCTTCATCATTAATCAATGACATAAATTGGTCATGTTAAGTAATTTTGCCACAGCAGACAGTGAGATGAATAATGTAGTTTTTGGCAGAAGATGGATTGCAGTAGAATGGAAACGCTGTTGTGTGTCATGGGTGAAGGACAGCAGGGAGAATATACCTCCACATACCTTACTCACCAACACTGCCTCCTCAAAAGTAAGGAAAGGGTAACAACTTCCCCTGCATCACACCCACGACCATATTCCCAAATCCCCCACTCGCTGGCTAATATTTATCAAATGCAATTGCTTTTCTCACTAATTGATGGAGAATTCATTTGCTGGCAGGGGCAGGGGCAGAGCAGGACCTAGTGGCCTGGACGATTCTCTTTTCCTTTTGCCAGAAGTATAAAAGCTGTCCTGGGTGAGGTTCTCAGAGGCTTCTTTTTTGCTTGTTTCTTCCAGATGGGGTCGCTGTGATGCCAACAGATACCCTCCTTGCAGTGTAATTGGCGTTGTTTAGAAGACAACAGCTTCTGCAACTCTTCAGAGGCAAAGAGGAGGATTTAAGAAGAAGTCAATACATGGATTAAAACTAATCAAGGAGATTGCTGGAAATGTTTCTTTCAGAAAGAAAAGTGTAGCACAGAAAACCCTATCGCAAAGGGGCGCGGTTGCAGAAGTTGCTTGGGAAGGCAGAGCTAATTCCTGGGGCATGAAACCCAAGGAAGGAGGGTGAGAAGGAGGAGGAGGAGGAGGCAGCAGCTGCCATCTCGAGCCAAGGCTGAATGGCTCAATGGAGCCAAGAACATTTACTGGCCCAGGTAACAAGGTGAAGCTGCTACAGCAGGATAGCTGTGCTCTGCCACAATAGCTGGAGGCAGCAAGGCTTCTGAATCCCATTTGCTGGGAACCTCAAGAAGGGAGAGTGCTCTTGTGTTGAGATCCTGCTTGCTGGTTCCCCATTGGGGCATCTGGTTGGCCACGGTGAGAGTAGGATAAGAACTCTTGCAGGACACAGTTCAGCTATGGATCGTGATCCCATAGGAGGCCACCAATTTGGATGACTTCGAGGATTGGACAAATTCATGAAGGGGAGGGCTATTAATGGCTACTAGCCTAAATGTTGGAAATGTAAGGAAAAAGAAGGAACATTTTATCATATGTGGTGGGAATGTAAAAAAGTGAAAAACTTCTGGGAAACGATATATAATGAGATGAAAAAGATGTTGAAATATACATTTATTAAGAAACCAGAAGCATTTTTACTTGGCATTGTAGGAGATGATATAAATAGAATGGATTGTAGGTTGTTTTTATATGCAGTGACGGCAGCAAGAAGATTATTGGCACAAAAATGGACGCAAGAAGAACTACTGATGAAAGAAGAATGGAGGATGAAATTGATGGACTATGGAGAATTAGACAAACTAACAGGAAGGATTTGAAACCTGTGGGACCAGAGATTCTCAGAAGACTGGAGTAAATTTACGGCCTATTTGAAAAGCAATTGTGATGAACAAATTATGCTAGTAGATTTGCAAGAAGTTTTGTAAGGTGTATTATTTGAAATATTGCAAAAAAGATAATGAGGAGAATTATTAGTTAAGGATAATTAAAGGTAATATGAAATTAAGAAATGCATAATAAGTGATAAAGAACGGAAAATCATCAGAGGTGTTGATGGAAGTCCAAAAATATTATATAAGATGAGAGGTTATGTTGTATGCATGTTGGAATTAATATGTTAAAAAACTAATAAAAATGCATAACCCACCCCCCCTCAAAAAACCCCACACCAATGGCTACTAGCCACGATGGATATGCTCTGCCTCCATGTTTGGAGACAGAAGTGCTTCTGAATCTCAGTTGCTGGAAGCCACAGGAGGGGAGAGCACTCTTGTGTTCGAATCCTGCTTCAGGCATCGGCTTGGCTACTGTGAAAGCAGGTTGTTGGACCAGATAGGCCAGTGGTTTTCAACCAGTGTGCCGTGGCACCCTGGGATTCCTTGAATGATGGTCGGGGTGCCGTGGGCAACACTGGCCTCTGTCCCTCTTTCCTTCCCTCCCATCTCTGATGCTCTCTCAGGTCTCTGCTTCCCAAAGGCTTGCACAGCTGTTTGTTGCAGCAGCCCTGGCTACAAGCTCCGCAGGTGAAGTGAATAGTGCCTTTAGGGCTGGCTAAGGGGTGCTGCTTGCCAGGAGCTGAGGCAGCCTTGGAGTAAGCAAGCAAGCAGACAAGGGAGGCTGGCCAGCCAGTCCACTAGCCCTCGCTGTTGTGAATGGACAGACAAGTGGGAGGCCAGGCAGGCAGGTGTTGCACTGGCCTATTTTGTGCAAGGCCTGCCTGGGAGCTGAGTGCCCAGTGCTGAAGTGCCCATGCAGGCCCAGAAGCTGCCACTGCTATCTCTCAAGGTAAGGTGTTGGCCTCACATTCACCTTTGGCCAGTCTCTGTTGGGCCACTAAGGCAGGGGGCATCCTCTTCCCAGGCCCCTGTGGGGCAGTGTGAGGAGGCACCCCTCTCTTTCGGACAGGGTGGACAGCTCAGAGACCAGGGGCAGCAGCAGCAGATACCCAGAGGACTCCCAAGGAGAGGGGAGAGGAGGCTGAGGGAGCACTCCACAAGGGTTTGAAGCAGGGCTGCCAGCTTCCAGCTCTGCAGGCAAGGGGTGACATAACTGGGCTCCTGAGCCCCACAGTGATGCTGCAGAAAGAATGCAGTTGGTCAAGAGAGCCATGGACTCAAAATGGTTGAAAACCTCTGAGAGAGGCACCTGACCCAACAGCCTATTATGTTCCTATGTTACATACTGTCCAGTGGACCTTCTTTGCCAGGGACTGCCTATGGTTTATTACTACTACTACTACTATTATTATTCTGTCCTGCACTGGAGCCGAATGCAGGTGTTCATTCCACCTGTAAATTGGTTGATTCATTTGATAGTCCCCCTAATCCCAATTTGCCACAGTTGTTCAAGGCCACATTCACACCACACATTTAAAGTGCCGTGATACCACTTTTAAACAGTCACAGAAGAATCCTGAGAGCAGAAGGCAGAGCCTTCATGGCTAGTAGGCACTGATATCCTCAATGAATCTGTCCAGTCCTCTTTTAAAGCCACCCAAGTTGGTGGCCATCACTGCATCCTGTGGCAGTGAGTTCCACAGTTCAACTCTGTGCTGCATGAAGAAATCCTTTCTTTTCTCTGTCCTGAATCTTCCAGCTCCTCTGGATGTCCATGACTTCTAGTGCTAGGAGAGACGGAGAAGCAGCTTTTGCACTGTCTGCAACCCCCCTCCCTGCCCTCTCCAATCCCACCCTTAAAAAGCCCCACTCCCTTCCCTCGGGGAGCTGCCTCAGCTTCCTGCTGGTGATGAGAAAGCCACACGCAGCAAACGAATCCCCCATAAATCATCCCTCGCAGACCCCCCACTTGCTCATTCCTCTGGTGTCTGGTTTTATAGGTGTTTAGATGCCATTGCTCCCATCCCCTGGAAAAGCTCCCCCCCCCAAATGGCACACATGGGGGGTGGGGGTGGAAGAGTGTGAATTATTGATGTGCTGTTTGCTCTCCTCTTTGTTTAGCCATTTGCATCCTTCCCTGATTTATCTGAGGATTTGTCTTTCCAACGGGCGTGGAAGCCTCCAAGCCTGTTAGGCGCTGGGTTGCGGTCCAAGTTTGCTCCCTGGGAGCAGCGAGACTCTTCCTTTCTGACAGGTAGAGTGCAGATGATAAAACGCCTCTCCTCTCACTCCTCCCCACCCCAAATTGGGAGGAAGGGTGAGCTTCAGGTGTCTGTGGAGCTGGCCCGATGTTCCGGTTTTTCATGTCTCGCATACTTTTACTTTGCAAAATCATTATTTATTCGTGGCTGACTGGGGAAAAAAGATGGGTTTGTTTCAAAAATGGTCAAAAGATTAACCGTGATGGGGGTGAGGGTTCCGGATTGGCTTTGATGCTCCCCTCACTGAGCCGCTTAGCTACGTCAATCAAAGTGAGTGCGAGAACATTAGAAGAGCCCTGCAGGATAGCCCTGAAGCTGGATAGGACCAAAGGCCTATCTAGGCTGGCATCCTGGCTCCCCCCCCCGGACAACCCACAGCAGCTGTCTCCACCCGCAGTTCCCAGAAAACGATTTTCAGGACACCAGAAAAACCATTAAGGGGGAACATTTGGGTTGCCCTGCTCTGCACCTTTTCTAACTCTACAATCTCCCTTCTTTTTTCTTTCGTGATGTGATGATCAGAATCGTCCACAATATTTCAGGCTTGGTCTTATTGCCTGGGCAGCTACCAGTGTGGTCTCTCTCGGTTCTTTCTGAGGTCCTCGTGCTGCTGTCTATTTTCTGGACTGCTGATGGGCCAGGCATTTTTTTATGGTGCGTCTGAAATGTTTAATTGCTTGCAGTTATATATTCTTGGTGGTGCTTCAAGGTTATTAATAAACTTGACAAGGAATGAATGCTAAAGAAAATGGATTGATATAGTACAAGTCGCAGCACATGCCCTGGGAGTCTTGCAGACCAGGCATTCTGTTCTGGTCTGATTAAGGAGCCCAAGGCAGTAAGGCAGGTCAGTAATCCCAGCACCACGGAGAGCTCTTAGTTTGGCCTACCACCACGGAGAGCTCCTCGTCAGCAGTTTTGACTAGCACCACGGCCCTCAGGCTATAAAAGGTTCTTTGCCTCCAGTTTATGGCTCCCAGTACGTTTCCGAGCACAATTCAAAGTGTTGGTGCTGACCTTTAAAGCCCTAAATGGCCACGGTCCAGTATATCTGAAGGAGCGTCTCCACCCCCATTGTTCTACCTGGACACTGAGGTCCAGCGCTGAGGGCCTTCTGGTGGTTCCCTCACTGAGAGAAGCCAAGTTACAGGGAACCAGGCAGAGGGCCTTCTCAGTAGTGGCGCCCACCCTGTGGAACGCCCTCCCACCAGATGTCAAAGAGAACAATAACTACCAGACTTTTAGAAGACATCTGAAGGCAGCCCTGTTTAGGGAAGCTTTTAATGTTTGATGTATTACGGTATTTTGATATTTTGTTGGAAGCCATCCAGAGTGGCTGGGGAAGCCCGGCCAGATGGGCGGGGTATAAATAAATTATTATTATTATTATTATTATTATTATTATTATTATTATTATGAATTACATTTCTAATTGGTCATCCGTGCAGCACATGCATCCATCCCTTGATGACCACAGTGTCAAGTGATGCTTTGCAGGGGTGGGTTTTCGTATTGTCTCCTTTCAGCACGAAAGCAAGCATGTACAGCAAGGAGATATCAGGAAAGGACGTGTAATGAAAACCATTGCCCTCTGCTAACTTGAGATTTGACCAAACTGTGGGAGGCAATGGAAGACAGAAGTGCCTGGTGTGCTCTGGTCCATGGAGTCACAAGGAGTCGGACACGACTAAACAACTAAACAACAACAACCTTGAGAACGTCCATCCTAGGCCACTGTCCGAATTGACCCAATAGCAGAGATAGCTGAGGAACTGGTGAGGTTGCTTTGAATCTATTCCTTGCTAAAACGCCGTGGTTTATTTCCAGCTTTCTGATTGCTGATTTCCCCTTTTCTTTTTAAACTCTCGGTTTCTTGGAGAATCTTTGTCTGCTGGTTGTGACAGATGGACCTGTCAGCAACTCATACTCAATAGAGTTATATTAGTAACAAGCAGCTCCATGGGAGGAAAAAATGTAAATATTTTTTCCCTCCTCTCCCTCTTTAAAGGCAGAGGCTGAATTTCTCCTGTCAGGGCAGAAATAATGGCTCAGTGCTCACCACTGTGGCCATTGTTGTATCAACATTATTTTTGGACATCTGACGAAGCGGAATGTTGGAAGATTCAGGAGAGATAAAAGAAAGAGCTTCTTCGTGCAGCACATAGCTAGGCAACTTGCCATCGCAGGAGGCAGTCATGGCCACTAACCTGGTTGCCTTTAAGAGGATTAGACAGATCCATGGGGGAGAAGGCTATCAATGGCAACTAGGCATGGTGGTTATGCTCTGCCTCCACTGCTGGAGGCAGCAATGCTTTTGAATACCAGTTGCTGGAAACCGCTGGAGGGGAGACAGCTCTTGTGCTTGAATCCTGCTTGCAGGTTTCCGATGGGCATCTGGTTAGCCACTATGAGAACAGGATGCTAGGTTAGTGTCAGGAGTACGGCCTACACTCGAGTAGGACCCTGGCAGAGACACATGCCCAACTGGCATGTTCTCTCCCTCTTGGTTGTTCGTTTCGGAGCTTCAAAGGCTTTCTTCAGCCCGAACATCACAGCAATCAATGCCAACCGACACCGGAACACTTAGGGATCTGCAGAGTTTGTGCAGTTGCGTAACAGAACCCCAGCAACTCAGCATTTTGGCTAATCTACTTTATTTACATATAAACACACACGGAGCACTGCAACATGGCTCCCCCTCTCTCTAGCATCAGACAGCAAAGAGAAAAAGAACAAAGGACAATAGTCCCACTTCACGGAACACAGTAACACAAATATCCTGTCTACGTCAATTCCCACTCTGTGGAGTCAAAACATACACCGTCATGTGATAGACAAAAACCCCATGACTACAATCATGGAGCAGGAATTCTAAGAGTTAGATGGGCCCCCTTTGGCCTGATCCAGGAGGCTCTTCTTATGTTCTCAAACAGGATCAGAGCAAGACGGTCGTCTCTTGGGTTCATTGCGGATTTTTGAGGGTATATTTCCCAAGATCTTTCACACACTGGCACCTGGAGGGGCTGGTGACCCCTGGCCTCGCACGAGAAAGCAATTGCAAAGTTTTCACGAACTAGAGACAGCCTTTCTTCTCCCCCACCTCCCCGAGAAAGGCATATAATTCGATGCCTCTAATTGTGGAGAGGCAACCTCCTTCAGACTTCGTCACACACTTCCCCCATGTTTAATTCATTGTCACAGAGCAGCCTGCGAGGTAACACCTGAGGTTTCCATTCATCTCTGCTGCTGCCTTTTGAAGCGGGAGCACCCAGGTGTCCCTCGATGTCTAGATGAGCGGCCTCCCCACGCAGCATGCGACTCAAGCCCTGGCACCTGCCCCAGGCCCTTCCTCACCTGGGACTCTCCAGATCAGTGTTTCGGCAGAGTGTGCCTCAGGGCCTGAAGTTGGGGGACTCTCTTAGCTCATCCGCCCACGCCTCTTTGCCCGGGGCCTGCTTTCGGTCAGAGGGATTTCTGTCTGGAGGTTTCCAATGAGTCAGGAAACAGAAAAGGAGGATGGCTGTATATTATTACCCTTACTGTGAATGCATCAACTACACCACTGGGCTAGTGGCCAGGTTTTCCTTTCCTTTGTATAAGGAATGCTAGGAGGAAGAAAAAGCTTCGGAATCTTTTAGACATTGCTCCAGGCTGTTGATCAATTAGGAAAGAGAATTGTAGCATTGGAAGGGACCCCGAGGGTCACCAACTCCAACTGCCTACAATGCAGGAATCTCAGCTACATCATACAAGACCGATGACCACCCAACTGTTGCTGAAAAACCTCTAAAGAAGGAGAACCCACCACCTGTTCCACAGCTGAACAGGTGGAAGGTTGTTCCTGATGTGCAGTTGGAATCCCTTTTCTTGTAACTTGAAGCCATTTATTGTAACTTGCAGACCCAGAAAGCTGTCTGTGGACAAACGCGGACTCCCTTGGCCTGAAGCGAGATGAGTACCACACCCAATAGTCGCCTTTGACTGGACTTGACCATCCAGGGGTCCTTTACCTTGAAGCCATTGGTTCAAGTCCTAGGAGAAAACAAGCTTGCTCCATCTTCCATTTGACGGCCCTTGAGATGTTTGAAGATGGCTATTATATCACCTCTTAGTGTCCTCTTTACCAGGCTAAACATACCCAGCTCCCTCAACCCTTCCTTATAAGGCTGTTGACTCTTTTTTCCATAAGTTTTTAATATTTGGTTTTACAAACAGAATTTACATTCAGACACAAGTGATAATCCAAAATAAAATATAGAGTTACCATGAACCCTTAGACTTCCCTCCTTTTCAACCATTCTTCTTTGGTAGGGACTTTTTCTTCCTTCCATCTCTGGGCTAAAAGTATCCACGCAGCTGTCATCGCACACATAAATAACCTTTTCTTCTCCTTTAGTATTTCTGCACCTATAATTCCTAATAAAAAAGCTTCTGGTTTTTCCACAAATGTTATTTTAAACATTTTTTTAAATGAATGCTTTTGTTCTCTTACACGTCCACCACATATCATAAAGGTGCCTTCTTTTTCTTTACATTTCCAACAGGTATTTGTAGCAGTCCTATACCCTTTATCATCTTGGTCACCCTCCTCTGCATACGTTCCAGCTTGTCAATATCCTTCTCAGATTGTGGTGCCCAGAACTGGACCCAGGACACCAGGTGTGGTAAACCAAGGCAGAATAGAGCAGTACTATGACTTCACTTGACTTTGACACTAAACTTCTGTTGATGTAGCCTAGGACAGCATTAGCTTTTCTTTGCTGCTGCATCATACTGTTGACTCATGTTAAGTTTGTGGTCCTCTAAGACCCAGAGATCCTTTTCACATGTACTGCTTACTGGTAAGCCAGGTGTCCCCCAACTTACGGTATATTTGTGCAGCTGGTTCTTTCTGCCGAACCTTACATTTGTCCCTATTGAAATTTATTTTGTTAGTTTGGACTCTGTTCTCCAACCTGTTATGTTCATTTCGATTCCTGATCCCGTCTTCAGCAGCACTGGCTACTCCTCTCTGTTTGGTGTCATCTGCAAAACTGATGAGCATCAGCTCAGTACCTCCATCCAAGTCTTTTATAAAGGCATTGAACATCAACGGGCCCAAGACAGAACCCTGCGGCGCCCCACTTGTCACTTCTTTCTAGGATGTTATGTATTTTTGTAACAAAAAAATAATAATTAAAAAAATCCTTCCAGTAGCACCTTAGATATTTTCATATCTGAAGAAATGTGCATGTACACAAAAGCTCATACCAATAACAAACTTAGTTGGTCTCTAAGGTGCTATGGGTGGTGCTGTGGGTTAAACCACAGAGCCTAGGACTTGCCAATCAGAAGGTCGGTGGTTCGAATCCCTGCGATGGGGTGAGCTCCCGTTGCTCGGTCCCTGCTCCTGCCAACCTAGCAGTTTGAAAGCACGTGAAAGTGCATGTGGAAAAATAGGTACCGCTCCAGCGGGAAGGTAAACGGTGTTTCTGTGCGCTGCTCTGGTTCGCCAGAAGCAGCTTAGTCATGCTGGCAACATGACCCGGAAGCTGTATGCCAGCTCCCTCAGCCAATAAAGTGAGATGAGTGCCGCAACCCCAGAGTTGGCCATGACTGGACCAAATAGCCAGGGGTCCCTTTACCTTTTAAAGGTGCTACTGGAATGAATTTTTGTTTGTTTGTTTCAACTATGGCAGACCAACACAGCTACCTACATGTAGCTAGATGTATTTTTGTGTTTCTTCTCTTTTTAAAAATTTGTTTATTTGGCTTTTCAGATTAAAATTTTACAGTCATATATCGAACATAGATCATAAAAACAAGATTCCAAGGAATTGCCTGGACTTCCATCCTTCCCTTTGTGGGTCCTTTTATTAATCCTTTCCTTTTATGATGATTCAAATCTTTTACATCTCTGTTGGGTCCAGAATTCACCATCAAACTACAGTGGTACCTCAGGTTACAGACGCTTCAGGTTACAGATGCTTCAGGTTACAGACTCCGCTAAGCCAGAAATAGTACCTCGGGTTAAGAACTTTGCTTCAGGATGAGAACAGAAATCACACAGTTGTGGCGCTCCAGCAGCAGGAGGCCCCATTAGCTAAAGTGGTACCTCGGGTTAAGAACAGTTTCAGGTTAAGAACGGACCTCCGGAACGAATTAAGTACCACTGCACAAGTGATATTCAAATCCTACTAACAATTTTAACTGTTTACAATGGACTTCAAGATAAGTTATAAAATTCCCCCCATTCTGGTCTTCCTGATTTCTGATTCTCCTGGTCATTTTAGCCATTTCGGCATAATCCATCAACTTGATCTGCCTTTCTTCTCCCTGGTAGGGACTTGTAATGGTTCTAGGGGTTGCTCGTGTGTAAGCCGGTGCTTATCTCCCCGGCTGGGTGCAAACACCTGGCTGGGTTGCCTAAGTGAACCTTTTCTGTCCGGACAGCCACTCACCCGTGGCTGGCTCAATCGCTGGCAGAATCCGTCAGTGGGCGTTTCTTAAACTTCTTCCAGCTAAGAAGCTATTTGACGCCTAGTCTCCTCCTACTCTCTCTGCACGAAAGCCTTCTGCGCAAGGAGGGCGTGGGCAACGGAGGACCCCTACTCTCCCCGCTGGTCCCAGGCAAGGAGTCATGGGGCCGCCTCACCGCTTCCCCACCTGCCCCCCTTCTCCACTGGTGCTACGCTGATTCTCTTCCCCAGAAGATGGGCTGCTTCTCCCAATCCCTGGACGCTCTCTGGAATCCCTCTGGCTTTTGCTCTCTCCCTCCGGCACTGATGGCAGTTCCCTGACAGGACTTTATCTTCTTTCCATCTCTGGGCCAATAATGTCCGCGGAGCCGTGGTCGTCTACATAAATAGTCTTTTCGGCTCCCTTGGAATTTTGCCATCATATTTTTGTGTTTCTATATTGTTAACTGCCCTGTGATCCTCGGATGAAGAGTGCTATAGGAATAAAACAAAATAAATAAATGTGGTTACAATTATTAAGGGTATCTGGAGGCTTACATTTTGCATGAGGAATAATTGGCTCCTGAAAGGTGAGCGTGGAACCCGTACTCTGACCACGAACCCATGTCCCAGCCCACCATCTCCTGAGCACATCTCACGTTGGGGGTTTAAATCTCTCTCCAAGCACACACCTGTTTCCTATGGCTGTTGCTGCACGATTTTAACTGTGCGTGTATTAAACGTCCTTAAAATTTATGCAATTCATTTTTTTATGTGCCCAGCTTTGCGATAAGCCGTGAAAGGTGCATCATAAAAATGTGTAATTGTGCCGTATTTTTCTCCTTCCATAGACACACGGTTTAAAAAAAAGAAAAGGGAAAAAAGAATTACTTTATCAGAGGAGATGTGGAATGGGCAGATTGCAGGAGAAAGATGGCATGGAGGGAATGTCGCCAAGTTAGTGCAGGGGTGAGGAAGCTTGGTTCCCAAGGGCCAGATGAAGGCCTCTATCTGGCCCTTGGAATTCTCCATAGGCAAGACACCTCACCAATTTGACGTTGTACCCTCTCTGAATGTTTGTGCCTGGCTGGAATTTTTCATTTACAGTGGTACCTCTGGATGCAAATGGGATCTGTTCCAGAGCCCCGTTCGCATCCCGAAGCGAATGCAACCCGTGTCTGCGTGTGCGCAGGTCATGATTTGCCGCTTCTGTGCATGCGTGTGATGTCATTTTGAGCATCTGCACATGCGCGAGCAGCGAAACCCGGAAGTAGCATGTTCCGTTACTTCTGAGTCGCCACGGAGTGTAACCTGAAAACACTCAACCTGAAGCATATTTAACCCAAGGTATGACTGTATTGTAGCTTTTTCACTAAGGAGGTCAAGGCAGCATACAGTGGTACCTCAGGTTACATACGTTTCAGGTTACATATGCTTCAGGTTACACACTCTGCTAACCCAGAAATAGTACCTCGGGTTAAGAACTTTGCTTCAGGATGAGAACAGAAATTGTGCTGCGGCGGCGTGGCGGCAGTGGGAGGCCCCATTACCTAAGTGGTGCTTCAGGTTAAGAACAGTTTCAGGTTAAGGAAAGACTTCCGGAATGAATTAAGTACTTAACCTAAGGTACCACTGTATATAGTTTTCTTCCTCCCCATTTTGTCCTCACAACAGCCCTGTGAGGTGGGTTAGGCTGAGACGCTGCAATGTCCCAAGAATCACCCAATGAGGTTCTTAGCCGAGTCAAGGGTTGAACCTAATCTTAGCTTGGCACTTGAAACCACTCGAAATATTAAAATACTGTAATACATCAAACATTAAAAGCTTCCCTAAACAGGGCTGCCTTCAGATGTCTTTTAAAGTCTGGTAGTTGTTGTTCTCTTTGATATCTGGTGGGAGGGTGTGCCACAGGGAGGGCGCCACTGCCGAGAAGGCCTTTTGCCTGGTTCCCTGTAACCTGGCTTCTCGCAGTGAGGGAACCGCCATAAGGCCCTCGGAGCTGGACCTCAGTGTCTGGGTAGAACAATGGGGGTGGAGACGCTCCTTCAGATATACTGGACCGTGGCCGTTTACGGCTTTAAAGGTCAGCACCAACACTTTGAATTGTGCTCAGAAACGTACTGGGAGACGTTCAGTGTGAGGCCTGAGATTCCTTCCTGCTGCTCTAACCACTATAGTGTACCACACACTTCCCTGCAGCTGTAAGCAGGTTGCCTCACCTTGGCTCTCCTTCCCTGCCCCCAAGAGCTCCCTGCTGCCAAGACATGCAGGATCCTAAATGTACGTACATTACCAGCCTGGCGCATTTGTGATTAATTGTTTATGGGAAGAATTTACATATTGTTTGTGCATCGGATTTATGAAGTGTGCCTTCTCCATTTGCAGGATAAACACACAGACACACGCACATGCCCCTGCCGATGTCCCCCGGAGGCCTAACGGCAATACAATGAGCAATAACGTGCATTAAAACGAGTTCGGAGTCATTGCCTGGTCTGAGCTGCGTGAAATCTTGGTCAGATGGCTTTTCTCCTTTGGCAATCAGCTGCCTTAACTGCGACGGAGGTGCGATCGCCGCCTGCCGCCCCTGCGTGCGCCTGAGATTGCTTCTTCAGGAAACAATGTAATGGGCATCTTAATAACTATTGGGCTACAGAGGGAAATAACTCGCAGAGGTTTCAACTGTCCTGACAGCCACAACAGGCAATAAAAAGAAAAGCTTTAATAGTTTTGTCATGGAAGCTCCTTTTGTAATGATTGATTCCACTTTCTGGCCCACGCTCTCCCTGAGTTACCTAGTGGCCTTTGCAGCACAAGTAGAGGGAACCATGTTTATTGTCTGCTCATTTATTTGCTTGCTCGTTTGTTTCTGGCGTTTATGCGCACCATCTAATTAGCCAGGCAGTTTGCAGATTTTTAAAAATTCTGATCCTTATGGTTATGATTATTAATTACCTGCCCTTCACCTGGGCGGGTTACAACAGTTAAAACACAATTTTAACAACAGTTTTAATCCACTTAAACAGTTTTAAACCTGCTTAAAATCACAGAAAGTGGGTCCTAAAAATATACATTTCTAGTGTTAAAAGTTGTGCATCTCCAGAATTTGCCATGCTTATTTGCTTGTGCATTTATTTTTGCATTAATGTGCACGGCTTAATTAGCTAGGTAGTTCAATGTTTATTTTTTTTAATTTTTTGAAAAATGGGTAAAATACAATGACAATCAAAACTACAATCAAAAGTAAGAGAAATGGGCAGAAAAAACTAGAGAAATGCAGCATGAAATGATCATGAAAGCAGTGGTGCTGTGGTCTAAACCACTGAGCCTTGGGCTTGCCGATCAGAAGGTCAGTGGTTCGCATCACTGCGGTGGAGTGAGCTCTTGTTGTTCAGTCCCAGCTCCTGCCAACCTAGCAGTTATAAAGCACATCAAAGTGCAAGTAGATAAATAAGTACTGCTCCGGCGGGAAGGTAAATGGTGTTTCTGTGCGCTGCTCTGGTTCACCAGAAGCGGCTTAGTCATGCTGGCCACATGACCCAGAAGCTGTCTGTGGACAAATGCCGGCTCCCTCGGCCTATAGAGTGAGATGAGCGCCGCAATCCCAGAGTCGTCCGCGACTGGACTTAACGGTCAGGGGTCCCTGTACCTTTCCTTTCCTTTTATTTAGCAAGATTTATATGATGCTTAATTGAGGAGAGACAAATTGGCAAATTTCAACAACTTTGGTCAAAAAAGCTCATCAACATTTGTGTCCGAATTTTCATTTTTAGAAATATTTCAGTGCTAGACTAGCTGTGATACACCTATGCTCTCCTTCTAGTGTTGATGATGCCGGGCATAGTCCTAGGTGTGCATTCCTAAGGGATGCCCCATGGCCAGACGTGTCCAAGAGCTCTGAGGCCAGGTCACAGCACACCTGAAGCAAGGTCCGTGGGAAGTCTGCATTTGAGAGATGAACTTGGAAGCAGTCAGTTACACCCAGGACAAGACCTGCACATCTCCACTCAACACAGGAAATCCCAAAGCTTGAGTGATCTGGGATTTCAAAACCTGTGTTCTTTTGAACATCCGAATTGGCTCTTGGTTCCCTTTCAACTCCCTGCCAAATTTAAGTGACTTGCTTCTCCTTTCAGACATTTTCAGGACAAACAGATTTCATTTCATTACAACTATTTTTTTTTTAATAAAAAATGCTTCTCTTTAAAGTATCAGATAAAACAAAAGAAGAAATATGAAAGGCATCTCTTTGATCACTTTCTCCAGTGAGGTTCTTTGCCTGGTGTGAGTTGCGGGCCCAATCCCCGGTGTTCAAACAGAAGGCATAGAGATCTAGGGTTATGCGGAACATCCGTCCTATTCAGAGTAGACCCACTGAAATGAATGGGCGTGGTTCCCTTGGGCCGAAAAGCAAATAAAACATCATTAATAATGTTCCCAATCAGCCTACTCTGAGTAGGGTTGCAGTCAGATCCAACCCGTGGTTGCTGGTGTGTTGCTAATTGACTTGTATTTGATTAAAAGAAGAATTCTAAGGCCCCGAGAACAGAGAGCCTCGTTGACAGAAGCTGATGAGATTTTCCCTCTATTGAAAAAAGCCCCAAAGAGGACTTGATCGGACCCATCAAAGACTTCTATGAACGCCACATTCAGGAAAGGGAGATGGAGAGGCAGGTGAGAAAGAAACTGCCACCCCCCCCCCTCAATCAGGCAGTTTTCCGGCATTGAGAAAACATGAAAGAAGCCAGGAGCTATAATCAGCTCCAGGGATTTATTGTGCGTTTGACCCCACTGTGGTTTCTGTGGTGCATGAGGAAGATCTCTTTGAAGGTGTTGTGGGCTTTATTGATCCTGAAGAAATGTCAATGTGTCACATGCCCAATTAACTTGGCACTTCTTGTGATCAATACTCTAATTGCCTCCTCTTTAGAAAGGCCTTTAATTTAATTAACCCTCCACCTGCTTAGGGTTTTAAATTTTTTTCTCCTTTTTTTTTGTACCAACCATCATTTTTTAATAAAGTGTGCACCAGGAAGCAGGGGTGGGGAGCAAGGTGGGGGGGAGGGGGGAGGATAATGGATGGATGAACCCATCAGTTTTCATTTGAGTTACTTGTTTTCCCCCCTCTTTAGTTCTTTGCATCTCTGCATCCCCCTCTTTTTAAGAGGCCTGGCAATAATAATAATAAAAATCACCAGTGTTTTGGTGTGCAAATCTCAGAAGACGCTCATTTTTGCATGGAATCCCCCCCCCCCCCGGTAAAAGGTGTCAAAATAAATAATCATACCTTTCACACACACTTTTGAAAAAGGAGTCCCTCTTATTGCTCTATCTGGATAGCTCAGTAGATTAGAGCATGGTGCTTATAATGCCAAGGTTGCAAGTTTGATCCCCGTCTGGGACAGCAGCAGTGCCGGATTTACGTATAAGCTAAACAAGCTATAGTTTAGGGCCCCACTCTCTTGCCCCCCCCCAAAAAAAATAAAGAAAAAAACACACTGGATGTACATTTCCAAAATATAAGATAAAAGAACAAATAACATAAAACCTACATGCAGCAACAGTGTTTTGTGTTGTGTAGGCTCCTATGATGTAAGTAAGGGGCTCCGCCTGCTCCCTAAAATATCACTGGTTTGTTCATTTCTCTATATAGGGTGCCTACATTCTGCATGGACTGGTTGGATGGTGTCAGGGAACTGCCATCAGAGCAAGAAACGGAGGCAGGGCTCCCGAGCGATGCCGGAGAGGGGACTAGCAGGGGGGAAGGATTTCAGCGTAACACCCATAGAGAAGAGAGGGAGATGGAGGAATTGGTGACAGGGCTCCAAGACCCTTCACCCGAAGCCAGTGGAGAGAGCCCTGGGACGCCCCTGCCTTCCCCTTACTTGCGCAGACGCGTTCCGCGCAGGGAACATAGGAGGAGACTCGGGGTCAAACAGCTTTTATGCTGGAAGAGGTTCAAGAGACGCCCACTCTCGGATTCTGCAAGTGACTAACAGGTCACGGAGGGCGAGCTCTGACCCTAAGCATGGTTGGGCAAGCAAACTAACTAAACTGAAGGCAATTTACGCACAAGTAACCCCTCACAACCATTACAGATGGCAACATGTGCAAATGGATTTAGATACCTATTGGGTACATAAATTACCATATAGCATATATTCAACACAAAAAACAGCGACAATTTGTTGTTGACAAAGGACAGCTGGACATAGAAAGGGCCCCATTACCTTCAGTAGCTAAGGGCTTCATCAAACCTTAATCCGGCTCTGGACAGCAGCATATTCACTCCAGCATTGCAAGTCATGCAGTGCCAGGCCTGGGTGTCTGCAGCCTCCCCCTCTCCTCCCCTGCCCTCCAGAAGCTGCTGTGAGCTGCCCAAGGTAGGATGCTGGCAGGGTATGTTGTTGCTCCACCCACCATTGCCAGTTGGCCTACAAAGGGTTGCCCAAAAGTAGGGTTGCCATATTTCAAGAAGTAAAAATCTAGACACAAAAGTTATTGAGCTTTTTTTGGGGGGGGGATTGCCCTGAAAAGTCTAAGAGTGATGCTCACACACTTCCTGGTTCTATTGGAAAAAAACCTGGGCATTTTGCCATTTTTTTTATATTCCCCCAGGACGCTTATTTCACCATTTGAATCCCAGACATCGGGACGTATGACAACCCTATTCCAAAGGGAATGCAGCCCTTAGGCTGAGAATACATTCCCCACCTCCATCAAGAATATATATTACCTGTTGTTCTGCCCCCTTCGCATCATTCACAATTAAACTTTCTCTGTCCCAGCTATGATTTGCCACCCACGGCCCACCTGGAGTTGGGTGGGATGGCCTCTTTGAAAGTTCACAGCTTAGCTCCCTCCAGCTCTAAAATGAGATCCCCGCGTTTGGGCATGTGTGAACACCCACCCCTGCTATCCATATGGAGAGGTAAATGGCAGATTGACAGCAGAGCAACCCAGCATGCCATCCTATCCACCCCCTCTGCGCCATTGCCTGATTCACTAGAACTTAAGGCGTGGAGCTCATACATCCGTATATAACTGAGATTTGCATTTCAACCTGTCTTGGATTTTGTACACTGCTTAGCTTAGATGCACCGCTTGGAAGCGGTACATTAAGCAACTTCCGTTGTGAGGAAAGGTTACAAAATCTGGGGCGGTTTTTCCCGTTTAGAGAAAAGCTGAGTAAGAGGTGACGAAACAGTGGTGCATTATGGAAACGCCAGATACATATAATTGTAATGAATAAATAAATCACCATCTACAAGGATCCCAGGTGGTGACAATGGATAAAGCCTCTATCTGAGACCTTGAAGATCTAATGCATGTTGCAGGGGGGAGTCCTGGGCTAGAATAAAGCAGCAGATAGACTTAGGGCAGGGGTGGCCAACTCCCAAGAGACTGCAATCTACTCATAGAGTTAAAAACTGGCAGTGATCTGGCAGAGCCCTTTTGGGGGGTTCAGGTCCAAGTTGTTCAGCTTTTCTTAGGGAGGATGCAAGCCCTATTTTGGGGGGTTCAGGTTGAAGTTGTTGAGCTTCTTTGGGGGGAGCTAGTGTTCTACCAGTGATCTACCACAGGTGTCCACTGATCTACCAGTACATCTACCTGTGGGACATGCCTGGCTTAGGGACGGTGCTGGGGGATCTCTACCTACAGATATAGGTTTCTCCATCGCTCACCTAGATGGACCAGCCATCTAATGTGGTCTAAAGCAACCTCATATGTAGCACATCAGCTCTTCAGATGAGTTGGAATCCTCAGATTCAGAATAATTCAGGAAACGGACGAGAAATATAATATCACAAAGCATCACAAACATTTTATATAAAGTTGCTGTCCATCCCCCAAAGAGGATTGAAGAGTTAGGAAGGGTGGGGAACCCCCCCAACCCTCTGAAGTAAATCTATGTGACATGCCATATCATTCCTCTGATGGGACCTTCTAGAGATGGGAGGTGAGATAGTCCTGCTGTAGGGTCTCTGGTGGCAGGGAGTTTTTCTATTTGGCTTCCCAGCAGAGGCAGTTTTAGGGTATTGTGCCCGGGGCAATCCCAATGGGCACTACACTCCAGGGGGGGGGGGCACAACAGCACTGCAGAATGGAATGAGAGAGGTGGGGGAGACACCCACCAAATGTCAGCGTCGTACAGAGTGCGGCTGAACTTTGAGAGCCCCAAATCCGCTGCTGTTTGCAGCTAAGCAAATGTCACCCTCTTCTGAAATTTGATGGGAAACTCCCATCCCTCTTTATGCGCCCCCCCCCAATTTGAACTGAAAGCTTTCTGCTGAGAACTTCCATCTCAGGAGTAGCACATTATTGTGCTATGGAGAGCACAATATGGAGAGTTTGCGTGTAACCTTCGATGCCTCCCTTTCCATGGAGGCGCAGGTTGCAGCCACAGCAAAGGTGGCATTTTCTTTTTCTTTTTTTAAAAATTTTTTTATTAAGGATTTTTTGTTACAATAGAAAGAAAGAAAAAAAAGATAAAAAAGGGGGGAAAATAGCATAACAGAGTACAAACAGTATTCCTTCTGTTCATTATTGGACTCCCTCACGTCTCACACTCCTACTTTCCAAATTTATAAAACCTTAACCAGCAAATTATCACCTTGTTTCCATTCTTATTGTACATTTTTCCAATATTTTGTCCCTAACTTTGAATAGTTTTATCTAAATCTTAAATCTCTAATCTTACCACAATGTTTATTCAAAATCTATTTTTCTCATAAAATTCACTCATTCTCACAATCTTTTCACCAAATTTTATGGTGCCCAGTTGTTTTCAAATCTCTCATCCTTCTCAACTCTCGTACAGTTTACAGTGCTTTTGTAAATAGTCCTTAAATTTCTTCCAGTCCTCTTCCACTGCTTCCTCTCCCAGGTCTCGAATTCTGCCAGTCATTTCTGCTAACTCCATGTAGTCCATCAGTTGCATCTGCCATTCTTCCAGTGTGGGCAAATCTTGAGTTTTCCAATGTTTAGCGACGAGTATCCTTGCTGCTGTTGTTGCATACATAAAAAATGTTCTATCATTCTTTAACACCCTCTGGCCAACAATCCCCAAAAGGAAGGCCTCTGGTTTCTTAGGGAAGGTATACTTAAATACCTTTTTCAGCTCATTATATATCATTTCCCAGAAGGCCTTAACTCTAGGGCAAGTCCACCAGAGGTGAAAGAACGTTCCTTCAGTTTCCTTACATTCCCAACACTTATTGTCTGACAGGTGATATATTTTTGCTAGCTTGACTGGGGTCATGTACCACCTATATATCATTTTCATAATATTTTCTTTTAAGGCATTACATGCCGTAAACTTCATACCGGTGGTCCATAACTTTTCCCAGTAAGCAAACATAATATTATAACCAATGTCCTGTGCCCACTTTATCATAGCTGATTTAACCGTTTCATCCTGTGTATTCCACCTCAGCAACAAGTTATACATTCTTGAAAGTACCTTGGTCTTAGGTTCTAACAATTCTGTTTCCAATTTCGATTTTTCCACCTGGAATCCTAACTTTTTATCCAATTTAAAAACCTCTTTAATCTGAGCGTAATGTAGCCAATCTCGCACTTTGTCTTTTAGTTTCTCCAAACTCTGCAATCTCCAATTGTCTCCATCTCTCTCTAATATTTCCCAATATTTCGGCCATTTGACCTCCATATTGGGTCTTTTCACAGCTTTAGCTTCCATAGGTGATAACCACCTTGGGGTCTTGTTTTCTAATAAGTCTTTATATTTTGTCCAGACATTAAACACTGCTTTCCTTACAATATGGTTCTTGAAATTCTTGTGAATCTTAACCTTGTCATACCACAGATATGCATGCCATCCAAAAGCATTATTAAATCCTTCCAAATCTAAGACATCAGTGTTTTCAAGAAGCAGCCAATCTTTCAACCAGCAGAAAGCTGCTGATTCATAGTACAACTTTAGGTCTGGCAGGGCGAACCCCCCTCTTTCTTTGGCGTCAGTTAGTATTTTAAACTTAATTCTGGGCTTTTTGCCCTGCCAGACAAATTTAGAAATGTATTTTTGCCACCTCCCGAAACACTCCATTTTGTCCACAATCTGTAAAGTTTGAAATAAAAACAGCATCCTTGGCAATACATTCATTTTTATAGCAGCAATTCGACCCAGCAAGGAAAGTTTCAGTCTTGACCAACTTTCTAAATCTCTCTTAATTTCTATCCAACACTTTTCATAGTTGTCCTTAAATAAATTCAAATTTTTTGCTGTTATGTTCACCCCTAGGTATTTTACCTTTTTAACCACGTTTAACTCTGTCTCTTTCTGAAACCTTTCTGACTCTGAAACTGTCAAGTTCTTTTCCAATACCTTAGTTTTTTGTTTGTTTAATTTGAAACCCGCCACCCGACCAAAGTCTTGAATCAATTGTAATGCCCTTTTCGTGCTAGATTCTGGCTCCTGTAAGGTCAAAACTAGGTCATCTGCTAAAGCCTTAAGTTTGTACTGTTTCGCTCCAACCTGAATTCCTTCCACCAACCGGTCCCCTCTAATCATGTTCAAGAGCACCTCCAGGACCGAAATGAATAGCAGAGGGGAAATAGGGCAACCTTGTCGTGTTCCTTTTTCAATCTTAAATTCTTCTGTCACCACATTGTTAACTATTAATTTAGCCTTTTGTTCTGAATAGATTGCATCTATCCCATTTTCAAATCCCCGTCCCACTCCCATCCCTTCCAAATTTTTCTTCAT
Source organism: Podarcis gaigeae (assembly GCF_964106915.1). Classification (NCBI taxonomy): domain Eukaryota; kingdom Metazoa; phylum Chordata; class Lepidosauria; order Squamata; family Lacertidae; genus Podarcis; species Podarcis gaigeae. The sequence continues at coordinate 25,679,869 of NC_139693.1, read as the reverse complement.
AAATTTCCATGAAATATTGTCAAAGGCCTTCTCCACATCTATAAATATTAACACTGCTCTTGTATTAATATTTGTTTGCAAAAGTTCCAAAATATCAATAATATTCCTTGTGTTAGCAAACAAATGTCTTCCTGGGAGAAAGCCTGCCTGATCTCCATGAATCACTTCACTTAAAACTTTTTAAAATCTATTTGCTAAAATGTCTGCAAAAATTTTGTAATCCACATTTAAAAGGGAAATGGGGCGGTAGTTCTTAAGTTGTGTCTTTTCCAGTTCTGATTTGGGTATCAATGTGATGAAAGCTTCTTTCCACGTTTCCGGTGCTTTCTTCCCCTCCAAAATCTCGTTGCAAACCTCCATTAATGGATGTATCAAGTAGTCTTTCAGTACCTTATAATATTTGGAGGTAAGCCCATCTGGTCCTGGAGACTTGCCCAATTGCATATTCTGAATGGCAACTTCAAACTCTAGACGTGATATTTTACAATTCAGGATTGATCTATTTTCTTGAGACAATCTTGGTAGTCCATTTTTTATCAAAAATTGTTCTATCTCAGCCTCATTTTGCGGCCCTTGAGTGTATAGTTGTTTAAAATATCTCTGGAAGCACTTCCTTATCTCCACAGGGTTCTGAACATTTCTTCCTTCAATCTCTAGGTTGGTGATTGTGTTTAATTTTTGTCTCTTTTTCAACTGCCATGCTAGCAGTTTTGCACATTTATTTGCCGAATCAAATGATCTTTGTTTCATTAACTTAACTTTCCACTCCACCTCCTGATTTATCAATTTGGAGTATTGTGCTTGATAGAATTTAATTTCCTTCAAAATCTCTTTTGACTTCGGTTTCGATCTTAGCTTCTTCTCACATTCTTTAATTTTCTCCAAAATCTTATCTTTTTTCTCATTTCGTGCTCTTTTCTTTATGGTGTTCTGTTGTATCAGAAACCCCCTCATGACCGCTTTACTTGCGTCCCAGACAGTTCTTTTTTCCACCGTAGTGTTCAAATTTATCTCGAAATAGTCCTTCAAAACTTTTTGGGCCTTTTTGGTAATCTCCTGGTCTCTAAACAAATTGTCATTCATCTTCCATCTGAAGGAGCCGGTTGGAATTCGTCTCATATCCATCTTTACGGCGTTATGGTCGGAGCAGGTCTTTGGGCAGTTTCCACTTTTTTTGTCTTGGGTGCCAGACCTCTAGATATCCATATTTGGTCGATTCTTGTCCATGTCAGTTGGGCTTCAGAAAAGAATCTTCCTTCTCTTCCCAGGGGGTTCTTTGTTCTCCACATGTCAATCAAGTCCATATTGTCAGTCAGTTCAAAAAATGTTTTAGGTAGTCTGCCATCTTTTGTCACATTTTGGCTATATGACTTATCCATGTTGGTTGATGGCACCCCATTCATATCTCCCATCAAAATGATGTTGTCATAATTCAGATAGTCCAGCATTATCTCATGCAGCTTCTTATAAAATTCCGATTTCCCCTCATTTGGTGCGTAAATTCCTAATATCAAAAAATTTTCTCCTTGATTTTGTATCTCAATTGCCAAAATTCTTCCTTGCTCATCTTTAAATAAAAATTTCAGTGACAGGCTCTCTTTTGCATATATCACCACTCCTCTTTTCTTAACTCGGTCTGAAGAGATAAATTCTTGGCCTAATCTTTTGTTTATTAACACTTTTCTGTGGAGCCTAGTCACATGTGTTTCCTGCAGGCAAATAATGTCCAATTGTTCTTTTTTCAATACGTGAAATATTCTTCTCCTTTTTTCCGGGGAATTGGCGCCATTAATATTCCAGCTCAGAAGTTGCAGAGACATCCTGGACAAATCTGTTATTCCTCTCCTGGTGGTGTCTTTTTGTCCTGGTCCTCAGACCCCAAAGGTGTAGATGTAGGTGTAGGTGCTGGTCCAGACCCTGAAAATCTTTCAATCCCTTTCTGAAGGTCCTCTCCGTAGACACTCAAAAATTTATCTTTGTCCTCGGCTGTTTTAATTTTAACCTTCTTCCCTCTGAATGTGAAAGATAATCCTTGGGGAAATTCCCACCTAAAAACAATTGAGTTGCTCCTCAGCAGTTTTACTAACTCAATGTAGGTGGATCTAAGATCCAAGAGTTGTTTAGGAATATCTTTGTAAATTTCAACTCTTTTGTCCGAAATGTCCAGTGACTTTCCGTAGTGTAGGCCTAAGATCTTGTCTCTTTCCTCCTTAGATCTCAAAATAACCAAACAGTCTCTGGGCCTGTCTTTCCTTACAGATTTTCCAAGTCTAAAAGCAGTCACAATTTTAAAGTCCTTTTCCTCCTCCAAAGGCCAAAACTTGGAAAATTCTTTTGTCAGGAACTCAATTAAATTCCCTTGTTCCAGTTCTGGCACTGACCTTAACCTCAAGTTGTTCTCCCGATTCCGCAATTCAATCATAGACAAATACGCCTGCTGTTCACCAACCAATTTGTGGAGTGATCTTACCTCTTGTTCTAGTTCTTCAACTTTTTGGTTGGCTTCCTCAGCCAATTTGCGGTTTTCTGCAGTGGTCTCAGATAGACTTCCAATTGCTTGAGTGTTCGATGCAACTTGTTCCATTAATTTATTTACACTGGCTGTGTTTTGTTCAATCTTGGCCGTTTGTTCATCTGCTTTCTTATCCAAAGCTTCCAGTTTTTCCAGGATTTTCTCTAATACTGAACCAGATGCTCCTGCAGCCATATCTTCCGTCAGTGGTTGCACAATTCCAACCTCCTCTTCCCATAAAACAGTAGATACAGATGATCTACGCGGCTGTGAAGTTAAGTTTAAAGTTGTTTGTTTAGCTTTCGCTTTGGCTGCTCTTGTTCTTCCACTGCCACTCATTCCAATTTTATCAGCAAGTCAAGGTCAAACTAAGTTGTTCCCATGAGAGTCTAGCAGCCCAGAGCATATACAGTCAAATAGGAGGAAAGGAAAGAGAAAGCAAAGCCACATACAGCTGTAAATCCAAAGGCCTCTAGAGGGAGTTCGAATATGTCTTGAGGGAAAAAGCCAAATTGTAAATCAGTTAGTTTCAGCCGTCCAATTAAGTTCCAAAAGGGACCTTCAATTTTTCTTGCAGTTAGCAGAGTTGGTTTAAAACAAAAGCATAACAATGTCTCTAACTAGTGCCAGAAAAGATGTTTCAATATAGCAAATCCACAAAAGCTCAGATTATAGCAAAGCCAGAATTACAAAGTGTCCAATTCTGCACTCTGACAGTTCTATCTTTCAGGCAGATCCTCTGCCTGGGCTTCTCTAAATAAATTTGTAAATTCCAAAAGAAGAGGTAAAACACAGTCCATAAAACAGATAAGTCACTTAAAAGAAGTTAAATCCTTATTTAGCATACAAACAGCTTCATTGGATGCGCAGATTAGTTGTTTTTAGCGTCTCTCCAAAGGCTCCAAACATCAAAGTCTTTTGCTTTAGATCTGAAGTAAAAGCGGAAGACGGACTTCCTGTTTACATCTCCTGCTTTCGGCCGAATTTAAAACAATTTATTTCCAATTTCTTATAGTCTTTCCTTACTCACGGGTTGTTACTTTTCAAATTTTGGTATTTTCCAGGAAGAAAGGTCAGCGCTCACCGACAGCGGCTATGCGGCTTCACTCCGCAGGAATAGCGATCGACTCACAGCGCCGCGATACCCCCTCCACGTTCGGAGATCCCTTACGGGGTCCCCTCTCCATTTCGGGGGGCGCTTCTGGCGCCCGCCGAGTCCCACGGCCACAGGCTCTTGCTGCCTGTGGTTTTTCCGGTGTGGGTCTCCGCTTCGCCGTAGCGGACGACCCGTTTCTGCGGAGCTCCCTCTTCGCAGTTAGAAGAGGGCAGCCATTGCCGTTCGCGCCGCCTCCGGAAGTCAAAGGTGGCATTTTCCCATCTCCGCCGTATCCATCTCCCTTACCTTTCTTGCCCTGATCTGGCCACAGTGATCCATGCGACAGTCACCTCCAGGCTTGATTATTGTAACTCGCTCTACATGGAGCTGCCCTTGAAGCTGACCCAGAAACTCCAGCGGGTGCAGAATGCCGCAGTGAGGCTCCTTACAGGGTCCTTGCCGCGGGATCACATTCATCCTGTGCTTTACCAACTGCACTGGCTCCCGGTGGAGTACAGAGTCAGATTTAAGGTGCTGGTTTTGACCTCTAAAGCCCTATGCGGCCTAAGACCCATGTATCTGCGGGACCGCCTCTCCTGGTATGCCCCACAGAGGACCTTAAGGTCCACAAATGACAACACTTTGGAGGTCCCAAGTCGCAAGGTGGTTAGATTAGTCTCAACTAGGGCCAGGGCCTTTTCAGTACTGGCCCTGACTTGGTGGAACACTCTGTCACAAGAGACTAGGGCCTTGCGGGACTTGACATTTTTCCGCAGGGCCTGCAAGACAGAGCTGTTCCGCCTGGCCTTTGATTTGGACTCAGTCTGACCCTTATGTTTCCCTCCCCTTACAGTTTTGACCTATGGGCTACTTTTAAAATGAGGCTGCATTTTAAATTGCATTTTAACCTGTATTTTAAATTGGTTCCCCCACCCATTATGTTTTTATTGTAACTTTATTGCTGCTAGCTGCCCTGAGCCTGGCTTTGACTGGGGAGGGCGAGGTATAAATAATAATAATTAGTGAAACTGGAAATATTTCTCCCACCTCTGGCAACATCATACAGAGAGTCAGCCAGATCAGGCCAGTGGCCCATCTATTCCTAGAATTGCCCAGTATCCTGATCTTGCAGTGGCCGGCCAGAAGTCCAATGACAAGTTCACAAGGAATATCTGGGAGTGGATGAACATGACTCAGTAGCTGTAATCCATTTGGGTTTGATTTCAGGCATTTGGAGTAAGTGCCCCATGGAACCATATGAGAGGGGGAAGGGGAATTAATTTTCAACTACCAGGAGGGGGAAAGCAGCTGCATGGCTTGGAGAGATATGTAGCCTAGCTGAGCCCGTCATGATTTGTAGGGGCTGTGCCAATCTTTTTCCTGTTTTGTTTTTCACGGAGAGCAGGGGCCATTTCAGAGGATGTATCAGAAAAGCGAGTGCTATGAAAAGTTGCCTTCCGCAGCCAAGCAACTTAAGCTCTTAAGAGCCTGTTTGCTGGATCAGGCCAATGGCTCATCTACTCCGGTATCCTGCACTCACAGATGTCCCAATGGAGAGCACACAGGCAGGACCTGAGTGCAACAGCCCTCTCTGCTACCACAGTTGCACAGTGCACAGTGCGTCCGCTACACCTGTTGCCATGTGAGCAGGAGTATGTTAACCTCAGAACATTATTATTGGGATCAAAACAGGCCACAACGAGAGATCTGGGGAACCAGGTTCATGTCTCCGCTCCTCCACATGCAGCTGCAGGGTGACCTTGGGCCAGTCACACTTTTTTGAAGTCTCTCAGCCCCACTCACCTCACAGAGTGTTTGTTGTGGGTGAGGAAGGGAAAGGAGAAGGTTAGCCGCTTTGAGACTCCTTAAGGTAGTGATAAAGAGGGATATCAAATCCAAACTCCTCCTCCTCCTCCTCCTCCTCCTCCTCCTCCTCTTCTTCTTTTGATTGCAGGTGTAAGTGGGATTTTGGCTCAGGCATTGGGTATCCAAATCAAGCAACCTGCTTGTTGGCTGATCACCCTTGGGGGCTGATCCTGGGATAGGATTGCCCTGTGACATACATCGGATAGGAGCAACCCATCAGGATCACCACCTTGGGAAGGGCTATGGCCCTCAGCCCCCATCTGGGCTTATGGACAGACATATGTCCCCTTTATAGGGATACTCCATTTCCTTGGAGGGGGAAGGAAGAGGTTTACCAGCTCCATCCGGGAATACGGCTCCTTCCCTGCCTTATCCCCCAAAGTTGTGACGATTGCTATGAGGAAGGCAAAAACCTGCAGACAGGGACAATCTGTCTGGAGGAGAAATTCCTTCCTGGCCCTGAAAGCAGTGACTGAAATGTCCATAGCTGTTATGTACTGAGTTGAATAGGATCCAAAAGGCAGCAGTCTGACTGGTCCTAGAACAATAGGATTCGGAATGCAGCAGTCTGATTGGTCCTAGAACAATAGGACTCAGAATGCAGCAGTCTGATTGGTCCACAGGACAGGCACCACCCAATCCAACTCCAGGTGGAAGTGAATCCACAACCTGATTGGCCTACAGGTGAATCCCATAATTTGCCAATCACGTGGGGCCCACTGTGTAAATAATGTACCGGTATATAAAGCAGACATTCTGGGGGAACTACCATTCCTCCTCACCACTATGAGCTGAATAAAGAGCATGAAATCCACTCTCGACTCCGAGTATATTTCAATGGCAAAGTTGAATTGCAAGCCCCACCAATTGCCAATGGGTGAGTGCAACCATGTAAACAAAGGGAGGGTGGGAGAGCAGAATGTTGATGGTGTAACCAGGCTAGGAGCCGTGCCTAATTTATGCCCAGAGACATGTGAGCAATAGGAGCCCCATTAGCTTTTCCCCAAGGCCCCACCTCCAAGGCAGCCTGCAATGGGCAGGAAGCTCCAATTCAGACCCCACGGCTGCTGGGAAAGGACGTCTCCTTCCAGCCATTAAAGCACCGGGAAGAGGAGCCCAGCAACTGCAGTGAGGTGTGCTACATTGCAACTGCTGCTCCATATCTGAAGGTGAGTGGGACTTTCAAGTCACTGTTATTCAGAAGTATTATTGCTTCTGACAGTGGGAGTAAAATGTAGTCATCAGAGGTAGTAGCTATGAATAGCCCCTCCATCTCCTGTCTAATACTTTTTTATTTTAATTTTTGTACATATTATATTTGTTCAATTTGAAAAAAGAAAAAGAAAAAATATACATAAACATACAACAAAAAACAGTTCCAAATCCAAATTGCAAGATTACCTTACTGTCCTGACGCCCCCCACCCCTTCCATGGATCCCAATGTTATTATTTACAACTGCATATCAATACTTATCCAAAAAAATTTTAAAAATAATTTTTATTAAGAATTTCAACATAACAAATTCTCAAAACATATCATCTTCATCCCTCTCATTTTTGCCTCCCCCCTACCCAAGAAGAACCCTCCCCCTCCCCCAAGAATTCCCTCAGCTCCTCTCTCTGATTTTTCAACACATGTTATTCTCTGCATTTTGTAAAATTGTAAAGATCCTTAAATTATCTGTCTATTATGTTAACAATCAATAAATTTGTGTATGTTTATTCAAAACCTGCCAAAGAGTCCAATTCATTTTGGGGTTTTTAAAAGTATTTATTTAAGTATTATTTATGTATGCAACAACGGCGGCAAGAGTCTTAATTCCGCAAGGATGGAAGAATGAGGAAATCCCGACAAAAGAACAGTGGCAAGAGAAATTGATGGATTATGCAGAATTGGCGAAATTGACATACAAACTGTGAGACAAGGACGACTGTGACTTTAAAGAAGAATGGGAACTTTTTACAAACTACTTAATACTTATCCAGAGTTTTAATCCTTCTATATTATCCATATTTTCCATTACTTTACAAGTGTGGTCAAAATCCTGCTAATGTTTTAACCTGCTTACAGTGGTCTCGTAAGTAAATTATGAATATTTCCAATTCCTTATTAAAGTTCTTCTCTTCTTGATTTCTGAGCTTCGCAGCGAATTTTGCCATTTCGGCATAGTCCATCAACTTGGTTTGCCAGTCTTCTGTGGTCGGGGTAGTTTCTTCCTTCCATTGTCTAATACCTTTTAAAAGCCACCCAAGTTAAGTGTCAGAACAGCCACTTCTCTGACAGGAAGTGAAAATGCAAACAAAGAGGGAGAAGAGGATAAGCAGGGAGAAATTCCGAGGAGAGGGGGGGAAAGCAGAGAGCAGCAGAGATCTCTGGACACAGAGAAAACAAAGGAAGAAGAAGGAGAAATAGGGGGAGAAGAATCACCCAAAACTCTAACTAGGCTAGCCGGAAAACGCGGGAAGGGGAGAAAGAGAAGGTGGGGGCTTCCTTGTTGGGGTTGGAAGAGGAGGGACCCAGTTTCAGCAACTGGATACTTGAGTGAGGACTGATGGAACTTCGCTCCACTGGAGTGTTTGTAAATTGACCAATAAATCGGGAATAATTAACTACCGGAGTTGAGGATAGGTAGCCGTGTTGGTCTGCCATAGTCAAAACAAAAAAAATTCCTTCCAGTAGCACCTTAAAGACCAACAAAGTTAGTTCTTGGTATGAGCTTTCGTGTGCATGCATGCACACGAAAGCTCATACCAAGAACTAACTTAGTTGGTCTTTAAGGTGCTACTGGAAGGATTTTTTTTTGTTTTTACCGGAGTTGAGTCGTGTTTTGGGGGGAGACACCATCCTGACATTAAGAACATAAGAAGAACTTTGCTGGATCAGGCCAATGGCCCATCTAGACCAGCAACCTGTGCTTTAGAATGACCAACCAGATGCTTGTGTGAAGTCTATACACGGGGCTCAAATACAAGAGCAGCACTCTCCCTTCCTGTGGCCTCTAAGAACTGGTTTTTGGAAGCATTGTTGTCTCCAGCCATGAAGGCAGAGCATAGCTATTATGGCCAGTGGTCATCAATAGCCCTCTCCTCCTTAAACTTGTCTATCCTCTTTTAAAGCCATGCAAGTTGGTGACCATCAGTGTTAAGAGTTGACTACAGTGGAAGAGCATCTGCCGTGCATGCAGAACGTTAGAGTGGCCATATTTTGAAGAGCAAAAGAGAGGGCACTATGACGACTCTCATTTTAAATACCTCTACTATATGTAGGCTATAAAAGCTGCAATATATTGCTTGAGGGGGGCAGGAGCAGTGAAGAGGAAGCAAGTCTTCAACCAGTGTTTATGTCTTTGTCTCATCTGGAAAGTATAGCCAGAGACATTTTGGCAAATTAAAAAAATCCACACGGACAGATTTTTTTTACCCCTGAAAAAGAGGACGTGTCCTGGGAAAAGAGGTCACATGGCAACCCTAATTCTGGCATCTCCAGGTAGGGTTTGACTAGATGAAACTTGGGGTCCCTTCCTGAAATATAATTGGAGTCAAGAGTGGATTTCATGCTCTTTATTCAGCTCATAGTGGTGAGGAGGAATGGAAGTTTCCCCAGAATGTCTGCTTTATATACATTATTTACACAATAGGCCCCACATGATTGGCTAATTTCAGGATTCACTTGTAGGCCAATCAGGTTGTGGATTCACTTCCACCTGGAGCTGGACTGGGCGGCTCCTGTGGACCAATCAGACTGCTGCATTCTGGATCCTATTGTTCTAGGGCCAATCAAACTGCAGCATTCTGAATCCTATTGTTCTAGGACAAATCAGACTGCTGCATTTTGGATCCTATTCAACCCAATGGCACAGTTAGACGATATCCCATATCCGGAACCATTGTCCTGATCTAGTCTTACGTTCTTATGGTCCCCTAGGCACCAGCCCTTTAGGGATGCCAAGGACTGAACCTGTGAGACCTTCTCTAGTGGAGAGCCTAAGGATGGAGCCCAGCACTCTGTTCCTCTTCTTTTTTTTTTCTTTTTCCCATGAATAAATTTTATTGCTCCATATGAAGGGAAAGGGAGGTGCTACAGGCATTGTAAGAAGAGGTGGTTGTTGTTAGCACCTTGCATCTGAGAGTCCTTAATTCAGTGGCCAGTTGCAACACTTACAACTTTCATCAAAGACCAGCCCAGCTGCACAAGACATGGGGAATGTTGCGGTTCCAGCACAAATGTAGAATTTATTGGGATCGACTGGATTAACATACATGCCATCAGCTTTGTTTGCACAAAATTCTGTTCCAGGAGGAGTGGTGGGAGCATCTGGATCAGGTGTGGTTGTAGGCCCCGGAGTAGTAATAGGCTCAGGAGTGGTTGATGGTATTATGGTGCTTCCTGGGTCACCACAAACTTTGCCTGCAAGTAGGTTCTTCAGCTCATTTATGAGAGGGTAAGGTCCTTCACCACAGAATGAGCCACTGAAGTCATCCAGGTCAATAGCCCACACCATGCCACCACCAAATTTGTTGTCCTTCACAAACTGGGTCTATAAACAAAAAGGATAATGCTTTATGACAAGCTCTGCCCCCAAGCAAGCAGTGAAAATTGTTGAGAAAAACCCACTAATTCAACACCAGCATGACACCAGGAAAACTACCAAACAGGCTACTTGGCAAAATTACATCAGCCATTAATCTAGTCTTGATGTTTGTATCCTGAATGTTTGTGGGTTGGTCTACGTAGCCCTGTTCCTCTTCTTTTTTAACCCATCCATGCACCTTTTATTCTCTTATTCAAAAGCAGAGGACCATGAAGGAGTTTGAGCAGGCTCATGTCAGAGTGTTAAAGCAGTAGATTCCCTTCACTAGGCTCGAGACTGACAGTCTTTCCTATAGAAATATCAAGAGATCTGCACTTTTTCCAGTGGCTGCTTCTCAAGATTTGGGTCAGGTGGTTTGTGGAATAGGCCTTGTCCCCAGCTGGCTGTTCGAGTTCTGGAGGAGCAGAGAAAGAAATGGGAATGCCTTTGGTCTCCTCTGTTGCCATTTCAAACTTGGCAAATCTACCACAAGTTGTATGATGAAGGAGAACATTTGGGGTGGATTTCTAAAGAAAGGCCAACCCTTTGGCCTTTTGCATATTGGAGCATGAAAGCATCACATTAGCCTAGGACTGATCTAGGGCAAGATGTGGGGTGTGTTTCTGCATGGTGGATGGCCTGTCCCCAATCCACTCAATGTATCTCTAATTAAATTTCATTTGCCATTATTTTCAGACCCTCCGAGTGCCCCTATTTTCTAGGGGTGTTCCTGATTTAGAGAAGCTGTCCTGGTTTCTGATTTGATTCCAGAATGTCCCATTTTCCCCCGAGGATGTCCCTATTTTCATTGGAGAAATGTTAGAGGGTATGGAGTTATCCAACCCTCAAGCCTTCTGAAGGCAATCCTCTATAGGGAAGGGTTTTTTTTCTAATTGAAAAATATATACCGTATTTTTTGCACCATAACACTCACTTTTTTCCTCCTAAAAAGTAAGGGGAAATGTCTGTGCGTGTTATGGAGGGAATGCCTACGGGTGGCATGCCTACAGATTTTCCTCCTCTAAAAACTACGTGCGTGTTATGGTCGGGTGCGTGTTATAGAGCAAAAAATACGGTATGTTGGAAGCTGCCCAGAGTGGCTTGGGCAGCCCAGTCAAATGTGTGGGGTATAAATAGTAAACTTATCATTATGGAATGAGAAGTCCCTATTTCCATCAGAGAAATGTTGGAGGGTATGTAATTTTTAAGTGGTCAGACAAATCAAAACACCTCCAGCTAAGTCTTCCTGCTGATGGGGGGGGGGGAGGTGCAGTAACTTATTTATTTCATAAAATTATACACTGCTTCCTTGTTAAAACAACAGAGTGGGTTACAAAATGATAAAACAATAAAATTATCAATAAGAAGAATTAACAATGATTTAAGACATTCAAGAAGTTTAAATGACAAGAGACTAAAAACAGGTTAAAACACATGCCAACGTTCTACAAGTCTGGCTCAGCTTTGCCTAAGCAAGAATGTTTTCCGCAGGTACCAAGATGTGTAGAGTGAAAGGGCCTGCCTGATATCAATAGGCAGGGAGTTCCATAGTGTACTAAAAGATTGAGTGCTTACAAATGTGGAACAGGTAATATGTGGTCAGTTGCACAGATCAAAGTGGTCAAGTGGGCATAGAGGGGAATGTTTTGGTGCTGAGGTCCTGTTTGTGGGTTTCCTATGGGCATCTGATTTGCCACTGTGAGAACAGGTTGCTGGACAATGTGCTGATGTTCTTAATTTAAAATCTTAATTAAATATGAATTTTAATAACAGATATGCCACAGACCACCGGAATGAAGCTCATGGATCACAGTTTGGGAATCCCTGCTGATGCAGATTGTACCTGCTTGCTTTCACCTCCAGATGCAATATGGAGAAAGGGACTAAGCCAACACTGAGATGGAATGGCCAGTGGTAGCAGTTGGGGTGCAAAGCAGGAGGCCAACCGTAGGTGGAGCCAAAGCCAATGACAAGTGGAGCTGACTCACTAGTTTTATGCACAAACTCTTCCCTGCTGAGTTCGGGACAACAGGGACAGGGACACTAAGAAGCAGGAGGAGGAGAAACCTGATAGGTAGTGCCATCCCCTGGACTTACGAGTAGGAAGGTAGCCCGGTGGGTGTTACAGAAGCATGCAGGTCAGTAATTACACAATTCATAGTTGGAGTTAACTCTTTATTAGAAAAAAACATGATCTCCACAGACTTGGTTGAGTGCCAGGCCTGATGAGCAGAGCAGGTCTTTGTTTTGTTGTTTAGTTGTTTAGTCGTGTCCAACTCTTTGTGACCCCATGGACCAGAGCATGCCAGACACTCCTGTCTTCCACTGCCTCCTGCAGTTTGGTCAGACTCATGTTGGTAGCTTCGAGAACACTGTCCAACCATCTCATCCTCTGTCGTCCCCTTCTCCTTGTGTCCCCAGTCTTTCCCAACATCAGGGTCTTTTCCAGGGAGTCTTCTCTTCTCATGAGGTGGCCAAAGTATTGGAGCTTCAGGATCTATCCTTCCAGTGAGCACTCAGGGCTGATTTCCTTCAGAATGGAGAGGTTTGATCGCCTTGCAGTCCATGCTGAGACTGAAAGTCCCTGCCTCCTCATAGCCATCTAAGTCCCTTCCTCTCCAGGGCTTCTCCTAAGCAACCAGAGACTGCACCTGCATACAGTTAACATCTCATCCACCCTCTTCATGCCTCTTCTGGTTCTGTTGGACAAGGTGGGAGGGGAACTTATCACCGCAGGAGCGGGAGACACCCATGACCTTCCACCAGCCTCACTCATGTCTGCCTCTTGGCCTCCTTCCTTCCGCTCTTCTGCTTCATCTTCTGCCTCTGATTCCAGAAGTCTCTCTGCCCCAGACTCCCAGTTCACTAAGTCCTATTACCTCTTCTGCTTCTGACACCTCCCTTTCCCAGTCTTTTCCCTCTGGCTACTCATCGGTGTCCCACCACCACTCCGTGGGCTCTGAGTCTTCTTCCTTTGGTGTTTCTCCAGCTGGTTTCCCTCACCCTTCCTCTGTGTCCAACCAGTCCATGATGGTGGGGTTGGTTGGTGGGGCAGTGCCCCATTTGCCCTAATGGGCCAGCCTCTACTGGCAATACCTAAGACTCAGACTCAAAGAAAAAGGTTGTTGTTGTTGTTGTACGTGGGGCAGGCTGTTTCCAGGGACAGTCCTCCTGTTCTCAAACTGCTATTTCCAGCTTTTCTTGAAATCATTACATAGAGCAGAGCTCACAGTCAACACACCTCCCCCTCTTTGCTGACAACTCATCAGATTAACAGCTGTGAGGGTTTAATCAGCTGAGAAATCATACAAAAGGCGGAAGGGGGCCGCTTGCAGAAAAGTAATTTATTATCTGTGCATGAAATCCAACGGGTGGTCATCAACGGCATTCCTGCTAATGGCAAACTCAGGGGATGCATGCCGACAAGGATGGAGATGAAAGAAGGCCACTGAGATGCAAGAGGGAAGCGTTTGAGCATGCTCACATGCACCCTGAGGTATGCATAAGTGCAAAGTGTTAGGAAGGGACAACATTTTCAATGGCCTTCATTCACCACCCCCGCCAGCAGCCCATGGAGATTGACCTGATGGTCAAAAATCTCCAGGAGTCGTAGAAAGTTGAGTTTCAGTTTTTAAAAGTATAATTGGGGTGAGGTAGTGGAAGGAGGAGCCTGAATTGGCCTGATGATGCCCCTTAGAGTGTAACATTTCCAACGGATTCAAATTGCAAGAAAGGAGATTCCCACTAAATACTGTATTTTTTGCTCTATAAGACTCACTTTTTCCCTCCTAAAAAGTAAGGGGAAATGTGTGCGCGTCTTATGGAGCGAATGCAGGCTGTGCAGCTATCCCAGAAGCCAGAACAGCAAGAGAGATTGCTGCTTTCACTGCGCAGTGAGCCCTCTTGCTGTTCTGGCTTCTGAGATTCAGAATATTTTTTTTCTTGTTTTCTTCCTCCAAAAACTAGGTGCGTCTTGTGGTCTGGTGCGTCTTATAGAGCGAAAAATACGGTATTGTACTGATGGCAAGAGCTGTTGGACAGAGCAATGGATGACCTTGGAAGATGGTGGACTCTCCCTCATTGGAAGTTTTTTAACAGAGTTTGGATGACCATCTGTCAGGGATTCCTCAGCTGTGGTTCCTGTATTATGGGGGGTTCGACTACATGACCCTTGGGGTCCCGTCCAACTCGGTAATTCTATGATTCTGTCCTCATGGATTGAGAAATATGTCATGGTCTAAGCTTCCCTGGGCTAGATGGGTGGGGTACAGATAATAAAATGATGGTGATGATGATTTCCTTTATCTTATACCTGCAGGAGCGTCTCCACCCCCATTGTTCAGCCCGGACACGGAGGTCCCTCACTGTGAGAAGCGAGGTTACAGGGAACCAGGCAGAGGGCCTTCTCGGTAGTGGCACCCTCCCTGTGGAACGCCTCCCATCAAATGTCAAGGAAATAAACAGCTATTTGACTTTTAGAAGACATCTAAAGGCAGTCCTGTTTAGGGAAGTTTTTAATGTTTGATCTTTTATCGCTTTTATTATTAATATTCTGTTGGGAGCCACCCAGAGTGGCTGGAAAATCCCAGCCAAATGGGAGGGGTATTATTATTATTATTATTATTATTATTATTATTATTATTATTATTTCCTGAATCTTCCAACATTCATCTTCATTGGATGTCCACCAGTGTTAGGAGAGAGGAAGAAAAGAGCTTTCCTCTATCTACTTTCTCCATGCCCTGCCTAATTTCATACACTTCCATCATGTTCATAGAATAATAGAATTGCAGAGTTGGAAGAGACCATGAGGGTCATTTAGTCCAACCCCTACAATGCAGGAATCTTTTGCCCAACATGGGGCTCGAAATCACAACCCTGAGTGTCATGCTCTACCAACTGAACTATGCCAGCACCATTTTGGCCTTCCTTCAGAGGGGAGTCACTCCATCACCTTTTGGTTGCCCTTTTCTGCATACAGAAAGATGGATCTGGGGTCTTAATGCTTCCAGTCTCAGGTACATCCAAACTCACAGAAACCTTGACATACTGTTGGCAAAGTGACTTCATGGAGGCCCAATGAAGATTTCAGTTCCTGGCAATGCAAAGCCATGCATTGCCATTACAGCAGAAATGCACTATGGCTCTCCAAATTCTCCCCTGGCAATGTCAGTCTCAAACATTTACTGGATACGCTCTGAATGTCTGCTGAATATTTGATAGTGGTATCTGACCCCCGGGGAACCCACTCCACCCAAGGATGTTTGCTTCTACTATTTGATATTCATCTTTATTTGATTTCAGCACTTGGTATTTGAAAATATTTGGCTGCTGGAATTGTATGATATTAATGTGTTTGACAGCTTTCGTGCAATCGTATTTCATATCTGACAGTGTTTTCAGAGTCAGGATGCTGCAGCGATTCCAGTTTGGCTTTATTTGATACCTCGCATGCTGCAGTGCTTAGCGATTCATGAGTGCATTTGGCAGTTCAGATGTTTGACAGCTGACGAAATCAAAGTGATCCGAAGGTGCCCACAAGTCTAAGGTACTGAATTTTCAAAAATCCAGAGGAGAAAGTTGACCAGGGATATGATGATGAACCTGCCCCCTTGGCTCAGTCAGCACTGGAGGTTTTATAACCGGAGGTTATATGTGTGTAGGCAAAGCAGACTGAATTTGGTGGGGCAGTATCTCATTTGCCCTTGCGGACCGGCCTGCACTGTCCAAGACCGCAAGTGGTGTATAGACAGAGTTTGGGTTATTGTTGTTCCTGGGAAGGGGGTTATTTGCTTGTTTATGTGCTTGGTTCATTATAATTCATGAAATAGATTCTTATTACGTGCATTCCTATGCTAAATTCAAGGTGCTTACATTAGTGTTTGAAAGCCCTGAATGACTTGGGCCCTGAACATCTGCAAAAACCCCTTCCATCCCCACTGAATGTTAAGATAGGTAGAGGAGGCTCTATTGGCAGTTCCACAACCCTCAGAAGTGCAGGGAAACGTTGGCACAGGAAAGAGGTAATTTTCTCAGTGGCAGCCCCTAAACTGTGAAAATCCCTTTCCACAAAGGTGCATCTTTGCCATGTCTCCCCTCCCAATGTCCTAATCTTCAAAGAGTCTAAAACCACCCTGATAGCTCCCAAATCAGCTGGGGTCTCTTGAAAGATCCTGCTTTGCTTCAGATCTTTCTGAAGCAACTCACTTTCGTTTGGCGTTTGGGGTTCATCTGAATCTGATGTGCACCCTTGTCATGGCCCAGTTCACGGGCGATCGAAGTCCTGGCAGGGGACATCAGGACCGGGGGCAAGATGGCAGGGTAGGAGCAGGAATGAGGGTCCAGGAGCCAGGAGTCAGGAAGCCAGGAGTCCAAGGGTCAGAAAGCTGGGAGTCAAGAAGCCAAGGGTCCGAGGGTCAGGAAGCAAGGAGTCACGAAGTCAGGGGTCCGAGGATCAAGAAGCAAGGAGTCACAAATTCAAGGGTCCGAGGATCAAGGAGCAAGGAGTCACAAAGTCAGGGGTCCCAGGATCATGGAGCAAGGAGTCACGAAGTCAGGGGTCCGAGGATCAAGAAGCAAGGAGTCACAAAATCAAGGGTCTGAGGATCAAGGAGCAAGGAGTCACAAAGTCAGAGGTCCAAGGATCAAGGAGCAAGGAGTCATGAAGTCAGGGGTCCGAGGGTCAGGAAGCAAGGAGTCACAAAGTCAGGGGCCCGAGGATCAAGAAGCAAGGCAGGGGACGTGTTGCTGTGGCAAGGAGCCGAAGGGAAAAGCTGACCTTATATCCCTTCCCAGCTCTTGCCCCCAGGTGCTGTGAGTTACCAATCAGCCTCACCTTGCCTCTTCAGAACAAACTTAGGAAGGCCCCAGTACTGCAAAGTCCTATTGGTCACAGGGCCTGGCTCCTGCACGCACACCTGACAATCCTTCATAACTAGCATCTTTTGCTGGTCTTATTTATTTGTGTCTCACCTGCTTCCCTTTAAATTCCTCTGATGGCTTCCCTGGCCTCTAAATTCAATTTTTTGCTCTGGACAAAGTTTAGTGGCATGCTTAAGAACATAAGAAGAGCCTACTGGATCAAGCCAATGGCTCATCTAGAACAGCATCCTGGCCAATCAGATGTCCCACTGGAAAACAATAGCACTCTCCCTTCCTGCAGCAACTCGTAGACCTTCTGACCTGGAAGCCCAGGATCATCACTCAAAAACAGGTGATGATTGGGCCCCACCAAGTCAACCCTTGCTTTTTCAGTCACCGGCTAATTCATTCCTTGCCGAACTCTATTGATTTATTCATTAGTTCTGTTGCTCGTAGGAACCGCTTCTGCAAATTGCCGAGCCAATAATCCTGGAAAGCCGCCATCTCCTGGGCGGTGAGCCACCGTATGAGAAAGCTGAAAGGAGTGACTTAGAGGCATCGTGCTCTGTGAGTCATCGGCAAACCCTCCTAATGGGAGACAAACACGACACAGGTTGATGGAGTCTGTTTGCAAAATTGAAAAATAATAACACAAGCTGGTTGGAGATGCAAAACTTGTCATGTTGGAACAGGCCCAACGCGAAGCTGATTCAATGAGTTCTCTCCAAGAACAGTTCATCTCAGGTGGCTCTGAAGACAAAAGAGCCTTGTTCAGTTGGCTAAGAGGTGGCAGAGAGGCTTATGGTAGTGTTCAGAATAAGAGAATAAAATTCACCTTCCTGGGCTGGAACAAAAGTACTTCCTCATGTTTTGAACAGTGGCAAGATAGAAGTGTCAGCCAGCTGGGGTGAGGAACCTTTTTCAGCCTGAGGGCTGCATTCATAAGAACCTCAGGAGAGCCTGCTGGATCCAGCCAATGGCCCATCTAGGCCAGCATCCTGGTTTGGGAGTCACTAGCCAGATGCCTGTGGGAAAACCTCAAGCAGGACCTGAGCACAACAGCACTCTCCTCTCCTGTGGCTTCCAGCAAACTGGGATTCCGTTTGCTGAAGGACCAGGTGCGCAGCCTGGGAGTCATTCTGGACTCACAGCTGTCCATGGAGGCACAGGTCAAGTCTGTGTCCAGGGCAGCTGTTTATCAGCTCCATCTGGTACACAGGTTGAGACCCTACCTGCCCACGGACTATCTCGCCAGAGTGGTGCATGCTCTAGTTATCTCCCACTTGGACTACTGCAATGCGCTCTATGTGGGGCTACCTTTGAAGGTGACCTGGAAACTACAACTAATCCAGAATGCGGCAGCTAGACTGGTGACTAGGAAGGGCCGCTGAGACCATATAACACCGGTCTTGAAAGACCTACATTGGCTCCCAGTACGTTTCCGAGCACAATTCAAAGTGTTGGTGCTGACCTTTAAAGCCCTAAATGGCCTCGGTCCAGTATACCTGAAGGAGCGTCTTCACCTCCATCGTTCTGGCCGGACACTGAGGTCCAGCGCCGACGGCCTTCTGGTGGTTCCCTCACTGCAAGAAGCCAAGTTACAGGGAACCAGGCAGAGGGCCTTCTCGGTAGTGGCGTCCGCCCTGTGGGACGCCCTCCCACCAGATGTCAAAGAGAAAAATAACTACCAAACTTTTAGAAGACATCTGAAGGCAGCCCTGTTTAGGGAAACTTTTAATGTTTAATAGGTTACTGTATTTTAGTGTTTTGTTGGAAGCCACCCCAAGTGGCTGGGGAAACCCAGCCAGATGGGCGGGGTATAAATAATAAATTATTATTATTATTATTATTATTATTATTATTATTATTATTATTCAGAAGCGTTACTGCCTCCAGCCATGGAAGCAGAGCATAGTTATCGTAGCTAGTAACCATTGATAACTTTTGTCCTCACTCAATGAATTTGTCTAGTCATCTGTTAAAGCCATCAAAGCCGTTGGCATCTGGTTGTCGGAGAGAATCAGGTGCACCTTTGTGAGAATATATGACATATTTGAAGTGTTACACCTACAACACGTATCACTGGCTGATCCAAATACTAGGTTAAGATGGATAACCTTAGAATTTTTAAAGGCCAGAAGACAGAGGACTCCGCTACATTAGTAAAGAAACAGCAATTTGAATGCGCTATAAACGAGCAACTGGATGGTTAAGTCCAGTCAAAGGCGACTATGGGGTTGCAGTACTCATTTCACTTTCAGGCCGAGGGAGCCGGCATTTGTCCACAGACAGCTTTCTGGGTCATGTAACCAGCATGACTAAGCTGCTTCTGGTGCAACGAAACACTGTGACGGAAACCAGAATGCAAGGAAACACCGTTTACCTTCCTGCCACAGCTGTACCTATTTATCTACTTGCACTGGTGTGCTTTTGAACTGCTAGGTTGGCAGGAGTTGGCACAGAGCAATGGGAGTTCACCCCATCGTGGGGATTCGAACTGCCAACCTTCTGATCGGTGAGTCCAAGAGGCTCAGTGGTTTAGACCACAGCGCCACCCATGTCCCTACGCTGCTCCAGAGAGTAGGGCCTGAACCAGTGGAATCAAATAACAAGAAAAGAAACCTGAGTAAACTCTGAGTAAAGAACTTTCTGATGGTCAGAGCTGTTCAAAGGTGAAATAGTGGACTACTTTGGAAAGTAGTAGACTTTGTCCATTGGACGTTTTTAAACAGAGGTTGGATGGCCATGTGTCAGGGATTCCTTAGCAGTGATGCCTGCATTGCAGAGGGTTGGACTAGATGACCATAGGGTTCCCTTCCAACTCTCCAGTTCTATGATCTTATGACATATGGGTGCAGTCTCCAAAAGCACAATTGTTTTCATGCACCTCTGTCTTTTCAAGAATATGCTGATGCTTTGAAAGAATCTAAATGTGATTGATTTAAATTGCTTCATCTTGATATTAATGCATTTCCCTTCAACCGATCATAGCAAAGCATACGTTCAGCTAAATGGATATTTTTGCATGTGATCATTCCTGTTTATGAAAGTCCCCATTTATTGAGGACATTTAATTGTAAGCTTCTTGCCAGCTTGCTAATGTGGATTTAAATGTTATTGTAATGAAATCTGTTTAAGATGTTTACGGTTGTTTTTGTTGTACCTGCGTTTTCATTTGTTTGCTGTTTTGTGAGCATTTTTTTTAGGGGGAGGGGAAGGAGGTGGAAATGGTATAATTACTCCTGATGCTGTCAATGAATGGGACAAACATGTAAGACAGTCAAGGGAGAATAGACACAAGAAAAGTGTCAAACATTTTTAAAAAGTTTGTCATCTAGCAGCTTTGTTTATGCAACATGGCAGACACACTCCCTGTGGGGCTGCTCTTGACTTGGAAGAATCAACTGGTCCAAAATACAGCAGACAGCTTCTAGGCCTGGGTTCCATTTAGTGGTTACATAAACCCTGTCTAAACCACAGAGCCTAGGACATGCCGATTAGAAGGTCGGTGGTTTGAATCCCCGCGACGGGGCGAGCTCCCATTGCTCGGTCCCTGCTCCTGCAAACCTAGCAGTTTGAAAGCACGTCAAAGTGCAAGTAGATAAATAGGTACCGCTCTGGTGGGAAGGTAAACGGGTTTCCGTGCGCTGCTCTGGTTCACCAGAAGCGGCTTAGTCATGCTGGCCACATGACCTGGAAAACTGTCTGCAGACAAACGTCGGCTCCCTCGGCCAGTAAAGCAAGATGAGCGCCACAACCCCAGAGTTGTCCGTGACTGGACCTAACAGTCAGGGGGTCCCTTTACCTTTAAGCCCTGTTTTAAAACAACCACTTTGGCTGCCTGTTCATTTTGAGGTCCAATTGAAGAGCCTCATGTTAGTGTTTAACACATATAGGGAGGCTTTTAATGTCTGCTGTCTTGCTGTGTTTTAATTTGTTGGAAGCTGCCCAGAGTGGCTGGGGCAACCCAGTCAGATAGATGGCATACAAACAAACAAACAAACAAACAAACAAACAAACAAACAAACAAACGTTGTTGTTGTTACAGTGGTACCTTGGGTTAAGAACCTAATTCATTCTGGAGGTCTGTTCTTAACCTGAAACTGTTCTTAACCTGAAGCACCACTTTAGCTAATGGGGCCTCCCACTGCTGCCGCGCCACCGCCGCACGGTTTCTGTTCTCATCCTGAAGCAAAGTTCTTAACCCGAGGTACTATTTCTGGGTTAGTGGAGTCTGTAACCTGAAGCGTCTGTAATTCGAGGAACCACTGTAGTATTATTATTATTATTATTATTATTATTATTATTATTATTATCCTAAACAGCTCAGGCCTCAAATTTCCAAAAGACCCCTTCTTTCGCCACAGACCCCCTTGTGTTAAGATCATCAGTGGGGGTCCTTTTCCCATGAACTGAAAATGTGCTGAACTCTACGTAAAATTGGAAAAAATTCATTGAATTTGAATTTGGCAGGTTCTAATTTCTGCAGTGCGTAGTTAAAAAGTGGAACTCTATCCTTCAGGAGGCGGTGGTGGCCACAAACCTGAATGGCTTTAAAAGAGAATTGGACAAATTCATGGAGGAGAAAGCTATCAATGGCTACTAGCCACAATGTCTATGCTCCGCCTCCATGGTCAGTAATACTTCTAAAGACCAGTTGCTGGAAACCACAGGAGGGGAGAGTGCTCTTGGGCTTGAGTGTCGTAAAGATAAAAGCATAGGAGAACATAGGCTGTCCCAAACTCATTGGGGGAAATCTGGGGTAAAACTGAAATTCTTCTTCTTCTTCTTCGAAAATAAAGCAAGATCTAACATGGCAGACAAAAAAGGGAGGGGGGGGAAGACAAGAATGAAAGAGCAGCAACTCAAAGCAGGCTAGTCGATAAACCCAGATTAATTGATGTGCTTTCTGATTGAAGTCCTCTGCCAGTGATCATCACAGCACATCCCTGAATGAGATGCAAAACAGTGTCTTTTGTACACTGAGCATTCAAACCAGGCACTGGTGTGCTCTCCATTGATGTGATGTACTTAAGCAAAATACGTATTTCATATCCAAGGAAAACTGGTAACAAAAACTGGATCCCAACTGGATGAAGAACAGCTGGGTGGCATTGTCATGGGAAGAAGGATAACTGGGTTATCCTGCGAGCCTGATGGTTCCTGCCCTTGCTCTAAAAGGACAAACCTGGAGAAAAACCAACTTCTGGGTTACTTAATGAAACCTGCCTCTAGTTTTTCCATGCTTCAGCTAGAAGTATTTGGTTGCTAGTAGCTTCCAGCTATTGGGCACAGCTCACCTGCTTATCTGGGACTCAGGACATCCAATGAGGATTTGTAAGTGAAAATAACTACTAGGCCTGGGTAGGCTGTGTCGTCATCTTACATATCTGCTGGGATTGACAAGGCACCTGACCGTCACCTGAATCTCATAGCTCTCTTGTAGCTGCCTCTAATTAGTTATCATTTAACTCATGGGGGAAATAATTAGCACCACACGTCATGTGCATGGAAGTTGCCGAACCAATTAACCAACTAAAATAATTACTGTTAATAGCACCAGTTTTCCTATAACTTGATATTGCTGGATAGTTTTGATGAATGCAAAAGCATTTTTAGTTTGCTTTCTGTTGTCACCCTGGAACTTTCTTTTTTAGTGCCACTTTGTTTTGTACGATTCCTTGCAAATGAAGGAAAACAACTTTTCTGCTTGTATATGTTGATAATATAATTTTGGTTACTGGGGAAAAACAAGATTGTCCAAAACAAGATTGGGTGCAGGTCTGGCCAGGACATAGGTGTCCTGACTATGCCAAAGGTGACCTGTGTGCTTGCTTGCTTGATTAACAGCTGTTGGGAACTTCAAAGTCCCTGCTCTCCCTTCTTATGATCTTTGTACTGGAACTAGAAACTCCAATAGAGAGCATTCCATATCAAAAAGGAGGGCAAGTGGGCACCCTATCAAATGACAGGGCAGGAGCTACATGGAGCAGGGCCTTTTCACTAGCTGACAAGTCTTATCAGTCGCTGATGTATGAGAGGATTTTATTTGCTGCTATTCTGGGCTTCTAGTGCATCAGGGCTTACACCAGCGTAATAGAGTTGGCCAGAATGCCAGAAGGGATACAATTTATGAGCTTTCTCCATTATCTGCACAGCAGGGGGTGTTCAGTCAACAGTGCAAAGGCTGAACTGAAGCGTTCCCTGCTGGTTACCTGCTTTCAGCAATGGGGGTCACTGTTTGGTAGTACCCAGTTGGTTAGCTGCCAGATTCTAGAGCTCCCTATTGGTGGCTCTTAGGTAAACAAATTCAAGTTGCGCCCCACTGCTTCAAACTGGGCCCCATTGGCTAGCCCTGAGTCTCATGGTTGCTGGGCCTGAGTTGTCCTGCCCTTGCATGAAGTCTTGGATTTACAATTTTGGGAGAGGGGAGACTGCGGGACTGAAGAGAGGGCAGGCTGATGAGGCCCCCTAGATTTAGAGGCCCTAGGCTTCAGCCTACTTAGCCTATACATAAATCTGGCATTGGATCAAGGCGACGGCCGCCCCTCTGCCACCGCCACTGCCATCGCTGCAGCATCAATGTCCCGAACGTGTACTGTAGTACTTATTTATTTAGCCACCCCCCCCGGCTGATCAGATTGGTCGACCCAAGGGGTGATGCAGCTGAGGACTCCCTAATGGAGAGCTCGTGACGAGCCCTCAAAAGTAACTGGCTTTGGTGGGCAGGTGCTCGGGGGCCGTAAGAGATTGCTTTTTTGAAATTTCCTGGGGGCCTGTTTGAAACCAGTCTGGGGGCCACAAGTGGCCCCTAGGCCAGACTTTAGACATGCCTGCTTTAAGCGAAGACTGGACAGATTTCTGGAGAAATAGGCTCTCAATGACTACAGATTCCATGCCAGGTTTTGACAAGCAAGACTGCCAGTATCTGAATAGCACATAGTTAAACCATGGAACTCATTCCACAGGAGGCAGAGATAACTGCCAACTTGGATGGCTTAAAAAGAGGATTTATTTATTTGCTTTTATTGAAATATGTATAGACCACTATTTCATTAAAAAATAATCAAAGCGGTTTACAAATGGACAGATGCATGGAGGAGAAGACCATCAATGATGGCTAGGCATGGTGGATGGCTATGCTTGGCCTCCACAGTTAGAGGAATGAATGCCAGTTGCTGGATATCACAGAAGGGGAGAGTGCTCTTCTGCTTGGGTCCTTCAGATGGGTTCCCCATCTGGTTGGTCACTGTGAAAACAGGATGCTGGACAAGATGGGTCATCAGCATAATAATAATAATAATAATAATAATAATAATAATAATAATAATAAATTATACCCTGCCCATCTGGCTGGGGTATAATGTATTTTTAATCTTTTGTTGGAAGCTGTCCAGAGTGGCTGGGGAAACCCTGCCCATCTGGCTGGGTTTCCCCAGCCACTCTGGACAGCTTCCAACAAAAGATTAAAAATACATTAAAACATCAGTCATTAAAAACTTGCCTAAACAGGGCTGCCTTCAGATGTCTTCTAAATGTCAAATAATTGTTTATTTCTTTGACATCTGATGGGAGGGTGTTCTACAGGGTGGGCGCCACTACTGAGAAGGCCCTCTGCCTGGTTTCCTGTAACTTCACTTCTCACAGGGAGGGAACCTCCAGAAGGCCCTTGAAGCTGGACACCACTGTGTGGGCTGAACAATGGGGGTAGAGATGCTCCTTCAGGTATACTGGGCCGAGGCCATTTAGGGCTTTAAACGTCAGCACCAACACTTTGAATTGTGCTCAGAAACACACTGGGAGCCAATGTAGGTCTTTCAAGACCGGTGTTATGTGGTCTCAGCAGCTGTTTCCAGTCACTAGTCTAGCTGCCGCATTCTGGATTAGTTGTAGTTTCCGGGTCACCTGCAAAGGTAGCTTCTTCTTATGTACTTATGGGAGCAGGAGTGGAACTGTTTTCAGCAGCTAGAATGCAGGCAGCTCAGGAGACAGAAGTTGGTGGGTTGGGTTTTTTTTGCAGAGGACTGGAATGATGCGACTTAAAAAAGCTGCATGCTGTTTGCTTGTGGGGTGGTGGATGTGTGTGTGTGTGCAGTCTGCTGGTGCTTTGCAGACTTGTCCAGGTGTCTGCTTGCTCCCCCATGCTTTAATTTGTAACCAAACAGGTTTTTCAGAAAAAACACTTGAAACTGCCAACGCTTTCTCCACTCAAGGAAACCAGCCTCGTGAAAGGAAATGTGCCCTTGGAAATCTGTGCCGCTGGGGGAAGGCAAAGAGCTCCGAGACTCTATATTAAAATCTGAAGCCCACACAGAGGAGTCTTTGCAACCGAGTCCCATGCTTGTGAGAGCACGTGCCTGTGTTTTGTATGTGCAGCTTTGTGTGCAAATGCTTATCGAGTGGATAAATGTGCATGGTTGCCTCCGAAATCGAAATAAGAGCATAAGAGGAGTCTGCTGGGTCAGGACACAAGGACACAATCCCCTCCTGTGGTTTCCAGCAAATGGTACTCAGAGGCATAGCCACTGTGCTTAATAGCCACTGATACCCCTCTGCTTCACGAATCATTGGGTCATCCAATTTTGGTTGGCCAAGCCAAATACATTGGCAAATTGGCCTGCTCCTGAATTTTCTGAGACCGGCTCCTTTTGCCTTGCTTCTCTCTCGCTGTGGAATGGGCACGTTCCCAGAAGAGCTTGCAAAACCATTTTTCATCATCTGTCATCCTGCTGGCAAGCGCTGCACAACTCTTCTCTCCATTTGAACCTCTTCAAGTCAAAGAGAGAGAGAGAGAAAAAGAAAAAAGAGACAGTTTCCCTAGCAACTGGAACAAGTGTGAAAAGCCCTGGAAAGGAGGCCATCGCCTCCCATGGTGCCATCGCTGAAGGCCATGCC
This sequence comes from Podarcis gaigeae, assembly GCF_964106915.1. Classification (NCBI taxonomy): domain Eukaryota; kingdom Metazoa; phylum Chordata; class Lepidosauria; order Squamata; family Lacertidae; genus Podarcis; species Podarcis gaigeae. Next base: position 25,654,067 of record NC_139693.1, on the reverse strand, counting down.
ACTGCCAATAATCTGGGGCAAATGTGTGTTTGGAGTCAACAGAAAGTACCAGGTTTTGGGTGGACGGGCTCTCAGGACTTCTGGTCTCTCCAGATCTCCTCTTGCCCTGAGCTGAATTTTTGTTGTTTTGTTGAAGTTCTTCTCAGACACACTAATTGCAGGCTTCTGCCGAGTTCTAATTGAGGAGCAAAGAGGTCACTTTTCAAAAATATAGTGATTTAAATATAAACTGGGCTGGTTCCAGTTTTCGGAAGTGGGTCAAAGGTCCAGGCAGTGTTGTGAAGCAAGGCTCCCATCTGCTCCATGTTTATCTAATGCAGCATCATAACACTTTAAGCAGTCATAGCTTCCCCCAAAGACTCCTGGGAATTGTAACTTGTTACAGACCCTCCAAGTGTCCTTATTTTCCAGGGACAGTCCTGGATTTACAGAAGCCGTCCTGGTTTCTGATTTGATCCCAGAATGTCCCACTTTTCTTTAGGATGTCCCTATTTTCATCAGAGAATGGAGGAGACTCTTGAGAGTTCCATGGACTGCAAGAAGATCAAACGTATCCATTCTTAAGGAGATCAGCCCTGAGTGCTCATTGGAAGGACAGATTGTGAAGCTGGGGCTCCAATACTTTGGCCACCTCATGAGAAGAGAAGACTCCGTGGAAAAGACCCTGATGTTGGGAAAGATGGAGGGCACAAGGAGAAGGGGATGACAGTGGACGAGATGGTTGGATAGTGTTCTCGAAGCTACCAACATGAGTTTGACCAAACTGCAGGAGGCAGTGGAAGACAGGAGTGCCTGGCGTGCTCTGGTCCATGGGGTCACGAAGAGTCGGACACGACTAAACGACTAAACAACAACAAATGGAGTTATGCAACCCCCCGAGCTAAGGAGATAAGTAACTATACAATCTTCAGAACACATCTGAAGGCGATCCTGTATAGAGAAGTTTTTTAAGTTTTAATGGGCAGCAAACAACAACAACAACAACAATAGAATTGGACATCCCTATTTTCATTGGAGAAATGTTGGGGGGGGGTATGTTGTTAAGGGTGCTGAGAGTTCTTAGGAGATTCCCTCATTTCCCTCACAGCACTACAATTCCCAGAGTGCTTTTCAGTCAATACCCACTTCCCAGGGAACTCTGGGTATAGTAGCTCTGTGAGGGAAGCAGGGTTGTCTCCCAGCAACTCTCAGTACCCTCAACAGACTAGAGTTACCAGGAGGCTTTTGGGGCAACCATGACTGTTTAAAATGGTATGATACAACTTTAAATGTAGAGTGAAGCTGCCCCCCCATGCTTCCCATGCTTCTCCATGCATTTCTGTGTGCCCCCATTAACATCCACAACACATTCAAATTTAGTAGTACTCATGACAGTTCATCGGAGCAGTTGCAAAACTCCCGGTTGTTAATAAAGATAAAGGAAGGCCAGTGTTTTTATTTATTTTAAGGAGCCATGTAACTTCTGCCCAGCCTGTGTTGGCTCAGTCCACAGAATGGGCGATGCTGCCCCCCTGCACTTGATGCAAAAGCAATGAGGTTGTCACTTTAAAGCAACACATTTGCATCACTTTGTATCTGATGAGAGCTGTCAGATAACAGGAGTGTCTTCTTTCAATGAGCTGGTTGTGGGAGCTCACACACACACACACACACACACACACACACACACACACACTGTCCTCCCAAGCTCAAGCATTTCCCTGTGCTCTGAATGGAAGAGTTGGCCAAGTCCTAGAAGGCTCCTTTCTCCACCAGACAATCCCACTCCCACTGTGGTGTGTGTGGGGAAATATTTCCTACACCCCAAGAAGAAGAGTCAGGTAGGTTGGCCCTGGGGAGGAGTGGTGGGCAAGCAGGTGAGTATTAGGGGTCAATCTTAGGTGGGGATAGGTTGACTTATAAGGGGGTCTTCTAACAACCATTTTTGTTGTTGTTTAGTCGTTTAGTCGTGTCCGACTCTTCGTGACGCCACGGACCAGAGCATGCCAGGCACTCCTGTCTTCCACTACCTTCCACAGTTTGGTCAAACTCATGCTGTTAGCTTCAAGAACACTGTCCAACCACCTCGTCCTCTGTCTTCCCCTTCTCCTTGTGCCCTCCATCTTTCCCAACATCAGGGTCTTTCCCAGGGAGTCTTCTCTTCTCATGAGGTAGCCAAAGTATCGGAGCCTCAGCTTCATGATCTGTCCTTCCAGTGAGCACTCAGGGCTGATTTCCTTCAGAATGGAGAGGTTTGATCTTCTTGCAGTCCATGGGACTCTCAAGATAATTCAAAAGCATCAATTCTTCGGCGATCAGCCTTCTTTATGGTCCAGCTCTCACTTCCATACATCACTAATGGGAAAACCATAGCTTTAAGTATACGGACCTTTGTTGGCAAGGTGATGTCTCTGCTTTTTAAGGTGCTGTCTAGGTTTGTCATTGCTTTTCTCCCAAGAAGCAGGCGTCTTTTAATTTTGTGGCTAACAACCCTTAACAAACCACAGCTAATGGACTTCTTTGATGGAAGCCATGATTGCTTGTAAGGCGGTATCACAGTGCTTTAAATTTGTGATATGAACGAGGCCCTAGACTAATGTTTAAGATCTACCTGTTCCTCTCCCAGAGTTACAATTCCTAGAGTGGTCTAGCAACCAATTATTCTTCCCAGGGAACTCTGGGATTTGTAGTCTGGGAAGGGACTGGTGTGTGTGCGTGTGTCCTAACAACTCTCAGACCCTTTACACTACAGACTACAGGTCCCAGAATTCTTTGGAGGCAGCCATGACCATTTCAAGCAGTATCGAAACACTTTAAATGTATGGTGCAAACGTGGCCTTAATGTGCATTTGGCATGATCCTACTAAAGTGAATTTTGGGTAGCACTTGTTTTTCTGAAGGAAGCACCACATCCTCCAAAACGGTCCCTGCTCCTTGTGAAAAACAAACATTTCAGAAATTGAGCACGGCCCCTACAAATCAGGACTCTGAGCTAGGCTGCATATCTTTCCAAGCCATGCTTTCCCCCTCCCAGGCCTTTGAAATTAATTCCCCTTCCCCTTCTTGTATGGTTTCATGAGGCACTTATTTCCAAAGCCCGAAATAAAATCCAAATAGATTACAGCTACTGAGTCACCTTCATCCGCTCATTATAATTACGAGATTGTATTTTATTTGTTCTAAAAAAGCAATCAAGCTTGTCTGGGACGCCTTTTTATGATCCCTGGGCTCTTTATCGCTTGTGCCTCTGCCTTGCTTTGGGTGTTTATAATGGGTGCCCGTGTATGTTTCACGGGGAGGTTATCCTTTTACTAGGGGACACTGAGCAACCTAGTTTGGGATGCTTTCAGACTCGCTCTGTTTCACATTCCTGAGAGCAGCACATGTCCTGGAGCTGGGTGCCCTGCCTATTCCTGATGAATGTGCAACTCATAAGAACACTGCAGAGTCTCTTTGCTGGATCAGGCCACAGGGCTGCCTAGACCAGCATTCTGTTCTCATAGGGTTGTCACATTTCAAAAAGTAAAAGCCCTACTTCCCTTGGCAGCACGTTGGCGATTAATATAATCAAGTAATCAAGAGGCCGCTGTTCACCCCTGATGGGCCCTTTTACTGGGGCTTGCAGGTAGCACACTCCCAAGGTAGTTTTCCGGGCTTCTTCTGTGGGCTAATCTCAAAGTCTTGATACGTATATTGATATTCAATCTTGGCTTAAGCTTAAGAGACTGATTTGCTTAGCCAATATATGTAAGTAAGCCTTTTGATTACTTGGACTGCCAGGGCGAAACAGCTGCAAAACGCTGGCACCCTGTCGTCTACAACTCCATTAACATCTATCTACAACTCTACTAGGATCTCTCGGTATTGTTAATAACACTGAGCTTACCTGTAAGGGTTCCAAGGGGTTGCTCAAGAGCAAGCAGGCAAATACCTCCCTGCTCGGCTGTGAAGCCTTGCTTTTGATGCAAAATAAATTTTATCTGTCTAGAGCGCCACTCTCCTGTGGCTGGCTCATTCACTGGCAGAATCCGTGAGTGGGCGGGGCTTAAACTTTCCCCAGCAAAGTAATTTCTTGACACCCAGTCTGCGCCTCCCCTCTCGGCGCGAAACCTTACTGCGCAGGGAGGGCGTGGGTAACGGAGGGCCTCTCCCCTCCCCGCTTTGCCCAGGCAAGGTGTCCTGGCACTGCCTCGCCTCCTCCAAGCCCTGCAGCTCCTCTCCACTGGAGGCGTGGTTACTCTCCCCCGCTGAGGAGGAGCTGCTTTCCACAATCTTTGGGGGCTCTCTGTAATCCATCCGGCTTTTCCTCTCTCCCTCCTGAACCGATGGCAGTTCCCTGACATTACCTTTTGTTGGTATCTTCATGAACTTATCTAAAAGACTGAGTTAAGCATTTGAAAAATCTATTGAAACCAGACATTATAAGTTCACATAGGCGCCGACTCCATGGGGCCTGAGGGGGCCCGAGCCCCCTCAAAAATTCATTTGGGGGGGCTCTGCCCCCCCAATAATTTAAGAAAATTATTAGTTATATTATGCTTTGTAAAATCACAAAATTATGTTGGTATTTTTTATTTTCCTTGTTTGACAATAGTTACCTTTTAAAATACATTCAGTAATGAGTTAAAACAAAGCCGCTCCCGATCTAGAGAGGGGGTGGGGTTGCGGGCTCTCGACCCATCAACAATCTCGCGGGGCTGGCGTCAGCCCCGCGAGAAGCAGGGATTCCCCCTAGCTCATTAATATTCACCGCCCACGGCGGCAGCCAATCGGCTGCCGCAAAGGGCGGGCCCTCACAGGTTCACTTAAGGTCGGGGCAGCCCGGGGCTCGCCCCTTTCGTTCCCCCAGCAGCAGCGGTTTGGAGGTCTTGGGCCCCCCCGATATTTTTTATAAGTCGGTATGGGCCCCCGCCCCCCCAATATTTGTTATAAGTCGGCGCCCCTGTAAGTTCATCTTAGGTTGGGTAGTTCGCAAGTCTCTGTGCTTTGTTTAATGTTTTGTATTTTTCTCAGAAGGTTGATAAAGAATGTATAATTACTGTTTTGTGCATATTAAGCGCCAACGTGTTGCATGAGTCATACTACTTCTAACAGCAGCACAGGTTGCATTTTTCTAGCACTACTTCTCTTGGCAAGCATGCCAACCAGAAGATTGCCGCTAGCAATGGTCACCAATTTGGATGGCTTCAAAAGAAGATTGGACTAATTCACGCAGGAGAAGGCTATGAATGGCTGCCAGTCCATACCCTCCAACATTTCTCTGATTAAAATAGGGACGTCCTATTCCATCATCACCATCATTTTATTATTTATACCCTGCCCATCTGACTGGGTTGCCCCGGCCACTCTAGGCAACCAACATATATAGAAACATAATAAAACATTAAACATTTTTTTTAAAAAAAACCTTCCCTATACTGAGCTGTCATCAGATGTCTTCTAAAGTTTGCATAATTACTTCACTCCTTGGCTCGGGGGTGTCACATAACTTCATACCCTCCAACATTTCTCTGATGAAAATAGGGGTGTCCTAAGGAAAGGTGGGACATTCTGGGATCAAATCACAACCGGGATGGCTTCTGTAAATCCGAGACTGTCCCTGGAAAATGGGGACACTTGCAGGCTCTGCCAACCATTATAGCTAGGCTCTGCTGTCACAGTTGGAGGCAGCGATGCTTCTGAAAACAAGTTGCTGGAAACCACACCAGAGAAGAGGACTCTTGTGCTTGGGTTTCCCACAGGTATCTGGTTGGCCATTGTGAGAACAGGATGCTGGCCTAGATGGGACCTTCTTGTGGTCTTCTGTGACATGCCTCTTCTACGAAGTCAATAACAATAACAATAACAACAACAACAATAACTTATTATTTATACCCTGCCCATCTGGATGGGTTTTCCCAGCCACTCTGGGCAGCTTCCAACAGAATATTAAAATACAATAGTCTATTAAATATTAAAAGCTTCCCTAAACAGGGCTGCCTTCAGATGTCTTCTAAAAGTCTGGTAGTTGTTTATCTCTTTGACATCTGGTGGGAGGGCATTCCACAGGGACGGCGCCACTACCGAGAAGGCCCTCTGCCTGGTTCCCTGTAACTTGGCTTCTCACAGAGAGGGAACCACCAGAAGGCCCTGGGAGCTGGACCTCAGTGCCCAGGCAGAACGATGGGGGTGGAGACGCTCCTTCAGGTATATTGGGCCAAGGCCGTTTAGGGCTTTAAAGGTCAGCACCAACACTCTGAATTGTGCTCAGAAACAGCAGCTCTCTCTGATTTTGATTTCCCAAAATTGGTATTCAGAAGCAACACAGCTGTAGAGACAATGCATTGCCACCATAGCTAGTAGTCACCAGTCTTCCTCTCCTCGAATTTGTCCAATCCTCTTTTAAAGCCATATAGTTCCTTGCCTCCTGAGGGAGTGAGTTCCACAGTTTAACTCTGCACTGCATGAAAGGTCCTTTCTTTTCTCTGTGCTGAATCTTCCAACATTCAGCTGCATTGGATGCCCACCAGTTCCAATGTTATGAAACACACATAGTCCCTGCCACAATGATGGGCATTTTGCTCACGAGTTGATAGTGATAATAGTAACAAGCCTAGTTGATATTGTAATGAAAGTTCTGGAAGGCAGCCTGAATCTCCTGGAAGCTTCATCCATTCCACACCCCTCCTTTGGAGTGGCAAGCAGTCTGAGTGGATGCTTCAGAGCACATGGAATAGCTCCAGCTTCCAGGGCCCTGCAGTTATTAATTGAAAAACTCAATTGTCTTTCAAAACAAGGGCTGTTTCAAACACACAGTTTCCACAATAAAAGGATCTGGCCCGCCGGGGAGGGGGGTGTAGAGAGGTTTGGAGATTATTGTGTTTAATTACCATCTGCAGTTCAAAAAAACCCCCCATCCTTTGCCGGTTCCTTGCATCAACACAAAAGGGCCCAGTGTGTGTTTCTAGCGATGGGTGAAGGAGACATACAATACCGCTCCTGCTGCAGCGGCGTGATCCAAACCCCGTACGAGAAACAGAGGTGCATTGTAAATGCAGTAAGTGAAGAGGGATGCCGTCCAACTCTGTCAGCTCAGAGCCTCTCGTTCAACATTAATTAGATATCTAGCCTGGAGCTCTTCAGGAAGAGGTTCTGTAGTCCAAGAGGCAACGGGCAATTTCTGGCTTTGGCCCACCCTCTCAGAGCGAGGGGTAGAATCAATAGCAACAGGTCGGGCAGGGTGGACTGCAGAGGCAGGAGAAAGGTGGAACGACACACTGACGAGCAATTTATCTCAAATTATTGGAGGCCACATCCATGCCATATGTTTAAAGAGGCATTATTTATTGATGTGATTTCATAAAATTTATATACCACATGTTTTTTTGGGGGGGGGTGGGTGGGAGGGGAAGCAAGCCACAGAGCAGTTTACAAAGAGATTACAGCAGTTAGATCATTGGGAAAAACTTTGGAAATCAGATATTAATTTCACCGCATGCATTACTATCAAAGAAAACATTATGAAGGTGTTTTACAGGTGGTATTTAACCCCTGTAAAACTGGCTAAAATTTATAAACTAACATCAAATCTGTGTTGGAGATGTAAGGTATCAGAGGGAAGACACAGGGCAAGAAATAAGAAATGGATAAATGTTGGCACATAATGAAATGTGAAAATGTGAATTTACGAATATGATGTATGTGTATCAATATGTAAAGATTTCATATATGTATTTCAAACATTAATAATAAATAAATTAAGTGCAAAAAAGCAATAAATTTCTCAGTAAAAACAACTCTTTGAAACAATCAAAGGATTAAATCAGCAATAAACTAAAATCAGATGAAACCATACACCAGGCATCCCCAACCTGCGGCCCTCCAGATGTTTTGGCGTACAACTCTCATGATCCCTAGCTAACAGGACCAGTGGTCAGGGAATGATGGGAATTGTAGTCCAAAACATCTGGAAGGCTGGGGAAGGTTGGGGATGCCTGCCATACACCTACATTCCACAAGTCTGGGGAGGCTTGTTCTGCAAAGAGCACATGTCCCCCAAGACTCAAAGCTGAGATGGTGATAAGAACATCAGAGGAGCCTGCTGGACCAGGCCAATGCATAGCTGTCAACTTTTCCCTTTTCTTGTGAGGAATCCTACTCGGAATAAGGGAATTTCCCTTAAAAAGGGGGAAACATTGACAGCTATGGGCCAATGACTTATCCAATACAGCATCCTGTTCTCCCAGTGGACTCCCAGATGCTCCTGTGAGAAGCCTAGAAGCAGGACCTGAGCACAGGAGCTCTCTTCCTTCCTGTGGTCCCAGCAACTGGTACTCATAAGCATTACTGCCTCCTGGAGTGGTGGTATAACATATCCATCAGGGTTCATAGCCGTGGGTAGTCTTCTCCTCCATGAACTTGTTCAATCCTCTTTTAAAGCCATCTAAGTTGGTGGCCAGGGACATGGGTGGCACTGTGGGTCAAACCACAGAGCCTAGGACTTGCCGATCAGAAGGTCGGCAGTTTGAATTCCCATGATGGGGTGAGCTCCCGTTGCTTGGTCCCTGCACCTGCCAACTTAGCAATTCGAAAGCACGTCAAAGTGCAAGTAGATAAATAGGTACCACTCTGGCGGGAAGGTAAACGGCGTTTCTGTGTGCTGCTCTGGTTCGCCAGAAGCAGCTTAGTCATGCTGGCCACATGACCCAGAAGCTGTACGCCGGCTCCCTCGGCCAATAAAGTGAGATGAGCGCTGCAACCCCAGAGTTGGCCACGAATGGACCTAATGGTCAGGGGTCCCTTTACCTTTAAGTTGGTGGCCATCACTGTCTTCTGTAGGAATGAGTCTCATAAACTTTTGTTGTTGTTTAGTCGTTTAGTCGTGTCGAGCACGTCAGGCACCTCTGTCTTCCACTGCCTCCCGCAGTTTGGTCAAACCCATGCTGGTAGCTTCGAGAATACTGTCCAACCATCTCGTCCTCTGTTGTCCCCTTCTCCTTGTGCCCTCCATCTTTCCCAACATCAGGGTCTTTTCCAGGGAATCTTCTCATGAGGTGGCCAAAGTATTGGAGCCTCAGCTTCAGGATCTGTCCATCCAGTGAGCACTCAGGGCTGATTTCCTTAAGAATGGAAAGGTTTGATCTTCTTGCAGTCCATGGGACTTTCAAGAGTCTCCTCCGGCACCATAATTCAAACTAGGCATGGAGTGAAGAAGTCCTTCCCTTTATCTGTCCTGAAACTTTCAACATTAAGCTTCATTGGATATCCAGGAGTTCCTCTGTTTGCCCCTAGGATGCTTGTGTCTGCCAGCAGAACTCCAGGGGTCAGGAAGATAATAGAATCACAGAACCACATTCTGAGGTTGTCTATTCCACTATCAAACATGTCCTACACTAAGGAAGTTCTTCCTAATGTTTAATCAAAATCCCCCTTCTTGTCATTTGAATCCATTGGTTTGGGTGTGAAGCAGCAGAAAACAAGCTTCCTCTATCTGTAGCGCTGCTAGAAAGTATTTCAGAAAGTAAAAACCAGGAAAGTGGTTGAGCTTTTTTAAGGAAACCCCCCAAAGTCCCAAGTAGAGATGGGAAGGCCTGGGAAAAAACCCAGAAAAATTGGGGAAAACCAGGTGGTCCCCACCCCTGCCGTTTTTTCTCCAAAGCTGTTTTTTTCTTGAAAAATTGAAAAAAAAATATGTGTGGAATATTCAAACTACAGTATAGCAAACTGTTTTTTTCAATTTTTCTGGGAAAAACCGGCTTTAGAAAAAAAAATGGGGGGAAACCTGGCGCCCCTCCATTTTTCTGTTTTTTTCCAGGCCTTCCCATCTGTAGTCCCAAGGTTTTTGAGCAAAAGTACGCAAAAGAAACCAAAAGTGATTTAGCGATTGGCTTGCCCCCCCCCCCCCACATCAATTCCGCCTTTTAAATCCCGCTGATGACTGGATGTATTGCAGTCCTATCCATCTGCCATGTGGCAGTTCTTCAGATATTGGAAGATGGCTATTAGGTAACCTCTCAATCTTCTCCTCCAGGTATACTGAACACCCTCAGCTATTCCTCACAAGGCTTGGTTTCCAGGACACAGGAATTCCAGATGGAGTCTAAGCAAGGCAGAACACAGCAGTATTGTGGCTTCCCTTGATCTGTACACTAGACATTTCATCTGACCCTCTGGGGCCAATGGGAAAGGGGTGAGCTATCAAACTTAATTTGATATTCATAGATTGGATTGAGACGCTCTGTTTGTTTCCACGCAAGCAAATGCATGGCTTTTCCTCCCGACGCGAAAACAGGAAACATGCCCGCCTTTCTCTGTCGGGCTCACTTAGCAGGTGAACAGTTTTCAGGCCCATTATCTCCCTGCTCCGTGCAATTGCTGATAATTGACATGGGGACATCCATTCTGCCTCTCCTGATCCTGCCAGGAATGCTGCAAGCTCGGCTTCGTTTCTTTAATTAGTTTTCATTCTTGGTACTTAATGAACGGTCCCTTTCTTTTCTTGCTTAGAGTATTCTCATTGTGGAGTCCGCTCGCGCCAGCCCCGCGCCGCAAAACAAATAAATAAATAAATCTGGCAGCATCAGGCAGGCTGGGAGCTCCCGTGTAGGAGGAAATGTTTGACAGGAGAAAAGCAGGTTCTTTGCAATGAATTTCTAACACTGCAATTCCTTGGGGGGCACCTTTCAGCTTTTATTCTCAGAAAGCGAGCTTGATTGGCAAAGCAACTTCCTGGGAATTTCCTAAAGCACACGTCAACTCCCATCCCCTGAGCCGAGGATTCCGACGAAGGTCACTTCATTTGCATGCGGCGGGGATGTAATTTGCATAGATTTGCATGCCACCTAGGGTGGCCCATTTCAAGAATTAATATTCCACCCCCGATTTTGGTGCAATTTTTAATTGCCATATAGAAACCCAAAGGAGCAAGTGTGTGGAGAGATCGTCTGCTGCAATTGAAGCATGGAATGAACTCAAGGAATTTGCTTCCAAAAGATCGTAATAACAGCCACAGGCACAGACTGCTTTAAAAGGAGATTAAGTAGATTAACAATGGATAAGGCTAATCAACTAATCAACGGTGATTAGTTGTGGGAGTGAAACGGTACCGCCAGCTTCCAATACAATGTACCTCTGGATATCACTTGCCTTAGGACAGGGGTGAACAACATTTTGTCTGCCAAGGCAAGGGATGGATTAATCTGTCAATTTTGGTTTGTCTCAGTTTCACATTTTCTAATCTTAAATTCAGTTTGCAACATCCCTGCCTAAGTTGGCAATTTTTTAAAAATAAAATTAAAAAGGCCTCATGAGAATTGGTCAGCATTTGAGCTTTCATTTCTCTTACTACACAGCTTTTTAATGCCATTTGGTCTAATATAGACACATTTTGGCAGGCAATTTCCCCTTAATATGATGCAGCTTCATATAGATGAATTTTATATACACTTATCTCTAACATCCGCTCCCTCTCCTATGCTTTTTAAGATGAGCAAGCGGTACTGCAAAATTTAGAGAAATGCCGATTTTGAAGGATAAGCCACGTTTGGGTTCCTGCATTGCTTTTGGGAAGTGCAAATCAGACAGGTTTGCATTAAAATGTAACTCATACCAAATCTCCCCACCCTCCATAGCCAAGGACCTCATTACCTCAGGACTAATGTGTCTGGGACTGGTAGTGGGTGGGTCAAGGACACCAGGATATTCTCTCCATCTCCCCCCCTCCATTTCCTAGTGGTAACAGTTGGTAAAGGTAAAGGGACCCCTGACCATTAGGTCCAGTCATGACCGACTGTGGGGTTGCGGCAATCATCTCGCTTTATTGGCCGAGGGAGCCGGCATACAGCTTCCGGGTCATGTGGCCAGCATGACTAAGCCACTTCTGGCAAACCAGAGCAGCGCACGGAAACGCCGTTTACCTTCCCACTGGAGTAGTACCTATTTATCTACTTGACTTTGATGTGCTTTCGAACTGCTAGGTTGGCAGGAGCAGGGACTAAGCAATGGAAGCTCACCCCGTCACGGGGATTCGAACCACCGACCTTCTGATCGGCAAGTCCTAGGCTCTGTGGTTTAACCCACAGTGCCACCCGCGACTTCAATTTTAACCTGAAGATTGACACTTGTCCAGTTTTAATTTTAATTTGTTTTAATTAATTGTGGGATGTATCTTAATTTATTGATCACTAGTTTTTATGCATTATCTTACCTATATAATGTTAGCTGCTCTGAGCCTGGCTTGGGCTGGAGAGGGCGGGATATAAATATAATAACAATAACAATAACAACAACAACAAATAATAATAATAATTTCTCCCTGTTGAGTAGGATGTTGAGTAGGCTGCAAGAGTGTGGGGAAGGACAACCCCTTCTTACCTGAGATCTGAACTGAGAGCTGAACTATTTTAATTAGGCAAAAGGTCATGTGAAATTAGGCCACCTTGTCCTAGAGCAGTAGGGCACTCCCAAGGACCACAATGCCTTCTGGGGACTCACATGCTGGTGGTGGGTCAGGCCCAGAGCCTAAAGTGGGTGGAGCAAGAAATGTATTCCCCCTCCCCTTTGCACAAGAGGTTAGTTTCTAATGAATTCATGCATCTCTCTTTATACTCCATCCTGAACATGATCAGAGTTCAAGGTTGCATTCCACCAAAACTACTTCAAGCATAGGGCAGGGCCCTCAGGTTCTGCTTGCAAGCTTCCCATTGCCATAGAACCATAGAATTGTAGGCTTGGACCTTGCAGGAATGCAGGAATCACAAAGCCACTTCCGCCCTTCAGAGGAGGTGGCATTGCGGGCATCATGGCCCCACCAGGCGCACGGCGGCTGGACAGCCCCCGCATGATTGGGGGGATTCCCGGCTGTGTTAGCTCCTGGCCAGCCAATCGGCTAGCTCTGGGGGCATGGCCTGCACTATTTAAAGCAAGACGTGGCAACTCCTACTGCCAGAAAGTTCCCCCTAATGTTAAATCACAATCTCCTTTCTTGCAATTTTGAGTTCTACCCTCTGGACCAGCATCTGGTTGGCCACACTGGGCCCGATCCAGGCTCTTTTGATGTTTTTATATTTGTGCCAAGGATTGCATTGCAGCATTTTGATCTGCACAAAATAAGAACGCAAGGTGAGCCTGCTGGATCAGGCCAATGGCCCATCTAGTCCAGCATCTGATTCTTGCAGTGGCCAACCAGGTGCCCCAATGGGAAGCCCACAAGCAGGACTTGAACCTGACCTTGTTCAGATCTGCACATCAGCCCAAGAGGTGGGTCAGGTCAGTTCTTATGAGGATTCCAAAAGGTTTGAATTTTGAAAGCGTCTGTACTGCACACACATGGAGCAAATTAGTGCCTGACCCATCCGGAGTTTAGCTTTAATGTGGAGAAATTGTACACTAAGTAAATTAGTCACTTGGCATTATTTTTACACTGAGCAATTGAATTACTTGTTAATAGTAATTACTAGGCAAATCAATTATCCAAAACCCCGAAACAACCCTGCGTTGTTCAATTACAGGTATTAGATGTGAATTACTGCACTCTTTAGTAAATGGAGTTTATCTTTACTGCCCCATAGGAATCACTACATTTCAAGCTAGCCATAGTATTTCAGAATAAGTTAGAGGGCAGTTCACCAAACACACAAGAACAAAGCAGTGACTTCGCTTCTGGGCATTGAAATGTTGAAAAACTCATCTGTAATCCCCCATAATTTTTTGCAAAAAATGTAGAGGATCTCTTCCACTCCCCCCTTTTCTGAAAGGGTATGAGTACATGAGGCACTGAGGGCAACATCCAGTTTAGTTTGATGCTGTCATGCTTTTCAACTGGGTTCAGGGCCTCTCAGAGGGAAATTGGGATCCAGAACCAGGAACGGATGGATATTTCCTAGTAGAGCAATTAGGCTGCAACATTTGACTAGGGGGGAAGCTGAAATTGTAGCCTAGAGAATCATGCTGCTCAATTTTCCAGAAAACAAAATAAAATACAGAAAGGTGCAGAAGCAGGTAATGGGAAGAAAGAAAAATGTGTAGCTCTTTGTGAACCAGTTGTAGATGTTGCCAGTAGTATTAAAGAATCATCTATTGAAGTGCTTAATAATAATAATAATAATAATAATAATAATAATAATACCTGACCTTCATCATAAGGTCCCAGGGTGGGTTACAACAATTAAAACACTAGAACCTATGGCCATTTAATGAAGCTGAAGGTTGGAAGATTCAAGACAGATGAAAGAAAGGACTTCTTCATGCAGCACACAGAGTTAAACTATGGAACTCACTCCCACAGGAGGAAGTGATGACCACTAACTCAGATGGCTTCAAATGAGGATTGGGCAAATTCATGGAGGTAAAGGCTATCAGTTGCTACTAGCCACAGTGTTTATTCTCTCCACGGTCAGAGGCAGTAATGCCTTTACATACCAACTACTGGAAACCACAGAGTGCTGTTATGCTGGGGTCCAGCTTGTGGGTTTCACAAGTGCATATGGTTGGCCAGTGTGCGAACAGGATGCTGGACTGGATGGGCAACTGGCCTGATCCTGCAGCTCTTCTCATGCTGTTAAGGCTCTTCTTCCACCCAGCTATATCTGCCTGTAGACGGAACTCACGGGACACAGTAACAAAGGAGCCACAACCAGCTGCTGGTTTCAGCACTCTGGACAGCTCTTTCTTCTGTTCTTATGAATGTTAACCAGGAACTCAAGACTGGAAATGTCAGACATGCATTGAATGGCCTGATGTTTAATTGGTGTATAGTCTGCACACCAGATGTGCAAAAGGAGTCTTTCATTATCGCTGACCTTCCTGCTGCTGCTCTTACCTCTCCGAGGAGCATTATTAGTCTCCATTGGCTTGACTGCTAGGGGTAGTGGGCCGTCACAACTCTCCACTCTTGGCTTTGTGCTCCTCCTCCTGGCTCGGGAACCCTTGTGGCTGTCCTCCTCCCTTCTTTACCTTGTTTCCCCCAGGAGGCATTGTGCCAAGAGCCCTCTTTTGGCAAGCTATTGCACTATTGATCAGCACGACAAGCTCCTTCCTGCATCTTAGCTGCAAGGTGACTCTGCCACAGTGCAGTTGGCTGCGAGGAGCCAAAATAATGAGCTACACCAAGGCCAACTGCCAGTGGAGTTGCATCTCAGTGACAGATGGAGGCCTCTCATAAGAAGCCTCTTGCAACACTTGTTGCGTCATCCTGTGGATACAGGGTACAGACCAGCCTTTGCGTTAATGAACCAGTGACAGCAGAAGATCAACCCTTGGTTGGAGGAGGGAGCAGGGAAGATACCGGCAGTTTATGAAATAACGGAATCCTCATTACCATTCTGATTTTGACCTCTGAGTTTCCCTTTCCTCTCCTCCAGGATAGCCTGCCACTCGACTGCTGTCAGATCGCAATGTAATCCCTGCCACTGTCGCCTTTCACAATGCCACAATGTTGGGGAGAAACCAATTAAAACTGAAACGATACACTTTGCTTAACGTGGTGCAGGGAGATGGATAGGAATTCAGACCAGTGCTGGGTTTTCGCAGGCTGTAGGTAGCTTTTATAATTAGGAATGTGTCAAAGTTTCCTTTTCAGGAAAGCTAATTCTCCTTCCCACCTTCCTTGGCAGGGGCACAAACACAACCTCTGTCTTTTCTGCTGGGAGCATTGAGATGAATGAGGGGTCCTTGGGTGGCTGCAGAGGCGATGGGGTGGTGGCAGATCCCAGGTCCTCATTTGAAGAGTCTGGATCCCTGGACTTACTGGAAGTGTCAGGGATCAAATTCTGTTTCTCCTGGGTAGCCAGCAGAGTGTTCTGCATCAGATGGAACTTTCATCCTGTTTGCAGAATCCCTAAGCCAGGGGTGGGGAGCTGTCTTCAGTCCAGGACATAATTATTGTTGTTGCTGCTGCTGCAATTTATTACCTGCTCCTCGCCTCAAGGTCCCAAGGCTGGTTACAGCAGTGAAAACACAATATCAAAACAGTTTAAAACAACTTAGAATTACAGTAGTACCTTGGTAGTCAAATGGCTTGGCTCCCGAACAAATTGGCTCCCAAACACCGCAAACCCAAAAGTGAGTGTTCCGGTTTATGAACGTTTTTCAGAAGCCGAACATCTGACACATCTTCTGTGGCTTCTGATGAGGTGCAGGAAGCTCCTGCAGCCAATCGGAAGCTGCACCTTGGTTTTAGAACCGTTTCAGGAGTCGAGCGGACTCCCAGAATGGATTAAGTTCGAGAACCAAGGTACCACTGTACAGAAATACAGTGGAGTCTAAAAATATACATCTCAAGTGTCAAAAGCCCGAGTAAAGAGGTACATCTTCAGCACCTCTGTAATGAAGGTGCCAGACTCACCTCTGCAGAGGGAGGAATTCCACAACAATATTTTGGCAGAATGCCACCAACCCACATCTTGTGTAACTGAGAATCACTATTGAAATCAGGTGGAGTTTGGAAGAAATCAAAGTTTAAGGGGGAAGGGGAGCTTCCCAGAACACCCAGATTCTGATATTCTGCAGGAATTTCAGGAAGGGATGCTGTGCTGTAAATTTTTTCTCCTCCTCCCCTCCTCCCCTCCTCCCCTCTCTGGGGGCATTTGAAACAATCGTGCCAAGCACGGGGCAAACCACTGGAGTGATTAATGGCTCCTGTATTGTTATAAAATGATTTTTAAAAAACCATTGTCGATCTTCCCGAATGCTTCCTGAATTTATGATTGCTTTGTCGCCGTTGCTATGGACAACAGCTTGTTAAAACCCCTAGCAACATATAGATTGCAACATACATGGAAATTAGGTGCATGCTTATCAACCTCGGAGCCGTAAAAAGGCCCAATTTATTAACTATATGGCAAAAGTGACACCTTAACAGCCAAAGGATATGAAATGACATGGAGGGGGGGGGATTCATCTGCATATTGGGAGGGGGGCCCTTGGCCTGCTGCCACCAATGCTAAAAAGCTGAACTTTTATGACTGACATCAAATTAAGATATATTGTGGGGAGCATCGTTAGGGATATTTGAGATGGACTGAATTTTAAATAATGTCTTGAAGATGCAGGCTTCCTGTGCCTTCGAAAATGCAGCCGATCTGATCTCTGACAGCAACAAAGTAGGGCTTTTGAAGCCCAGGAGTTCCATCAATGAGCCATCTGGCTACAAAGGTCCTTCTGCAAGGTCTGGTCTTCCACGATCTCCTGCTCATGCTTAAGAACAAGTCCTACGTTTCAAGGACAGAAGGGTCAACTTTGGTACAATCGCATACCCAGAATTCTCTCTGGATAGTCCCATTAACTAGCTTTTTTTAAAATATTAGAGCTGTGTGTGTTTTTGTATTTAATTTTCGAGGAAGCGGTGGTGGGTTGAATGCACTCCAGGCACAGTGCAGTTTCACTGCAGGGAATGAAAACTGCTGCTGTTAGTAAAGCTGCTAAATTGAAGCAGTCTCCTCTGGAACATAGGAAGCTGGTTTGAGGTGGTTGCTCCAGCTCAACTGCATGATGCTCACTAGCCACTCTTGAGTTCCTAGGAACTTTCACCACTTTGTAACTAAGCTAAGTTTTACTGCCTGTGCAACTTTTCTGATCTTTGGAGAGTTTGTAAGTAAACCAATATTTAACATACCAATTAGCCAACCTATTCTCTCTACCATAGTTCTGTGGTACCAAACCTGTTTTACATGCAAATGGAACCAGAGTTCAAATTCTGATGGCGTCTCCAAATAATAATAATAATAATAATAATAATAATAGTAATAATAATTTATTTCTTATACCAGGAAAGTCTCTCTGCCTGAAACCCTGAAGAGCCACTGCTAGTCAGTGTGGACAACATTGAACCAGACAGACCAATGGCCCAACTCAGCAATTGGCAGCTTTCTATGCTCTGTGTCTTCAATATGGGATCTCCAGGGTCACCTCATGAGCAGAGATCAGCTCAGCACTCTCCTCATACAACCTAGAACAGCCAAATCACTTGACCTGAGTGAGTCTCCAGCACAGTCTAGGGTACGAGAGGATTGGCCAGACACCAAGAATGGGGCATGGTCCAGGAGGCATGTGAGTTACCATTTGTAATGCATGGCAGAGCCATCTGAACTGTGAAACAACATTTCAAAGCAAAAAGAGCCTTAAAAGCTCCACTTCCTGCAGTGCAAGGTCTCGGATGATTCACGGGCATGTTTTAATCTTGAGCTGTTTTTTCCCATACCCTGGCCGTTTCTCCAGCTTGGATATTCTTTCCTGCATTCAAGCCCTCCGCCCTCGGCTTAGCTGGAAATGCCAGCGGTCATGCGGCAGAGTCCTCTGCTGTCGCTCCACTATCCTGTCATTTCCCTCTCAGCTAGAAACCCCAGTAGCATGGAGTGCTCATGTTCAAAGGGGTTTTAATTTGCACAAGTGAAAAAGAGCAGTGGGGGAACTATGACCTGGAAACACAGAGAAGGAGGGAGGGAGGCAATGACTCTGTGTTGCTAATGAGCCTGTCTAGAGACCCCGTGGGATTCAGGATACTTTTTGCTTTGTCATGATTTTTTTCTCCTTCCTCTCCTCAGCTAGTATGCACAGAAGGTCTGACCCCGAGCCACTCTTCCAGGAGCACCACACAGACTCGCTGATTGAGGTTACAGCTATTTCCCAAGCAGCAGGGAGACCCCCAGAGAAGCAGAAGGGGATACCAATTTCTTATTTCAAGTGAGGATACCAATTGCCAGCCCACCTTTCAAGAAGACTCAAGAAACCATAACTGTGGTGGAAAAGGTTCTTATTTTTTTAAAACATAAAAACACGGAGGATCTGCAGACAACCAAATAAGCATAATTAGCCAAATGCAGTCTAGACAGAGAAATTTATTAAGGTGGGAGGGATCAGCTTCCTCCCCACTGCTGGGCATGAAGATTAAGCAAACCTTAGGGGCTGACAAGCATGCAGTGGCCCTGCTAGGTTGGCATTCACCCCAGTTTGCCTGCCAGTGCTAAAGCGCACCCTAAAGGACCCAAGGCCAGGGCAGCATAGGATGGCAAAGAGTGCCTTTCAACCCCAGAGTTGTCCGCGACTGGACCTAATGGTCAGGGGTCCCTTTACCTTTACCTATTCCTATTGCAGCCGCCAGGGATTCTTTAGCTTTGATTCTAGCATTGCAGGGGGTTGGACTAGACAACCCTTGGGGTGCCCTCCAAATTGACTTGTTCTGTGATTCTCCAGAAATTTTGTAGAGAGCTATTTTGAAAGTAACTGACTGTCACTTTCCATCTGTGTTCCACCATAAAGTAAGCACCTCGGCTGGGACCCATACGTCCTCCGCTCCCTTCGGGTCTCATTCCACACTGAACTGATTAGACATTCTGTTCCAAGGTGATTATTTGTGTTCTGTATGCCATCCCTCATCACCTGCGCAAGCTGATCTTGCTCTATTTATTAGGCTCTCTATTTGCACATTCAGCTAATATGCATTCGATATGCGGGAGGTGTTGCTGCCCAACACGCAGGCTTCCCAATGGCTGAAGTCTCAGCAGGGATCCAATAGCCGCAGACCAGCTTTTGCCATCTCTGGATGTTTTCCTAAGGACTGGGAAACATCGGAGTTTTCTCTGTACGGCTGACTGGCAACATGAGATTCTTGACTGGCTTTCCCCAATCGGGTACAGTGGTACCTTGGGTTAAGAACTTAATTTGTTCTGGAGGTCCGTTCTTAACCTGAAACTGTTCTTAACCTGAGGTACCACTTTAGCTAATGGGGCCTCCCGCTGCTGCTGTGCCGCCACCACACGATTTCTGTTCTCATCCTGAAGCAAAGTTCTTAACCCGAGGGTACTATTTCTGGGTTAGCGGAGTCTGTAACCTGAAGCTTCTGTAACCCGAGGTACCACTGTACTGTCCAATTAATCGGTAGCACAGCTCCAATCAGGCACAGCAAATTTCAGCTTAGAGAAAAGGCTAGTAAGAGTAGACATCTATACCATTATGCACTGTTTTCACCTAAAACACTAGAGCCCATTGGCATCCAAAAAAGCTGAATGTTGGGAGATGCAGTGCAGAGCTAAATAGGGAACTTGCTTGCACGGAAGGCAGTAATGGTGGCCAACTTGGATGGCTTTAAAAGAGGATGATGCAACTTCATGGTCCATCTATTCCAGCATCCTGTTCTCACAGTGGCCAACCAGATGTCCCAATGGGAAGTTCTCAAGTGGGACCTGAGCACAGGAGCAGTCTCCCCTCATCTGGTTTCCAGCAATTGGTATTCAGAAGCATTACTGCCCCTTACTGTGGAGGAAGAGCAAAGCCATCATGGCTGCTAAACACTGACAACCTTCTCCATCTATGTCCTCTGCACATGAGGAGGAATATGTAGGGAAATGAAACCCCCTCCCCCTGCTGACTTCCCCAGCCCCATAATATTTTTTTTATTGATTTTCATACAATTTAACAAATTTAATTCCATTTCAGTACAATATCCCCTTAACGTTTTGAGCTCCCATCCTTACTTCCACGATGTTTTTGTTCAAATCCTTTATCTTCTGCCTTAAACTCTAATGCTTTTTTCTGTAACGCTTATCCTACATTACATTCATTTATCATTCCCATTCCTTTTCTTAAATTTCCAGTCCTGCCTGCAATTTCATCTGACTATAACATTTCCTCAGATAGTCCAAAAAGGGTCTCTACTTTTTAAAGAAATACAATATAACACAGAAATGTGGAGTTGATATTAAGACGGGGGAAAACCACAAGGAAAAACTGAAAGGGATGGATTTGTTCATTCCTAACCCTGATATCCTTTGGGCTATGATGAGGCTGATAGATTTTGAAACCTGGGACCTTTTATTTTCATACAGCTGTGCTCTAGCATTGAGCTATGGTTTTCCCACCAGGGATAATTGGCTGCTGAAGTCATGTAAGCAGTGCCGGATTTACGTATAAGTTAAACAAGCTACAGCTTAGGGCCCCACTCTATTGCCCCCCCCCCCAAAAAAAAATGTAAAGGAAAAAAACCTGGATGTACATTTCTAAAATACAAAATAAAAAAAACAAATAAAATAAAACCCACATATAGCAAGAGTGTTTTGTGCTGTGTAGGCTCCTATGATGTAAGTAATGGGCTGCTAACCTGCTCCCTAAAATATCATTGGTTTGCTCATTTCTATATATAGGGTGTCTACCTTCTGCATGGACTGGTCTAAATCACAGAGCCTAGGACTTGCTGATCAGAAGGTCGGCAGTTCGAATCCCCACGATGGGGTGAGCTCCCGTTGCTCGGTCCCTGCTCCTGCCAACCTAGCAGTTCGAAAGCATGTCAAAGTGCAAGTAGATAAACAGGTGCTGCTCCAGCAGGAAGGTAAATCGTGTTTCCGTGTACTGCTCTGGTTTGCCAGAAGCGGCTTAGTCATGCTGGTCACATGACCCGGAAGCTGTACACCGGCTCCCTTGGCCAGTAAGTGAGATGAGCGCCACAACCCCATAGTCGTTTGCAACTGGTCCTAATGGTTAGGGGTCCCTTTGCCTTTATATATAGGGTGCCTACATTCTGCATGGACTGGCTGCATGGCAACATGTGCAAAGGGCTTTAGATACCTATTAGGTCCATAAATTACCATATAGCATATATTCAAACAACAAAACAGTGACAATTTGTTGATGACAAAGGACAGCTGGACTTATAAAGAGCCCCATTACCTTCAGTAGCTTAGGGCCTCATCAAACCTAAATTTGGCCCTGCATGTAATACAAGAAAACTGGGAGCACGGTTGATAGGACTCTGTCTCTGAATGGGAAAATGTACCGGATCTTAGGACTGGAGAAGAGGGAAGGGACACATTCTTTTCTGGGTGGAGTTATTCCAGTGAGGATGTGTTATGATCAGCCAGAGTGCTGTTGCTTAGCATGGCTGCAAATGAGAAGGAGGAGGAGGCACGATTCGCTCTCCAAGGACTGCGCTGCTGTGGTCGCCTGGAGCAGTTCCCAAAAGTAATTATCAGTGAGGAGCTGCTGCTAATTAAAAGAGCTTGTGCCCATCGAAGCGACTGGCAGCCATGATGCTGCTTGTCCAATTCGGAGCTCTATAGGTGGGATAGACCTAATTGCCGAAGCTGCTGGATGAGTCCAGAACATCCTGAGCACCCTAGGTCTAGTTTAGAGAGCCCATGCTGGTGGAAAAAAATGGGTTTTGTTCCACAAAAGTTTTCCTGTGATCCATCTCCCACTTTTCCTTTCTTCCTTCCCCTTAAGACATAATGCCTTTCCGGGGTTGCAGTAGCTCTTTTGCTGCAAACAACTTACACAGAAATAGACCCACGGAAGATGAGGAATCCTGATTTGGTGTATGGTCAGGGGTTTGAGAGAAGGGACTGTAGCTTCATGGTAGAGTATCTGCTTTGCATGTAGGTCTTGGGTTCAAAGCAGGGCAGCTCCAAGCAGGGCTGGGAAAAGACTCCCCAACACCAAATAACTTTTGCAATAGTGGATAGCTCAGTTGGTTATAGTGTGGTGCTGATAACGCCAAGGTTGCAGGTTCGATCTCTGTATGGGGCAGTTTCATATTTCTGCATTGCAGGGGGTTGGACTAGATGAACCTCAGGGTCCCTTCCAACTCTACACTTCTATGAGTCTATGAAATCCTGAACAGCCATAGTTTGTCAGCATAAACAGCACTGAGCTGGATGGATAGTATAAGACAGCTTCCTATTTAACTCAACTCTATTAAACACACTCACACAGAGAGACTAGAATATTAATTTATTTTTAGGTGAAGGGCTGGAGCTCAACTGAAGAGCACCTGCCTTGCATGCAGAAGGACTGAGGTTCAATTTTCAACATCTCCAGGTACGGCTGGAAATGTCCCTTGTCTGAAATGCGGGAGAGCTGCTGACAGTCAACGTAGGTCTCTCTGAGCTAGATAGGCTAGATCTGACTCAGATTGCCCCAAATTCAATAGGCAGATCTCAAAGGTAGAGCATCTGATTTGCATGCAGAAGGTTCAGCCCCCGGCCTCTACAAGGAAGGCTTACATACCCTCCAACATTTCTCTGATGAAAATGGGGACGCCCAATTCCATAAGGATGCTGCTGCTGATAACAACAACAACAACAACCACAACAACAACAACCACAACAACAACAACATGCTCCTCCTGTCTGACTGGGTTGCCCCAGCCACTCTGGGTGGCTTCCAACACATATAAAAACATAATAAAACATTAAACATTAAAAACTTCCCTTCAGATATCTTTTCAAAGTTGTATAGTCACTTATCTTCTTGGCTTGGGGGTCGCATAACTCCATACCCTCCGATGAAAATAGGGATGTCCTACCATACCCTCTTGGGATGCAGGTGGCGCTGTGGGTTAAAGCCTCAGCGCCTAGGACTTGCCGATCGAAAGGTCGGCGGTTCGAATCCCTGCGGCGGGGTGCGCTCCCGCTGCTCGGTCCCAGCGCCTGCCAACCTAGCAGTTCGAAAGCACCTCCGGGTGCAAGTAGATAAATAGGGACCGCTTACCAGCGGGAAGGTAAACGGCGTTTCCGTGTGCGGCTCTGGCTCGCCAGAGCAGCGATGTCACGCTGGCCACGTGACCCGGAAGTGTCTCCGGACAGCGCTGGCCCCTGGCCTCTTAAGTGAGATGGGCGCACAACCACAGAGTCTGTCAAGACTGGCCCGTACGGGCAGGGGTACCTTTACCTTTACCTTTACCATACCCTCTGGGACCATACCTCACTGGGACGCGGGTGGCGCTGTGGGTTAAACCACAGAGCCTAGGAATTGCTGATCAGAAGGTCGGCAGTTCGAATCCCCGCAATGGGGTGAGCTCCCGTTGCTCAGTCCCAGCTCCTGCCTATCTAGCAGTTCAAAAGCACATCAAAGTGCAAGTAGATAAATAGGTACCGCTCCGGCGGGAAGGTAAACAGTGTTTCCGTGCGCTGCTCTGGTTCTCTAGAAGTGGCTTAGTCAAGCTGGCCACATGACCTGGAAGCTGTACGCCGGCTCCCTCGGCCAATAAAGTGAGATGAGTGCTGCAACCACGACTGGACCTAATGGTCAGGGGTCCCTTTACCTTTACCTTAACATACCCTCCAACATTTCCATGATGGAAATAGGGATGTCCCAAGGAAAAGTGGGACATTCTGGTATCACATCAGAAACCAGGATGACTTCTGTAAATCCGGGACTGTTCCTGGAAAATAGGGACACTTGGATGGTCTGGGCTTAAGATAGACCCCTGTCTGAAACCCTACACCAGCCAGTGTAGACAAGGCTGAACTTGAGGGACTAAGGGCTACATTCAGTATAAGGCTGAGTTGGGCTGATCCAACATGGATTTTGCACAGCTTGAATTCCTAGAGCATTCTCAACCTTCTCCCATTCTGTTTGTTTGGACAATCATTTCAGCATGCAGAGCAGAGATAGCAACAAGCTTCCGTCTCCGACATGAAGCACGTCGGGAGACAGAACAACGTCCTGATACATCAGAAGAGATGAAGGTAACAAACAAAAGACATCAAGGACAGGGAACTAAGCATATGCAAATGCAGGCGCTCCTCTCTCTCTGAAGTTGCCTGGCAAAGCTGTTTGGCACCCACACAGCTGAATGATGTGGGCGCCCGAATAAAAAAACGATAACAGATCAGATGACTTATCAGTTGTGACTGATAAGCTCGTCCTTTATCAACAACTGGGCTCTGTGGGCAGCACCCCTCCATAGGAAAAATCCAAATGAGCAGAAAATAACCCAGTGTTGGGGCCCAGGAGTAAGATTCCTTGCTCTCATCCAGGATATGGAAAAGCTGAGATTAGGAATCCCCCATCCAGGGAGACCTTCTGAAGCAACTGCTCCACCCAAGATGGAAGGTGACCTCTAGAACTCAGCGATGCCTCTGTCCTCTTTGTACAAGGAGCTGGTTTTGGACTCTCTTCTGATTCATGAAAATTCACCTGCAGTTTAGTGGACATGTCTCCTTATATACACATTTTTAGTAGGCAATTTGGCCTCATGTGCACATTCTTGCAAGCCATTCCCCACAATTTAAGACATTTTGGTATGCCCAAATAGATTGTTGTTGTTTTATTGCTTTTCTATCCCACCTTTTCCACCAAGGAGCTCAAGGTGCTGTACATTGGGTCTTCCTATCCTTGTTTCATCCTCAGAACAACCCTTCAAGGTGGGTTAGGCTGGGAGGAAGTGACTGGCCCAAGGTCACACCCAATGAGCTTCATGACCAACTGGGGATTTGAACCCTGGTCTTCCAAGTCTTAGTCTAAATCTCTAACCACCACACCACACTGGATCTCTCTGTTGCATGCACTTCAATCTCCATGGGGCGAGAGACTCCAGAAGTTCCTGGGGTTACCCAGGAAACAGTTTCCTGATGAAAGTTAGTGGAGACTGTGGTGTCTTTAGGATGTCTGGTTTTATTCACTCATCTATGCAACCTGAGCCTAGAGGAGCTCAAAGCATTTACACCACAACAGACCTTGCCTCCTCATTAGGTTTTCAGGGAAATCCCCAAGCCGTAATTTGGGGTCCAGCATAGGGCAAGACAAGGGATGCGGGTGGTGCTGTGGGTTAAACCACAGAGCCTAGGACTTGCTGATTGGAAGGCTGGAGGTTTTAATCCTCACAACGGGGTGAACTCCCGTTGCTCGGTCCCTGCTCCTGCCAAGCTAGCAGTTCAAAAGCACATCAAAGTGCAAGTAGATAAATAGGTACCGCTCCAGCGGGATGGTAAATAGTGTTTCTGTGCACTGCTCTGGTTTGCCAGAAGCGGCTTAGTCATGCTGGCCACATGACCTGGAAGCTGTATGCTGGCTCCCTCGGCCAATAAAGCGAGATGAGCGCTGCAACCCCAGAGTCGGTCACGACTGGACCTAATGGTCAGGGGTCCCTTTACCTTTACTATAGGGCAAGACAAACCTTGAAACTTCAGCCAAAACTCTCACACCAAAACTAACTCCTCAGCTTATTATTCTCTTTCCCAGGATGAGGTGGCATCCAGCCAGCTCAGGTGGTTAAAGGCCCATTCATTTGTCTCTATGGCAACATGGCAACTTTTTTGGATATTTAAATGGCAGCACTTGACTGGCCAGCTGAGGCCATTATCTTACAAAGTAAGTGGACTGCTTCTGCAGGTTCCCTCTTAAAGCTTTTAACATCTCACACACAGGATCATAGGTTTGGAAGGGATCGCTGGATGCCATCCAGACTGACCCCCAAACCCATAACACCATACATTTTGGAGAACTGCATTGCAAATTTTGGAGAATTCTGAATTTCGAAGGATGGCTGTTTCCATTCATATATTGTTTCAGGAAATACAGATTAGGTAGAATCACAATAAAATGTGAATGGAAGCTGCTGTATGCTGACTTCATCCTGCAACATCTACACCGACTGCCAGTGGCTCTTCAGGGGTTTCGGCAGCAGACATTCAGATGCTCCATCATGGAGTGATGTCTCCTCCTGATCTGGATCAGAACAGATCCAGGTCCACCAAGCTCTGCATTGTTTGCAAGAATCCCAGCAACAAATCAGCTCAGGAATTGAGAACCTGTTGTCCTGCAGATGTTGATGGACTGAAACTCCCATTTCCCCTGATTATTGGCCCTGGTGGCTGGGGCTGATGGGAGTTGTAGTCCAAAAGAGCTTGAGAAAGGCTGGTCAAGGGAATGTGGATGGGGGAGAAACTCTGCAATTGCCCAGGAAGTCGCTCTGATGCTTGTGGCTGTTTTTTCCCAACTCTTTGGTGATGCTGAATTGTAGAAATTACGCCCATCATTTAAATGATAACTAATCAGAGGCAGCTACAGTTGCAAATGGAAACAAAATATCTGTGAAAGGAAGAGGAGCAGGTTTGCTCAGGTGTGTTGCAGGTAGAAATACTGTTTGTAATGAAGCGAGAGCAGTAGTTTGCTTGCTCGAATGAACAAATAAGAAAGTTTTGAAAATCTAAATTCTAGATTAAAATTGATTACTTAATTGAGAAGGGGATTGTAACAAAAACACTGGGGCCTAATTTGAATAGTAGAGTGTCTGGTATCTGGTGGGCAATCTCCTTCTTTATTTCCACACTGTAGCTGCAGACCAAATCACCTGTCAGGAGAGTTATGAGATTCAGGTGAGGGTCAGATGCCTTGTCAATCCCAGCAGGTATTTAAGAGGCCTTCGCCCTGGCCAGGCTTTTGGGTTTTTTAAGAATAACATTAAAAACTTCATTTTCCTAAAAAAGAATGCTTATTCCACAAAAGGTTTACAAAGTTCAGTTATTGCAAAAGTTTTTCAGTGTTAATTTTATGCGTTATTTAAAAGCACCTTGGTATGTAACAATAATATCTTACGTCCTTTAGAGGAGAAATTGTGAATTGCAGAATTTTAAATACCCGTCATCATCCTTGGCTTCACTCAATTTTGTTTATAACACTCTTTCATTTTCTTCTAGTTGTGAGGGTGGGTGATGGGGAGGGAGGGGCCTCACAAGTGGAGTAGCCTAGGGCCTCTCTTCATCTAAATCTAGCCCTGCCCATCCCATAATCCTTTCAACTCATGTACTAATGGATTTGACAGGGGTGGGGTGGGGTGAAAAGTAACAATCCACTATTGTTGCACAGAGAATGATGAATGGCTGTATGGCTGGCCTAACAAAGGGGGTGGATTATTGGGTTATAAATCAATTGAGTGATTCTGGAGAAACTGCAAGGCCCATGGACTGAATGCAAAGATGGTGGTGGGGGAGAATCTGTATATTTTTGGAGCTGTCGGGGGGCTACCTCCCCCATCTATTATTTTGCCTGTTTGTAGAAACTGGCAACATTGCACACCACTGTCAGTCAGTGCAGACAATACTGGGCTTGATGGACCAGTGGTTTGCCTACATATAAGACAGTTTCCCATATTCCCTCCTGAATGTCCTGTTCCCCAACCTGCAGCCCTTAGGAAAGGGCCATGCCTGAAGTCACGGAGAGCTGTTGCCAGTGAGTGCAGATAATATTGAGTTACATCAGGAGTCGGCAAACTATGGTGTGTGGGTCGGATGCAGCCCACCGGGGTCGTAAATCCAGCCTGTGGACCCTGCAGCCCACTCGGTCAGTCCCAGCGCTAAACCGATACGGCGCGGAGGCTTCGCCGCATGGGGACTGACTTCTGGGACTCTGGCACGGCTTCAGATTGGCTGCAGGAAGCTTCTGCAGCCAATCCGAAGCCGTGGACGCCTCTGGACGGGTGTCAACACTGGCACGGCTTCAGATTGAGTTAGATCAGGGGTCAGCAAACTATGGTGCGTGGGCAGGATGCAGCCCACCAGGCTCGTAAATCAGGCCTGCGGACCCTACTGCCCGCTTGGTCAGTCCCAGCGCTAAACCGATACTGCAAAACCGATACGGTGTGGAAGCCTCGCCGCATGGGGACTGACCTCTGGGATGCTGGCACGCAGCCAATCCAAAGTCGCGGACGCCTCTGGGCAATGCCCCTTCCTTCCCTCTGAGACGGCTGTGTATAGCCAAGAGCCGAGCAGGAGGAAGTGGTGGCGGCGCGGAGGCAGAGGACAATGACAACGCTGCCGAAGAGGTGTCGTCATTGGTGTGAGTGGCAATGGGGGGGGTCCTTTGGGGGGTGCTTTCTGGAGAGGGAGGTCCTTTTGGGAGGGGGTGCTTTTGGGAGAGGATGGGTCCAGTCCCCCCAAAAGGTCTGAGGGACCGTGGACCGGCCCCCTCCTGAAAAAGTTTGCTGACCCCTGAGTTAGATGAACTAATGGTCTGACTCTGTATAAGGCAGGTTTCTAGCAGAAGTGTGGGGCCATAATTCAGTGGCAGAGCATCTGTCTTGCATGCAGTAAGGCTGGGAATGGTCTCTTCTGAAACCCCAGAGAAACCCCTGCCAGTCAGTGCAAACAATACTGAACTAGATGGAGAAATGACCTCACAGTTGCTTCCTGTGTTCCATTGGCACCAAACCAAAAATGGCTTCCTTGAGGAGCCAAACGATCATTTCCATTAACCCCCCCTCTTTCCTCCCCACCCCACAAATTGGGTTTATCTTAAAGGTGACCTTGTTCCCCCCTACCTTTGATTTATGGAAGCATGCTATGACTCTGGGAGTGCAGCGATGAGACTACGGGCATCCCATAATATATGGCTCCTTCTAACAAGAGCTAGACTATAATTGTATTTATGAGCGGAATACTTATACAGGCCTTCGGGGGGACTCTGAGAATAAAAACATTCATATAACAACATATAGGCAGCCAGGAGGCAAGCAATTAATTTCGTGGCTATAAGTAGTGTTTGGGGCTTTCTGAGCTGGGTACAGTTCATCCATTAGAGCCTAGACGTGCTGCTGATGAGGGAACAGCCACTGTGGAGACTGGTAAATGAATTGGGGAGGGTGGGGAAGAGGAGGAGGAGGAGGAGGAGGAGGGGAGAGCTTTCACTGACAGAGCATGCCTTTAAATGTTCTTCTTAAATAAAGCTAATCAGAATTTACATGGGCCACATCACTGACTGTGGCGATATAGGCAGCAGAGGCCTGCTCTGGGGCGCCCCCTACTGCATGATTTCAAACAGTGCAGGTGGGATCCTCAAGAAATCCACCTTGGATAATTTCGAGGAGTCAGCGGGATGGAGAATTGCTTGATAAGGGAGGAAGGTATGAGGTGTTTGTGTGTGTCTCTTTGTGTGTGTGCTGTGTGCACACACCCTATTTCTCTATCTCTTTCTTGCACCCCCTTTCTATCTCCATCTTGACCACCCATTCCCCCTCTTTCTTGCACCCTGTTTCTCGCTCATCACATCTCTTTTCCCCCACCCCACCCCATCGACCACACCACTTCTGTGAAATGGGTCCAAAGGTGGCCGATTCTCCCACCTGTAGGTTATTGGGCTCCCTGTGGTATATGAACGATGTGCCTCAGTTTAGCATGTGTGACAGCATCTGCTTGACAGGCAGAGAGAAGAAGACATTTTGCTGCCTGAGGTGAAGGACAAGAGGGAGCAGCTGATGCTGTCAATAGGGTGGCGTTGACCAGGATAAACTAATCCAAGTACAGTGGTACCTTGGTTCTCAAACAGCTTAGTTGTCGAGCAAATTGGCTCCTGAATGCCACAAACCCAGAAGTAAGTGTTCCTGTTTGCAAACATTTTTCAGAAGCTGAATGTCCAATGCAGCTTCCACTTCAGTGAAGGAAGCTCCTTCAGCCAATTGGAATCTGTGCCTTGGTTTTAAAATGGTTTCGGGAGTCGAACGGACTCCAGGAATGGATTAAGTTCGAGAAACAAGGTACTACTGTATATGATATTTGGCCATCACTCATCAATACACAGATGTCAAAATAGATGGGCACACAATGGAACAGCTTTGTACTTACAGGTACTTGGACATTCTCTTTGAAGAACCTCTACGAATGCATTTGCCTCACTGGGATGCATCCTTGGACTCTGCTAATGCCTCTTGATTGCCTGAGTGGAGAAATACATGTGTAAGATTTCTGGCTTTTGCAGGCTGGGATGCAACCTGTGGTACAATGGTTAGTGTCACACTGTGGCTTCCCTCAGTTTGCTCTTGGCCCCATTCACCATTGGCGCATGGCTCCCTGAAGACTGACGAAAAGGGTTCCCTGCCCCTGCTCTATGATGTCATCTGAACACATCCACTTAAAAACCATCCTGACAGGCTGCAGAGAGGGAGTGGGAAACGGAGAATCCTGCTCCAAAATCTGCTGCTAATTGGTGCTGATTAAAAATTGATGCCTGTTTTACAATAAAGGCGAAGCATTTATCATCCTCAAGCAAGCCTTTAATTAATAAAGGCATGCTTACTCACTTGGAGAGGGGAGGGAGGGAGCGAGGTGGAGTCAAGGGCTCCTTTTCCGTAGGGATCCCCTCCTCAGTGCAGAATTATCACCCCTCCTTGCTACTGGCCATAATAGTAATAAAAAATTATTATTTATACCCTGCTCATCTGGCTGGGTTTCCCCAATCACTCCAAGAGGCTCCCAACAGAATAAAAAAGCGATAAAACAGCAAACATTAAAAACTTCCCTATACAGGGCTCCCTTCAGATGTCTTCTAAAAGTCAGATAGTTGTTTATTTCCTTGACATCTGGTGGGAGGGCATTCCACAGGGAGGGCGCCACCACCGAGAAGGCCCTCTGCCTGGTTCCCTGTAACCTTGCTTCTCACAGTAAGGGAACTGTCAGTAGGCCCTTGGAGCTGGACCTCAATGTCCGGGCTGAACAATGGGGGTGGAGATGTTTCTCAGGTATACTGGACCGAGGCCATTTAGGGCTTTAAAGGTCAGCACAACACTTTGAATTGTGCTCAGGAACGTACTGGGAGCCAATGTACGTCTTTCAGGACCGGTGTTATATGGTCTCGGCGGCCACTCCCAGTCACCAGTCATGGCCCTGCACTGCCCCTGTAATTCTTCTGAATACCAGTTTCTGGAAACCACAGGAAGGGAGAGGTGCTGCTTGTGGGCTTCCCACAGGTATCTGGGTGGCTGCTGTGAGAACAGGATGCTGGACTAGATGGGCCATTGCCTCTTCTTAAGTTCTTACCCTCTGCAGAAGCCCAGGGTTGCATTCAAAACATACAGTGTGAATAATAAAAATAATTTATATCCTGCCTTTCCTACCAAAGGAGGAATAATAAGTCTTTGACATTGCTACGGTGCTTGAGGGTGTCCAAAGCACTTCCCATATTCTGCCACTGTGCAATAACCTTGCAATAACTATGCAACGCGGGCTGCCATTACCCTCCCCAAACTGCGCCTGGGAGACTGAGAGAAAGCCGGCTTGCTTGTGGGAGGTTCGCAGTTGGCAGAGTGACAATGCCCCCGTTTACACTGAAGGAAGACCACTGTGATCAGTGGGATTTACCATCAGGTATGTGTGCATAGGGCTGTAGCCTGAAGCAAGATTTGAAGCAGAGCTTTCCCGCACCACCACAACACAAGTGTAGATGGTGAAATTCAACATTTGATTAATTTCTGCAGTTGGGGACCTGAAGCCTTCAGTTTCATTTGAAGCAGATGTCTAGCTGTAAATGCCTGTTCCTTGAAGGAATTCCTTCCCTGCTCCCATTCCCCCTACAAGAACATTAAGGTCATTGTGTGAAGCATTGGAAGAGCATTGAAAGCATGCAGTGTGACAATGAGGACTGGGGACAGTTTTAGGAGTCTCTGACCTAGTGAAGCCTTAGGAGCCTTGGGAATAGACAATTCCCATGGGTATTGGAGCCCAGGACACTCTGCAACCTTTTAAAGGTAAAGGTAAAGGGACCCCTGACCATTAGGTCCAGTCGTGACCGACTCTGGGGTTGCGGCGCTCATCTTGCTTTATTGGCTGAGGGAGCCGGCATACAGCTTCTGGGTCATGTGGCCAGCACGACTAAGCCGCTTCTGGCGAACCAGAGCAGCACACGGAAACGCCGTTTACCTTCCCGCTGGAGTGGTACCTATTTATGTACTTGCACTTTGACGTGCTTTCGAACTGCTAGGTTGGCAGGAGCAGGGACCGAACAACGGGAGCTCACCCCGTCACGGGGATTTGAATCGCCGACCTTCTGATCGGCAAGCCCTAGGATCTGTGGTTTAACCCACAGTGCCACCCGTGTCCCTTGCAACCTTTTAGGGTCCACTTAAAGCTTCCACACTGCCAGGTCTCATGGAAAGGGGAACACTCCATGGCAGCTTAAACAGATTTATCCAGCAGGTAATGCAGAAGGTTAGTGTTGCAAACATCAAAAAGCTGACATGGTGCATATTCCGTAGAATGTCGTATCAAAAATGCTTGGTTGAAGATGGAGGTTCTGTTCGATGCTGAATTTTATTGGGGGTATGTGGAAGGAATTAGATCAGACTCAGAGAAGGAATTATAATATTATTTACTGATAGCAGCAAAAATTTTAGTAGCCCAAGGAGAGGTAGAACAAGTGATGGATTGGGAAATTAAGTGTTGGACTCTAATTAAATTTGTAAAGTTAACTGGATGAAGAATAGTGAGAGAGGAGGAAAACGTATTAAAATTCATTGTTTGGATTTCATTTTTTTTTAAGAATAAGAAGTAAGGCCTTGTATTAGGCATAATGAATTGGATTACATTAATGAGCAATTAAGAAATAACTGGAGTATTTATTGTGAGTCAATTAGATGCAGAGCTCCTCAAATTATTCGAGGGCAAGAGGTAAGAAAGAAGGACAATTAATATTATGGATAACTTAATAGTAAAGATTGAAAATGGATATATGTGAATTTCAAAGGCATTGAAATTGTAAATGAGTAATTTTGGGAACAAATGATTATTTATGTGTGGAATTGATTCAGGTCATAAATAAAATATATGATTAAATCTTCAATAAGATGGAGGAGTGAACTTCAGGGAAAGTGGATGCTGTGATGGCGGTCGGAGATGCCTACTGCCCTGGTTGTGTTCCCAGTGAAAGCATGTGGGGTATAACAAGGCCTGAGGTTTAAGAATGGCTGCCTTGGGCATCTGCCAGGGCCCCAATCAGCTAGCAGGACTCTTGCCTGGCCCCATGCTCCAAGCAGGACCCTTTAATTTCCCATAATAACCCCAACATAGCATCATGTCAGAGCATAGTGGGAAATAAAAATGGCAGTATTCAGCTACCTGTACCTGCTTGGAGTATTGCTGCTGACTGCCACCATAGCTTTCATGTCTCCTGCTTTAGGGTTCAACCTGAGGATGATAATTCACCAGTAGATCCACTCCAAGGGGAATCCTTAGCATCCCACTCTATGTTCACCAGGTCTGAGGATGTATCATTCTTGGGATCTGAAGATGATTTCCCTGCCACCTCACCCTGTTCCACCACCACGCAGAAGTAATCAACACAGAGTCCTTGAAAGATCAGCCTCTTTAGGTCTTCCCAAACTCACTTATCAGGGCCAGCTGGGAGCTGTCCAGAGTGCTGAATTGCCTTGCCTGAAATGGAATCGGTTGATATTTATTCCAACCTACTCCAAGGGATCCAGGCCCCCAGCAGAACAGGGCGGATCCCCTTCCTTCTGCCGCTCATG
Organism: Podarcis gaigeae; assembly: GCF_964106915.1. Classification (NCBI taxonomy): domain Eukaryota; kingdom Metazoa; phylum Chordata; class Lepidosauria; order Squamata; family Lacertidae; genus Podarcis; species Podarcis gaigeae. Next base: position 25,620,109 of record NC_139693.1, on the reverse strand, counting down.
AAGCAGCCATCACCAGTTGCTCTACCTTGAGGAAGTATTCTAGAGAACCTGAAAGATTGGTCAATATTTTGCAAAGAAATCTGAAAGCTTGCTCACTCCTTTGGAATGTTTGTGTGTGGGGGGGGGGACCTCATCTGGACCAATGCTCCCAAACCTGTTTGTGGACTTGATTTTGCAAAGCATTTCCAGTGTGCAACACACCCACACACCACACGCAGAATAAACAGTGCATCAAAAATGCATTTTTTATGGATAAATGCATTGAAAAGTGCATTTTGTGTACAAAGTGTGCACAAAATGTGTACGGCAGAATGGAACGGGAACCTACTGTCATGTGACAGGATGGAATGGACCTACAACTGAAATGAAAAGGGGATGGAATGAGCTGCTGAGCCCCCCCCCCCATAAAAGGATGCTCAGTTGTCTTGTGGAAAAACCTTCCGTGAGCTTCCCTTTTGTGGGAACTTCCCAGCAAGTTCTTCACAAGGCCAAACGACAGAGAGTGTGAGAGAGAAATCAGAGCATATTTCCTGCCATTCAAACTCCCCTGACCAAGGTCGTTTACAAAAATAATGAAATAGTGTTATTTCCTAGGAGACAAGTTCTCCTTTTGATTGTACAAAACATCCAAATCTATATGTTCCTAGAGTCTAGGGGTTTATATGCTAATAAAATGGCAATCAATGCAAAATTCTCATCATTCCTCAGCCTCTTTTTGCGCTAGTGTGGGGCAGGGTTTGTGCTGGGGGAGGAGGAGGGTGGGGTCTAGAGGTGTTGGGAAAAGGGATTGTGAATTTTATCAACTGCTTGTGGACTGATGGATGTTTACCTAAAGGCAGTTATCAGTTTGCAAGTGGGCAAAGTGGGGGCAGAGGACTCTACAATTGTCAGCACCTTTGTCAAAACTGCAGTTCCCAAAATGCTTTAGGGGAAGCCCTGGCAGTTAAGGCGACATAAAACTGATCTCACCTTATAGTGGTAGAGGTTAACTTTTTGGGGACTGTGGATACAGTAACCCCAAGGTCCAATCCTTGGGAGAGGGCATACTGTGCACACAGCATGCACTTTTAAACAAAGAAAGCTGCCTTATACTGAGTCAGATCACTGGTCCATCTAGCTCAGCATTGTCTACACTGACTGGCAGCTGCTCTCCAGGGTTTCAAGGAGGGGATATTCCCCAGCCCTACCTGGTGATGCTGAGGTTGAACCTGGGACTTTCTGTATCCAAGCAGATGCACGACCACAGAGCTAGAGACTTCACTACAGTATATTGCATCAAGACCATCGTTCCATCTATCTCAGTATTGTCTGCATTGAGTGGTGGCAGCTCTCCACAGCTTCAGACAAGGGTCTGCTGTCCTGGGACCTTCTGTATGCAAAACAGGGGCCCTTCTCTCACAATTAGCTAAGCAGTGCAACAATTACAGTGGTACCTCGGGTTAAGTACTTAATTCGTTCTGGAGGTCCGTACTTAACCTGAAACTGTTCTTAACCTGAAGCATCACTTTAGCTAATGGGGCCTCCTGCTGCTGCCGTGCCACCGGAGGATGATTTCTGTTCTCATCCTGAAGCAAAGTTCTTAACCTGAAGCACTATTTCTGGGTTAGCGGAGTCTGTAACCTGAAGCGTATGTAACCCGAGGTACCGCTGTATATTATTTGCTGAGCAATTTCCGTGGCTTGTGTGTTCAGGGACATTGACATAAAGAATCGCTTCTCAGCCTTTTGGCTAAGATCAAGTGACATAAAGAAATTAGCTTGAAACTTGAAAATGAAAGTCAAGGGTAGGAGATCATGTGGCAACTAGACTGGTGACTGGGACTGGCTGCCGAGACCATATAACACTGGTCCTGAGAGAGCTACATTGGCTCCCAGTATGTTTCCGAGCACAATTCAAAGTGTTGGTGCTGACCTTTAAAGCCCTAAATGTCCTCGCCGCAGTATACCTGCGAGAAGCAAAGCTACAAGGAACCAGGCAGAGGGCCTTCCTGGGAGTGGCGCCCGCCCTGTGGAATGCCCTGCCATCAAATGTGAAGGAAATAAACAACTATCTGACTTTTAGAAGACATCTGAAGGCAGCCCTGTTTAGGGAAGTTTTTAATGGTTGATGTTTTATTGTGTTTTTAATATTCTGTTGGGAGCCACCCAGAATGGCTGAGGAAACCCTGCCAGATGGGCAGGGTACAAATAATATATTTTTGTGTTGTTGTTGTTGTTGTTAATAGCTGCCTTCTATTGTGTCAGAAAATTGGGTCCATATAGCTCAATATTGTTGACACTGACTGGCAGCAGCTCTCCAGGGTTTGAGGCAGGAAGTCTCTCCCAGCCCTGCCCGGGTGATTGAACCTGGGACTTTCTGCATGCAATGCAGATGCTCTACCCACTGAGCAATGACCCCTTCCTGCTCCATAGTTCCATCTTCCTGATTTATTCCTCCATGTCAGCTCTTTCCATATGTTGTATTTACAAATGATAGCAGAAGACTTCTTAATTTATTTGCAAATACATCATAAAATAAACATATGCTCAGTTAAGAAAAGAACAACAGCTCCTTAGCTATTAAATTCGACAATACAAACATTTTATCATACTGAGCGTGAGTGAGTTTACAATGCAGGTTGCTACACCAGCAGCCACACAGTTAATATTGGTGAAGATGCCCAGCCGCTGTCAACAGCTGTTATTATTTCTGATGATGCCATTTCATCTCCCAGGGAACAGCCACAACAGGCATGGGGAAGGGGAAAAAAAACACCCCAGGATCAACACCTTTACTCCATGAAATTGGGTAAAATGATAAAGCGAGATGCAGCAATTTGATTAAAAGAAGACACAGAACTGAATAAATTGAATGAAAGTCTGTACTACAGTCAGGTGGTGAGCTATGAATAAATCCTATAAGTTTAACTTGAACAGATCCTTCCTCAAAGGTGGCGTTGGGGAACCTTTCTCAGCCTGGTGGCTACATTCCCTGCTTGGCAACATTCTGTGGCCCACATGCTAATAGTAGTGATTGGGGCTAGAGGTAAAAGTGGGCAGGGCAATGAATGTAAGGGTACCTGCTGGAGCATGGAGGAGAGGACTATCGATAGCTGCTGGCCATTATGGCTGTGCTCTGCCTCTGCAATTAGAGGGTGCAATGCTTCTGAATACCAGTTGCTGGAAGCCACAGGAGGGGAGAGTGCCCTTGTGCTCAAATCCTGCTGGCTAGTTTCCCAGAAGAGGCATCTGGTTGGCCACTGTGAGAACAGGATGCTGTTAGGGACCGTTGCTGAGGAGGGCTGCACTGAGGAAGAATGGTGGGAGCCACTCCCTCCCTCTGATTCTGAATTTTCCCAGGAGCAGAGGGACAGTATAGATTTGGAACAGTGGTTTGCAGAGGGGCATAGTTCAGAAGGCAGAAGTTGGGAAATACTGGATGGGGAACAGCTAGGAGAAGAAACACTGGAAGAGAGAGAACTAACAGATTCACAGACTCTGGACAGTATCCACCTCCCTTCCCCAAAGTCCCGGAAAGCTCAGAAAGTGTCAGAACAGAAAACCCAGTGGCTCCAAGCTCAGATTACAAGGTGTAGGAGTGATGTGGTTTAATAGGGACAGAAAGGGGAAGGAACTTAACTGGGAGCACCGCCATTTCTAAGTGATGTGTTCTTTGTTCTCTTGCTGTGATTATTAAAGTTTCTAATGGTAAGAAGACTCATTTTCTTTTGTTCTGCTTATCTACTGTCATGGGGGGAGGAAGCCAATTCCCTGAAGCCTGACAGATGCTGGACTAGATGGGTTATTGGCCTGATTCGGCAGGCTCTGCTCCTGTTCTTATGTTAGCATGGCACCTCTAACATCTGCAATGGCCTGGAGTCACAGGAGGGGAGTTGCTGAAGACCCATTACTATTGCTGCAGCAGGGTACCTGTCTCCAGTGTCCTAGGATCCACCCAGGAAGCATGGAAAGGGAACCTTTTAGCTGCTGAGAAGTACTTGTGCTCTTTGTGCTGAATGGAGCCAACAGAGTGAAAGCCACTGAGGATTGGCTCTTAGGGTCAGTCTGGGGAAGGTATATGGGAGGAACAATTAGGAGTTGTTCTGTGTGTGCCAAAGCTAAGCATTTAGGAATGCTGAAAACATCAAGGGAATGGGGTGCAAGTTCTGTTACCTACAATGGAAAAACAGAACGTTAGCCTCTCTGAAAGTAGGTATTGCAGCTCTCCAAATCATTTGCCTGTGAACATGCACAAGAAATAGTAGATCTGGCCAAAAGGCAACACATGGAGATCTGCATTGATTGCTGAAATGCATCCCTAATTATTATTATTGTATACAGTGGTACCTTGGTTTACGAACTTAATTCGTTCTGGAAGTCCGTTCTTAAACCAAAGGGTTCTTAAAGTAAGGCGTGCTTTCCCATAGCAGCAGGGGACTCAATTTACAAATGGAACACACTCAACGGGAAGCGGAACATGTTCTGCTTCCAAGGCCAAGTTCACAAACCGAAACACCTACTTCCAGATTTGCAGCATTCTTAATCCAAGTTGTTCATAAGCTAAGCTGTTCTTAAACCAAGGTACCACCATAATTAAAATATTATGGTATAATCTTACAAGGGGTATAGCTGTGATTATCATGCAGGAACCCCACACTTCTGAACTTGCCACTATACTACTGCTGCTGCCTGAGACAGTCGCCATACTCTTCCCCTTCCTCCCCAAATTTAGGACAAGTTTTTAAATTAACAATGATAATGATGATGATGATAATGATAATGATAATGATAATAATGATAATGATAATGATAATAATAATAATAATAATAATATCAATGTATGTGGGCCAAGTACACTCAACATTTGAGTTTCACCTCTTGATTTCCCTGTTACAGTTGCTGTGCATGTGTAATATTTGGCTGCCAGTAATCTCAGTCCACATCTTGTGGTTTGGTGCCGAGATAAACTCATAAGGTTGAGCAAACTATTTCAGCTCAGAGTGTCTATTGAGGGAGTTGGACATTCCACAGCTTCTAATTTGGTTCTGGTGCTTTGGGACCTGTCTGGATTTGACATGTTAATGTACCTGCTAAACATGAGTTGTTCTGGTGATGTGGCAAGACACATCTAAAAGCATCTGCATGAGCTTGGCTGACACTCTTATCAGTTAAAAACCCCACACTCCCAATTATCTCTGGGCAGTTTGTCTCTTTGGATAATTGGCTTCTCCTAGCTGCTGAGGTGCATTGTCAAGAGGAGCCTTTTCTCTTGAAGTGTGAGGGACTGTGCGGTCGACAAGGCTGAGAGAATCAGGGCAAAACCAGTGTTCAAGGAGATGTTGGCTGAGTGCAAGAGGCAATGAGATGCCATCTCTCAGGACATGAAGTGACTTCCAAGTGCTGAACTTGCTAGTTACCTGGTTCAGAATATAAAACAGAGTCTTATTCAAGCTGTAAGTTCTCACACCGCGATTACATATTTGATTGTACTTGAAAATTTATTATGGCATGTACAGAGGATCCAGAAAGCTCTTCCCTCATGTACTTGGTGGCTGAACTACTAGCATAAGAATATAGAGCCTGCTGGATCAGGCCAATGGCCCATCTAGTCCAGCATCTTGTTCTCACAGTGGCCAAATCCTCAATGAATTTCCCCAGTCTTCTTTTAAAGCCATCCAAGTTGGTGGCCATCAGCGGCTTCTGTGGGACTAAGTTCCATAGTTTAGGCTCTGTGCTAGATGGAGAAGGACTTCCTGTTATCTGTCCTGAATCTCCCAATGGTCTGCTTCATTGGATGTCCACAACTTCTATCTGACACCTCTTACTTGCCTTTTCTCTATGCTAAGACGTCACAAACTCTCCAGCATGGCTATGTTCTACCACCTTCAAATATCTCAACGGTTGTCACATGGAAGATGGAGCAAGTTTGTTTTCTCCTGCTGGGTAGGACTGGAACCAATGGATCCAAGTTCAGAGAAAGGAGATTCTGACTAAACATCAGGAAGAACCTTCTGAGAGTAAGAGCTGTTCGACAGTGGAACGGTCTCCCTTGGGAGGTTGTGGACTCTCCTTCCTTGGAGGTTTTTAAGCAGAAGTTGGATGGCCACCTGCCATGGATGCTTTAGCTGAGATTCCTGCATTTCAGGGGGTTGGACCAGATGATTGGAGGCAGCCTGCCTCTGAATGCCAGTGGCTGGGAACCACAAGTGGGGAGGAAGCTGATTTTGTGTTCAGGTCCTGCTTATGGGCTTCCCATTGGAGCCCCTGGTTGGCCATTGTGAGAACAGGATGCTGGACTAGATGGGCCATTGGTCACAACCAGCAGGATCATCTTTTGTTCTTAAGTTCCTACTACCACCTCCACTGCCTGGTCCCATTGCCCTCCATGCACAGGGGGAGAAGATATGCAATAAGCAGTCCTCTTGTAGGTTGCCTGCTAAAACATTGATTATGGATTGTTAGAAATCATGTGTGAATGAGGGGGATATCAGGGGATGCAATGGCAGGGCAAGTGTGGATTGCACTCATGCTCCCCTTATGTCAGGGAGTGAGGAACCTCAACCCGGTGAGCAGATATAGCCCTTGGAGCCTCTCTGACTGGCCCTTGGAACACTTTCTGGGCCACACTTCCTCTCTTCAGCCCACAACCCTCACAGACCTTGCTTCATACCCCCCTTCATTATGTTTGCCTGGCTGGGATATGCCCTTGAACTCTCATCATACCTCTTGACCCCATGGATGAGGATCGAGGGGTGTGGAAACTAACCTACTGTACAAAGGTAAAATTTCCATACATTTAAGGGGCCTTATAGAGAGCTCTGGTTGACCACATTCAGCCCTAGTTCCCCCACCCTTGCTATAGAGATAAAGGCTTTTCATCTCATATTAGTCTCAAAAATATATATTACAAAATGATACTCATTCAGCTGGATTTTTTTAAAAGAGAAGACAGAATGTTACTCGCTTTAACATGTCAATCTGCTTAAAATCCCACTGAAGGAGAAAGGTTCAAGAAGGTAAATCTTGCATAGTTAATGACAATAAACGGTGGAAGACAGGGAGGAAAGAGTCGTTTGAAAAGGCCTGATTCCCTTTTGTCAGCTAAATGGGGAAAAAATGTTAATTTGGAATTATTTGACTCCCCCTTTTTTGCTGCTGATATAATAAACGATTAATATGTATCATAGTCACACAGATCTCATGGAAAAAAACCTAAGATACTTATTTATGTATCTGTTTAAAGTGATTTATTGCAGTTTTGATGTAAATCTATGTGGATGGAATTACACAGCCATAATTAGGGAGAGAGAGATTTTGATTTTGAATATGATAGATGCTTTATATGTTGAATTTTTTTGGGTGTGCTTACATTTGCTATTCTGTAAAATATAATGAAAATAGTGCTGGAAATATGCATCTCTCTCTCTCTCTCTCTCTCTCTCTCTCTCTCTCTCTCTCACACACACACACACACACACACACACACTGCTTGCTACAAAGCCACCAGATTCCTCCCGACACCCCACCAAGTACAGATGAAGTCCTTCAGAAGGTTTTCCCTCTGTGGGCCCAGAAGACCAATCTGAGCACTTGCTGCTGAACGCAGGAAAACTTGGCTGAAAGGCAAGATCAGCCCAGCTCAGCTGGCAGGAGAATTAAAAGTTTGCTCTGAGCAGGATTTACTGCTGCTTTTCACAAACATGAAGAATTTACCAGATGAGCATTTCCTACGGGGTTGCCAGATGATTGATTGGGAATACAAATTCCAGAGCCTTGAATTTCTCAAGTCTTCATCGGAACCCTCATATGGGAGGAGGGATTCACTTCTATCCTCCTCATATACACAACCACTTTATTTTCTATTACAGTTATAGCCAACCTCTGCTCCAAGGAGCTCTCCCTGCCCCCATTTTATCATCACAATAACCCTGTGAAGTCGGTTAAGGCTTAGAGACAATGGCTGGCCCAAGGTCACCCAGGGAGCTTTGTGGATGAGTGAGGATTTGAACTGTGATCCTAGTCTGATGCTCTAATGACTACATCAGGCGTAGGCAACCTAAGACCCAGGGGCTGGATGCAGCCCAATCGCCTTCTAAATCCAGCCTGTTAGAATTCCTGACCTATGACTGCAGTCATGGGATTTTTGTCTATCACATGATGGTGTATGTTTTGACTTCACAGAGTGGGAAGTGACAGAAACAGGATGTTTGTGTTACTGTGTTCCGTGAAGTGGGACTTTTGTCCTTTGTCCTTTTTCTCTTTGCTGTCTGATGCTAGAGAGAGAGGGAGCCATGCTGCAGTGCTCCGTCTGTGTTTATATGTAAATAAAGTATAGTAGCCAAAATGCTGAGTTGCTGAGGTCTGCTACACAACTGACCAAACTCTGTGGATCCCTAAGTGTGCCGATGTCTGTTAGCATCAGTCGCTGTGATGTTTGGGCTGAAGAAAGCTTTTGAAGTTCCCGAACAATCGACCAGGAGGGAGGGAACATGCCAGTCGGGAATGTGTCTCTGCTAGGGTCCTACTCGAGTGTAGGCCAAACTCCTGACACAGCCAGCAGACGGTTTGGGAATCAGTGTGTTTTTACATGAGTAGAATGTGTGCTTTCATTTAAAATGCATCTCTGGGTTATTTGTGGGGTATAGGAATTTGTTCACCCCCCCTCAATATAGTCCAGCCCACCACATGGTCTGAGGGAGGGTGGACTGGCCCACAGCTGAAAAAGTTTGCTGACCCCTGGACTACATCATATTGGCTCATTGCCCAATGGAGGTGTCCAGGAGCTACAAGGCCAGCCATGTTCCTTAGCATTCCATTCCACCAAGGACTCACCCACACCTCCATTTGTGTCATGGTTTCTAGGCACAGAAATCATTGATAGGCATAGGTCCAGGCAGGCTGTTTTGATTCTGCCGCATTCGCTGGGAAACCCCACTGCTTACTGCTGAATCAGAACAAGCATCAATCCATAGGAATACCCGATTGACGTTTGTTCTGATTAAACAGCGTGGTTTCCCAGGGAAAGTGGTGTAGGGATATGTATAGATGCTAGGAGAAGATATATTTATTAGATATTATTCTTCCTTCCTCATGTTTGTAAGTTTGTAAGTTCAGCACAGTGTCATCCCAGCTTAAAAGGGAAGCATAGAGTGGCTAGTTTTAGCCTTTTTGTTTAAGTAATCTGGGATGCTTCAAGGCAAACTGGATTCTCCTGGTATTTCCCTCTTTTCTCCGCCTTAAAACAACAGTCACCCAAACAGTCTTGTAAAAGCTAAAAGCAAAATTTACTCACTTGGAATACTTGTTGAAGAGTATCAGATACAGCAGCTTTGTGCAGGCAGTCTTAAACTATATATAGTTTTCAATTACAAAAATCCAATGTAAGCCTCCTTATATCAATACCAAATTACAATACTAATTCAAATACCAATCAATCATATAACCAATTACACAATTTAGGTCCCCTCCCCCCCCCGTGTGCTAGATTTCAAGGTTTAATAGTTCCCTTTAATTCTGCTTCCAAATTCAATCCAGTTACAATCCAATCTTAATAATAAATATGGTAATTCAGTTACAAAGGCATACTTAGGTCTAGCTTAAAATGGAGTCTGAGCTGCAGCTCAGGCTTAGCAATTTGTTTCTTACGTTTCTGGCTTGGTGATGAGGTGGAAGAGGTCAGAGTGAAGAGAGGCAAAACAGAGGATGTGTCCAGGCAGGTAAGAGAATATATATAGCTATGCTCTCCCCCTGTCAGAGCAGAGTGGGAGTGTTTTTCCCAGAGTTCTCTCTAGCAAAGTTACAGGAAAACTCTGTGAGCTTCAGCTCCTTTCATGTGCCTATCTAGCAAACATGCACCGTTGGTTTGACTGTTTGTAAATATCCCACAAGCGGCACACCGAAAAGCCCACAGCCCACTCAGACCAGTGCCCACAAATCATGGATCTCTGCCTAGAAACCACAGCACAAAAGGAAGTGTGGTCAGAACAGCATCATGGTTCCAGCAAGACTTGCAGTTCAAAACAGGACCCTGGACAGCTCTAAGTGGAAGCCGGGCTGGAGAATCACTGGGGAGCAGACTCAAATATTGCTTCATGTTTTGATTTTTGTTTTGATACAAAAATTTATGGAGAAGTGGGATAGATATAAGATATATGTTCAAAAATACAGTAAAGGTTCACTATCTATGCTAGCATTCGATTGACGTTGGAGAGAGACCGAATTGAGAAATAAGACCAAGGGTACATATTGATATAGGAATGTATTAGATAAAATGTAAAGAAATATACAATAATAAGAGTACATTCGTTTGTAAAAAAGAAATATACAACGGGATAGGCAGGAAGTCCAAAGTGTTGGTGCAAATATGATTTTGGAATAGTTTTTTGTCCTGGTTTGTTTTCTTTAGGCATATAAACTTTGTATACATGCTGAAAATTATATTATAATAAGCCTTGTGGTGTAATATGATAATGTTTACCAATATAACGTAAGAACATTAATAAATAAATAAAACTCAAAAACAAATATTGCTTCATGAATAGAAAACCCTAGACCAGTGGTTCCCAAAGTTTTTTTGGGCCACTCCTCTTTTGGTTCCATAAACCGTCCCCTACTCCATGTTCCCTGCTCTACCCACCCTCCCTACAAAAGCATTGTTCAGAACTGCGGTTTGCAGAACCCACTAAGAAAGAGAATAATAGCACAATAAAATTCCAAACAGTGTCCATTAATTGCACATTTATTTAAAATCCAGTAAAAAGTGTCCAGCTTAATTAACTCCACCAAAATGATGAACTTGATCCAGTGATAGCAGTTTTTCAAAGTCTAATGGTCAACACATCCAAGACGACTCAATACAAGAAAGATGGGCAACGGGTTGTATTTATTAAAATATAATGGAATCCACAATCTGAATAGTTTGACCAAATGAACCAAAACCAATGAGGTCCAGGAGATGAGGTGGATTGATGAGATAATTTCAACTCTCCCATCTCCTGTGTCAGCTGGCAGTCATATGCTGTGATCACACAGCAAGTCCTGAGGAAATGCCTCCCCCCTCATTGTGCTTCTTGGGTATATGAACCAGACATGCACACTGTGGCCCAGTGGGTCAGCATTCACCCCAAAAGTGGCGTAGCGTGGGTTGTCAGCACCCGGGGCAAGGCAAGTAATTTGCGCCCCCTAACCTGTGGATTTTAGTAGGGGCAGAGAGCTGCGAGCGCGAGCGCGCACCCCCCAGATGTTGTGCCCGGTGCGGCTGGCCCCCCCTGCACCCCCCACGCTACGCCACTGCACCCCGATGCATCTGACAAGCCCAAATGCCACTCTGGCTCTGATATTAGTTGTGGCAATTCCAACAAACACCACTCTGGTCACACAGACAACATCCAACATTGTGAAGTAGGTGAAAAAAATATGAAACAGATCCATTAGTGTCAAACCCCTCCCCCAAATCCTGCTCAGGGTGGGCATCTCAATCAGAAGAGGGGAGAGGATGGTGTGGAGGGGGATTAAATAGCCCATTCTCCCATTCTCCCCTATAGGGCAAGTCTTCCCATGTGGTTATTTGCATTACCCCTGCGTAGGGTTGCCAAGTGTCCTCTTTTTCCAGGACACATCCTCTTTTCCAGGGGTAAAATTTGAGACAAATTGCATTTATTTGCCTTGAATGGCCGTCATGGTGTCCTCTTTTTTGCTCTTCAAAATATGGCAACCCTATTTCTTGCAGGGGAGGAGGTTTTGGCAAATACATCCACCGCCATAAGGGGAAGGAGGTGGAATATGGCAATATATAGTATAAACCTGCAGCAGTGACTCTTCATATTGGGGTTCCTGTGACAACTTACTCACTGAACTAAGAATACATTAAAGCTGAGGCATGATGGAAATGAAAATTGTATTTTTATCAACAAACACTCAATGAAGGATAAAGCTTGACAGTTTCACCATTAAATGCACAGTACTTATTTTTTGTTAGAAGTGCCATTTCAGGTTTAAACAAAAGCTCTACTCATAATTCTGTGCAACAGAACTGATTCTCTTAAAACTATTTCCTCCCTTCTAGAATGGCTGTCCACTTTTACTCTGCCTGTAAAACTCCACTAGCCCATTAAGTCCTTTGCCCCAAGGCAATTAAACAGGCTGCCTCACAGACCCCTAGGCACACCTACAGTAGCTACTTCCCTAGCCAGGCCCTATCTGCTAGTTAAACTGTTGAATTCTACCTTTATCATTATCACTCTCTCCTGATTGGATGTTTCTCCTGCCTGCCATCATTGGCTGAGGGGCTCCAGAAAGGCGACCCAGTTCTCCGGCCATCACTTTGGCAACAGAGAATCTCAGACTAAAGCTTATACAGGGCTATAGCTTAGGCATGTTGTTAATACTGGACCGGGCTACTGGTCCATCTAGCTGCCTATTTTGACTGCCAATGTGGTTCTGCAGGGTTTCAGGCAGGGAATCTTCTCTGACCCTACCTGAAGATGCGAGGAATTCAACCTGGAACTGTGCTGGGCCCAGGAGTAACCTGAGCAACGCGGTCCAGGTCTGGTCCCGAATACAAGGGTTCCATGAGGAATCAGTCCAAAAGGGCCGAGGCAGGATATGAGGCAGGACACCAGGCAAGGTCAGGCACAGGGTCTCAGGCAGGTTCTAACAAACAGCAATGTTGCTCCCATAACCTGGGGCGGGGTCCAACAGCCTTTTATCTTTGTCAGGGTAATGGCTGGTCCTGATCCCTCAGTGACTCACCTCCCTGCCTCACCCGAAGGCGAGCACTCCTCCTGCGAGTACTCAGGTCTCTCATTCTCTCAGAGCTTAGTCTCTGCAGCTCGGGAGATGTCGGTGGGTTACTAGACCCAGAGGCCGCCTCAGCCTCTCCTAAGCCAACTGGTAGTGGAGCAGCTGTAAGTGATGGCCCAGCTGAAGGCAACAAGGTAATCCCCACATTTGGAGCCAGGGCAGGCTCAGGCCCCTGACTCGGCTCAGCTGATGCTTGTTGCAGGGGAACCTGTGCAGACTGGGGCTCTTCAGAATCAGGCCCCAGACTTGGTTCAGATGCCACCTGAGACAAAGGATCTGGTGCGGACTGAGACTCCTCTGGTTCAGAGTCCGAGCCCGAGTCCCAGGCCATCAGAGGAATCTCCTGCATGCAAAATCGATGATCTACCATACTGAGCTATGTGCCCTGGGGTCGTGCTGGGTTATGGATACTCTTTCCTTTGCCCCCAAGGCTTGGGTAGTCAACCACCAGTGCTGCTGATTGCATAAAAGCTTAAAACACCTCCAGTGTTTTCCCTCACACAACATTTTCCTTACTCCTCCTGTTCTGTCTCTAGTACTGGGAACCTCATTCAGTAAAAATAAAAGCATTTTTTCCTGTAATAATAATAAGTTCATTGGGATAAGCATTTCTGATAATTCACAAGATATCACTCACCTGCTTCCGAGCACAATTTCATGAGGACTAGACACCTGTCCACATTTACTTTGTCTGCTTTTCCTTTCACAAATGAAACATGACATCCAGGAAGCGAAATACCAAGTACATAATAAGAGCCCTGCTGGATCAGACCAATGACAACCTGTTCTAATGGTGGCCACCCATATTCCTGCATGAAACTGGCAAGCAGGACCTGAGCACAAGGGCACTCTCCTCCCCTGCATTCAGAAGCTTTGCTGCTTCTTTTTGTAGATGCAGAGCATAGCCATTGCAGCCAGTAGCCAATGCTAGCCGTATCCTTCATGAATTGTCTGTTCTCCTATGCAACTGTGATTCATACAAGTTTCTCCATCCAATGGCACAATGCTTGTATACTGAGCCACCTGGCAGAGGGGGAGGGGAGAGAAAAAGCTAGCAACTCCCCATAATCATAATTAGCTATGCAAGGACGCAAGTGCAATATTTTTTAATCAGGTGGACGGCTATTGACTTGAACATTTGCAAGATCAGAGACAAACAGAACGATGTCGGCACTGCGCTTAATTGCCATTTATTCAGTCTAAGCACATGGGCACAGGCAGAAATCCAGATAATAACCCAATGCTTGTATTTTCTGGCTGGTGAATTGTAGCAGGGGGAGGTGCAGCCCAAATGAGGCTGGGCCCTAACTAGTTGCATGTTGAGATCCCTTGACTTTCTGCTGCCTCTCAGGGTGACCTGGATGTCTGTGTGTTGGTGTGTAGGAAAGGAGGCTGTGTGATAATTTTACTGATCGGGAGGGGATGAAGCTTCTTGCCCTATCTTGTTGCAAAAGTACTCAAAATGCCTTCCTTTCAACCATTATTTACCATCCTTGGACAGACCCCACCTGTCCAGGTCTGAGCACATCTGGTACGTAGGCTGAGACCCTATCTGCCTGCAGACTGTCTCACCACAGTGGTACATGCACTGGTAATCTCCCCCTTGGACTACTGCAATGCGCTCTACGTGGGGCTACCTTTGAAGGTGACCCGGAAACTACAACTAATCCAGAATGCGGCAGCTAGACTGGTGACTGGGAGCGGCCGCCGAGACCATATAACATCGGTCTTGAAAGACCTACATTGGCTCCCAGTACGTTTCCGAGCACAATTCAAAGTGTTGGTGCTGACCTTTAAAGCCCTAAATGGCCTCGGTCCAGTATATCTGAAGGAGCGTCTCCTCCCCCATCGTTCTGCCCGGACACTGAGGCCCAGCTCCGAGGGCCTTCTGGCGGTTCCCTCACTGCGAGAGGCCAAGTTACAGGGAACCAGGCAGAGGGCCTTCTCGGTAGTGGTGCCCGCCCTGTGGAATGCCCACATAGATAAACATCTACCTGACATTCAGAAGACATCTGAAGGCAGCCCTGTTCAGGGAAGTTTTTAATATGTGACATTTCAGTGTATCTTTTTATCTTTGTTGGAAGCCGCCCAGAGTGGCTGGGGAAACCCAACCAGATGGGCGGGGTACAAATAAATTATTATTATTATTATTATTATTATTATTATTATTATTATTATTATTAAAGAAAGATATTGACAAACTTGATTGTATGCAGAGGACGGTGACCAAGATAACCAACGGTCTGGAAGCCAAGCCTTATGAGGAACAGTTGAGAGATTTGGGTATGATTCAAGCAGGAAGAACTTTCTGACGGTGAGGGCTGTCTAACAGGGAAATGGATTCAAATAGGTAGCTGTGTTGGTCTGACGCAGTCAAAATAAATTAAAAAATTGTCCAGTAGCACCTTAGAGACCAACTAAGTTTGTTCTGGGTATAAGCTTTCGTATGCATGGACACATCTTCAGATTTCAGCCAAATTGACTCCCTCAGAAGGTGGTGGATTCTGAATGGCAGACCAAGCTAATGGACTATGCAGGGATGGCAAAAATGCCCAGGAAAATCAGAAACCAGGAAGACTAAAATTTCAATAAAGGATGGGGAAAATTTATAGTATACCTTCGAGACCACTGTAAACAATCAAACTTTTCAGCGAGACTTTAATGACACTTGTAATGTAACATGAATTAGGGACACAATGGAGAGTTAAAAATGGGAGTGACTTAAAATATGCAGTGGAAAAGGATTAGTAACGGAACCCGTGGAGGGAACTCCAAAGATTCAGGCAAACCTTTGTTTATATTTTTGATTATGAATGTAAGTTTTAATTTCAAAAATCAAAGAAAATGTATAAAATAAAAAGTAGAAGCTGGTGGATTTCCCTTGTTGTTGTTGTTTAATTGTTTAGTTGTGTCCGACTCTTCGTGATCCCATGGACCAGAGCACACCAGGCAGCAGAGCACGCTAAGAGATTCCCCTTAGTCTGAGGTTTTTAAACGGAGTTTGGATGGCCACTTGTCAGGTATACTTTAGTTGTTACTCCTGCATTGCAGGGGGTTGGACTAGATGATTCTCAGGGTCCCTTTCAACTCTACAGTTCTATGATTCTAAGATCCATTTTTTATCTATTACTCAGTTTACACAAGAAACAACAACAACAACAGAAGAACATTGTGGAACATTAAAGACCAGCCGATTTATTGCACCAGAAGCGCCTGCTGTAATAAATCTGTTAGCCTTTACGGTGGCACAAGTTACACAGTTATTTCCCCCCCCCCCCCTGCAGCAACAGAAGAATAGGGCTACCCCCTCTGGAATCCTTCACAATTTATACTTGTCCCTGTGCTTTTGACTGTGGAACATGATTCACAATTATGCATGCAGCGCACAGCCATCATTCAGAACTCTTCTTTCCTGATTTTGAATGGGAAATATCACAAGCCATTTCAGGTAATGACATGCATGCAGAGCTCCAGACTAGAATTCTCTGAGTACATTTGTGAAATGAATTGTTGTTTAGTCATTTAGTCGTGTCCGACTCTTTGTGACCCCATGGACCAGAGCACGCCAGGCACTCCTGTCTTCCACTGCCTCCATAGGCGCCGACTCCATGGGGCCTGAGGGGGCCCGAGCCCCCTCAAAAATTCGTTTGGGGGGGCTCTGCCCCCCAATAATTTAAGAAAATTATATTACTGCTGCGAAGAGGCGGGAGGGAGAGGAGGCCCCTTGGGAGGAGCGGGCAGGTGCTGGGGCGGCAGCGCCGGGCGGGGGCCGAGGGGTGGGCGCCCCCCTGCGCGGGCATCGCCTCGCCGCCGCCGTGGGTTTGGCTGGGCCGCCGGCCGAGGGGAAGCGCCAAACAAGGCCAGGATCCAGGCCCGCCCCGCTCTCCTTATTTGGTGCCCGGTTCCGGCTCCCGGGTGGCCTCCTCCCACCCGCTCTCGCTACCAGTGGAAAGAGAGACGGAGGTGCAGCGGAACCCGCAGCGTTTGCAGGCGCCACCCGGCCGGGGGAGGGGAGCGCGGAGGAGCCCCGCGGGCCTGGGCCCGGCCAGCCGAGCCCTCCCGAATTGCGCCCCGCAGCCAGGATCTTGTGGCGAGGACCCCGGTATGGGCCCCCCAATATTTTTTATAAGTCGGCGCCCCTGACTGCCTCCCACAGTTTGGTCAGACTCATGCTGGTAGCTTTGAGAACACTGTCCAACCATCTCATCCTCTGTCGTCCCCTTCTCCTTGGGCCCTCCATCTTTCCCAGCATCAGGGTCTTTTCCAGGGAGTCTTCTCTTCTCATGAGGTGGCCAAAGTATTGGAGCCTCAGCTTCAGGATCTGTCCTTCCAGTGAGCCCTCAGGGCTGGTTTCCTTAAGAATGGATCGGTTTGATCTTCTTGCAGTCCATGGGACTCTCAAGAGTCTCCTGCAGCACCATAATTCAAAAGTGAAATGAATGGGCATCCATAATAATATTGCAGCTGTCACCACCACCTTCTTCACACAGTTAAATTATGGAACTCACTTCCACAGGAGGCAGTAATGGCCACCAACTTGGATGGTTTTAAAACTGGTTTAGACAAATATGTGGAGGAGAGGATTATTGATTGCTGCTAGGCATGAGGCCTGTGCTCTGCCTCTGTGGTTGGAGACAACAATGTTTCTGAATCCCAGTTTCAGCAAACCACAGGCGAGGAGAGTGCTCTTGTGCTTGGGTCAATAGACTTTTATTATTTAAATACAGTCGTACCTTGGTTGCCGAATGCCTTGGAACTTGTACGTTTCGGCTCCTGAACGATAAAAAACAGGAAGTGAGTGTTCTGGTTTTCGAATGATTTTCAGAAGCCAAATGTCCGGCACAGCTTCCACAGCTTCCGGTTGGCTGCAGGACGCTCCTTCAGCCAATCAGAAGCCACACTTTAGTTTCCAAACAGTACCGGGAGTTGAATGGACTCCCAGAATGCATTCTGTTTGAGAACCAAGGTACAACTGTACCACTGTTTGTGACTTTTGCATGTGTTCACCCATAAGTTGTTTCTGTCCCATTTCTTTATTAATGAAAAAGCACATTTAAATTGTGTGTGTGTGTGGTGCCTATTTCAAAAGGAATTTTTGTATCTTTTCTGAGCCAAGAATTGCAGTGGAACATTTGGAATGTGTGAAAGCTGGTGAGTAACTAAGTCCTAATTTGCATCTTAATCCTAATTTGCAGATAAAATCATTCAGAATCGGGAAGAAGTAGACTCCACCGTGGGAGCAGGGCCGGGGCGGAAGAGTGCTAGAGTTCTGTCTAGTCAAGTTGAGTGGGATCAATTCCAATCTGTTACCTCCAAGGATGTGGACAGGCTGCTTGGGTGAGTGAAGCCAACCACCGGTCTCCTGGATCCTTGCCCATCCTGGCTTATAAAAGCTAGCCGGGAAGGACTGGGCGATGGGCTTCGTGGGGTGGTGAATGCTTCCCTCTGTGAGGGAGCCTTCCCAGACCCACTGAAAGAGGCGGTTTTTAAACCGCTTCTTAAAAAACCATCTGTGGATGTGGCCATGATGGCCAACTATCGCCCAGTCTCAAATCTTCCATTCTTGGGCAAGGTGATTGAGCGAGGGGTTGCTGAACAACTCCAGGCACGCCTGGGAGAAGCGGACCATTTGGATCCCTTCCAGTCGGGATTCAGGCCTCATCATGGGACTGAAACTGCCTTGGTCGCACTGGTTGATGATCTCTGACGGGCTAGGGACAAAGGTGAGAGCTGTTTCCTAGTTCTGCTGGATCTCTCAGTGGCGTTTGATACCATCGACCATAACATCCTTCTGGACCGTCTAGAGGGGCTGGGAGCTGGGGGCACTGTCATACAGTGGTTCTGCTCCTTCCTCCTGGGTCGTGTTCAGAAAGTGGTGGTGGGGGGGGGATGAGTGTTCAGACCCCTGAGCTCTCACTTGTGGGGTGCCTCAGGGTTCTGTCCTCTCCCCCATGCTTTTCAACATTTACATGCAGCCACTGGGAGAGATCATCAGGAGGTTTGGGCTGGGTGTTCATCAGTATGCGGATGATACCCAGCTCTACCTCTCTTTTAAATCAGAACCAGTGAAGGCGGTGAAGGTCCTGTGTGAGTATCTGGAGGTGGTTGAAGGATGGATGGCGGCTAACAGATTGAGGTTGAATCCTGACAAGACAGAAGTACTGTTTTGGGGGGACAGGAGGCGGGCAGGTGTGGAGGATTCCCTGGTCCTGAATGGGGTAACTGTGCCCCTGAAGGACCAGGTGCACAGCCTGGGAGTCATTTTGGACTCACAGCTGTCCATGGAGGCACAGGTCAAATCTGTATCCAGGGCAGCTGTTTACCAGCTCCATCTGGTACGTAGGCTGAGACCCTATCTGCCTGCGGACTGCCTCGCCAGAGTGGTGCATGCTCTGGTTATCTCCCACTTGGACTACTACAATGCGCTCTATGTGGGGCTACCTTTGAAGGTGACCCGGAAACTACAACTAATCCAGAATGCGGCAGCTAGACTGGTGACTGGGAGCGGCTGCCGAGACGATATAACACCGGTCTTGAAAGACCTACATTGGCTGCCAGTACGTTTCCGAGCACAATTCAAAGTGTTGGTGCTGACCTTTAAAGCCCTAAACGGCCTCGGTCCAGTATATCTGAAGGAGTGTCTCCTCCCCCATCGTTTTGCCCGGACACGGAGGTTCAGCTCCGAGGGCCTTCTGGCGGTTCCCTCACTGCGAGAGGCCAGGTTACAGGGAACCAGGCAGAGGGCCTTCTTGGTAGTGGTGCCCGCCCTGTGGAACGCCCTCCCATCAGATGTCAAAGAGATAAACAACTACCTGACATTCAGAAGGCATCTGAAGGCAGCCCTGTTCAGGGAAGTTTTTAATATGTGACATTTTAGTGTATTTTTCCATCTTTGTTGGAAGCCGCCCAGAGTGGCTGGGGAAACCCAGCCAGATGGGTGGGGTACAAATAATAAATTATTATTATTATTATTATTATTATTATTATTATTATTATTATTATTATCTTGGTCTAAAAGATAAGATCAGTTCAAACTGGGAAGGGCAAAGACTGCATTCCTCTGGAATCCTGAATCGAACAATCCAAGTGGATTTCTCAGAGAAGACGTGAAGGTGTAGCCTCTGTTGCAGGGGTCAGCAAGGTTTACCTCACCTGGGCTGGTTCATACCAGCAGAGATCCCTCTGTGGGCTGGATAGCACGTGTGTGTGAGCGCACATGAGTGTGCGCACCCACGATTTCCGGTGTCTGCATCTGCGCAGACATGATTTTCGGCATCTGTGCATGTGCAGATACGATTTCTGGCACCACGGAAGCAAGTCCCCGCTCTGCGCTGCGTGTGGGGACTCACCAAGCAGGCAATTCGGTTTGGGGATGGGATGGCTGGTGGGCTGGTTAAATGACCCCCATGGGCCGCTTAGGTTGCCTACCCCTGCTCTGTTGTGTAGAAGGTTTGTGGTGAAGAAAATCAAATTAAGCAATTCGTGCCTTTTTCTTTAGAAAAAAGAAATAATGTTTGGTGATTGAATATTATATTATTACTTCAAGGAAACGTTTTGCCTTACAATGCCCTATTTGCGTATTTTTAAACCAAAAAACAGTCCAAAATAGTCCCAAAACAAAAAAACCATAGTGTCATTTCAAAATGTCAGCTGAATATGACAAATTGTTTTCCCATTTCTTCCTAGTAAACATGTTTTGTTCAGATTGATATGTATTTCTGCCCGGCTGCAACGAAATGTGTTGCTGATTAACTTGCATCATGCATTGAGGAGAAACGAATCACAGTGAAGTATCTAGTCCCCTCCAGATGCTTTGAACTACAACTCCCATCAGCCCTAGCCACCTGTTAAGAACATAAGAAGACCAATGGTCCATCTAGGCAAGCACCGGGTTCTCACAGCAGCCAACCAGATACCTGAGGGAAGCTCGTTAACAAGACCTGAACACAAAAGTGCTCTCCTCTCCTAAGGCAACTGGTATTCAGAAACATTACTGTCTCTGACAATAGAGGCAGAACATAGCCATTGTGGCTAGTGGCCATGGATAGCCTTGTCCTCCACAAATTTGTCCAATCCTCATTTAAAGCTCTTGTAAACCCATGGTGCTATGACTGGAGTCACAGTAACGCTGGTCAAAGTGCAGGTAGAAGCTTATTGAATTATTTATCTTATTACCTTGGTACCCCTCCATACATAAAACTCTTATAAAATTTATTTACGTATTTGGTTTTTCAAATTAAAATTGTACAGAGATACATCAAACGCAAATCAAAAAAACAAGATACCAAGGAATCTCCTGGACTTCCACCCTCCCTTTTGTGGGTCCTATTATTAATAACTTCCTCCCGCATCTTTTATGGTAATCCAAATCCTTTACATCTCCATTGTGTCCAGAATTCAGCCTTAAACTATAAGAGATATTCCAATCCTACTAACGAGTTTAACTGTTTAACAATGGTCTTGAAGATAAGTTATACATTTCCCCCATTCCTTATTAAAATTCTGGTCTTCCTGAGTTCTGATTCTTCCGGTCATTTTAGCCATTTCGGCATAATCCATCAACTTGACCTGCCATTCTTCTTTGGTAGGGACTTTATCTTCTTTCCATCTCTTAGTCAATAACGTCTGTGCAGCCGTGGTCGCCTACATAAATAGTCTTTTCTGCTCCCTTGAGATTTCTCTTAATTCCTTTAAGACTTAAACTCTCTCTTTTCAAGATGGTTTAGCACAGGGATGTACCGACTTCTGGCTTGTGGGATCTACTTTATTGTTTTCCTAGTGCCCTGAAGCCCACCACCAGTTAGGAGGATACAATACTAAGGATTAGGTAACAGGATTCCTCTGTGCATTTATGAGCTTTCCAGAGGCATCTGCTTGAACCACTGTGAGAACAGAATGTTGTCCTAGATGATGGACCTAATCTTGTTTTCCAGACGCTTCCCACTACATATATCTGACTCAGAAATGGAATGAAGCTGGGAAGGGATTGGAAACAGCTCCCCCTTTCCCAAAGCCTTGGCCCCTTTCTGTCCTTGGTGTGCATCACCCTTCCTCTCTGGCCCAGCCAAAGCTGCTGGATCAAGCGGTGGAAGGGCAATCTCTTCTGAAAGCGCTGCTGAATCACCAAGTCATCTCTCCCCCTTCATGTCATGCAGCGACGCCAGCGAGGAACAGAGAAAGCTTCATCTGAGCCTCCCCAGCGCAGCTTAAAAGAGCCGAGAACACATGTTTGAGTTGCTAATTAAAAGTCTGAACCGAGGTCTGCGGTAGAAATTGTGATCCCTCTCGTGTTCCTGGGAATGAAGACCAAAGGAGTTTTCATCCTCTGAAGGCTGGGTTTTTATATAGGAGAGTGTCTCTCCACAGATTGCTGAAGAGGAGGTTTGTTTAGCTGCGATTGTAGGGATTATCTGGGGAATAGTCTCGCGGTCGGAGCGGAGGATTTCCTGCTACACCAATGAAACCAACGGTGGGGGAGGGAGATGGGGAGGATAAAATGGAAATTGAGACACACTTTTCATTTTTCAAAGAGCGGAACAAAGCCAGAATGCGACCAGCAAGACCCCTTTGTCAGCTGGGTTTGCCAGCTGATGAGGAAAAGAACCGCCGGGAGTGCTCCTGTGCACATAATGCTCACCGATGCATGGAAATCACAGAGTGAAGCATCGTGTGCAGTGCTGGATTAAACCCTGCAGAGGTCCCAAAGCGGTTGAAATTTTGGGACCCCTCCTCACAAATTATCTCATTGATTTTACCAACCAACAATTTTAATAAACCAGTTTCAAGATCAAACGAATCTTATTTTGATCCATTGTTGTGGGGCCCCTAAAAGGTGTGGGACCCATGGGCCAGGGCCTACTCTGCCTCTTTGGTAATCTGGCACTGATAATACGATGTGGAGATAAGACAAGTCAATGATAGATGGTGTGGGGTGGTGGTTATAGTGTTCAGATTGGAACTGGGAGAGAGCAGGCCGTCACTACCTCTCAGCCTAAGCCTACCTTACAGGGTTGTTGTGGGGATTAAATGAGGGGGAGAGAAAGTTGTGTGCTACCTAGAGCTCCTTGGGGAAAGAGGTGGGAGATAAAGGCAATGAATGAATGAATGAATGAATGAATGAATGAATGAATGAATGAATAATATTAAGAGCAGAAGTGTAGGGCCTGGTTTAAAAAGAAGAGGAGGAAACCCTACATGGAATGGGAAGGGTGCAAAAACGTTCAAGACAGTCCTGCTGCTGGTGGTCTCGATCAGTGCCTGCCTGGATAGGGAGGCAAGGAGGGTTGCCAACTTACCAGGTGCAAAATAATCATGCCTGCTGCTGTGCTTAGCTGTTTTTCAGAAAAACACCCTCCACCACCACTTGCTAATGCCTGCATAGTGGAGCTGTAGTCTGGCAGCATTTGGTGGGTCTGCAGACCCCTACCATTTCTCCCACCGTGTCTCCAGACATACAGTATCTGAGCTGTGTCAAATAAAGATGGATGGATTTGTCCATTAGTTGGACAGAGAGCTGGATGGAAGTCTTTTTGAAGGCCCCTGGTGGACAGAGAAAAAAAGATGACCAGAACCTAGAATAAGATACATATTCTATTTTTGTCTAGGTTCTCTCTAGCTCATTCCCAGTATTTTTGCTGTTATTTTTCATGGTTCTTGAAGGACAGGGAGCTTTCCAAAATATCGGTGGATTCTCCACTTCCTGCCTTCATTGGCAAACATCCCCCTCTCCCACCCCCACAATGTCCTGCATTAGATTTCCTTAGATCTCTTTTTGAGAGTTTGCAGTGACTCATCCCTCTCTGGCTCAATGAGGGCAGGAGAGAGTTTGCATCCCTTGGGAGTTAGTCACACAGGGCTCTCTTGGGAAGCTGCAATCCGCAGAGCGAGGCCCCTGCTTTCGGCACCTATAAAAATAGATTTCCACGCGGATACATTTTTGAAGGCTGAAGAAGACAAAGGCGAGCATGTGGAGGACTTACTGAGGATTAAAACTGTCAGCTGGCAGCCCACTTAAGTGCCGTGAATGAGACAATGTTCATTAACCAAGTGGGGGAGCCTGCCAATCAAAGCTCAGTGTCTTGACACCTGCCACCTGTTGAATGCATTTTCTCCCATTGGGTGAATGAGGCCCAGTTATTAATGATGGGTGAGCCCCGCTCCATCTCATCTGCTCTGGCCTTAGCTCAGACAAAATATTTCTACACACTTCAGAAAAAAGTAAGGTGCATTATTTCTGGACCCATTATGATGTTTGAGGCATGACAAGACCCAAGTGTCTTCTCCCAACCCTCTCCTGAGAGCCTCCCACATCCCTTAGAGGCCAGCCCACAACTGCCTCTTCCCATTCCTCCGTATTTACCTGGTGATGGTAGTGACAGTGAGCCTTGTACCAAGAATTCTGTCCTAAGTTTTAGCAAAAATTAGGGCTATGATGAAGCTGGTCCTCAAATTTTTCAAAAAGTCATCCCAGAAGAGGCTGCTGGATCAGGGCAGTGGAGCATCATGTTCTTACTATGGCCAACCAGATGACATTTCTAAGAAACCCGTAAGCAGGATTCGAGCACAAGAGCAACTCTCCCCTCCTGTGGTTTTCAGCAACTGGTATTCAGGAGAATTGCTGCCTCCAGCTGCAGAGGCAGAGCAGAGCCATTGTCGCTAGTAGCTATTGATAGCCTTCCCTTCCACGAATTTGTCCAAGAAGTGAGGAGCAGATGGGGCGCATCCACCTGGGAAGGTAGCCCATTTAGGAGAAGGAAAACTCTGATCCTAAAACCCTGCTGCCTTGCAGGATATCTCCAGAAGAAGAAAAGGCTAAGGAGTAAATCCTATATAAATCCAGAGTGGAGTCCCTAAGACAGTTGGATGGTGTCTTGTATGCCTCCTTCTGGCAATTCTTGCAGCCAAGCTGGTGCCGAATGTATTGCTCTGCTTTCCTTTGGAGGCCAAAGAGGGGGGTGTTGTTATCTGGGCAGCCCAGGACCACAATACACACTGGCCAGTCTTGCACCCTGGGGAAGTCACTTTGGTCCTGCTAATACAGCAGTTTGACTTCACCCCTGGAAGGACATTCCGCCTTGAGAAAAACAGATGCCAGCAACAGCAACAACTTTCAGAGCCATCCAAGTTGGTGGACATTAGTGCTTCCTGCAGGAAGTCATCTTCTCCTGCCCAAAGGACTCCCACTTTTCTCACAGCACTTGAGACTTTCTTTCGAATTTTGTTTGTTGCCGGGTTTGGAACACACTTTGTCATTATAGAGCAATGAATATTTTACATAAAAAGTGCATACAATGTATGCATGTTCAAGGGAAGTAACAGCACTACCTTGGTCAGACCTCACCTGGAGTCCTCGGTCCAGTTCTGGGCACCACAGTTTAAAAGTGATAAGGGCCAGCTGGAATGGATGCGAAGGAGGGCAACCAAGCTGATCAGTGTTCTGGATTAAGAGATCTGGGTACAGTATATTTTAGTATGGAAGGGAGAGGACTGAGAGGTAATAAGAAAGCTGTCTTCAAATATCTGAAGCATTGTCATATGGAAGATGGAACAAGCTTGTTTTCAGCTGCTCCAGCGGGTAGGACCTGAATCAACGCATTCAAATGACAACAAAGGAGACTCAGAGTAAACATTAGGCAGAACATTCTGAGTGTAGGAGATGTTCGATAGCAGAAGGACTCCCTCAGAAAGTGATGGATTCTCCCTCACTGGAGGTTTTTAAACAGAGTTTGGGTAGCCATCTGTTAGGGATTCTTTAGCTGAGCTTCTTGCATTGCAGGAGGTTGGACTAGATGTGCTTTGAGGCTCCCCCACCCAACTCTACACTTCTATGATTCTATGTAGCAATAGGGAAACACATTGGAAATTGCAGGTTTTACAGAAAAAATGTGTGCAAATTGCATATCATTGAAATGCCAAATTCTGGCCCATTTGTTCAACAAACTCCTCACCAAATGGGACAGAACGGATCTATGACTGAGTGCCAGCTAAACTGAAATGGGGTGGAGTGTGGCTGCTGCAGCTCAGCCCATCCCAAGCCTTGCCAGGAAGGACGGCTGCCATCGACTAATGACAAACAATGCCTACCATTTGCATCTATCCTCCGGAGTTTCTGAACAGGGATGCTCTTTTCAGATGTTCTCACTTGGTTGCTCCCAGAGGGCAGTTAAAAACAGCAACGGAGGCCCAGCTTGAGCTTGCTCCATCCCCACCTTCTGCCTTAATACAAATAGATTAGGGAGGGATCGGTTGGATTAGATAACGAGATTAGCACATCAGCTGCATCGAGCATTAGCGCAAAGCTCTTTGATCTCACTTAATGCCTGGGGGATCTTCCTGTTCCGGCACCTCTCCGATGCTGGCAGGTCAGCCGCTCAGACAAATGGTGACGAGAATGCTGAGAGAATCCTCCTGAGGTCTTCTGCCAACCACAAGGTTCTCTTCCCATGGCTGTTAGGTTCCTGTTACTTTTATTGCAACACACATATTCAGCATTTTTATGGAGCATTTGGAGGAGGCAAATATTTCACATATATTAACATGGATTGAGGAATGTGCCGAACCTTGTGCACACCAGTTTTGGAATATGAATTTGTCACGCTCCTGGCTTGAGTCTGCATTCTGAGCACATTCCCCTTCCACTCCAATAGCTATTCTCTGGTTCAGGAGGAGAACGTGGGAATCAGCCTTATACCAAGTCAGACCATTGGTCCATTTAGATCAGTACTGTCTACACTGTCTGGCAGCAGCTCTTCAGGGTGTCACATCCCCAACCCTACTTGGGGATGTGGGGGGCTTCTCATTTCAAAAAAA
Organism: Podarcis gaigeae; assembly: GCF_964106915.1. Taxonomy (NCBI): domain Eukaryota; kingdom Metazoa; phylum Chordata; class Lepidosauria; order Squamata; family Lacertidae; genus Podarcis; species Podarcis gaigeae. The sequence goes on along the minus strand of NC_139693.1, from coordinate 25,593,521 downwards.
GCACTTGTTCCCAACAGGCTGCTCTTGTTCCCACCAAAACATCAGGAGGGCATCAGGCTGGGGAATGCTGCATTCAGGCAAGGGTTAATCCCTGGTAGTGTCAGGCGGATGCCACTTGCCACAGCCACTTGCCTCAGGCACTGGTGGAGGAAGAGGAGTGTGGCGGGGGGGGGGGAGCGCACCGCCCCCAGCAGCATGATCCCAAGGGTGCAATTGTGGCAACCCCCCCGTGCTGGGCACCCCACACCCGCAGGCAGCGCACCCTGCCCCCAGGACGCAAGCCCTGCTCCTGCGGATGGCACGCCCCACCCCCGCCTGCTCTCCGCCCCCGGTGCCAGAGCATGAAGCTCCGTCATTGGCCCCAGGAAAGCACAGAGACAAGGAATGTTTCTTACTATCCACTTTTTATTCAATATTCACAGAGAGAGGCTTAGAAATGCAGCCTCCTGGAATAATGGTGTTGCTCCGAGTGAGTCTCATGCACCATCATTACGGGTGCTGAGAAGGGCCCTCTGCCTCTGAGCCAACTGCTCTCCTACTGTCAGTGCTCACCGGGTTCTGGGAGGGGGGGTCTGGAATGCTTTCTAAAGACACTGTGTCCATCAGCTGTCCCCACCCCCAGTGCTTCTTCTTCCTCCTTTCCCATTATTTCCCAACTTCCCTCCACATCTGCCTCTGAGCTGTGACCTCCGTCAAACCCCTGCTGTAATTCTGAACTGTCTACCTCTTCTCTGGAAAGGTCAGGCTGGGGAGGCGGTCTCCACCATTCCTCCTCGGCTCAGGCCCTGACAGGTAGGGAGCCTGCTGGCCCTCCAGATGTTGTTATATTACAATTCTCATCAGGCTCAGCCAGCATGGCCAAGAGTTAAAAGTGATGCAGGCTGTTGTCCAGAAACATCTGGACCACCCTCAGGGTCTGCCTCTCTGGCCTAAGTGCAAACCAGAAGCTTCTAAAACGATGTGTGACATGGAGAAAGTAGATGGAGAAAAGTCCCGTCGCCCCATAACACTAGAACTTGTAGACATCCATCAAAGCCAAATGTTGGAAGATTCAGGACAGATAAAGTACTTCTTCATGCAGCACAACTGTGGAACTCACTCCCACAGGAGGCAGAGATGGTCATCAACCTATATGGCTTTTAAAGAAGATTGGAGGAATTTATGGAGGAGAGGGGTATCAATGGCTACCAACCATGATGGCTATGGTCTGCCTCCACAGATGGAAGCAGCAATGCCTCTGAATACCAGATGCTGGAAACCTCAGAAGGGGACAGTGCTCTTGTGCTTTCAGGTTTCCCACAGGTATCTAGCTGGCCACTTTGAGGATAGGATACTGCAATAGTTGGGTCATTGTTCAGCAGCTGGACTAGCTGGACCATTGATCCAGCAGAACAGATTCTTCTGTTCTCATGGAGGGACAGAAGGTATTCCTTGATTGTGTTTTGGAGACATCAGCTCACTTCTCACAGTTGCCCTGTGTTTTGGATGACACTCTCTTCTCTCATTCCCATTAGCCGAGCCAGCTCACCGCTCAAAAAGCTGTAAGGGCTTGCTTCAGTCTGATAGGCTTTCTCTAAATGAAGTCGGAGTATATCCGGACAGCCACAACATGATCACATCTTAATGATTCTTTACACCTTCTCTCAGGTTAGCGCTGTGTCCTCCACCATCCCACTAAACTCAGAGGGGAAATGAAGTTGTTCTCCAAATCAGTATAATTCAGGTCGCACCTGTTATCATAAGACAATTACTTGATGCAGAGTGTTGGAGGCTGTGGTGTCTGTGAGTGACAGAGCTTCCGACAAAGAGCTAGGAAATAACATGTGCGATACTCTTGCCTTTTGCTTCTCGTCACTCCACAGAAAAGCAAAAAATAGGGGGGGGGTTTTGGGGTGGTAAAGATGACAATAGGACGCGGGTGGTGCTGTGGGTAAAAGCCTCAGCGCCTAGGGCTTGCCGATTGAAAGGTTGGCGGTTCGAATCCCCGCGGCGGGGTGCGCTCCCGCTGCTCGGTCCCAGCGCCTGCCAACCTAGCAGTTCGAAAGCACCCCTGGGTGCAAGTAGATAAATAGGGACTGCTTACTGGCGGGAAGGTAAACGGTGTTTCCGTGTGCTGTGCTGGCTCGCCAGGTGCAGCTTTGTCACGCTGGCCACGTGACCCGGAAATGTCTCCGGACAGCGCTGGCCCCAGGCCTCTTAAGTGAGATGGGCGCACAACCCTAGAGTCTGTCAAGACTGGCCCGTACGGGCAGGGGTACCTTTACCTTTAAAGATGACAAAGGGATGTGGGTGGCATTGTGGGTTAAAACACAGAGCCTAGGACTAGCGAATCAGAAGGTCGGCGGTTCGAATCCCCATGACGGGGTGAGCTCCCGTTGCTCGATCCCTGCTCCTGCCAACCTAGCAGTTCGAAAGCACGAAAGCACCACTCCGGCGGGAAGTAAACGGTGTTTCCATGCGCTGCTCTGGTTCACCAGAAGTGGCTTAGTCATGCTGGCCACATGACCCAGAAGCTGTACGCCTGCTCCCTCAGCCAATAAAGCGAGATGAGCGCCGCAACCCCAGAGTCGGCCACGACTGGACCTGATGGTCAGGGGTCCCTTTACCTTTAAAGATGACAAGGAAAGGGTGGGGGTTGATCAAGGTTTTTTACTGTTGAATGCAGCCCAATGTCTGACTAGCAAGAGACTCTGTGTTTACCCAGGGTTCTGAATCATCAGGTAAAAGGTAAAGGTACCCCTGCCCGTATGGGCCAGTCTTGCCAGACTCTAGGGTTGTGCGCTCATATCACTCTATAGGCCGGGAGCCAGCGCTATCCGCAGACACCTCCGGGTCACGTGGCCAGCGTGACAAGCTGCATCTGGCAAGCCAGCGCAGCACACGGAACGCCGTTTACCTTCCCGCTGGTAAGCGGTCCCTATTTATCTACTTGCACCCGGGGGTGCTTTCGAACTGCTAGATTGGCAGGCGCTGGGGACTGAACAACGGGAGCGCACCCCACCGCGGGGATTCAAACCGCCGACCATGTGATCGGCAAGTCCTAGGCGCTGAGGTTTTACCCACAGCGCCACCCGTGTCCCATCTGAATCATCAGAATGAATGTTAATGGAGACTGTGGTGCCCCACCCATTTGTCTCTATGGCAACAGAGCAAACACTTTGGATATGTAAATAGTAGTGCTTAACTGGTCAGCCATTACCTTAACAAAATAATTATTTTGTTTTTTTTTAAATAATATTTATTAAAAGTTTCCAATTACAACAAAATAAAAAAAACAAAACATCCAGATTTAAAATGAACAAAATAATTATTTTGAATGAACTCGGTCTTGCGGGAGAGGATAAAAATAACATTTAAAAAGTTTCTTTACCTATGTTTAAAGAAAGAGGAAGAAAAAGCAAGTAGCAAGCAAGAAGATGGAGAAATGCTATTGACAGAGAGAAGGCAGAACTGCTCAACACCTACTTTGCCGCTGTCTTCACCCAAAAGGAAAGCAGTGTCCAAACTGGTGATAACAGAATAAACAATGCAAGAAGCCCAAGATAGGAAAAGAGGAGGTAAGAGAATGCCTAGCTAGTTTTAAGGAATTCGAAGGTACAGGGTGTGGTGAACAGCATCAAAGGGTACTAAATGAACTTGTGCATGGAATCTCAGAGCCTCTGTCTATAATCTTTGTGAATTCCTTTTGTTGGCCAAAAATTGGAAATTACAAGATGTACCAACAGTGGAGGAATGGCAGATGAAGATGATGGACTTTTGGGAGCTAGCCGACCTGACCGGAAGAGTCCGTGACCAGAAGGAGGAGGAGTACCAGGAGGAATGGAAGAAATTTAAAGACTATTTAGCTAAATATGCTAAGATAACCTAAATAGAATTACTTGCAAGTATCAGATTGGCCTAGGATTTAAATATGGGATGTTATAGAATAATATGTTTAAAGTTAAAATGAAAAGAAAGAAAGATGTTAATTGACTAAGTAAATTTTATGTGAAAATAGTTTTGGAAAACTGCTACAATGATATAAATGGAAACTCAGCCAGGGGGATTCAAGGAAGTCACCCAACAATGTTAACAAAAGAGGAATCATTACAGTCAAGATCTATGTTTGTTTGTTTTTTGATGTTTTCTTTTTATATTTGTTGATATGTTTGTTATAAATTTGGAAAATTAATAACATTTTTGGAAAAAAAGAAAAGAAAAGATATAATCTTTGTGAATTCCTGGAGAACAGGCGAGATCCCTGAAGACTGGAGGTGGGCAAATGTTGTCTCCATCTTCAAAAAGGGGGAAAAAGAAGACCCAGGTAACTAAAGATCGGTGAGCTTGACATTGATATCAGGAAAGGTCCTAGAACAGATGTCAGTTGGTTGGTGAGCATTTAGAAAAGGATGCTATGGTTACAACCAGTCCAAAGTGTGACCCTGCCTGTCAGCTTTCTCCTCCTTAGTCTATTGCCTCTGTAGAACACAGTAGGGGGGACAAGGGATTCTAGAAAACTAGAGTCTACATGCATTACTGCAGGAATGTCCTTCATTTACCTAAGCTTTAGGGCCCAGAGACAGTAAAGATAAAAATAAATTCAACTGTGAAAACCTGGGGTGCACAGCTAATAACCGTTTGGTTGGCTGATGCACAACATTTCCCTTAGTCTCCAAGAGGTTCTCACCCTCTCCAGTTTTCAAATCCACCCTCAATGGAAGTGCGAGGTCTTCCAGGCAAGCTCTATGTACACAGCCATTTGAACATGTGGTGCTAAGATGTTTCTGCTAATGGTGTGAAAAATCACACCCTCCTTCTTTACAAGCTGTGTGAAGCATGGAACTGAGACTTTAGCAATTTGGTAACTGGGTGTCACTCTGGCTCCTGCAGCCATCCTTTCGGCACCTAGGAAAAAAAACTTTCCAGTGAGGAAGGCTGCCAAGGTGAGAAGTCAAATCCCCTTCAGCATTCATTCAGTTCCTTCTTCTACCCCCTCCCAAATCATTATGCACTGTATAGAAAGAGGAGGGAGGGACCTCTCCATCTGTCCCTCAGGGCTGTCCCCAGGCCACAGCCCCTCTCCCCAGCCACACCCCTCATTAGCCTTATTTTGCAACCTTCTTGAGTGTTTTTGCCTGATCATGATGTGTCATAGAATCGTAGAACTGTAGAGTTGGAAGGGTTTCCAAGTGTCATCTAGTCCAGGCTCCTGCAATGCAGGAATCTCAGCTAAAGCATCCATGACAGATGGCCATCCAACTTCTGCTTAAAAATCTCCAAGAAAGGAGAATCTAGAACCCCTCAAGGGAGACCATTCTACTGTCGAACAGCTCTTCCTGTCAGAAAGTTCTTCTTGATCTTTAGTCAGAATCTCCTTTCTTGTAATTCATGTCCTACCCTCTGGAGCAACAGAAAACAAACCTGCTCCATCTTCCATGCGACAGCCCTTGAGATATTTGAAGATGTCTAGCATTATTTCCTCTCGGTCTCCTCTTTTCCAGGCTCCTTCAACAGCTCTTCATAAGCCTTGTTTTCTAGGTTCTTGATCGTCTTGGTCAAACACGTTCCAGCTTGAACACCTCTGATCATGCCTCTTGCTTGCCCCAATAGAGGAGAGAGAGGTGTCTGTGTGGAGAATAGCCCATTGTGCAAAAAGGTAGAATTCACATCTGTTACTCTGTCCAGTTTTGCTTCAGGCCCCATTGACCGCTGGCATGTCTGGTCTGACTCAGTATAAGGCAGCTTCCGAATTACTTCAACTCATGCATTCAGCCCTTGTGTTAAAACACACACATGTACAAATACTAGACTCCAGTTGGAGAACAGCCTTTACCAAAGGTATCATAGCGTAGAACCTCAGTTATAATCATCCATAAATCCTAGTACAGTGGTACCTCAGGTTAAGTACTTAATTCGTTTTGGAGGTCCGTTCTTAACCTGAAACTGTTCTTTACCTGAAGCACCACTTTTATGAAAGGAAGTCATTTAATTATACTCCGCCCAACCTAGGAGGATCCAAAAGCCTGAGAGGGCGGAGCTAATCTGGAAAGTTCTCCACTGCCTGCAGTTCAGTCACCTGCCACATGGGGCAGAAAGAGAGGAATTTCAGCATCTCCTGACACTGGCCTAAAAGTAAAGGTAAAGGAACCCCTGACCATTAGATCCAGTTGTGGCCGACTCTGGGGTTGCTGCGCTCATCTCGCTTTATTGGCTGAGGGAGCTGGCGTACAGCTTCCGGGTCATGTGGCCAGCATGACTAAGCCGCTTCTGGTGAACCAGAGCAGCGCACGGAAACGCCATTTACCTTCCCGCTGGAGCGGTACCTATTTATCTACTTGCACTTTGACGTGCTTTCAAACTGCTAGGTTGGCAGGAGCAGGGAAAGAGCAATGGGAGCTCACCCCATCACAGGGATTCGAACCGCCAACCTTCTGATTGGCAAGTCCTAGGCTCTGTGGTTTAACCCACAGCGCCACCCGCATCCCTACATGGGCCAAGCTCAGGACTGACTTAGCGGAAAGTGTGTGTGTATTTGCTAGCCAAGTTGTGTTAGCTGTATTGAGCAGGCTAGGCTAATCGCTCAGGGGAACCCAAAGCTTGTGTGTCTAATCGGATCCTTAGCTGTCCTGGCTACAGATGGGTGATCCATGAATGACTGGCCACCCACAGAGCCCTTGCCTGAGCTCAACATATTCCTGAAAAACATTGCCCCTTCTTTCTCACTAGAAGACTTCCAGCGAATTTCATTCATCCATGAATGAGACCTCATGATCCGCAGGCCTTATGCTGAACGAGACTCCAGCTGAATCCCTGGGACCCTATTCCAATCAGCAATTTGGAAGGCTCTCACGGTGTGCAGGTGTCTCTGTGTTATTAATATTGTTATTATTATTAGTTAAATTAAATGTATAATGTATCTTATGGCCCCAGCTGAGCTCTCAAGGCAGTTGGCAAAGTACAATTTCACAGAGATGCCAAATGTATTGAAGCGTCAATGAATGCGGAAAGAAGAAACAGGGAAAAGAGACAGCTCCAAGGTTTGCATTTCCAAGCTGAGGTGTCTGTTGGGACCCTCCAACCTGAGTAGTTGCCTGTGCTCAGATGCCAAAGGCATGAGATCAGCAGCTGGAGTCAGGCTGTGATAACCAGCCTATGAGCAGAACCACAGAATCATAGGAGTGTACAATTTGAAGGGTCCCCAAGGGTTATTTAGTCCAACCCCTGTCAGATGGCCATCCAAACTCTGTTTAAAAACCTCCAATGAAGGAAAGCCCACCGCCTTTTACCCTGATGAGCCCCAGTTCCCCCCTGGCTGGGGGGCTGGGAGGGGTACACGCTCAAGGCCTAAGCCAAGGTCTTCCTATGTTCGGAATTTTAATAAAGTTGTGGTCTAATTTTAATTCCATATAATGTTGTCAGAGTCTTTATTCCTTCCTTATGATCCCTGGGGGCTGGGGCTGTTGCTGCCTGGTCACACAAAGGTGTTTTTCTAAAAAAAGAAAAAAAGACAAGGAAAAAAAGTAAAAGATAAGAAAAAAATAAACAAAACAATAAATAAATAAATCTGCCTGGGCCAAACCCAATGCAAATCTGGCCTATTTCCATGAAAAAAATGATCATTTCACATTCTCTGTTGCCAGCAAGTTCTAACATCAGATCCTCTTCCTAGCAGCTCAGAGCCACTTCTCACTTTGGTTTTTGCATTTTGTCCACTTTGGTAGCCCAATCTCCACTGTAGCCTCCCCCAAAGACACGCACTGCTCTGCAGCAAGCGAGGGGGTGAGGACATGTGCATCCATTGGCATCCAGGTGAGCTCATCTGAAGCCCTGAGCTCAGCAGGTGCCAGGCGCCAGGACGCCACCAGCACCTGCCCCTCACGCTGCTTTTTCCTGGTCTTAATTGGGGCAGCTCCTCCTTGATGTTGGCAGGGAGCCCCCAACAAAGAAAGGTCAGGATCAATGTGACCGGCAGATGCAGATCAGAATTAATGATTGCAGGAAGGGAGGATGGCAAAGAAGGTGGGGAGGGGGATGGTGCTGTTGGTAGGGGAGGAATGGCAGCTGCGGGGTGAGGCAATAGCCCTGATTAATCCTGGGACAGCAGGAGCAGCAGGGAAGGAGGCAGAGAACTCTGGGAGCAAAATGAAGCTACATCCCTGAGACTACCCTGGGCAACCTCAGGCCTGAGGGCAAGGTGGGTCCTTGGTGCTCTCCCCCAAGCCACTCTCCCCAGACCACACCCTCCTTTGGCTCTGCTTTGCACTCTGCTTGAAGGTCTTTGCCTGGCTGGGATATGTCTTCAAACTGGAGAGCCTGGTATGGTCGTTAGAGGTCAGACTAGGACCATCAACCGTTCCTCATAAGGCTTGTTTTCCAGATCATCTTGGTCACCCTCCTCTGCATGCATTCCAGTTCATCGATATCCTTCTTAAACAGTGGTTTGTTACATTACAGTATGCCAGTGCTCAAACATAGCCATCACATAAAGGTAAAGGTAAAGGGCCCCCTGATCATTAGGTCCAGTCGTGGCTGACTCTGGGGTTGTGGCGCTCATCTCGCTTTATTGGCTGAGGGAGCCGGCGTACAGCTTCCGGGTCATGACTAAGCTGCATCTGGCAAACCAGAGCAGCGCACGGAAACGCCATTTACCTTACCACCGGAGTGGTACCTATTTATCTACTTGCACTTTGACGTGCTTTCGAACTGCTAGGTTGGCAGGAGCAGGGACCGAGCAACTGGAGCTCACCCCATCACGGGGATTTGAACCGCCAACCTTCTGATCGGCAAGCCCTAGGCTCTGTGGTTTAACCCACAGCGCCACCCGCGTCCCTTAGGGTTGACATACATCCAGAATTAACCAGACATAGCTGGATTGCTGCAGTTGGAAGCTGTGTCCGAGTGGAAATTGCTGACATGTCCGTGAAATCCAGACATATGGCAGCCCAAAAAGCTCAACAACGTACTTTTGTGCCCCATTTTCACTTTTTGAAATATGGCAACCCTACAGTTGCTGGAATCGACAGGAGGGGAATGTGCTCTTGTGCTCAGCTCCTGCTAGAGGATTGCTGCTGGGCTTCTCAGTGGCTCTTCATATATTCAGTGGTACAGGTTGCAGCACCAAAACCCTAGCTCAGTCGTGGGGAATGCTTGGTCCTCCAGATGTTGCTGAACGGCAACTCCTATCCTCTCTGGCCCTTGACCATGCTTGCTGGGTCTGATGGGAGTTGTGGTTTGGCAACATCTAGTTCCCTGCACCTGTACTAGTTGAATAGAAATCTTAGGGGTCCTGTTTGATGGGAGGTGAGGGCTGTGTACAGAGCCTCCTAGTGACTGCTGCTCTGAGCACTCGCTGTAGCCAGAAAGAGAGGGAACATAGGCAGCGACAATCCCTTTCCTCTGCACATTAACCTTCCTTCCCAAACAATAGAAAGAACATATTTTTGCCATTTATCAACAGGTTTCTCCTCCCTAGGAAGGACTTTTAAACCACTCAGGAGGGCAAAAAGGAACCATTTTCACTTAGTAAATGTCAAGGATTTCTGATTCTCTTTGGATTTCATTTTATTCTACTGTTACCATTTCCCCCCCTTATTCCATAGTTGCCTAATATGTATTCTGAGTGATTTCTATGGAAAATAGGCCAGAGGCCTTTATTTAAAAGCCTGGGTTGTAATTAACATCGAAGCAGTGAAACACAGAAGATTTAAAGGGCTTCTTAAGTACTCCTGGCCCAATACTGCATCACCAAAAGCCTCGAGCTGGCAGGAAAGCACATGATCTGGCCCTCCGGAGGAGTGAGCGACAGTTAATTAAAACATCCTGGTGCATTGAACCCTAAGCAGAAATCCAATGGTGAAGAGTGTTGATTTATCATTTGAACAGTTGTTGTTTTTTTTTGAAGAGGACTAGAACCTTGAAGGGAAGACTAGAACCCAGTCCAAGGCAGCAATATTTCTGAATACCAGTTGCTGGAAATCACAGGAGGGGAGGGAGCACTTGTTCTGGGCTTCTGCCTTAGGACTTCCTAGGTGACCACTGTGAGAACAGGATGCTGGACTTGATGAGCCCTTGACCTGATCCAGCAGCCTCTTCCTATGTTCTTAAGCTGATCCAAATCAAGACAAAGATCAGTCTCCATGCATTTTCATGCTGCACTGTAGGTCAGATTCTGCAGAGAAGCAGGGGGAGACTCTGACCCGTTTGCCTAATGAGTCGTGCCTAACCTTTCCATTTGGCCCAAAAGGCTCTTTAGCAAACCAAACTGTCACCATGTGATATCAGGCATCTGCCTAGCACTTGATGCCATGCAAAGTCAGGTGCAGAACAAGGAAATCGGTGGCTGCAAAGAGCTCCAAATTCAAAAGGGGTTAATGTACATTAGCAGCCCCCCCAAGTGCCCCTATTTTCCAGGAACAGTCCTGGATTTACAGAAGCTGTCGCAGTTTCTGATTTAATCCTAGAATGTCCTGCTTTTGCTTGTTGTTGTTGTTGTTTAGTCGTTTAGTCATTGAGTCATTTAGTTGTGTCCAAATCTTCATGACCCCCTGGACCAGAGCACGCCAGGCACTCCTGTCTTCCACTGCCTCCCGCACTTTGGTCAAACTCATGCTGGTAGCTTTGAGAACACTATCCAACCATCTCGTCCTCTGTCGTCCCCTTCTCCTTGTGCCCTCCATCTTTCCCAACATCAGGGTCTTCTCCAGGGAGTCTTTTCTTCTCATGAGGTGGCCAAAGTATTGGAGCCTCAGCTTCACAATCTGTCCTTCCAGTGAGCACTCAGGGCTGATTTCTTTAAGAATGGATAGGTTTGATCTTCTTGCAGTCCATGGGACTCTCAAGAGTCTCCTCCAGCACCATAACTCAAAAGCATCAATTCTTCAGCCTTCTTTATGGTTCAGCTCTCACTTCCACACATCACTACTGGGAAAACCATAGCTTTTACTATACGGACCTTTGTCGGCAAGGTGATGTCTCTGCTTTTTAAGATGCTGTCTAGGTTTGTCATCGCTTTTCTCCCAAGAAGCAGGCGTCTTTTAATTTCGTGACTTCTGTCACCATCTGCAGTGATCATGGAGCCCAAGAAAGTAAAATCTCTCACTGCCTCCATTTCTTCCCCCTTTTATTTGCCAGGAGTTTTGTTTGTTTGTTTGTTTATGTTGAACATCAGACCTTATTTTGTGCTCTCCTCTTTCACCCTCATTAAGAGGTTCTTTAATTCCTCCTCACTTTCTGCCATCAAAGTTGTGTCATCTGCATATCTGAGGTTGTTGATATTTCTTCCGGCAACCTTAATTCCGGCTTGGGATTCATCCAGTCCAGCCTTGCGCATGATGAATTCTGCATATAAGTTAAATAAGCAGGGAGACAATATACAGCCTTGTTGTATTCCTTTCCCAATTTTGAACCAATCAGTTGCTCCGTATCCCGTTCTAACTGTAGCTTTTCCTTAGGATGTCCCTATTTTCATGTTGAGGGTATGGAGTTATCCAACTGACCAGCCATCTGAAGGTACCCTGTATAGGGAAGTTTTTAAATGTTTAATATTTTATTATGTTTTTATATGTGGTGGAACCAGCCCAGAGTGGCTGGGGCAACCCAATCAGATGGGTGGGGTATTATTATTATTATTATTATTATTATTGAATAGGTCATCTCTATTTTCATCACAGAATGTTGGAGGGTATGCATTGGGGCTAGGAGACATTTTTGAGCCCAAGGGACACATTCCATTCTGGACACATTCTGGGCAACCTTCCAAAGCTGAGTGTGAGTTGTGGGCAGGGCCAGAGGTAAAAGTGGACAGAGCAACAAATGTGAATTTTGCCTTTATGCAGCAGTAGCATTTTCTCCTAGGGCAAATAAAGCGAGATGAGCGCCGCAACCCCAGAGTCTGGACCTAATGGTCAGGGGTCCCTTTACCTTTATGTCAACCCTAAACAGTTGCAGAAGCCAGTTGCACCCTCTGTGAGTGCCTTTTCTGGTTGGGAAGTGTCATTGAACCAGGTTGCATGGATGGAAGATGACCATAAGGACCTAAGAATATGCTGCTGGTTCAAGCCAATGGTTTATCTGGTCCAGCATCCTTTTCTCACAGTTGCCAAACAGATGATGCCCATTGTGGAACATGCACGACCAGGACCCCAGCACTCTCCCTTCCTGCGGTTTCCAGCAAGTAGGATTCAGAGGCAGTGCTGTCTCCAACCATGTGAGCAGAGCCTAGCCATCATGGCTAGTAGCCATTGAGAGTGTTATCCTTCTTCACAAATTTGTCTGATCCTGTTTTGAGCAGAACAGGGTGCAGGACTGGATCCATAACTGCTAGCCATGATGACAATGTTCTACCTCCACTGTCAGAGGCAGTGAGTAGCATTTTCTGGGAGTAGTGCTGTGTCAGGAAGCCGACAAGGAGAACAGGATGTTCACAGAGAGTGAAACACTTGGAAACCTACAGTTATTTCCTTTTTGAAGGAATCAGAACAGAGAACACACAGAGACTTCTCAGGGTTGCTCCTGTCTAGATGAAGTGGTTGCCTGGGCTGGCTTGAAATTCCCTCTCCACTTCCTATCCCTCTGTGTCAGGCCCCTCCCTCTGTCTACGGTGAGCCCCAAGGGACCCTCTCTGTGTCTGCCTGGCTCTCTGCTCAGCAGCATGCAATAGAAGCCTCATTCGGGGAAGGGAAAGGCTTGCAGACTGTCAGCAGAGATGCTGTCAGGGTGGCTCTGTGGTAGGGTTACCAGACGTCCCTGGTTCCCAGGGACAGTCCCCAGATTCACCAATCTGTCCCCAGACAAAATCTGTCCCTGGAATGTCCCCGGATTTTAATTAATGTCCCCGGATTTATGCCTGGGGACTTCCGGTGAGGCAACAGGGTGGGCACCATAGCAGTGGGCAGCACTAGAGGTCCCGGCCATGTCATAGTTCCAGCCAGCCAATCCGCTGGCTGGTGGGGAGGGGGGGCTATTTAAACTGAGGCACAAGCCAGAGAGCTTCTTTCCTCAATGCTCACCCCAAACTCACGCAGAGCCGCCCATAACAGAAGAGCCTGCGGTGCTTCAATGGGCTCTGAGCCGCTCAGCTGCCTTGTGTGTGTGTTTTAATGCGTGTTTTCCCAAGACCAGCAAGCGCCTTTACTCAATCTCTTTCCACCCCCCACCTCTTTTTTTTTTTTTTTTGCATTTGTGTGTTTGTAGATGGGCTTCTCCGCCTGCCTTGTGTCGAGATGCGGGCCCGCCAACTTTGGGGTCCCCCCCCCAAAAGGTCAAGAACTCTGGTCAACCCTTTCCTAAAATAATAAAGCATGGGATTCAAAAATAGAAAAAGGAAAGAGAAAAAGAAAGTGTCCCCGGATTCCTTGGAAAAAAAATCTGGTAATCATACTCTGTGGCATAGCTGTCAGCTGTTCCCTTATTTTAAGGGAAATTCCCTTATTCCGAATAGGATTCCTCGCAAGAAAAGGGAAAAGTTGACAGCTATGCTCTGTGGTGGAGCTGCCAGGTCTGAGTTCTGTCTTCACCTTGTGCTGTGGCACCTGCCTGTTTCTTCCTCTTCATCATCCTTCAAGCTCCCAGCCTCCAGCACTTCCCAGCTTCCCCCCTCCTTTGGGGTGTGGCCATTTCCCCATCACCAGGATCCAAGTCCTCTCCCTCTGTACTTTCATGGGGGGGGGGCGAGGCTCTTGGTCAGGTGGCTTCCACCGCTCCTCCTCATCCAGCCAATCCCTGACATGCTGTTATGCTCAAGTCCTGCTTGGGGCATCTGATTGGTCACTGTGAGAACAGGTTTCTAGCAACTGGTTTTCAGAGGTTTTGCTGTTTTCAACTGTGAAGGCAGAGCACAGCCCTCTTGGTCAGCAGCCATCAATGGCCCTCTCCTCCATGATTATGTTTAATCCTCACTCCAAGCCACCCAGTTGGTGGCCTTCAGTGCCTCCTCCAGTTCCATAGTTTAACCTTGTTTTGCATGAAAAGGCCCTTCCTTTTAATCTGTCTTAAATCTTCCAACATTCAGCTTCATTGGACGTCCACAAGTTCTAGCACAATGAGAGAGGGAGAAAAACTTTTCCCTAACAGACATCTTCACATTACAGATCATTTTTACCATGTCTTTTACTCAATGTTTCTCTAGGTTTCTCAATGTTTCCAGTTGTGACCAACTCTGGGGTTGTGGCGCTCATCTCACTTTATTGGCCGAGGGAGCCGGTGTACAGCTTCCGGGTCATGTGGCCAGCAAGACTAAGCCGCTTCTGGCGAACCAGAGCAGCACATGGAAACGCCGTTTACCTTCCTGCCGGTGTATTTATCTACTTGCACTTTGATGTGCTTTCGAACTGCTAGGTTGGGAGGAGCAGGGACCGAGCAATGGGAGCTCACCCCGTCGCGGGGATTCGAACCACCAACCTTCTGATTGGCAAGTCCTAGGCTCTGTGGTTTAACCCACAGCGCCACCCGCATCCCTTTTCTCTAGGTTAACTATTCCCAAATGTCGTAACCTTTCCTCGTAGAGGAGCTGCTTCATAGAAAGCGGCTGATGGGATGCTGGACTAGATGGGCCTGATCCAGCAAGCTCTTCTTAAGTCCTAATGTAAGCAATTTTGCCTCATTTTTGCCAGCATTTTTTCCATGAGATAATCCATTTTTGTATGCTATTTTCACTTATATATGCACATCTACAAACTCTTATTTCCCTGTTTAGGGAAGTTTTCAATGTCTGATGCTGTTTTTAATATTCAGTTGGAAGCTGCCCAGAGTGGCTGGGGAAACCCAGCCAGATGGGCGGGGTATAAATAAATTATTATTATTATTATTATTATTATTATTATTATTATTAGTAGTAGTATTATTAGTATTAGTATTATTAGTTGGTACACATTATTCACCCAGAGAAGGGACGTGGGTGGCGCTGTGGGTTAAACCACAGAGCCTAGGGCTTCCCAATCAGAAGGTTAGCGGTTCGAATCCCCGCAACAGGGTAAGCTCCCGTTGCTCAGTCCCTGCTCCTGCCAACCTAGCAGTTTGAAAGCACATCAAAGTGCAAGTAGATAAATAGGTACCACTCCGGCGGGAAGGTAAACGGCGTTTCCGTGCGCTGCTCTGGTTCTCCAGAAGCGGCTTATTTATGCTGGCCACATGACCCAGAAGCTGTACGCCGGCTCCCTCGGCCAATAAAGCGAGATGAGCGCCGCAACCCCAGAGTCGGCCACAACTGGATCTAATGGGTCAGGGGTCTCTTTACCTTTACCTTTATTCACCTGGAGAACTGCATCGCAGAGTCCAGAGCAGTGTCAGACTTCAAAGGAGATACACATTCCTGCTTTCCTATTGTTTCCAGAACTGCAAAAATTAGCTAGACTTTGCATTAAAATGCAAACTGAGCCGAATCCCACCCACCCATGCCCGCCCCGGCTGGCATATATGATGCTTGGCATTTCAGATTCCGTTCCATATGCCCACCATTCTGGTGAAGGCGATCCATTGTGCGATGCTCAGATGAGGAGGGTTATTTGCGTAGTTTCATGCCTGCAGATATGTGACAGGTGCCGAGTGTCATGCCTGTGCATCCATTTCAGCTTCTACACTGCAACACAAATGCCAGCAACCACATATTGCTCTATTTTCCTCGCAGCAGGAGCCTCCTCTGTTCGCTGTCCTGTGCGTCTTCCTCTACCGCTGCTCAAGAAATGAAAGCTTTGAGCATCAGGTACTCGGAAAGACAAAGCTTGCGGGTCGGAATACTGACACTGATACAGCTAAGCAAATGTTGGTTTAATATGCTGGTGAGCTTCCGTAAGAACATGCAGCTGTGAGCAATGCGGCACACCTCTTCAGTGCAATGTGATCCGTTAAAGCAGAATCTAATACAGTGGTGACTTGGTACTCAAACAACTTGGAACTCAAACACTGCAAACCTGGAAGTAAGTGTTCCGGTTTGTGAACTTTTTCTGGAAGCCGAACCTGCTCCATTTTTAATGTTACACTGAGGATTTGGAAGGCAATTGGGCTGGATCCGGCCCCCAGGCCTTAGTTTGCCTACCTATGCGTTAGTAAAATTCATGTTAAATTGCTGTTATAGGGGTTGTTTTTAAGAGTCTGGAATGGATTGATCCGTTTTGCATTACTTTCTATGGGAAAGCACGCTTTGGTTTTGGAACGCTTTGGTTTTGGAACAGGCTTCCAGAACGGATTAAGTTTGAGAACCAAGGTACCACTGTATACCAGTCAGTGGAGGCTAATCAGTTAGGGCCAATGTGTGGGATGTATTGCTAGAGCAGTCAAGTACAATATTCCCTGTTTCCCTAGAATGGACACGCAGGGTGATGTGGGGAGGACTTCCTGTCATGCCGGTTGGGAGCCACTTCCCTCTTAGTGGGATCAGGTAGATGTGCATGACCCTAGCTAACCCAAATAAAAAGGCAGGGCATGCAGCCATCTTCCCCTTTTCTCCATTTTCTCCTTCTGGATCTCTTCAGCTCCTGGCTCTTAACCAGCACATGGCTCATGCTTTACAAAAGGATGGAGCCCACATGTTATAAGCCTGAGATTTAGGTCAGACCTCTTTTCTCTACATGTTTTACCCTGCAAATGTAACTGGGACCACAAGATGAAGCCTGCCTTCAGATTACTACCGTGAATTGAATGTGAGTAAAACTTTCTTCTTCTGAAGAAGACTGTTGTGTTATTATTATTTTAAGAGGGGAAATAAAGGGGAAATTACCAGGAAGAATCCAGTTTGCACAAAAGCATCCTGAATCGCTTAATAGAAAGACTGGAACCAGTTCATCAACAGTTTCCTACAAGCTGCAAGGGAATGTGCTCTGCTGTTTGCTCACTAACATGAGTGAGGAGGGATCATACCAAAACAATATATCCTCACCTACCTTCCTAAAAGGGATGCAGGTGGTGCTGTGGGTTAAACCACAAAGCCCAGGGCTTGCTGATCAGAAGGTCGGTGGTTCAAATCCGTGTGACGGGGTGAGCTCCCATTGCTCGGCCCCTGCTCCTGCCAACCTAGCAGTTTGAAAGCACATCAAAGCGCAAATAGATAAATAGGTACCGCTCCAGCGGGAAGGTAAACGGCGTTTCCGTGCTCTGCTCTGGTTCGCCAGAAGCAGCTTAGTCATGCTGGCCACATGACCCGGAAGTTGTACACCGGCTCCCACGGCCAATAAAGCGAGATGAGCGCCGCAACCCGAGTCGGTTACGACTGGACCTAACGGTCAGGGGTCCCTTTACCTTTACCTTCCTAAAAGGGACTCAGGTGGTACTGTGGGTTAAACCACAGAGCCTAGGGCTTGCTGATCAGAAGGTCAGCAGTTCAAATCCCCACAAAGGGGTGAGCTCCTATTGCTCGGTCCCTGCTCCTGCCAACCTAGCAGTTCAAAAGCACATCAAAGTGCAAGTAGATAAATAAGTACCACTCCAGTGGGAAGGTAAATGGCATTTCCATGCACTGCTCTGGTTCATCAGAAGTGGCTTAGTCATGCTGGCCACATGACCCAGAAGCTATACGCCGGCTCCCTTGGGCAGTAAAGCGAAATAAGTGCCGCAACCCCAGAGTCGGCCACGACCGGACCTAATGGTCAGGGGTCCCTTTACCTTTACCTTCCTAAACATTCCCACACAATGGAGCAGTGCCTCACCAACTAATTCTTGTTTTGACCCCTTCCTCCTCCCTGATGAGTTCCACAAGGGCCAACACTGAGACTGAGATTGGTGAGATTACACCAGATTGGTGTACAAATATAAGAAGAGCTTGTTGGATCAGGCCAGTGGCCGATCTAGTCCAGCATCCCAGTCTCACAGTGGCCAACCAGATGTTCCGATGGAAACCCCACAAGCAGGATCTGAGCACAAGACTCTTCTCCCCTTCTGCAGTTCCCAGAAGTTTTTCTGCCTCCAACAATGGAGGCAAAGCATAATAATCATATACAGGAAAATGTGTATGTTTGGGTAACAGTCATGATGGCTTATATAAAAAAAAGTTTGCAAACTGATGCAGAACTGTATTTAAGAATGGAAAAGATAAGAAACCGAGAGAGCCTGAAATTGACAGATTCAACCATTCCATCAAGAAATTCCTACTTTGGTCTGCAGATCTTGAACAGCAGGTTCCTACAGAAAACCCATCAGCAGCTCCTCTATGAGGAAAGGTTATGACATTTGGGGATAGAGAAAAGTTGAGTAGGAAGAGACAAGATAGAGGCATATAAAATGATGCATAATGTGGAGATATACTTCTGAAAACCATGTGCTAGAAACCACAGGAGGTTTCTCCTGCAAACCACTTGCAGGTTTCCCACAGGCATCTGAATGGCCACTGTGGGATCAGGATGCTGGGTTACATGGGCCATTGGCCTGATGCAAATTCATGGGAGATAAGATCTGAGGTTCCACTCTGTGCTTTATCATGCACCACTCAATTGTTCCCAACAAGCAGTTCTGGCTTGACCCTGCAACTGTGGGTGCCCGGGGCCATGTGCCATCACTGGGGATGTGTGGATGCTGCAGGGTGCACATGATGTCATCACGCCCCCTGGTGTGTGTGTGTGCTGTCACCATGCTCCTGTGGCGGGCTGAAGTCACTCGTGTACATAGTGAGGCATGGTGATGTCTTGCGGACATGCTGAAAGGCATGTAGGCATGGTTGCTGCTGCGCTTTGTGGGGCCCAGCCCCTTCATTTAAGATTTTGTGGGAGCTTGGGCACCCATGACCCTGGGGAGATGGCGCCTATGTTCCCATCTCAGCAAACCAAACCCAAATGCTATATCCTTTCCTCGCACCCCCTTGATTTTTCAACACCCCCTTCTGTCGGGAAAGCCCTGCTGGAGATGGCTTTGCAGGCATTGACTTGAGTTGACTAGATCAAGCGTCTCTCTCCCTATCCATTTCACTCCTGTGGCCTGTGACAAATTGCCCTGACACTTTTGCACGTTGAGCAAATCCCCTCTCCTGCCTTTTCATTTGCCAGAAGAGAGCCAAACTCGGCACTCAGCTTGCTCTCTTTCAAGGGGAGAGTTGGCGTATTGATCTGCAGAAGGACAGAGTTGTCACCAATTATTCCCAGAGGGCTATGGAAAAACAAAGATAAAAATAAAGTGCCCATCGCTGCGGCGATCTGCAAAATGAAGCTGGCATAGGGGCACAACCTGCTTCTCAACAGGGATTCCAGATGTTTTCTGTGACCGGCTGCACTGAAATTATCATGTATCCAATGCTTAGGCTTGGAGGCAAATGTTACAACTTGGGCTAGGTTAGCAGAAAAGCCATGGATGGTGGCAGAATGCCACCTATGCTGTTGGTTCCCCTCACACTTCTCAGTGCTGGCTGGTGCCCACTGGAGCTAGTAGGGTGGAAGGTAAGGAGCGAACAGAAGGTGCTGGGCCAGCCCAATACATTTTGGTACCTGAGGCAAAGCATAAAATGGTGCCTCCTCCCGTCCCACTGGGAGAAAAGTGGTGAGTGAAGAGCTACATCAGGAACAAGTGGGAAATAAAGATCTACAATGGGAGCAAGGGTGGGAGGAGACCAACAGTGTCTCCTATTCACCACGAGGCAGCTGTAGAGGTGGCACAGGGGAGGCAGCTAAGGTGTGGCAGATCCAGCTTCCAAGGAGCATCACAGCAGCTGTAGCTAGCATCACAGCAGCAGCAGGAGATGCATTCCTTGTGTGATGGCCTGGGACTCAGGCTCAGACTCAGAACCAGAGGAGACTCAGTCTGCACCGGATCCTTTGCCTCAGGCATCATCTGAACCAAGTCTGGGGCCTGATCCTGAAGAGTCCCAGTCTGCACAGGTTCCCCTGCAACAAGCACCAGCTGGGCCGAGTCAGGGGCCTGACTCGTTGCCTTCAGCTGGGCCATCACTTACAGCTGCTCCACTACCAGTTGGGTCAGGGGAGGCTGAGGTGGCCCGTGGGTCTAGTAACCCACCGACGTCTCCTGAGCTGCAGAGACTAAGGTCTGACAGAAGGAGAGACCTGAGTACTCGCAGGAGGAGTGCTTGCCTTCGGGTGAAACAGGGAGGTGAGTTGCCGGGGGATCAGGACTGGCCGTTACCCCAACAAAGATAGAAGGCTGACGGACCCCGCCCCAGGTTGCGGGAGCAACATTGCTGTAGGTCAGATCCTGCCTGAGATCCTGAACCTGTCCTTGCCTGGTTTCCTTCGTTGGCCCTGTTGGACTGACTCCTAGCGGAACCTCCAGATTCTGGACTGGTCCTGGACTGCGTTTCAAGGGTTATCCCTGAGCCCAGCACACCTTGAAGGCCAGATCTGCTGCCTCTGTGGATTCTGCTGACCGAGGCAGCTGTCCTATCCTGCCTCATGAGTATGCCAGGCCCATGTATGTGGCACCAGAGCCAATGTTAAGCAGAACCTACTCCTTCTGGGTTTCTCCCCATTCTCCTTCCCCCTGGTGAGTTTTACAAGGGCAACACTGAGAGGAAGGAGGACAAGGACAAAGTTGACAGACAGGACCACCCCCTGGACTGGGTGTAAATAAGCAGGCAGGCAACGGGGAGCAGAGTGAGGGAGTTGGGTGTGTTATGCCCAGGGAAGAGAAGACTGAGAGGTGATATAGCAGCCATCATCCAAGAGCTGAAGGGCTGTCACATGGAAGGTGGAGCAAGATTGTTTTTCTGGAGGGCAGGACCTGAACCAATGGATTCAAATGACAAGCAAGGATGTTCCAACTAAACATTAGGAAGAACTTTCTAATGGTAAGAGCTGTTTGACTCTGGAATATCTTGGTGACCCACTTCTACACATGTCCCAGCTTGTCAATATCCTTCTTAAACTGCGGTGCCCAGAACTGGACATAGTATTCCAAGCGTGGTCTGACCAAGGCAGAACAGAGTGGTGCTATTACTTCCCTTGATTTGGACATTAGATGCCTGTAGATATAAATATAGACATATAGATTCTTTTCTCAGGAAGCAGCCACAGGAGGCCAAAAACAAAGAGAGTGGAGTTCCCCCACCTTTCTTTCTGAAAAAAAAGAAAAAGACTGAAGATCAAATTGTATATGACTTCCGTTGTCCCTCTGGGTCGTAATACCCTGAATTGCAGGGAAATGCAACCCGATGTGTGTGAACAATCCATTTATCAGTCGCGTCTCTATTTGAAGCTTGGTTAGCTGGTTTGTATTTGTGATGCCTATTGGGTTGTTTCCTCATGGGCTTGTTTTGCTAAGAACCATCAACCTGGAAAATTTAAACAGACAAATCCAATCAGTGATAATCTGTTCACAAATACCCGAGCAGAGGAATGCACAAAAAATGTCGGGAGCTCAGCTCTTTTGCCAAGTTTAGGGCTTTGCGGCAATGAGGTCATTTCATGACTTAACCCATCTCCTCTCCCCGAGAGGCATACTGAAACCTGTTTGGGGATTCCTTCTTCCTCAGGAATTTCCAAGGAAGGATGAATAGACCTCACGCGGGATTCACACCATTTCTCAAGCTCTCCCCACATCCTGAGGTCGCCAGTGGCTCTTGTCTGCACTTGGATGTTCCTATTCGGATGAAAGATCTGAGAGGATTGAAGGGGAACCTGAAAGGGTCTATTCCATCTTGGCCCAGGCTGGACTTTGCCTCCCAAGAGCAGCTCTCTTTCTCCTTCAACCCACCAAGAAACAAATACAGTGGCTCGGTTGGTTGAGGGAAAATGTTTGCATGTTGACGGGCAGTCAAAATTGAAACTTTCCATACTGCTTGACCTCCCCATTAACGAGATTTAATTTTGTCTTCTCAAAGAATGTCTCTTTGATCAACTCCCACCTGCTCCGCAATGAGGAGAGATGATGTGTGTTATTCTGGAAGCTAATGTGAATCATCAGGAATGCTTTGATGCAGGACCCGGCCCTCCAAAAGTCACTTCAAAGATGGCTCTGCATCCCCCTAGCTCAGTGCAATCAGATCCACCAGTGAATCACTCTCCTCCTCCCCCTTCAAACCTAATTCAGTGATCAGGTCTCTGAGGTTCTGACAACCATCACTTTCCTCCTGGAGGAAGCCAATGCTCAGATTCATTGCTCAGCTTTCAGCATTGTCCCTTGCATCATCTATGACACAGACTTTGGCATTTCAGTGGCCAATAGGGCTGGTCGCCAAACAACATCCAGGTGGGGGACACAGGCTCTCTATCCCTGCTGTAATGTCTGGTTCTTTATTTATTTTACCATTACTAACAGCCACAAAGTGTAGTATCAGAGTATTACGCCATACTATATGCAAAACAATAAGAGAAAGAAATGGTGACCCACCAATATTAATTAAGACATCCCATACCTGGGATGGATGGTGAATGTTGGATTGTCTTAAATCCAGAGCTTAGGAAATAAAATCTCACCAGATGACACAAAAGGGTTCTGGAGTGGCTGGGAAAACCCAGCCAGATGGACGGGGTATAAATAAATTATTATTATTATTATTATTATTATTATTATTATTATTATTATTATTATTATTAATATTATTAATCCTCCATCCCCCTGGTGACAGTTTATGTGTAATTTTCCCCACAACAGGCAAAGTCCATAAGTTCTTATGCCACACAGAGAATAGCATATTTTTCAAGGTTTTTCATTGCTGGCCTATATAAATCCTAGCTGCAACACCCATGTCAAAAGCTCTTCAGTGTGACAAGGTTTCATACTGCCCACCCACATATTCAGTAATGACAGTTGTGGGGAAGCCAAAGTCTTACGTGGTACCTGTGAGAATGGTCATTTTGCAGACTGAAGTGGTCAAGAGGGCATTGTTAGAATTCCTGCTCCATGATTGCAGCCATGGGATTTTTGTCTATCACATGACGGTATATGTTTTGACTCCACAAAGTGGGAAGTGATGGAGACAGGGTGTTTGTGTTACTGTGTTCCATGAAGTGGGGCTATTATCCTTTGTTTTTTCTCTTTACTGTCTGATGCTAGAGAGAGAGGGAGCCATGTTGCAGTGCTCCATGTGTGTTTATATGTAAATAAAGTAGATTAGCCAAAATGCTGAGTTGCTGAGGTTGTTATGCAAGCTGCGAAGACTGCAGATTCCTAAGTGTGCCGGTGTCTGTTGGCATTGGTCGCTGTGATGTTTGGGCTGAAGAAAGCTTTTGAAGCTCCTGAACGATCGACCAGGAGGGAGAGAACATGCCAGTCAGGCATGTGTCTCTGCCAGGGTCCTACTCTAGTGTAGGATGAGCTCCTGACAGGCATATGTGGAGTAAGTTGATCTCACAGGTCAACTGGTCCCAAGTTGTTAAGGGCTTCATATACTAATAGCAACAACAATTTGCCCAATAGCAAATTCGCAACCGCTGCAACTCTCTGAGCACAGGTGTTATATACACTGAGAGGGTCTCACTCCTGTCCTTCCCAGTGAGAAACAAGGTTTCACTCTGGGATGAAGGGGGCTGACAAATTGATGATGGCGCAAGAGTTTCTGATGCGCAGCTTCTGACTGAATTGGTGAATTGCATTCAGGAGAACTCCACTGATGCCAGCATGTTTACCTGCAAACATACCAGAGCAGCGAGGGACCTCACATCTCCTCTCATGCCATCCAGATCGGGGGCAACAAAGAAAGCATGTTGGACATCATTCTTTTGGGTCAATAACAGAGCTCTGTTAAAGTGAAGGGGAGGAGTCACTATAGATTGATTGATTGATTGATTGATTGATTGCTTGTTTGTAGCACTGGCTGAATCCAGAGAGACCCCCATTCATGACATGAAGCTGCTCAGGGAGCTTTAAGGGCTCTAAGCCAAGTGCTAGGAGTACAGATAATGAACACTCCGGTCCAATTAATGGAGCAGTTGAAGCCAATTAGAACTAATTTCATAGCAACTATTTTATACACAACTGATCTATTATCTGGGTAATTCCCCCGCCCACGCGCCCTCCCCCGCATTTGTTCCCCAAGCCCCCTCACTGCCTGGCAGCAACCAGCTTCATTCACTCAGCCGTGCTTTGTAATGGAGGAGCTGGTTAAATTTAACCACCCATTGAAAGAGTGCAGAGCAATTGCTAAGTATGCCACACATCTTGAGCTCAGTGGCATGCGGTCAGTGGACTAGGCTAGTCCCCTAAATGTTCCCGATCAATTAGAGTCTTAGAGTATGAAAGCCTGGTGCCCATTGTCAGGAGTGTGTGCAGGAGCCAGGCACTGTGACTGGTAGGGCCTCGCAGGACTGGGGCCTTCCTGAGTTTGGCCTGGAAGGGCAAGGCGTGGCTGCACAGGTGAGACTTCACAGAAGACTTGGAGCACCTGGTGGCAAGGGCTGGGGGTGGGTAGATTGTATAAGACCAGCAATTCTCACTGGCTCTTTGCCACAGCAACATGCTACTCACCTAGCTGTGCTTTGGCTTCCTGACTCCTGGACCCTTGGCTTCCTGACCCTTGACTTCCTGACTCCTGGTTTCCTGATTCATGGACTCTTGGCTTCCTGACCCCTGGACTGCTGATTCCTGCTTCCCAATCTCTACCCCGGTCCCGACGTACCAAGCCAGGACTCCAACTGCCTGTAACCCAGACCGTGACACCTCCTTCTCAAAGCCCAGGAAGCTTCTGCTTGGGGATGGAGGCACAATGCTCCGATGTGGTCCAAGAGCCCTTCTGCCAATTTCCCAAAGCTGGTCTGGCTTTGGAAAGGAGGCAGGAGGGCTCCAACATTCTGTCAGAGGCCTGGCACTTCCTTCCCATAGCCCGGGAAGCTTCTGCCTGTGGGATGTAACACAAGCAGTCAAGTGCAACACTTCCTGTTTGCCTAGAGTGGACACAGACAGGGGGATGTTGATCCAGCCAGTTGAACTTCCTGTTATACCTGGTCTGGAGCATCCTCCCCCTGCATATGACCAGGTAGGTGGGTGTGACCCTTGGAGACCCCACAAAAGGTCTAGTCACGCAGCCACCTTCCCTCTTTTGATGCCCTTTCTTCTCTTGGACTGCACTGCTGGCTCTATGCCAGCAACACATGGGCCCATCCTTACAAGGATATAAGCTACACTGTCTGTAACTGCAAGCTAAAGCCTGCCTTCAGGGATCCAACTGTGAACTGAATGTGAGTAAACTTCTTGTTACTTTTAAAAGAAGCTTCTTGTGTCCTTATTCTTTTTTAGGAGAGATAAAAAGGGGACTTACCAGGAACAAAACCCACTTTGAACAAAGCCAGATTGGATTGCTTACATCAAGAGATTCAAATGAATCTACCAACTAGCTTCCTGTTATATATTGGGGAATGTCACTCTGCTGCTGACTCACAAGCATGAGTTAGGTAAAGGTAAAGGGACCCCTGACCATTAAGTCCAGTCGTGACTGACTCTGGGGTTGCGGCGCTCATCTCACTTTATTGGCCGAGGGAGCCGGCCAGCTTCCGGGTCATGTGGCCAGCATGAGTAAGCCACTTCTGGTGAACCAGAGCAGCGCATGGAAACACAGTTTACCTTCCCGCTGGAGCGGTACCTATTTATCTACTTGCACTTTGACGTGCTTTCGAACTGCTAGGTTGGCAGGAGCTGGGACCGAGCAACGGGAGCTCACCCCGTCACGGGGATTCAAACCACCAACCTTCTGATTGGCAAGTCCTAGGCTCTGTGGTTTAACCCACAGCGCCACCCGTGTCCCTGTGAGTTAGGTAGAATACTATTAAATCAATATATCCTCTCCTAGTATCTACAATATTTTCACAATGCCCTGCTTAGTGAGGGAGGCACGATATTCATGAGCATGACGTCATGGTGCCACATGTGTGATGTCCTCCCCCCTGTCCTCCCAAGCTGGCACCTCTGGCCCCGTTCCCCTACAAAAATTTCACTGCGCGCCACTGTTGAGCTCCTTGGAGAACAGGTGGGACATAATGCAATAGACAAATAAATGTGATGGAAGCCATGCAGTGATGCCAGACACACTTCGGTGGGATCTAACCATTTAGGGGCTGCCACTGAGAAAGTTGGCCAGCCCAGCTGAAGGGACAAAGGAAGTGTAGGTTTTAGTGAACTAGGGATTACTTGGAATAGGCAGGAGTAATCAGATGCACAAATATAGGGTGGGGGACACTTGGCTTGACATCAGGGCCTAAGAAAAGGATCTAGGGGTCTTAGCAGACCACAGGCTTAACATGAGTTAGCAGAAAAGGGAAAAAAGCTAATGCTATTCTAGGCTGCATCAACAGAGGTATAGTGCCCAGATCAAGGGAAATTGAAGTCATAGGACCACTCAGAGAGCCAGCGTGGTGTTGTGGTTAAGAGCGGTAGTCTCGCAATCTGGGGAACCGGGTTCGTGTCTCCGCTCCTCCACCTGCAGCTGCTGGGTGACCTTGGGCCAGTCCCACTTCTCTGAAGTCTCTCAGCCCCACTCACCTCACAGAGTGTTTGTTGTGGGGGAGGAAGGGAAAGGAGAATGTTAGCCGCTTTGAGACTCCTGAAGGGGAGTGAAAGGCGGGATATCAAATCCAAACTCTTTCTTCTTCTTCTTCTTCTTCTTCTTCTTCTTCTTCTTCTTCTTCTTCTTCTTCTCTGTTCTGCCTTGATCAGACCCCACCTGGACAACTGTGTCCAAGCTTTTCCAGGTAGAAACCCCTGCCTCAAACCCTGGAGAGCTGCTGCCAGTCATTGTGGACAATACTCAGCTAAATTGTCCAACAGTCAGACGTGGTATAAAGTAGCTCCTCATTTAAATCATCCCTTTATTTAGAACCATGAGTTCTAGAATCTTAGCTCCCAGCTTCAACCCCTGGCATCTCCAGGTAGGGCTGGAAGAGTCTCCTACCTGAAAGCTGCTGCCAGTCAGTGTAGACAGCATTGAGCTAGATGGACCACTGATTGAGCACATGGCAGCTTCCGCTGCTTCCTTCCAGCTAGGCTTGACCAGCTCTCTAAGCTGCACCTTTTAAGAAACCTTAGAAAGGTATCACTACACAGAGCAACTCTGTTTCAGGCGCTTTGAAACAAGGGTGGAAAAAATAGCCCTGGGTTCCCCTTTCTCCGGAAGACACTTCCTGAGATTGGCAGTCTCCACTTTCAGGTTTTCCAGAAAAACAGAGCCCATTATTCATTGTCTGAAGCAGTTTCCTTCCTCAACAGCAGCTGCAGCTGCTGCTTCTTTGCCAGGAGTGGGAATAAGACCCAGTTTACTTAGCGAGAGCCAAAATCGCTCCTAGACATTTCAAAAGGAGACAGACAGCAACTTGGCTGCTGCAAGGCGATGCCTGATGAGAGCCTCATTCGGGCATGGATTGACCTATTCTCCCCCCTATCTTCCTTCTTTGCAATCAGCCAATGGGGCCACAAAAGCTACCTGAGTTATCTGCATATCTCCCAGAATGCATGTGGGAGGAATACTTGGACTTGGGCTGCATTGATTAAGAACTAGTTCCTTTTCTGAGGGTGGGAAAACTGGACATTTTGGCTGGGTTGGGAAAACCCTTAAAAAGATTGGACAAATATCCAGCCATATTTTCCTCTTTTAATAAATCCAGTTAGTCCCACCCAGGATCAAATAGCTCAGTGATTGGAATGGCATCACAAATATTATTTATTGCATTTATATCCCACCTTCTTCTCCAAGGACTTCTAGGTGGTGTACGTTGTTCTCCTCCTCCTCATTTCAACCCCACAACAACCCTGTGAGGTAGGTTAGGCTGAGAGGCAGTGACTGGCCCACCCAGTAAGCTTCATGGCTGACTGGGGATTTGAACGCTGGTCTCCCAGGTCCTAGACCGACACTCTAACAACTACACTATACTGCCTCATGTGCTGCTGGATAACTGTAGAAAGCTATTCTGCAGGCTGAGAGTCTATTATTTGAAGTTATACAGTGGCATGGCCTTATCTGAAATAGCTTTGGAATATCTTCCAAATTCCTTATGTTCAGGGTCACTGTGGTCTCGGATCTATTTCCATGTAGAAGGTCCCAGGTTCAGTCCAGGGAGGGCTGACAGGGGAGGCCCCCTGCCTGAAACCCTGCAGAGCCACTGTCAACCGGTGTGTGGAACTGGTGGAACCTTTGTGTGGAACCTTTGGTTCTCCAGATGTTGGTGACCTACAGCTTGCATCATCCCTGGTCATTGGCTACACTTGCTTGGGCTAATAGGAGTTGGAGTTCGGCAACATCCAGAGGGTCACAAAACACACACAGGTAGAGCCTACTGGGTCAGGGCAAAGGAGGCCCATCTAGTCCAACATCCTGTTTTCATGGTGGCCAACCAGCTGCCTGTGCAAACCCTCAAGTAGGACCCAAGCAGAACAGCCCTCTCCCCTCCTGTGGCTTCCAGCAACTGGTATTCAGAAGCATCACTGCCTCTGACAGTGGAGGTGGAACACAGAGTTCATGACTAGTAGCAATTGATAGCCTTCTCCTCCATGAATTTGTCTAAAGCTTCCCCATACCTGGTTTAGACAATCCCCATCTAGATGGATCAATGGTAGCTCCATTGGTACGTTTGCAAGATATGATCCTTAAGAGTCTTCCCAGTTTGGACTTGCAAGAATCCAAAGGCTTCAGGCAGTGCACCCTGTCCTCATAAGAAGGAAGATGAGTCCTGCTCTCACAGTGACCAACCTGATGACTGTGGGAAACCTGTAATCAGGACCCAAGGAGAAGAATCCCCCCCTGTGGCTTTTTGCAACTGGTATTCATTAGATCAATGGTCCATCCAGCTCTGTATTGTTTACTA
This sequence comes from Podarcis gaigeae, assembly GCF_964106915.1. Classification (NCBI taxonomy): domain Eukaryota; kingdom Metazoa; phylum Chordata; class Lepidosauria; order Squamata; family Lacertidae; genus Podarcis; species Podarcis gaigeae. The sequence goes on along the minus strand of NC_139693.1, from coordinate 25,564,890 downwards.
CTAGCAGTGGTTTTCTCAGATTTCAGATAAGGATCCTCTGTCAGCCCTACCTGGGGAAAATTTATAACTTATCTTCAAGACCATTGTAAACAGTTAAAATCGTTAGTAGGATTGGGATATCACTTGTAGTTTAAGGCTGAATTCTGGACACAATGGAGACGTAAAGGATTTGGATTACCATAAAAGATGCGGGAGGAGGATGGAAGACCAGGAGATTCCTTGGAATCATGTTTTTATGTTTGATATATCTCTGTAAAATTTTAATTTGAAAAACCAAATAAATATTTTTTTAAAGGAAATACTGGCAGATGTTCTGCCATTAGAATGTAACATGAACCTGCTGGATCCAACCAATGGCCCATCTAGCCCAGCATGCTGTTCTCACAGTGGCCAACCAGATGCCCCAATGGGAAACCAGCAAGCAGAACCTGAGCTCAACAGCACTCTTGCCCACCTGCAGTTCACATCCACTGGCATTCAGAAGCATTCCTGCCTCTGACAAACATGGAGGCAGAGCCTAGTCATCATGGCTAGCAGCCACCCTTGTTTCCGAGGCTTGCAAACACAGCTTCCCACCGCTGTGGCTGGGCCAATTTCATTGTGAGCCAATGGCATGTTTTTCTTAGCCTGGTAGTTAGGATTGATGGCTTCCTCTTTGCTCTCTAAGCAAACAACTCCATGCTGGTACCCATTCCGGGGCTCAACGGACCCAACTGGGAGGTGATCCAGAGATGAGGAGGGCAAGGGGGCAGGTGTCCTCTCCTCCCCAACCTCCATCCATTCATCAAGAGCCCCTCCAGGCAGCAGTGAAGCTATACACCAGCAGCAAATGGGTCCAGAAGGGGATGAGGGGAGAGGTGGTAGTGTCGCACTCAGCCGGAGTATCTCGTTTGATCCGTCCACAATGGCTGGCATGGACACCTTGCCAGCCTGGGGCCTGTGCCAGGCCGGCACGCTTGGCTGCACCCCGCTTTCGGGACGGCATTGGGCGCTTCCATGCAAAAGCAACATTTGGCCGAACGTCCCACTAATTGCATTCCTTTGGCACCCCTCTTCGCTCTTCCCTCGCCGCGGAGAGCCAAGTTGAATGCTAATGTGCGGGAGCATCGCTCGGGCAGCGTGACTCCCCCCACCACACCTGCCGCCTTCCAAACGCCTGTGCCCAGAGTATTAATTAAGCAATTAAGGCCAGAGAGGTGCCCATTAGATTGTGAGCCCTGGTTAAATGCTTCCTTTCAAGGTCACAGAACTCTAGTGTGGTGCCAGCCATTAGAGGCTGCCCAGTTTCACTCCAGGGGTCACATACCCAGAATGAGGATGCTGTTATCTTTAGTACTGGCATCCATCCCTTTTGGACTTTTCGCTAATGTGGAGGATGGGCCTGGACGTTTTCCATTTCCTTCTTCCTTTCTCTCTCTCTACCGCCCCTCCCGTACTTTCTCCCCACTGCCACAAGGGCTTTCTCTCTGTACTCAGAAGAAAGGGCCTTTTGAGCAAAATAATAAAAAGCTCAAAGGAGAATAGTATTGATGAAGCCTTCCCAGGATCTCTTTTGTCACTGCCCTTTCAGGGGAAAAACGCCCTCCTTCCTTCCTCCCCCTCCCCTCCATACTGTGACTCAGCTTAGATGCTGATCAAAGCCCAGGTGAAAAAGCAGCCATCCTCCTCCTTGGTACCCCCAAATCACCGCATATCCGGTTCATGATTGAGCTTCAGCGTTGCCGTTTCATAGGATCATTTTTGTGTGTGGTTTCTTTCTTAAATTTGTTTTCATTGCCTTTTTAACTTTACATACTGTGACCAGCTATATATGCATACCTATACATGCCACTAGGCTGCTCTAGGCCCTCACAAGTAGTGTACAAAACGGATGGACTTTTGGTAGAGAAGATCCTAGGTGGGTCTGGGAATGTCTCCTTTCTGTGAAACCCTGGAGAGATGCTGGCAGTCATTTTTCCTCTAGAGATTTCTCGCTCTCTCTGTTTCTGTTCAAAAGGATTCTCTCCGGAGACTGCCAGTCAAAATAATGGACCATAACATCTGCCGTGCAAAACATTCCCAGCATCTCCAGGTGTGTTGGGGGAGGGAGAGTCTCCTGCCTGAAACACCAGAAAGTGCTGCCAGTCAGTGTAGGCCACACTGAGCTCAATGGACCAGTGGGCTGACTTGGCATAAGGTGGCTGCTTATATTGAGAAGGGAGTCTGCCCCGGTTCAATCTCCAGCATCCCTAGGTTGGGCTAAGAGAGAAGCAGGCAACTTAGGGTTGCTGGGAGGCTGCACTCCCTGTATCCTAAGATGATCATCATGTCAAGGGGGAGAGCAACTTAACCCCCTCAGTTGGCCTTTATGCTTTTGTATCATGTCTATTAGATTGTGAGCTGAGGACTGCCTTAAAAGGTAAAGATACCCCTGACCATTAGGTCCAGTCATGGATGACTCTGGGGTTGTGCGTTCATCTCGCTTTACAGGTAGAGGGAGCCAACGTTTGTCTGCAAACAGTTTTCTGGGTCATGTGAACAGCATGACTAAGCTGCTTCTGGCGAACCAGAGCAGCACACGGAAACGCCATTTACCTTCCTGCCGGAGTGCTACCTATTTATCTACTTGCACTTGATGTGCTTTCGAACTGCTAGGTGGGCAGGAGCTGGGACCAAACAACGGGAGCTCACCCTGTTGCGAGGATTCGAACCACCGACCTTCTGATTGGCAAGCCCTAGGCTCTGTGGTTTAGACCACAGCGCCACCCGTGACCCTTGAGGATTGCCTTAGCTTATTATATAATATCAATTGTAAGGGAGTCGTCACACTTCACTTTGTAAGATTGGCAAGCAACATGAGCAGAGGCAGCCGTAGTAGCTAACCTTGTACTTTCCAGATATTTTGGACTACAACTCCCATCAGCTATGATCATGGACCATGCTGGCTGGGGCTGATGGGAGCAGCAATCCAAAACACCTGGCATTTATCCTCAGACTACTCCTGCTTTATAACAGGGACAGCACTTAGATCGTAGGTGCTCTACAAGTAATGATGATAATTCATTTGACACTCCTACCTAATGAGGTAGTTGAGACTTTATTTTCAGCATAGGCAGGGCTGGGGAGGAGATGCCTGCAGCTAAGCATTTGCATGCCCAGGCGTTGCATCCTGCTGCCCTGACTTTATGGGGAAGAAAGAGACAGGACAAAATACTTTGGATCAAATAAGGCCACAACTTTATTTATTACAGATGTTAGAGGTTTGGCATGAGCATTGGGTATAGCCATTGATATTCAGCTTGGAAGCATTTCTTTTCTGGTCAACCCTGAAGTGAGGAGGTCCTATGACTTACATCAAATAGGATTGCCACCTTGAGAAGTGCTATGGCCTTAGCCCCTGCCTGGGCATCCAGACAGAAACATCTCCTCCTGGATCCCTTAATGGGACACCCCTTACCTTTCGAGGGGCAGGCAGAGGCTACAACCTGCCCTCCAAAGAAAACTGAGGCTTACCCACTGCCTAAACCACCAAAAGCTGTGATGATTGCTATGAGGACAGCGAGGAGGACTGTTTGGCTCCCTGACAACCAGAAACTCTTTCAAGCAGCCATCCTCTGTTGGGTTGCACCGGGGCTGGGCTGTCAGGAGTTCAGCCAACTGGCATGTTCCCTCCATTCTGGTCGATCGTTTGGGAGCTTCATAAGCTTTCTTCAGCCCGAACATCACAGCTACCGATGCCAAGCGACACTGACACACTTAGGGATCTGCAGAATTTGCGCAGTTGTGTAACAGACCTCAGCAACTCAGCATTTTGGCTAATCTACTTTATTTATATATAAACACACACGGAGCACTGCAACATGGCTCCCTCTCTCTCTAGCATCAGACAGCAAAGAGAAAAAGAACAAAAGACAATAGTCCCACTTCACGGAACACAGTAACACAAACATCCTGTCTCCATCACTTCCCACTCTGTGGAGTCAAAACATATACCGTCATGTGATAGACAAAAATCCCATGACTGCAATCATGGATCAGGAATTCTAATACGGGCAAGGGGACACTGGTCTGCAGAACACCACACCTAAGCGGACATACAGCAGGAGTACGGGTACTCAGACCCGGAGTCAAATGTGGCCCTCCAGGATTCTCTATCTGGACTGCATAAATTTTGCATGGCCAGACCCTCTCTCCCTGGTCCACATCCATCACTGGTCCTGATTCACACCTTCCTTGAATGTTTTTTGCCTGGGTGGAATGCACCCTTAAACTCTGTTCCTGCCTCTTGCTTGTCTGGATGGAGGACAGAGACGGAAGTGTGTGTAGAAACTGGCTTATTATAGAAAGGTACAATTCACATTACTTGCTCTGGCCACTTTGCCACTGGCCCTGCCCACCACTGCAGCTATGTGCCCCCAACCCAAGGGGATATAGCCCTCAGGCAGAAAAGGGTTCTCTACCCTGATACACAGGATGTAGCATATGTAAGGCAAAGGTAAAGGACCCCTGGATGGTTAAGTCTTGTCAAAGGCTACTATGGGGTGTGGCGCTCATCTTGCTTTCAGACCGAGGGAGCCAGTGTTTGTTCACAGACAGCTTTCCAGGTCATGTGGCCTGCATGACTAACCCACTTCTGGCAAAACGGAACACCATGACAGAAACCAGAGCGCACGGAAACGCTGTTTACCTTCCCGCTGCAGTGGTACCTATTTATCTACTTGTGCTGGCATGCTTTTGAACTGCTCGGTTGGCAGAAGCTGGGACAGAGCAATGGGAGCTCACCCTGTTGCAGGGATTTGAACCGCTAACCTTCCAATCAGCAAGCCCAAGAGGCTCAGTGATTTAGACCACAGCGCCACCCGCTCCCTTTTGCAGATGATGTATGTCTCCATGAGTCACTGGAGTCAGCTCTCAAACAAATCTAGGGCTCGTGGATCAAAGGATGGGGTTTTGAGGCAGCCTCAAATACCCTCACCTGTCTTTTAATACATTGAGTCTTGGTTTGGGTGTGAGAAATCTCACCCTTTGGTGTGGGGTAGCGGTGGGGAGAGGGTGTCAGAGCTCAGATTTTGACAAGATTTATTTTGGGAGTGCTTTGCAGCTTCAGTCATTTCCAGATTTAGAAGCTGAGGCAAGGACAAAGAAGGAGTTCAGCTCTACTTGAGAAATGGAGGTGTGTGGGGGGGAGGACTTGAAAACCTGGTAGGGATCAAGTCCCTTTCCCCCTCCTCCGGTGCAGGCTCATTAACAGGAAAAACAAGGTGCCAGCTGGTTTCATGGATAGAAAGCAAAGAAAAGATGAAACCATCAGGCAGGCTCCTTGCAAATGGGCAGGGAGCCCATCCAGGTGTTTGCATATCTGGAAGGAGAGGCATCCACCACCATTCCTGCCCCCCCCATCTATGTCAGTCATCTCAAAGAAATCAGGCGCTCCTAGATTTCACAATCTGGAGCATTGGGATTCCTGGATGCTTTGAAATAAGAACATCTGGAAAGAACAAGGAACAGTGTGAGAGATTTTTCCATGGGGCAGAGGAAGGAATAAAAAGAGGTAAGTCTGAAACCCCTTTCAGCACCAGGCATTTTTGCACCATTGTGGCCCCACGCAACAGTGGGTGCGTGATTTTTTGGGTGCAGGCTGTAGCCATGGACATGCTATGTGATCTGATGGTGAATTTGGGGTGACCCAATGTAAAAATTCTGAGGATCCATGGGCTTTTACCTCCCCCCTCCCAGGCAGTCTCCGCTAGCGTCCCTTATCTCTCTTTCGATCCCACCAATCAGCCGTTTCCTTTCAACACTCCCTTCCCTCTTGTTTGCCTTAGTGTCTTTTCCTTAGCTGGAGCAGTTTTTTGCTCCTCCTTTTCTTCTAATTTCTCTCTTTATTGCTTTAGTCTTCCTGTTTCCCCGCTTTGTAAGTTTGCTGTCTTTAACTCCCCACTCCCAGGCAGCCTCCTTTATCTCTAGCATCCCTTATCTTTCTCCCCGATCAGCAAACAACCTCTTTTTTATTTTTTTTAAAAAGCATGATCAGCTTTTTGCCCCGGGCAATTCGGCTCCAGGGACCACACATTCGCTCCATAAGACACACAGACATTTCCCCTTACTTTTTAGGAAGAAAAAAGTGTGTCTCTTATGGGGCAAAAAATACAGTAGGTTCAGAACATGAGAAGTGCCCAGTGGCAGCATCATAGCCAGACATTGGGAAGACCTGTTAGGCGTGAACATGGACCACTGGTACCAAATTGTATGGGAAATGTCCTGACTAGAAAAGCTTAGCAATAAACAGAAACTAAGATAGGGACAAATAAAAGAGGATGCCTTCACCCCAGTGTGGCTCCTCTTTATTATACATACAGCCCCACAAGACAACAACGAGAACCCACCAACGGCATACAAATAAATATTGCTATCTTGACCTGACAACCCCTCTCACACATAAACAAAGCTCAGTGCAGTCAGCTGAAGGCAGCCACCCAGGCCCTGGACCCCCTCAACCTCTCTCACTGCCAATGAAAGCTAATAAATGAGTAGAAAGAGAACTGACCCACATGATGCTGACACAAAAACCTCGCACATACACTATGAAAGAATGAAAGTTTACTACCCCCCTACTCTCTTCTCCCCCAACCCTATACCGTACACAACCATAAAGTCTTACATTGAATATAACTGATCTGTAGAAAGGACTTTATGATCTGAAAATAGAGACGATGCGTGTATTTTTGTAACCCAAGAAAACCTTCAATAAAAAACAATTTTAAAAAGAAGAAGAGGTCAGTGGTTGGATCAAGCCAAAAGCTGATCTGGTCCAGACTCCTGTTCTCTCGGTGGCCAATCAGATGCCACAACAGGAGGCCCACAAACAGGGCTTGAGTTTAGCAGCAGCATTCTCCCTGTTTCTGATTCCCAGCAACAGGAATTCAGAGGCACACCACCTCGGACTACAGGTGAGAACATAATAACACAATGTCAGGGACTGGACTTAGGACGAATGGTGTGGACCGCCCCCCCTTTTCCTGAACCTTCCCGAGAACAGGAGGACAGTATAGATTTAGAACAGTGGTTTGCAGAAGGACATAGTTCAGAGGCTGCAGAGGGGAGAAGCTGGGAAATATTGGGAGAGGAACAGCAGGAAGAAGAAACACAGGAGGAGAGACAACTGACAGACTCAGTGTCTTTGCAAAGCATTCCTGACCCACCCCCCTTTCCCAGGACCCGGCATGCATTGAGAGTAGTAGAACAGAAAGCTCAGAGGCAGAAAACACAGATCAGCTGATGCAGGGATGACGTATAATAGGAGAGATGGAGGGGGTGGGACTTTACACAGAGCAACGCCATTTATCTAAGAGAGACGGCATTTCTATGTTTTCTCTCTCTCTGTGAATACTGAATAAAAGACTTGGTATGAGCTCTTCTTGTTTGTCTGCTCCTTGGCTGCCACCGTGGGAGGGATCGGGTTCCCCGAAGCCTGACACACAATAGGAGAACAGCAGCATCATAAGAACACAATAGGAGCCTGCTGTATCAGGCCAAAGGGAGTCCAGCATCCCGTTCTCACAGTGGCCAATCAGATGCCCACTACCTGTGGGAAACATGCAAGCAGGATTTGAGCACAAGAGCCCTCTCCCCTCCTGTGGTTTTCAGCAACTGGTACTCAAGGGCAATGCTGCCTCCAACTGTGGAGGCAGACAGTAACCATCAAGGCTATGAGCCATCTATAGTCCTTTCCTCCATGCATTTATCAAATCCTCTTTTAAAGCCATCTAGATTGGTGACTTTCAGAGGGGCAAAAACATTTAAGGCAAAAAAGGGGGGAAAGTAAGGTGCAACATACCCTCCAAGCCCTCTCCAGTGAAAACAGGGACACCCTAAGGGAAAGCAGGACACTCCAGGATCATGTCAGAAACTGGGATGGCTTCTGTAAATCCAGGACTGTCCCTGGAAAATAGGTACACTTGGAGGGTCTGGGAATGGAGGGCCAGTGGGGGGCATGGCCTGGGGGAAATCACAAGGGCCAGATCGAGAGGCCTGGGGGCTGCATTTGGCCCCTGGGCTGGAGGTTCCTCACCATTGCTCAAAGAGAACATGGCTAGCTTGATTATGCCTCTGCATCTGTAGAAGGCTTGATTTAACAACGGCACTGCTGAGCATTTTTCTAAAAGCCTTGTTTGTGTTCTGGCTCCCTGTGACCGCTGCCACATTTAAACTGAATTGGCTGCTGACCAGGCCCGGTCTGCCATCAGGCCAGGAACCCCTTGGCTGATGCTGGGATTGGCTGGCAATCCACTTTAAACGGGACGCCAGTCTCAATCAGCTTTGCACAGCTACATTTTCTCTCGCTTTTAAACTGCTTAAAGGCCCGCTTTTAAACTGGGCCTTGTTATGGCCCCCGTGGCCCAAATGGGATTTGCAACCTCGAGCGCTGCGCTTTGTTGATAATAAGCAAACACTCTTTCCGAGGGTAAACTCAGCTCTTAAGCTACTCACGCGATCCCTGGATAGGAAGCAGAACGGAGGAGCCTGTGTCAGGCCTAGTCAGTTCGGTAATAGAGAATCCGAATGGACGTCCAGGGAGTGATGCGGATGCTAAGTGGGCCTCATTTAGTCTCCAAGAGGTCACCATTGCTTGCCCTTCATTACACAGCACTTGTTAACAGGCAGGGATTCCAGTCTTTTATGAATGAGGGGGAGATAGCGATCCTATTTATGCCTCCCTTGGCACCAGTGCTGACTTGATGAAGGTTCCTCCTTAAGGAGGAGAGGAATAAAATGATGGGGAGGCGGATTTGACGGCAATTCCCAGATACAGTGGTACCTTGGGTTAAGCACTTAATTTGTTCCGGAGGTCTGTTCTTAACCTGAAACTGTTCTTAACCTGAAGCACCACTTTAGCTAATGGGGCCTCCTCCTGCTGTTGCACCGCCGCTGCACGATTTCTGTTCTCATCCTGAAGCAAAGTTCTTAACCTGAGGTAATATTTCTGGGTTAGCGGAGTCTGTAACCTGAAGCGTATGTAACCCAAGGTACCACTGTAGTTGCATCTGATGCCCTTCCAGAGCTTCAGAGGGGATCCCTGGCTACTTGCTTCTGATGTAGCTACTCCACCCGATGCCTGTGGATTGATAAATGTTTGTGTCCCTCTCTGGTGACACTCAAGCTTGTGGTCATCCAATGGCACTGAATGTAGGAAGATTTGGGCAAGATAAAAGGAAGTTTATGAAGATTTGGGCAAGATAAAAGGAAGCTAATGGGGCCTCTCACTGCCGGCGCACGATTTCTGTTCTTATCCCGAAGCAAAGGTACTATTTCTGGGTTAGTGGAGTCTGTAACCTGAAGCGTCTGTAACCTGAAGCGCCTGTAACCTGAGGTACCATTGTAGTCCATGGTAGGCAACTCCCTCCCACAGGAGGCCGAGATAGCCACCCATGCAGATGGCTTTCAAATAAGGAATAGACAAATTCATGGAAGAGAGGGCTATTGACGGCTACTAGCCAGAGTGGCTATGCTCTGCCTCCACAGTTGATGACAGCAATGCTTCTGAATACCAGTTGCTGGAAATTGCAGGAGGGGAGAGGGGTCTTCGGCTTGGTTCCTGCTTGAAGGTCTGAGTGATCTGGGTGGTCACTGTGAGAGCAGGAAGCTGGGTTAAAATGGGCCATTGTCGTGATGGAGCAGGCTCTTCTCTCTTCTGCTCTTATGGTACCTGCCTTTTATCTTTTTAAAGTAAATCATTTGTTTTCAAACTTTTTATTGATTTTGTTCCATACTGCTTTGAGCTGCTTCAGGGACCCCACAAAAACCTCCCCCATGCAGCATAAATATAGACACCAAAAAAAGGACAGAGTTAAAAAATATTTCACAAAGTGCCCAGCACTTTCCTTAGGGGCAGCTGGAAGCTAGAAGGGGTCAGTAGGTAATTCCAAGTCAGGTATCACCACGCTATAGCTTGAACCTGTGGTTGTCCAGATGTCAGTGGACTCCAGCCTAGTCAGTGCAGCCAATGATCAGAGGAGTTGTAGTACAGTAACATCTGGAGGGCCACAGGTTTCCCACCCCAGACTCATAGTTTCAGGAAATCAGATCAGCACCTTGGAGAGCTCCCCATTCAATCAGGCCTGGCTGGTTCCTTCTTAGGCAACACAGGGAAAATGTTGCTGTAGTAGAGAGCTGGAGATGTCTGAGCAGGTAAGACCTGTTGTACTGTAGGCTCTGCCCTCTGTCTGTGGTGCTTAAATAAGCCTTGAATTTATAACCTCTGCAGCTTTGGGCTCATTATCCAAGGAGGGTCGAGTGGAGTATGTCTTGAACTCAGTATAGTAGCTGCTTTCCCTTCTGAGCAACATTCCAGGGGCCACATGTCATCATTGGAAAAGAGTGGGTAGAGCGGTGTTTCCCAAAGTGAGCAATACCACCCCCTGGGAGGCGCTGGAAGGATCCAGGAGGACAGTGGTAGCCTCTGGTGCAATTGAGGGGCATTGAATAAAAATAAGGGGGCAGTGGAAGCATAAAGAAAGAAGAGGAGAAAAATTCGAAAAGCCATTCATACATGTTTCATCTGTTGTGTAATGACACTTCCCAGCAGGTCGGGTGCCGTTGCGGGACAGCGACAATGTCTTCCTGGGATCTGGCAGTCACGCTGGAGGTGAGATTGTTTTCCTGTGCTTGGGCAAACCCTGTGTGTAATGTGAATGTGACTATGGTTTACTTCAATAAATAATTTTACAATTTCAAGCTCCAAGGTGTCATATTTACAACCACATTTTCTTTACCATGTTGTAGGATGTAGGTAGAAATATAGGTACATAAAAGAATTTGTCGCTGCATCTTTTGGTTTGTTTGCTTAAAGAAGGTAGATTTCCTGGGGTGTGGGTGTGCGCTGAGTGCCCTCTCCCCAAAGGGAGGGGTAGGCCAAATAAATTTGGTGTCAGGCAGCCGAGGAGTCAACCCCCATGGCAGGTTTCCAGGAATGGATATGACAAGGAAAAGTCCTTACCATATGCTTTTTATTCAATATTCACAGAGAGAGGCTTGGGAATTCAGCTTCTTGGAATAACGGCGTTGTCCTGAGTGACTCTCCGCCCCTTTTTCTCCCACTTCCTCATTTGTCACCTTGTCCCCTACGGGTGGTGCTGAGGGCCCTTTGCTTCTGAGACCTTCACTCTACTACTTTCAAGGCTCACCGAGTTCTGGGAGAAGGGGGGTCTGGAATGCTTTCTAAAGACACTGTGTCCATCAGCTGTCTCCCTTCTGGTGCTTCTTCCTCCTCCTCCTCTCCCATTATTTCCCAGCTTTCCCCCTCAACTGCCTCTGAGCTGTGACCTCCCTCAAAGCCCTGTTGTAATTCTGAACGGTCTCCTTCTTCTCTGGAAGGGTCAGGCTGGGGAGGCGGTCTCCACCATTCCTGCTCTGCCCAGTCCCTGACATTTGGAAACCTCTGGGGGTAGAGTATTAGATATAGATTTTACTTTTGTACAATTTTACACCCACAAACCCCTCTCTCTCCTCCAACCAGGCAAGCACTTTCTAGCCAGGACTAAACACTCAAGGAGAGGGTGAAGGGGAGGGATGTTTGGCTGATGAGAAGGGATAGCCTGGGAAGCTTCTCAAGGGCCCTCAGGCCTCTGAATCTTCACCCCCTGTTTTAGCATCAATAATGGGAGATGGCTCCATTTTACGTCTCTGAAAATCCACTGAAATGATTGCTCTGTGCGTTTATTCCCTGAAAACCCATGTAGGTTCTGGAACCCCTTAAGCACAGTTGGCCTCCTTCTCAGCAGATAACTTTCAGGTTATCACAGAATCGCCTCTCCCTCCTTCCTTCCCCACCCAGAGCAGATTTTTGCTGCTGACTTTTGTGCCTTGGGGACTTATTTATTCCCGGGCACAGCTCCTGGCTGATCTCATCCCATAAACACGAAACTCTATTAAAGCAAAGCCCCACACTTTTATTCTTTGCTGCTAGCAAAGACCAGAAGAGGATTTGGGAGATTCTCACCTTGCCAAATGAGGTGTGCTGGAGCCCGGCTTCGAAGGAACTTTGGAGCAAATGAGATATTTTCCTTTCTTCCTCTTTATTGCCGTGTCCTTCCGAGAATTGCCTTGGCACCGGTGGTGGCCTGCAAATGCAATCTGTGTCCTGAGTCTTATGCTCCCAACAGGGGGAAGCCAAGAGTCGAGGAGGGGATGAATAGAAAAGGCCTAGCAGGAATCTGGCTCCATTTCCCCCGATGGACAGATTCTCATCTCTTTAGGAAGGAGCCCCCAACAAACTGGTGGGGAGATTCAGTTTAGGCTAAGGAAAGGAAAGCAGAGTGTTTCAGAAATGAGTGTGCAGATTCAGGAATTGTAGTGCTCCTGGGAGCTGTGGTGGAAGAGCAAGGGGATAAAAGAGAGAGAAGTGCTAGGAAATGAGGAAATAAATGACACAGTCCTTGCAGAGAGGCTGACTCAGAGAGGAGCTAGCAGGGGATCTAGCAGCAGGGAAATCTATATTAACGCTGAGGTTGGAGGGACAGGCAAAGAGACAAAAAAAAAAAAAAAAGATGAAAGGGGAATGGATTCATTTGTGAGCCACTTGTTAACAGCTTCAGCTGATGCCCCTGGGAAATATGAAACGAATACAATAAGCCAGGAGACGGTTCTGCTTTCTCTCCATTTTATTTTGAGCTCATTTTTCCCCCTGCAGGGTCATCAAGCGAAGGTCAGCTGGCTTTGATTCTAAGTCCGCATTGTCTCGCTGGGCTTTTTCTTTTTTTCCCCTTCCAGGTCCAAAATGTGAAAATAAAATCAAATAAAGTTCATTATTTCATCGGCTTGTCGGCCTCCCTTTCAAGTTCTCTGAGCAAAGCCACAAAAGGCTTCTCTCCCTCCTTCCCTCCCTCTCTCCCTCTCTCCTGCTCCTGGTTAGGTCCCCCTAACTGTGCAAATTGCCTGCGATGTAAAATTTTAAATGCAGCACTTTGGTTTTAAGCCTGGCTCCTGGTTCTGTCTGTCTGTCTGCTATTTCAAGGTTTGTTTATAGATCAGTTTATAGATCGTACAATATACAGTGGTACCTCGGGTTAAGAACTTAATTCGTTATGGAGGTCCGTTCTTAACCTGTAACTTTTCTTAACCTGAGGTACCACTTTAGCTAATGGGGCCTCCTTCTGCTGCCGCATGATTTCTGTTCTCATCCTGAAGCAAAGTTCTTAACCTGAGGTACTATTTCTGGGTTAGTGGAGTCTGTAACCTGAAGCGTCTGTAACCAGAGGTACCATACCACTGTAGTGACCACTTAATTGTTTTTTTAAAAAACCAAAACCCTCAAAGCAGATTGCAAAAAGAACAGGACAATAAGATTATCTGTGAACACTGTTAAAAACAGTTATTATTATTATTATTATTATTATTATTATTATTATTATTAATAATAATAATTTAAATCAGTAATAAACTAAAAACAGATTAAAACACATGTCAGAATTCTATATATCAGGGTAGGCTTGTCTAAGCAAACATGTTTTTAGCAGGTGCCAAAAAGACCACAGTGAAGATGCCTGCCCAGATATCAATAGGTAGGGAGTTCCAAAGTGTAGGTGCTGCCGCATGAAGCAATTGATTTCTTACAAATGTGGAATGAGTACTGTGCGGCACATTGAATAGTGCCAGTTCCTCAGATCGAAGTGGTCAAGTGAATGTATATGGGGTAAAGACAATTTGGCAGGTGGAGGAAGTTCAGGCCCAGGAGCCAATTGTGTCTGTCTACACTTCTCCTTGTCTCAGGATTCTTCCCAGGACATCCCCTTTCTAGCCACACCACATCCTTTACTGGCCTTGCTAAATATGCTCCTTCAACGATTTTCCCAGCTGAGATGCGTCCTTGAATGACTTGTTGCCAGGCTTTGGGGAATCGGATCCCTCCCCCGGGGGCAGTAAATAAGCAGATCAAACAAAAGGAGCATTCTTACCAGATAAGTTCGTTAATTATCACAGCGAGAGACAAAGGAATGCATGCCTCTCTAAAAATGGCGTTGCTCCCAGTTAAGGTTCACCCCTGTGTCCCCATTAACCCATGTCACTCCTAGGTTGGGTAATCTGAGCTTGTTGCCTCTGTGCTTTCTGTTCTATCACTTTCAAAGCCTGATCACTTGATCTATCATCTATCTATCATCTATCTATCATCTATCTATCTATCTATCTATCTATCTATCTATCTATCTATCTATCATCTATCTATCTATCTATCTATCTATCTATCTATCTATCATCTATCTATCTATCTATCTATCTATCTATCTATCTATCTATCATCTATCTATCTATCTATCATCTATCTATCTATCATCTATCTATCTATCTATCTATCTATCTATCTATCTATCTATCTATATCTATCTATCTATCTATCTCTATCTATCTATCTATCTATCTATCTATCTATCTATCTATCTATCTATCTATCTATCTATCATCTATCTATCTATCTATCTATCTATCTATCTATCTATCTAATCTATCATCTATCTTTCTATCTATATATCTAATCTAACACCCTTTTCTAATCTAATCTATCACCTAACACCCTTTCTCTTGCTGCCCAGCCAGATGTCCCTATGGGAAGCCTGCCAGTGGGACCTGAGCCCAAGAGCACTCTCCCTTTGTCCCATTTCCAGCAACTGGTATTCAGAAGCATTCAGAAGCTAAGGAGAGCCTAATGGCCCATCCAGCCCAGAATCCTGTTCTCACAGGGGCCAACCAGATGCCTGTGGGAAACCTTCAAGCAGGACCCAGGCCCTGGAGCCCTCTCCCCTCCTGCAGTTTCCAGCAACCGGTATTCAGAAGCCTCTGACAGTGGAGGTGGAACAAAGCCCTAGGAGCCAGTAGCCACTGATAGCCTTTGCCCTCCACAAAATTCTCCAATCCTGTTTCAAACTCCTCCAAGTCAGTGGCCAACACTATATCCAGTGGATGCAAGTTCCACAGGTTAACTCTGTGCCGTGCCTCTCTGTCTAATGGTAGCTCTCCTTCTGAGCCATGCATTAGCTAAACTTATGCTTCCTGTGCTCTCCAGAGTTGCTTGGCATTCTGAGAAGAGGGAGAGGAAGCTCTTTGTCCATCTCTGGTCTCCTCCTCTGACCCTGCTAACCCTGCCCTGTTAGCCACTTCCTTCTGGGTCAGGCAAATCCCCAAAGTGCAGTTGCAGAGGAGCAGGGGGCTCCCATCAGGAAGCCCGTTTCAATTAATATTAGTTCAATTAGCCTCCAACACAAAGGTTATTTCCTGCAATTTTATGGCTTTTGAATGGTATTTGGGCGGGCATAATTCACTCCTGGCTCAGTTAACTACTGGAAATAAAACTGGCATCTGGGGTAATATATTCATTACGCCTCTCCCCTGGAAAGTGCCATTAAAAAAAGTCTCTCCCTGGCACTGTTCTAACAAGTACAGATGACTTGTCAGGCTCTTTCCTGGCAAAGAGGAGCTGAGCCGAGATGCCTGCTTGGGATTCTGGCCAGCAGTGGAAGAACCAGCAGGCTGGCAAAGCATCATTCTCAGAACTGGGGTATTGCTCTCAGCTGGGCATGAGGTTCATGCTGGGGAAGGATGGCAGCAATGTCCAGACCTGTTCAGTACACACACCAGAACCGTCCAAATATGGCTTCCTTCTTATTCATACTAGGGCCTGGGAGAGACTCGGGTTCGAATCCCCAGAATGCAGCAAAGTCTCCCATCTGATGTCAATAGGCAGGGAGTTCCAACGTTTGGGTGCTATCGCTCTAAAATGCCAGTTTCTTACAACTGCAGGAGTAATAGGTGGCACCTGTAAGAGTGCCACTTCCACCGGTCAAAGTGATTGAGTGGGTAAGGCAATTTCACAGGTAAACTGCTTCCAAATTATTAAGGGTTGTGTACACTAATAGTAAAGGGACGCGGGTGGCGCTGTGGGTAAAACCTCAGTGCCTAGGACTTGCTGATCGTAAGGTTGGTGGTTCGAATCCCCGCAGCGGGGTGAGCTCCCATTGTTCGGTCCCAGCTCCTGCCAACCTAGCAGTTCGAAAGCACCCCTAAGTGCAAGTAGATAAATAGGGACCGCTTTATAGGGGGAAGGTAAATGGCGTTTCCGTGTGCGGCGCTGGTGCTGGCTCACCAGATGCAGCTTCGTCACGCTGGCCACGTGACCCAGAAGTGTCTTCGGGCAGCGCCAGCTCCTGGTCTCTTGAGCGAGATGAGCGCGCAACTCTAGAGTCGGTCACGACTGGCCCTGTCCGGCAGGGGTACCTTTACCTTTACCTTTACACTAATAGTAACAGCTTGAACTTGGCCTGGTAGCAAATAGCAAGTACAGTGGTACCTCGGGTTAAGAACTTAATTTGTTCTGGAGGTCTGTTCTTAACCTGAAACTGTTCTTAACCTGAAGCACCACTTTAGCTAATGGGGCCTCCTGCTGCCGCCACGCTGCCAGAGCATGATTTCTGTTCTCATCCTGAAGCAAAGTTCTTAACCCGAGGTACCATTTCTGGGTTAGCGGAGTCTGTAACCTGAAGCGTATGTAACCTGAAGCATATGTAACCCAAGGTACCACTTTATTCAGCAAAGGTGTTATATGGCAACTCCTGTCAGCAATCATGTATATGACACTGGGGCTGATGGGAATTATAGCAGACTCTCCAAGTGTCCCTGTTTTCCAGGGGCAGCCCTGGATTTTGATTTGATCTCAGAATGTCCCGCTTTTCCTTAGGACAACTCTATTTTCATCGGGGAAATGTTGGAGGGTATGTTAAAGTCCAAAACATCTGGAGGGCATCAGCTTGGTGAATGGTTGTCTGGAGTTTATGATGAGCCAGATGTGGGCTAACAAGCTTGGCAGTATCCAGCAAAATAATTACATGACCAGAAGGGCTTCCATTGACGCAACTGGACTTCCCACCATCTCTTTCCCTGGCATGCTGTGCTGAGATCTACAATTTCTATCACGCTCTGCTTCAGCACAGCCAAATGGATTCTCATACCTGCTGCATGAATTGGTCCAGTCCATCCCATCACCTCATTTTGTCACGATTGATCAAGCAGCTCAGAGGGACCAGATCTTCCCCCTCAATTTGCCTTACATTGTGCTTTTTTGGTGGGGTGGGGATGTATTTTTGGCTTGGCAGCTGTGCGTTAACACCAGTCCAAAGACGGCAGCGTCTTTGATTCTCCTTTGGGTGTGGTGCAAAACTTTGGTCCGCTTCTCTCCTGGTTATTGATTGCCAAGCCCCAAACCTTAAATTTACTGCCATCTCATGGAACGGGCACAGAGATTCTGTGGTTATAAATTAGCTCGATCGATTCGGTTAATGGCTCGAGTCTTTATATCAAAGTGGCATTTTGTAAATGTAAGGGGGAAATAGCTAGGCTTTCATGGAGGCCAGAGCTGACATATCTCCAGGATCCACCGGGGATCCACAAGTTTGGAACACAGGAATCTGACTTATACTGTGCCAGGTCATCTAACTCAGTGTTGGCTACACTGGCTGGCAGCAGGTTTTCAGGCAGGGAGTCTCTCCCAGCCCTACCCAGATATGCTAAGCATCAAACTGCATGTGGAGTGTGGACTTTCCAGGATACGGGTTGAATGGGATGCTGACAGTCTTTGGAGGGAGAATCATAGAATTCTGTAGTTTGAAGGGATCCCAAGGGTCATCTAATCCAATCCTCTGCAATGCAAGAATATGCAGCTGGCTCATATGGGGATTGAATCCACAACCTTGGCATTTTCAGCACCACGCTCTAACCAGCTGAGCTAGATGAACCAAATAGTCTGACTCAGCAAAAGGCACCTACCTGTGACTCAGTTCAGTCAATTGGAAAAACAGAAGACCTCTCTCCCCACCATAATTTACACATGGACTTCTCTGCTTCTGCCATGGCCATCTGGTTGAGATGACTTTCCAAGCAGAGTTAGACCAATGCACGGCGGAGGAGGGCAGAAATGACAGCTATGAGCACCAACTCAATTGATAAATGGCACTTCCTGTCTTCAGAGGCAGAATATCAAATGCTGGAGGCAGATGACAAAAGGAGGTTGTGGCCATTATGCTGCACTTGTGGGCATCTCAGTGGCATCTAAAAACAGCTTCTGAAAATGCTTCCCTCCCACCCACCTACTGGCGTCACAATGATACCTGAAGAAAGCTTCCCACGGGAGGCAAAGTGAGGCTTTTTGGCAAGCCTAAGCATCAGAACCTTTTGAAGAGCCTGCTAGATCAGGCTAATGGTCCATGTAGTTGGAGGCAGTGATGCTTCTGAATACCAGTTGCTGGAAAGCTCAGGAGTGAAGAGTGCTCTTGTGCTTGGGTCCTGCTTGTAGGGCTTCCCATTGGGGCATCTGATTGGCCACTGTGAGAACAGGATGCTGGACTAGAGGGGCCACAGACCTGATCCAGCCAGGCTCTTCAGATGCTCTGATGATGCTGACACAATTTCCATAAGACAAAGAGCTAGAGGCTTCCTTTTTAGAGGTAAATAAAACCACCAGAAACTTCTCAGTTGGTTAGAACACACTGCTGATAATGCCAAGGTTGCATTGTATGGGATAGTATATGGGATAGCTCCATATTCCTGAACTAGATGTTCCTCAGGGTCCCTTCCAACTCTACAATTTTATGATCTATGATCCAGAAAGGGGTCTTTGAATACCAGTGGAGCTTTCCCATGGTTCTGATTCCAGCCTGAGAAGGATGTCTCTCCACTACTGAAGCTTCCATACCAAATGATCTTGCAAAAGTTGACGCATGACAAGTTATTATTTTTGCCAGCCAGGGAGCCTGTTTGGAGCAAAGCCTCCTCAAAATGATCAGTTCTTTCTTTGATCAGAAAAGTTATTCTGCTTCTCTCATAGAAGGAGACACTCTTTTCTCCTAGGAAAACAAGTGTGTGAGTGAGAGAGCGGGGGTGGGGGGTGGAGAGGGAGAGGGAGAGATGTTTTGCAAATATCAGCTGCAAATTGATCTAACTAAACGGCTGCTCTGAGAAGATAGAAGGAACAGCAGTGCCTCAATTTCTGGAGTGTCACCTGGATGTCTCCAAAGACTTTGACACCTGAGCTGTGAGCTCTGGTGGATTGGAAGTGACATTCCGCTTAATAGCAGGAATGAAGATGAATTGCCATGGATCTGGCTGGAGTAGAGTCATTCCACCTGTTTATCCCTCGTTCTCTCACCTGCTTTTGGAGCGGCCAAACTCTGCTCTCTCTGTTTCAGCCAGCTCTGACCGCCACATTTAAAGAAGGATGTCGCAGGATCGTGCCCAGAGAAAAGCCACCAGAATGATGAGAGATCTGGAGACAAAGTATTCAAATGAACAGTTGGAAGAGTTGAGTACATTAGGAGCATGGGAAGCTGCATTATACTGGGTCAAACTATTGGTCCATCTAAATATTGTCCACACTGACTGGCAGCGGCTTGGCAGAGTTTAAGCAGGGCTCTCAACCATCCCTGGAGTGCCATTGGGGATTGAACCTGCAACTTTCTACATACAAAGCAGATGCTCTACTACTGAGTTGCATCCCTTGGCCTATCACAGAAAGATTCCTTATAACTGAGTCAGACCACTGGATCATCTAACTCAGTCCTGTCCACACTGATTGGCAGCACCTCTCTAGGGTTTGAGCCACAGAGTGGCTGGGGATTGAACCTGGTACTTTCTGCATGCAAGGCAGAGGCACTCACCCTGAGTTACTCCTAGCTAAGCCCCTTGGTCCATCTTGTCTAGCATCATCTTCACAAATAGGCAGTGGCTCTTTCAGATTCCAGGCAGAAATCCTTGTCCCACAAAGCTGTGCTGGTTGGGGCTGATGGGAGCTGGTAGCCATAATGGTTAGGGAATTGGGCAAGCAGCTGGGAGTCCAGGGTTCAGATACTCAATGAGCCACAAAGCTCTCGCTTCATGGCAGACTTTCTGCCGTGGTGGAACCTTGTTGAACCTTGAACCTGGTGGAACCTTGTTGCACAGGAGAAAACACAAGTCCTTTACTGAAGATTTTTATGCAACGGACCTCTATGTGACCTCCCTTCACAGTTTAGACTGATATGCCTTAGGTTGCATCCTGCTTAGAACTTCCTCCTCCTCACACTTCTCTCTCAGACCTCAAGATGAGAGGTTGCCTTGGCTCCAGTGGCATAGCGTGGGTTGCCAGCACCTGAGGCCGTGCGGAGGGAGGGAAACGGACGGAGTATTCGTGCGCATTCAACTTCCTAACAGTGTGTGTGTCACCTGGGAGATCGCAGCTACTGAGATAAGAAAAGGAGAATCGTTCTGTTGTCTGGAGATGTCTCTTCCTGGTTCACATGAAGAAGCCATTTTCAACAAAGCCCAGCAACAAAAGTGTGCAGCTGTATTGAAGCAGCACCATGTGTTGAAATTTTGTACCCCTAAGAATGTTGCGCCTGGGACAACTGCCTCTGTCCCCTCCATGCTATGCCACTGCTTGCCTCTAACCTCTGAGAACAACTGAGCAAGCATTGCTGCTTTTCTCTTTTTTTATAATAATATTTATTAAATTGTTAACAAGAAAAGGGTTACAAAACAGTAAAAAAAGATACAATAAAAATATAAAAACCAAAATTAAGCATAAAAATAAAAAATAAAAATCCCTCTTTCTGATATCTTACTACTCATTTACTCGTTTTCATGACTTCCTCACACCTCCTTTTTTTGTATTCCATTTAAAAATTTGTTCAGCAAATTCATACCCTCTTAATTTACCCTTAATTATTTAACCTCACATATTATAACTTCAAATTTTCATCTAATATCAATCCACTCTTGCATATTCTTGTTTTACCTTATTACTAGAACCACTTCGTTTCATTCCAACGTCATTAACATTCAATAATTTTACAGTGTTTCTGTAGATAGATTTTAAATTTCTTCCAGTCTTCTTCCACCAACTCTTCTCCCTGGTCTCTGATTCTGCCAGTCATTTCCGCCAATTCCATGTAGTCCATTACTTGCATCTGCCATTCTTCCAAGGTGGGTAGGTCTTGTGTCTTCCAATGCTTTGCAATGAGTATTCTTGCTGCTGCTGTAGCGTACATAATGCTTTTCTCTTCTCTGGATTAGTTAGTTGGCTTTGAACCAAACACATTTTCCATCCAAGTTACATTACTTCCTATAATAAACAATGTTGTTATTTTCTTATTCTACATGCATCCCTCTCTGTGTGTGATTGCAACAGGTAAAGTCTGCTCTCTAACCAAATACACAAAGCACAGTTTGCACACTCTGCATAACAATAGGCTCCAAATAAATCAGCTGTTGTACAACTGTTGCGCTGGATTCCTTTGTTGCTCAACCTTTCAGCTCTGACACTCCCTAGTACAAGGGCTCTTACTGCTAGCATGTAGAGGATGCTGGATCTGATCCCATGATCTGAGCATGCCCCGCACCCCACTCCCAACGCATATATGCCGCTTTCTGCTTTCCTCTTCTTTCAAACATTTGCTTTGGATGCAACAAGTTTTCAATGGTTAAGCAGCTTTGTTACAGATGATGGCCATTCTATATCGCAGTGACCTTTGCAAAGAGGATCCGCGGTCATGTGTGTGCATGAAGGCTTATAGCTAAACAGAATTAAATGCACTCCAGCTTCTATTTGCCAGGTATCAATCTTTTTTTCCAAAGGCTTCAGCTCTCGCTATTGTTGACTCAACAAAGCTTACAGGAATCCATCATGCCTGAAAAACGAGCCTTATCGTCACAAATATTTTTTAGCCAACACAGCTTACAGCCATGCTGAAAAGATAGTCGCGAGTAGGAATCTTGAAGCTATAGTACAGATGTGGAAAAGCAGAGAAGGGAGTGCCCCCCCCAAATGTTGATGGGCATTGCCATTCAAATGGTGTGTGTGTGTCGTGTCATGTGATTGATTACGTGGGGTGGTTGCTTACCTCCCCCCCCATCCTTTATTCAAGTTGGCACCCCTGCAGGAAAGTCACTGGGATGTAGTGCTTAGAGTGCGATCTGGGAGACCAGGGTTCAAATCTCCACACAGGCAAGAAGCTCACTGGGTGACCTTGGGCCGGACACTCACTCTCTGACCAACCTACCTCAGAGGACTTTTGTGGAGATGAAATGAGGAGGGGGGGAACCATGTATGCCACCTTGAGCTCTGTGAAGAAAAAGGTGGGATATAAATGCAACAAACAAGCAGTAAAATTCAATCCAGTGAGCAATTTAATGCAAAATGGGGTTTAATACGAAATTCTCTCATTCAAATTTCCAAAATCCGTAGGTCCCATCTATTATACAGTGGTACCTCAGGTTACAGATGCTTCAGGTTACGGACTCTGCTAACCCATAAACAATACCTCGGGTTAAGAACTTTGCTTCAGGATGAGAACAGAAATCGTGCTCCAGTGGCGCGGCAGCAGCAGGAGGCCCCATTAGGTAAAGTGGTGCTTCAGGTTAAGAACAGTTTCAGGTTCAGAACGGACCTCCAGAATGAATTAAGTTCTTAACTTGAGGTACCACTGTACATTTAAAGCAGTTTTATACCACTTTAAACTGTCATAGGTAAAAAGGTAAAGGACCCCTGGATTGTTAAGTCCAGTCAAAGGGAGCTGGTGTTTGTCCACAGACAGTTTTCTGGGTCATGTGGCCAGCATGATTAAACCGCTTCTGGTGCGATGGGAGACCGCAACGGAAACCAGAGCGCATGGAAATGCCGTTTACCTTCCCGCCACAACGGCACCTACTTGCACTGGCATGCTTTCAAACTGCTAGGTTGACAAGAGCTGGGACAGAGCAACGGGAGTTCACCCCATAGTGAGGATTCGAACTGCCAACCTTCTGATCAGCAAGCCCAAGAGGCTCAGTGGTTTAGACCACAGTGCCACCCGCATCCCTTTAAACTGTCACAGCTTTCCTGGGAGCTGGAGTTTGTTGAGGGTGCTGAGAGTTGTTAAGAGATTGCCCGCCCACCCCATTTCCCCTGACAGAGCTACAATTATCAGGGTGGCTTAACAATCAAACACTCTCTCTGGGGAGCTCCAGAAATTGTAGCACGGTGGAAGCAGCGCAGAGCTATCCTGGCTAGTAGTCACTGGTAGCTTTGTCCTTCATGAATTTGCCTAGTCCTTTTTTAAAAAGGGGAGAGGATGCTAGACTGCATCAATGGTTACTAACCATGATGACTATGATCTACCCCCACTATTAAGAGGCAGAAAATGCCGCTGAGTACATTGGCTCCCAGTACATTTCCAAGCACAATTCAAAGTGTTGGTGCTGACATTTAAAGCCCTAAACGGCCTCAGCCCAGTATACCTGGAGGAGTGTCTCCACCCCCATCACTCAGCCCGGACACTGAGGTCCAGCGCTGAGGTTCTTCTGGCGGTTCCCTCACTGCAAGAAGTGAGGTTACAGGGAACTAGGCAGAGGGCCTTCTCGGTAGTGGCACCCGCCCTGTGGAACGCCCTCCCACCAGATGTCAAAGAGAAGAACAACTACCAGACTTTTAGATGACATCTGAAGGCAGCCCTCTTTAGGGAAGCTTTTAATGTTTAACAGACCACTGTGTTTTAATATTTTGTTGGAAGCTGCCCAGAATGGCTGGGGGAACCCAGCCACATGGACAGGGTATAAATAATAAATTGTTGTTGTTGTTGTTGTTGTTATTATTATTATTATTATTATTATTATTATTATTATTACAAATGGGGAGAGCATTGCTGTTGCACCCAGATCGTGTTCGTGAGCTTCTCTTTGGGGCATCTGTTTGGCCTGACCCATCAGACTCTTCCTATGTTCTTAACCTCCAAACAGCAGGAGCATGAATTTTTAGAGTTGGGGGGGGGAGAGACTAGGTAAGCACCAATATTTTAGAGGGTGCAGACTAGGCAGGTCATCATCAGCTGCTGATGCTAGATCTGGCTTTTAGCCCTGATGAGCAGCAAAGCAAGGGCAGATGAATTTCTTTGCTCTGCCAATCCACCAGGGAGCCCAGCAGAAAGTCACACTTCCCTCTTGCAAACCCCAGTAACTCTCTTCTTCAGAACCTCTGTCAACCCTGAAGCATATGCTAGGTGTGCCCCTCCTTCCACTACATCAACGGGATCAGGATGAGCAACAACAAAAACCATTGCCCTCTCCTTTCTCCAGCCCCCCTTTCTGGCCCAGAGATGCAAATCATCCCTGCAAAGGTTTCTGGGGGAGGCGTGAAGCTGTCATTAGCCTTGCAGATTATGAAACTTGTTAGCAAACACCCTAGATCTTGCTTTCCACTGTTCTA
This sequence comes from Podarcis gaigeae, assembly GCF_964106915.1. Lineage (NCBI taxonomy): Eukaryota > Metazoa > Chordata > Lepidosauria > Squamata > Lacertidae > Podarcis > Podarcis gaigeae. The sequence goes on along the minus strand of NC_139693.1, from coordinate 25,540,658 downwards.
ATAAGAAAACTCTCTTTCTCAAGGGAAAACTGCCCCCCCCCCAATTTATGCCTCATTCTAGAGAGACGGCAATGGATCTATATTGATGTGTTTGCGACCCACAGCAGAGAGAGGATTATTGAAGGAAAGTGGCTGTTTACTTGACTCCATCAAGAATCCTGTATCGATGCCTGGGGGGTGGGTAGGAATGGGGTGGTGGTGGTATGTATTTCATCATGGATAAAGCACCCCCAGTTGCAAATCCACACTTGCCAATACAGGCCATATTTAGGGTTATTATATCACTGTAAAATAGTTTTATGGAGCTATGAATACAGGCAACACGTCAATATCTCACCGTCTGAAGCTGATGCCATTTTATAAACCTGATAGCGTCAATCTGAGATCCGGGGCAGTTTGACAAAGCATTAGGCAAATGTAAGTTATTATTTTTTTCCAGCAGGAAGTGGGATTTCTGGAATGGCTGGCTCTGTTGGTGGGAGCTGGGCCTATTTTGCCTTCCAGGGGCAGATTTGCTGGTGTTGGTGAGTAGGAATGGAAGGATCTAGGAACATAAGAAGAGCATGCACGATCAGGCCAGTGGATCACCTAGTCCAGCATCCTGTTCTCCCAGTGGCCACCCAGATGCACCAATGGGAAGCCAGCAAGCAGGACTCGAACACAGGAGCACTTTCCCCACCTGTGTTTTCCAGAAGCATTAAGAACGCCAGAAGAACATGCAGGACCACATCAATGGCCCATTTAGTCCGGCATCCTGTCCTCACAGCAGGTAACTGGATGCCCCAATGGGAGCTGAGTGCAGCAGCGCTGTCCCCTGGCTGTAAGCAAGAAGGCAGTCAGGTGGAGGTGTGGGATATTGACAGTGCAGTCAAACCAACAAATACCAGTGTACTGGAAGAAGCAAAGATCCCCAGTGTCGAAGCAATGATTCTTCAACATCAACTTTGTTGGACTGGTCATGTTGTGCAGATGCCTGATTATCGTCTTCCAGCACAACTTCTCTGTTCCGAACTTAAAAATGGAAAGCGTAATGCTGGTGATCAACAAAAGAGGTTCAAAGACTCTCTCAAGTCAAATCTTAATAAATGTAGTATAAACACTGACATCTGGGAAACACTGGCCTGCGAGCGCTCCAATTGGAGAACAGCCTTTACCAAAGGTGTCATGGGCTTTGAAGACTCGAACTCAAGGGACACAAGGGAGAAATGTGCTAAGAGGAAGGCACACTGTGATCAACTCCCACCCGGAAACCTATGTCCCCACTGTGGAAGGACGTGTGGATCCAGAATTGGCCTCCACAGTCACTTGCAGACTCACTTTTAAAACTGTGTTTATGGAAGACAATCTCACTCAGCTACGAGCGATTGCCAAAGAAGAAGAAGCAGCATGTTTGCTAGATAGGCACATGATGGGAGCTGAAACTCACAGAGTTTCCCTGTAACTTTGCTAGAGAGAGCTCTGAGAGTCACTCCAACTGTGCTCTGACAGGGGGAGGGCATAGCTATATATATATTCTCTTACCTGCCTGGATACATCCTCTTTTTTTGCCTCTCCTCACTCTGACCACTTCATCTCATCACCAAGAAATTTGTTGAGAAGAAACAAATGGCTAAGCCTGAGCTGCAACTCCATTTTAAGCTTGACTTAAGTATGTCTTTGTAACTGAATTACTATTTTAAGACTGCCTGAACAAAGCTGCTGTATCTGTTCATCTTCAATGAGTATTCCAAGGGAGTAAATGCAGTTTTTACCTTTTTGCAAGATTGTCTGTGTGGTTGTTGTTTTATGGGGGAGAAAAGGGGGAAATACCAGGAGAATCCAGTCTGCCTTAGAGCATCCTGGACTACTTAAATGAAAAGACTAAAACCAGTCTATCTAAGATTCCCTTTTAAGCTGCAAAGGGATGCACTTTGCTGAAGTCACAAACTCCCTCCTAGCATATACACCCTCCTAGCATCTATACACATCCCTACAGGAGGGGCTGGCTGAGATTGTCAAGCTATTGCCCCATTCTGCCTAACAGCCCAGGCTGAACTGGCAGGTGCACGGGGGTGGGGGGAGGGGGAACGCATCATATACAGTGGTACCTCTGGTTACGTACTTAATTCGTTCTGGAGGTCCATTCTAAACCTGAAACTGTTCTTAACCTGAAGCACCACTTTAGCTAATGGGGACTTCTGCTGGCGCCGCGTGATTTCTGTTCTCATCTTGAAGCAAAGTTCTTAAACCGAGGTACCACTGTACAACCACAGTGCAGTTTCAGCAAAACCCAAGCCTGGCTTCCTCTTAGCATTTCATACCTGCATTTCCAACTCAACCCTGGCCTGTCTATAGGACCCACTTTGCACAGTCCAGTTTGGTACCTTCTCTGCAGCTTTCATGTGCCTCCTTTGTAGATCCAGTCACATCCTGTGCCTCTCTGCTCAGTACATATATATATATATATATATATATATATATATATATATATATATATATATATCTCACAATGCCTTTTCTTCAGTGATGCACAAGCAGTGTGTCTTCCCTCGTCCCTCTCTTCTGGGGCCAAAGGAGCATGCTCTGATTGTCCCACCAGGCTGGGCTTTGTGTCGCATCTGCATGCAAGGTTGGCCACCCTCTCTCTCTCCCCCCCCCCAAAAAAGTGCCCTATACTTTCCTTTGATGACAGCAGGCACTCAACACTCCGCCTACCCCTTTCTTCTATTTCTGGGCCCTCACATCTTTTCACCTCCCAACCAAAAAATCTGTTTGCCTTCCAAAGCTAGCTTTAAAAAATAATAATATTAAAAATCTGCATCTTTCCGGTGGATGCCGTCATTGGCTGAGCCTCAGAGTAGAGAAGCCCCCCGCTCTGCGTGCAGGTCCTGGCCCCCCTCCTCTGCCCAGATCTCAGAATTCAATTAGCACTTATTCATATCTCGGGGCTGGCTGTCGTCGTCTCCCCAGCTAGGTGCTGCTTATGGTTAGGCCCATTCTCTCTTCCCAGGCAAAAGCTGTGATGTGCCATACCAGATTAGCTATGTTTAATCTCTGGGAAACCTTGACGTTTTTGTGGGTTAACTCACAGCAGGGCTGGCTCCAGAAAGTGGGACGGTTGGGTATCTGCTAGGACTCTCAAATCTGGCAAAGGACACTTAACCAGGGAAGGGCCCTGGCTCAGCAGCAGAGAGACTCATAGAGACTCATAGAATCATAGAGTTGGAAGGGACCCTGAGCGTCATCTAATTTAGGGCTGCCATATGTCCAGAATTTCCTGGACATATCCAGAATATTGCATCCGAAAGCAGTGTCCTGGAGAAAATCGGCAAAAAAATGTCAGAGAAATCTGGACATATGGCATCCGATGTCGGCAGCGTCATTTTTGCTTTTCATGCTGGTTTCATTTGGGTAAGCCGCCTTGAGTTCCGGTACTGGAAAAGGTGGATATAAACAACAAAAACACTGGGAATTGTAACTGGGAGCAGAAAAGGGGGGTCTTTTAACAACTCCTTAACACACTACAGTTCCCAGAATTCTTTGGGGGAAGCCCTGCCAGTTTAAACTGCTGCAATAATACAGTGGTAACTCAGGTTAAGAACTTAATTCGTTCTGTAGGTCTGTTCTTAACCTGAAACTGTTCTTAACCTGAAGCACCACTTTAGCTAATGGGGCCACCTGCTGCCACCGCGCGATTTCTGTTCTCATCCTGAAGCAAAGTTCTTAACCTGAGGTACTATTTCTGGATTAGTGGAGTCTGTAACCTGAAGTGCCTGTAACCTGAAGCGTCTGTAACCTGAGGTACCACTGTACCTTAAATGTCTGATATGGATATGGCCTCAGTGAATTTCAGTTTTTCTGAGCTTCTCATATCTCCACCCTAAAGTTTAATTCACCACATTTTGGCAAAGGTTTGTGGTTTTTTAAAAGTCCTCATAAGCATTCATCAGATGATGTCACCTAATATGATTCATTGGGCTAAAGATTTTGGATATAATATACAACTGAGTGATTGGGGGAAATTATGGAAAGAAGGTTTAAAGTTTACTGCATGTAATGCATTAAAAGAAATTGTGATGGAAATGATGTATAGATGGTATATCACTCCTGTTAAGCTAGTGAAAATGTATAAATCTAGCGATAAATCTTGGAAATGTAAAGAAAAAGAGGGAACATTCTATCATATGTGGTGGGAATGTAAAAAGGTGAAATGTTTTTGGGAGATGATATATAACGAGTTGAAAAAAATGTTGAAATATACATTTACAAAGAAACCAGAAGCATTTCTATTGGGAATGGTGGGAAGTGATATAAATAGAAAAGAATGTAAGCTTTTTTTTATATGCAGTAACAGCAGCTAGAATACTATTAGCCCAGAAATGGAAGCAAGAAGAATTGCCAATGATTGAAGAATGGAGGATGAAGTTGATGGACTATGCAGAATTAGACAAATTAACAGGAAGGATCCGAAACCAGCGGGACCAGAAATTTACCGAAGACTGGAGTAAATTTACGAACTATTTGAAAAGTATTTGTGATGATCAGACCACATTTATAGGTTTGCAAGAAGTTCTGTGAGGAGTATTGTTGGAAATATTGTAAAAATGGAAAAGGGGAGATAATAAGTTAAGAGAGGTAAAGACAATATAAAATTAAGTAATGCATAAAAAGAGGTTAAGACGGAAGATCATCGGAGGTGCTGATGGAAGTCCAAAAAAAGTGTATTTGTAATAATTTGTGTGGTATGTTTTATAATTTGTATGTTAAAATTAATAAAAATGTATTAAATATATATATACACAGGTTTATATGCAATATTGCCTAATGGACACATTTCTTTGCAAAATTATCCCCCCCCCCCCGATAGGATGCATTTTTGTACATTATCTTTACTTAATACACAAGTTTGATTCTGATTGCATTTTTTTGTTTGTTAAAATTTTATTCATTTTCAATAACAATCTTCCAATTAATGACAAATCAAATCAAATCAATCCAAATTACCATAATAGCAATACACCAATTATATACAGTATTCCAATTGTAAATAAAAAAATAAAAATTTGGGACGTCCCATGTTCCAGATGTCTAGATTCCGATTGCATTTAAAGCCAACCAATGTGTCCAAAAATGCATTTTCGAGAGAAAACGGTGCATAAAAACATGTGAAGATAACGCAGACGAATGCATTATATTTAGGAAAATTGCAAAATAAAAATAAAAAAATGTGTCTATTAGGCAATGCTGCATATTGCTTTGTGGAATTACTTTGCAAAAATATGCAGAGGCCCACCAAAATGCCAATGGTTTTTCATGGGGATCTTTTCTTTTTAAAGAACAATGCCAAACTGCTATGAATATGTGGAGAACTGAACTTAAGATAGGAATAATGAGAAACAGAGAGAGGCTGAAATTGACAGATTTGCTCATCCCAACATCAGACCCAGGCAGCACAGCTGGTCCAGAACACCTGGAGGCAGGCATGCCGACCCGGGTAGGAGATTGAGGATGCCAATGTTGCATGTGACATCACAATAACGTGTCTGATGTCATGATGCCATAACTGGGCAACACACAGCAGTTCGATTTCCATGGCCTGCTGTGCCAGCACCCCTCTCTTCTTCTTCCTCCTCCTCCTGCCTGTCAGGGACTGGGCAGAGGAGGAATGGTGGAGACCACCACCCCAGCCTGACCCTTCCAGAGAAGAAGACAGTTCAGAATTACATCAGGGGGTTGAGGGAGATCACAGCTCAGAGGAAGATGAGGAGGAAACCTGGGAAATAATGGGAGAGGAGGAGGAAGCAGAGCTGGAGCAGCTGGCTGACACGTTATCACTAGAAAGCTTTCCAGACCCACCTTCTCTCAGAACCTGGCGAGTCTTAAAAGTAGGAGAGCAAAGGGCTCAGAAGCAAAGGGCCCTCAGCGCCACCCGTAGAAGAGATGACGAATGAGGAACTGGGAGAGAAGGGGGGTGGAGATTTACTCAGGACAATGCCATTATTCTAAGAGGCTGCATTCCTGAGCCTGTCTCTGTAAATATTGAATAAAAGCAGATGGTAAAGACTCTCCATTCCAATCTTATCCGTTCCTGGCAACCTGCTGTGGGGGTTGATTCCTTTGCTGCCTAACAGGTAGGAGATTGAGGAGGCTGATGTTGCATGTGATGTCACAACAGTGTGCCTGATGAAGAGTTTGGATTTGATATCCTGTTTTATCACTCCCTGAAGGAGTCTCAAGGCGGCTAACATTCTCCTTTCCCTTCTTCCCCCACAACAAACACCCTGTGAGGTGAGTGAGGCTGAGAGACTTCAGAGAAGTGTGACTAGCCCAAGGTCACCCAGCAGCTGCATGTGGAGGAGCGGAGAAGTGAACCCGGTTCACCAGATTACGAGTCTACCGCTCTTAACCGCTACACCACACTGGCTCTCATGACATCATCACACAGCAGCTCAATTCCATGGCCAGCTGTGGCAACACCACCTCCTCCTCCTCCTCCTCCTCCTCCTCCTCCTCTTCCTCCTGCTGCTGCCATGGGCCAGAGACTGCTTCCCCTCCATGGCAGGAGGTTGAAAAGGAGCTGCTATGAGCCACTGTGGCTGCACTTCCACAGTGACGTTGGGGTCCTAGGTGCCCATCCAGATGTCACAGAACTTTGAGGACGGCCTCCCTAGATGGTGCCCCTGCCTGGAGGGTGCCAGGTTGGGAAAGGCTGATCTATTCCCTTCACCACCTTGCCAGCCTGTTGGTGGTCTCCTATCCTGCTCATAAAATCCCTGCTGGATCAGGCCAATGGCCTATAATAATAATAAATTTTATTTATATCCCACCCTCCCCAGCCGAAGCCGGGCTCAGGGTGGCTAACAACAATAAAACAGTACAAAAGTACAGCACAAACATCACTCTAAAACCATTCATTATAAAATTAATTCAGATCAAGCCACTGGCAACCATTGGGCCAGAGCTCCGCAAAGATTGCCGAGGGAGGGAGTCAGGCCCTGGCCAAAGGCCTGGTGGAACAGCTCTGTCTTGCAGGCCCTGCGGAAAGATGTCAAGTCCCGCAGGGCCCTAGTCTCTTGTGACAGAGTGTTCCACCAGATCGGAGCCACAGCCGAAAAAGCCCTGGCTCTAGTTGAGGCCAGCCTAACTTCTCTGTGGCCTGGGACCTTCAAGATGTTTTTATTTGCAGACCGTAAGTTTGTCTGAGGGGCATACCAGGAGAGGCGGTCCCGTAGGTACGAGGGTCCTAGGCCGTATAGGGCTTTAAAGGTTAAAACCAGCACCTTAAACCTGATCCTGTACTCCACCAGGAGCCAGGGCAGCTGGTATAGCACCGGGTGAATGTGATCTCACAGCGAAGACCCCATAAGGAGTCTCGCTGCAGCATTCTGCACCCGCTGGAGTTTCTGGGTCAGTCTCAAGGGCAGCCCCACGTAGAGCGCGTTACAATAATCCAGTCTGGAGGTGACCGTCGCGTGGATCACAGTGGCTAGGTCAGGGCGAGAGAGGTAAGGAGCCAACTGCTTAGCTTGGCGGAGATGGAAAAATGCTGCCTTAGTTATAGCTGCAATCTGCACCTCCATAGAGAGGGAGGTGTCAAAGATTACACCCAAACTCTTAACGGACAGTACTGGCACTAAT